>NW_026606062.1:6075000-6750000 GCF_029834395.1 Sorex fumeus
GTATTATAATGCACTGTTACATAAACAAAAATTTAAAATAAAGGAAAAAAAGAGATAGCACAGTGGGAAAGGTGTTTGCCTAGCCCCACCTGGGTTTCACCCCTGCACCCCATCTTTTCCCCCGATCCCCCAAGAGTGATATGTAAGGCCAGGAATAAGGTCCTGAGCATAGCTGGTGTGCTTCCCTAAAATACCCCCAAGAAACAAAAATTTAAAAATAAGGGGATAGTATATTAAAAAAATAAAGGTGCTAGGCCCATGGTGGCAGATAACTAAAGCAGCTTCACTGGGGTCAGAGAGATAGCAGAGGAAATAAGGCTCTTGTGTGTGGCCCTGATTTAATTGTTGTCACCAAATATGGTTCCCTGAGCCAGAAGTCACTACAGAGCCTAGAGCCATGAATAGTCTCTGAGTACCACTGATATGGCCAACAACCCCACCACACCCCCAGACACACATACAATCACCACCTAATTAATAGTCATCAGATATGGCAAGTCTCTTACGGGTGACTTTGGTATTCAACCAAAGTCTCAAACACATGTTATTATGATCACAAGCATAGTGGTTACCACAATTGCCTACCTACACACACACACACACACACACACACACATACACACACACATATTACCACCACCACCATCAGAGCCATCAGCCCATCTTTCAAACAAACCCATACCAAATATATGAATAAGTCATTTATTTGCTTATACTAATAATTTTACATGCTAATGATTTTACAATGACAATATGTTATTTAATGTATTTAATAAACTATATTTATATATTTTATAATTATTATAAATAATATATTAATTCTACTAATAATAAACACTGATAATTTTGCAAAGTGATTGGGAGAGGATTAGAAACATAACATAATGAAAATTTTCTTGGATGCTTCCGTGTTTTATCTGGATATTTTCTCTAAGTTTCCTGCCATTTCATTTTTTTATATACCTCTCCCACCCTTCATACCACCTCCACCAGAACTGTGGACAAAATCTATTCTGTTGTCCTGAGTTCTTATTCTTCCCACTTGGTATGGAAAAATAGTGTTGGGTCTTAGGACCTCAGCCCTTCTGAATTCACTGAACTTCTTTGTGTTAGAGATCTATACTCTGCTCAGTTGCTCTGGAGAGGGAAGGCAGGGCCTGTTCATAAAGACACTCATTCTCCTCAACAAATTTCCATGTATCAAAATAAAATCCAGACCCATTACAGGCAAAGGAGGGGCTGACGCTGCCCTTCTAAGAAAATAAGATTTTCTCCACACATTTGGCCTCAAAAACAACAAATAAATTTACTTGAAACCGAACATCTCCCTCGTCTCTCTTATTAAATGTCAACCAAACTCTGGAAGCAGAGATAGTGTCAGCCAAGAGGGAATTTCCTTTTTTTAGATTTCTACCTCTGAGCTTTTCCTTAAAGGTTGCTTCCAGAATAAGATCCAAGTCTTCCTCATGTCCAACTCTACTCATTGCTCCAGAGGGACCCCCCCGGATGATCCCCCACTGTCCGCTGACTTCACTTCCCTTATAGTTGCAGGTACAGCCAGACAGAGCCTTAGTGTTTAGGGTAGAAAATAGCATGATCTTCAGTGTGATTTTTCTGCTGGGATGACCTGTGCCGTATCTCCCTTCCTCTTCCATTTATAGAACCAGACAGTTAAATGAGCACAACACGAAGCTCCCAGAAACAGCTCTCTCTGTCAAGGACAACCTTCTCCATGAGTCCAGCCATAAAGCCCTTGGTTGCTTTCACAACATCCTCAGTAGAGAGAGAGGGAGTATTAAACCTGCATACCACATCCAGCATTACAGCTTTGTTTTATGCTAACCTACTCAATGGAATTGCATTTTTTTCCTTCAAGGGACACTTTTAAACTTGCAAATGCAAAAATGTTTCCTTGCAAAATTTGACAATGTCTAGTGATTGACCTCTTCATAAGGTGGTTGGGTCTTTGGATAATTCTTACTCCCTGGTAGACCTTCTTTTAGATTCCAACAGTTTGCACCTTGGGGATACCAGATAGGAGAGACACAAGTGGGGCCCTGAACTTAGATCTGAGAAAGGAAGAAATTTTTCCCATAGGAATGTACAGTCTTGCTTGAAATCTCAGAACCACTGAATATGTTTAACGCTGACCTTGGAACATTCTGCCACCATAATCATGCTACGTGGGAGGGGGGAATTCCTTTGTCTTAAAGCACATGAATTCATGTTCCAGCAGCTAGAACCTCCCAGAGCTTCTACCATGTGTTCTCTTGGGAAATTATGTCACTATCTAAGCAACTGTGAGGAGTTCTACTGAGTCTGGCAGATCCAAGCTCCATGTCTGCTCCCCACAGCTGTTTCACTTGGCATCCAACCAAAACCAGTTCCTCTTTTTATCATGCTATCAAGATGTTCCTTGTTTCTGATAATCACTATTAATAATAATATTTACACAAGCAAGCCTCGCTTTGTGCCAAAATTGCTCAAAGTGGCTTTAGAGTCAGTCTGCCTCAAATTCAGTGCCAGATGTACCAAGCGGAACATCCATAGCAGTGTCTGAGAGCACCCAACTGGTATTTCATAGAAGCCAAGAGAAAAGAGTTTCCATCCACAGGGACTCTGTGAATGGACCAGCCTCCAGTTGGAAAGTAATGTTCCCTTGTATGTTCACAAGATGAACACTTGATGCTCACATCCGTATGGTAAGAAGCTTAGTGGCTGATTAGTGTTTTTGACTGCTAGCGTCCTCTCTATCTTCTTTTGAAACATGCATTCTGATTTGGGGGATAGCTAGGAAGAACGGGATTTGCTTCATTGAAGAGTTGTTGAAGCTACTACTCAAGGTATCTTGCTTTCTCTGGACAAGATGTGGGCAGTGGCTTTAGAGAGAGCAGGGGCCCAAACCCTTACCAGAATTGGGATCATATTAAGTGTGGTGAAGCTAGCTGAACACTGGAATTAGTTGGAATTGATTCAGTTCAGCTGTAAACAAGACAACCTTGAGTAGTTCTTATGAAAAAGACCCTTCAGAGTTTTCTCATTCTTCTTCAGTTTTGTCTGATTTCTTAATTGTTGTTTGTTGGCATTGCTGTGACTTGTGTTGGTTCACTTCTTTTGTAGATCTACTAAGCCCACAGTTTTAGGAGATCTTCTCTTGGTTTAGCTCAAGAACATTCCTCTTGCTTTCAACAACAAGACACACTTGTATTAGGGAGTAAACTGCTTTGGGGAATAGTTGGAAGATTATTCTGAATCAAATGGGACTGTACTGGAATTATATCATCCACCATCACATGTTAGGATGATCTGGTAGAAGGAGGCGTTTCAAAAGTGTAGGGTCACTTGTATCCGAGGATAAGAGAAGGAGATGGAGTCGAGTTTAACCAAATCTGCAAATAATCAACAGCTGCAGAGAAACTGTGAAGGGCTTCCTGTTCCTTTTGACACATGCTAAAATAAGAATCAGTTGCCTAAAATATAGGTTGAAGTTTGCTCAGAACACAGGTAAATTTTGGCTTGGCATGTGAACCACTTTGACAAAACCCCAATGAGGGAGATGAAGGACTGAGGCAGCTTTACAATGTACTGAGGTCCACAGATATCTGATGTTCTGTCAGTGTCCTGTTTGTGCCCACATGCCATGAGAAAGGCTTGTAATGGCACTCTAGGTCAGAGCATTTCTACAATGGATCTGCGGGAAAATAAAGGTTCCAAATAGCACTGTCTGCACTGCCCTCCCCTTGTTCATCGGTTTGCTTGAGCGGGCCCAGTAACGTCTCCATTGTGAGACTTTGTTGTTACTGTGTTTGGCATATCGAATACACCACGAGTAGCTTGCCAGGCTTTGCCGTGCAGGCAGGATACTCTCGGTAGCTTGCCAGGCTCTTTGAGAGGGGCGGAGGAATCGAACCCGAGTCAACAGCATGCAAGGCAAACGCCCTACTGCAGTGCCATCTCAGTGCCAAGTAGAAAGCTGACCAATTCCATCTGTGTATAGCATAAACTCTCACTAGCACAAAGATACTGGTTATGCAAACAACTCACTTATTCACAGAAAGTTCTCACTTTTCCAAAAAATATGATTCTTCATGAAAAGAAATGTGTATAGACAAAGTTAGAGGTTTGCCTCATTATAAAAAAGAGAGAGAGAGACTTAAGTGTCATTTGCCTGTATAATTGTTCTTATTAGAAGAGACAAAATATCTTGTCTTTTATTCTAATTATGGAAATTCAGCTGCACATGAATATTAACCTCGCATATACCAATTTATATATAAAATCAATCAACAGCTAATTGATGGTATATTGACTTTCTTGGGTTTCTATAACAAAATATCACAGACTGGGTGAGTTGAACAACAAGAAATCTATTTTCCCAAGTTAGAAGTCACAGAACAAATTGTTGACAGTTTGACTTTTTCTGAGACTCCTCTCCTTGACTTGCAAAGAAGTTTCTTGTTGTGTCCTCATATGGTCTTTCTCTGTGTACTAATCTCTTATAAGAACATCAATCAGATTTTATTAAGGTCCCACAATTAATTTTAACTATGTCTTTAAGGCCCAGCTCTATATACAACTATACTCACAGAAACTGGGAATCAGAATTTCAGCATATGAACTTGAAAGGGATGAACTACAATGCTATATGAAATGCTTTAAAAAAAACAAAATTCAGTATTATGAAGTAAAATCTAGATCTGAAATTGAAACATGCTTTGGTATCCCTGGCCCCCAAAAGAAGTGATGTTTGGGTTGGAGCAATAGTATAGCTCATAGGACACTTGACTTCCACATAATTGATCTGGGTTTAATTTCAGGCACCATTTATAGTTGCTTGAAACTTCCATCAGTGACCCCTGAGCACAGAGCCAGGAATAAACCCTAAGCATCATGAGGAATGGCCCCCAAATAAAAATAAAGTATTATTCTTGGATCCATCACATAAATACATTGTTCCACGATAATAAATAAGAAAATGATACACAAAATTCAAAATTCCTGCAAAATTCGATGTACCTTATCATCTATCACTGAACAACATATTGGGTTCCACCAAAGTCTACAGAATATTTAATAGTCATAAAACCAAAAGAAATCAAATAGCCTTTTTAACAAAATGAGCCCATAATTCTGCATAAGTAAGCTCTCTGTCTTGGCTTAAACATTTAAACCACATTCTTTAAAGGGTACTTAAAACCTACTTAGGCTTTACAATCTTCATTTTTTAATATTCTGAAAGGGGGGAAGGTGTTTTGAATCAGTTCCCATTTGGATGGAGTTTCTTCCATTTAGCTCAAGTGAAATAACAACCCTATAATTTTAACAGCTGTCAATGACTCTTCATAATGACTCTTATGAAGGAATTTATACAACATAATTTTGTAATTATTTTTAAAATTACTGGTCAACCCCTCAAATTTATACCTGGAATCGGGTCTATTTTAAGGCCTAAAGAATGACCCAAGATAAGAAAAAACAAAATTCTCCTGCTCCTAAATGCATAAAAGAAGTAGAAAACATGTATTCCCTGATTTAGTAGAATGATGTAGACAATCGGGAGATTCTCCCTGAGACACAGAAGCCAGAAATGGAAACCAGAACAGATTTGAGGAGAGATTATTTTCCATCTGGCTTGGGTAGGAGTGTAATTCACCCAATCCATATAAAAGCCAGAGAAGAAAGCCAGAGAAGGCATTATTAATTGTCATAGATAAAACCAAGAGTCCAACTGACCGACTTACTTCATTAAACTTTGGGAAAGGGTATATTACATTTGGGATGACATTTTGTCAGCTTTCATTCAATGTTAGCAAAAACACATCGATATTTATTATACCATTAATACTAACTGCCAGGAGATGAATGCTGATCCGAGCCGACTCTGTTATATCTTTTTCAGCCAGAGTACCCAGGAGGGCTGTCAGTCAGGTGAGCGTCCCCTATGAGACAGTGTGTTGACAAACTGTACTTGCACAAACAAAAGCCTAAAAGAGGAATCCCAGATGAATGCGGTGGCAGACGCAGCATTTGGGCTTTTGTTCTTCTCCTTCTGGTAGATCTGAGCTAAGAAGATCTGAGAAGGTAAGTAGCGGATAATGGGGAGACATTAGTACCAAAACCCAGGACTTCTGTGTCTTTCCATCTGTACCACACTGAATAAATCTCACTACTGTTTGCATTTCTGTGTTACCTGCACCATCTGTTCTAAAGTGGAATCAGAGGAAGAACTGCATCAAATATACTCATGAGAGATTTGATTCACCTTGTCTCCTTTGCCAAATTATCAGGAACACAGGCTTTTCTGTGTTTTACACCGGCTGTGCCATATCTTTTGTCAGATATAGAAATATGTCTACACGGTGATTGAATTCTGAAATTGTTGTTGTATGAAATTATCCTCTGGGAAGATTAGGGGATGGAGGTAAAGAGTAACAAACACCAAATCATTCCTTCTCCTCCTATTGCCTTCTGCTTTTGAAAGACTAAGTGAGTGTCGTGGTTAGAGATGTTCTTTCCATGCCATCAGAATAGTACCACAGCTCATCTGAGACTCCTTTTAATTTTACAACTAAATGTGCTCTCACTAAAACTAACTCCAGGGGCTGGAGCGATGGCACAGTGGGTAGGGCATTTGCCTTCACATGGCTGACCTGGGTTTGATTCCCAGCATCCCATGTGGTCCCCTGAGCACCGCCAGGAGTAACTCCTGAGTTGAATGAGCCAGGAGTAAGCCCTGTGAATCATCGGGTGTGACCCAAGAAGCAAATAAATAAATAAAACTAAGTCCAAAGCACTAATATTTCAAGAACTACTTGATTAATGACTATGAAACAGGTAGCAGTGAAATAAGAAAATAACCTTTGATTGAGTGATTGATTGATTGATTGGGGGCATAGAGAAGTATAGTAAAGCAGCAAACCTACTATATATGGGAAAGGCACTAGATGAATCCTTCAATCATAGAATTGCTACTTAATTATAACAATTTTTTCACACATAGAGACTTGCTTGTGGCACCCAGCCAGCCAAGATAGGTTTTGCCAAAGTGTCGTTGCCAAAAGATTAGAAATATCTTTAAGCTTGAAAATTTGCAGAACTTGAAAATAATTTTTTGCAACATTTCTCTGTAATCAGCATGAGAACAGCAAAGTGGTAAGTGCCAGTTGGGGAAGTGAACCAGAGAACTGGCTTTCTTCCCCAACCAAAAAGAGAAATGATCAAATTACTCATAGGCATTCATATGCTGGCTTTTCTCCAAATGTTGTGGCTATTTCAGGACCCAGATTGGATTTCACTGATAGTTCTGTTTAAGATCAAAGAGGCATTGCATACAGGATACAGTAGAATTCTGAATTAATAGTGGGAATGGAAATTAGCGTATAAACCCTTTACAATCAACAGTCTTGGTTGACTGCACCATTGGATTAACAGAGAGGAGATAGTAGAGAAGTGACATCCAGAAACATACTTAGGTCTTTTCTTCCAATCCATCACAAATTGATGAAAAGCCACATACAACTTTTCTCCCAACATATACACTGAGAGTCATGAAATTTGATCTGCTATGCATTTCCCATGATGGTCATCAATGATTACCATTCAAAGGTAAGAGACGAGTGTGTTGAATGAACAATACTGAAATGCAGTTGACATATCATGAGTTAAAAGGAAACCAGACTCCAAAGCTAGTGATAGGTTTAATAAATGGGAAAAACAGCACTCACACTGGTTATAAACAGAATAAATACTATAACGTCACATTAGAAATATATCAGTTCTTTATTAGCAAACTTTTAGGTGTAGACACAGAGAGTAAAGGACGAGGGAATTAGAAAAGATAGAATACATTCTTCTCTCTTGTACTTGTGTCCTTTTATTTGTGTTCACTCTAGGTTATCATACCTTAGAAACGCTTCAGGAATTTGAAAGACAAGGAGGAGGGGGAAAAGGTGAATGACAAGAAGAAACAGAAGATAAAATAAGAAGTGAAAAAAATAAAGACAGGGGTGAGGTAGTATTTTATCTGCCAGTGTTCAAGGGATTGAGGTGTTGTGTTGTGAAAGAATAATTGCTTAAATTCCTTCCCCTTATTCTGAAACTTCACAATTGGCACTAATTTAGAACAATATCCCTGAACATAGTAAAGGTTGGTTTTTCAGAACTGATTTATTTCTTCCTCCACTTCCATAGGAGGACAGACAGGGCTGATTTTGAGCTCCCTGGAGTGTGAGTAAAGATAAAGCGAGGATAGAATTCAGGATCCAAGATCTAAATCAATAGTTGGCTCCGTACCTTTGGCCATGCGAAGGGATAGGAGGCCTAGATTATGCAGAAGGAATATTATTAGAACTTTTGATGGGAATGCTTAGGAAACAACTTCTACAACCATCTTGAGACTTTGAGGAGTCTCCCTCCACGGAGGCAAGTTCATCTCCTAGCAATGTGATTGTCTCTAACCAGTATAAGATCAAATAGCTCTAGCTTCTTAGCAATGGGGAGGACATTCAGGACACCCTCATAACACATTCCTTCAAATATCACACTAAATTCACATTTGTGTAATTTGTATGTCTTGATCCAAAATTTTACCCTCAGAGAAACAAGGGATTAGTCTGCTCTGACTTTCTTATTCAATCTATGACTTTCTTTCTAAGCTAAACGTGTGTAGATCTTCTGAAATGCCTACATGAGACAAACTTAACAGAACTTTCATTTATATATATGGACATCGTCTTTGCTTCAAGGTATACCCAGTTAACACACATCTTTTTAAAATCTGTTTGGTTGATTTGGAATATTAACAAGGTGCAGGGCCTAGGTCTGTATAATTCTGTTTCTAGCATATTTGGAGCATGTTTGGAACATTTGAAATTTACTAATACCTCCATTTAGACATGACATATCTCTAAGATCCATGAAGAAAACAGGCTGAGATGACAATGGTATGAATACAGAAAAATACAAGCATGATTCCTGGCTTGCCAAAGGAAAAAAAAAGGAGGAGAGAGGAACAGAAAAGCTGAAGGATAAAGAAAGATGAGAAGTAACAGAAAGAAATTTGCAAGAACCTGTAAATTTCCTCCTTTTCAGAATTGATAATCTGAATTTCCTTTTCACAACATCGCCCCTTCTGCTTATATTAACTGCAGTAAACACACACACTCATTTAACCCTTTGTCCTTTAGTTATCTTGACCTTATTTAAGTCTTTGATTGATCCTGAAATCTTCATATCTCCAAACCCCTTCCTTCATAATATTTGGCAAGTAAACTTTTCATTCATTCCCTCCCAGAAGTCTTATCTACCAATATACTTGGTTATCTATCTTCAGGTAAATTAAGTTAAAATACTTTGGGGTCTTTTATCCTTTGGGACATCTGGACACCATTATGTATCTTGATCAATGCCTTCTCCTAAAATTTGTTCATATCTTTGCCTTTTGTGACACGTCCTGGTTTACCTTTCCCCAAATCTGGCAGTCATTCTCACCATTTCGTTTCCAGTCTTTCTCTTGCCACAATTTCCTGGGTTTCCCTCAGGCTACAATTCTTGACACTTCCTTTATTTTAAATCTGCTTTCTTAAGGATCATAGTCACAGTTCGGACTTCAGCTTCAACATCGAAAATCATTGTCATACCTTGGTCCTAAATCTATATTTCCTGCCGGTCTAGGTAAAGAGCTTGAAGATAATTCAAATCTTGAGTCAAACTTTAGAGTTACATGCTGCTAACACAAACCCAACTGGAATGTGGAATACAAACAAGGCTGGTGCAGGGGTATGCTGAGTTCTACACCTTTAACTACACTAGAGATTCAAGTGAACAAATATTGATTTGTGGACATTAGCAAAAGGAGAGACAGGAAATCAAGGCAACTTCATCTGAAATAAATAAGAATGACTGGGCTTGCTAACACTTTATAGGAGAACTGCAGTAACAACTTCAGAGTTTTCCAACAGCATGGTTGAAAACAGTAATAAAACACTGGATAAGAACTACATATTGAAAGCAGGTAAAGGGACATACATGATAACCTTTTAGTATCTCTGTTGCAAACCACAATGCCAAAAAAAAGAGCAAGAGAGAGGAAGAGAAAGAGAGAGGTAGAGATAGAGAGAGAGAGAGAGAGAGAGAAGAAAAAGTGCCCACCATAGAGGCAGGCTGGGGGTACGGGGATTGGGTGGGAAGGAAACTGGGGACATTGGTCATTGGTGCTGGAAAATGTACAATGGTTGAAGGATGGATGTGGAAACACTGTACAACTGAAACCCAATTATGAACAACTTTGTAAAAATAAAAAATAGCAATAAAAGAATTTTTTTCTTTTCCCACTTACAGTTACAAAAATTCAGAAGTAGAACAAACCAGCAGAGACACATATATACTGTAGATGAAGTTAAAGACTAATATTCTCTTAGTAGAATTAGAGGCTTAAGGTGCAGAGAGTTGAGGAAGGTCATTGACATTCAGGATCCATCAAGCACTAAATATAGAATATATTACTTGTCCTTGTTAAATTTCATCTCATTGATTTCTGTCTAGAATCCTAGATGTCAAAATAACTTTGAATCGCACTTCTTGTGTCTGTCATATTAAGTTTTTTTGTCACTCAAGTTTTGTATTCTCTGCAAATTTCATGAGGCCTGCTATGTCCTTAGCCAAGCAACTGATGAAATGTGGAAGTTGGCCAAGAACCAAGTCATATGACATTTTTCTCCAGTACCTCCTCCAGTTGACATCAACTTATTAATCGATTCTTTTTGAAAGTTATTGTACAACAAGTTATGCATTTACCTGCCCAACTCCCAGCTAATAATAGTTCATAGTATACCAATCTATTATGAGAATATTTGATTTTCGAACGTCCTTTTGAAATGATATTTTCTAAAGGTTTCACCAATTTTTCCTATTCCACCGATTTAGGAGTATAATTAAAAAGGAGAATGATTATGAGTTTGGCATGACTTTCCCTAGTGAGTCATTGCTTCCTCTTCTCTGTGCTTATAAGCCATCTGTTTAATATTCTATTTTAGAAGTCTTTCCCTGGAATAAAATAAGATTTGCCCATAAATGTTTGCAGAATTCCTCTTTTGTCAAGACTAGAAGTGGAGTCGCTCATCGTTAACCTCTTGGCCATTCTTCTATTCTCCAGGGTGAGATGGTTCAAAGATTCCTGGTGGTAGCTCTAAACTCACATGCAGTTTTGTTTATTTTAGCCCCTGTAGAATGAAGTCATCTGAAATTCCTAAATTCTCTTTGTATTTCCCAACCTATTGACAACTTATTCCCTGGCTCAATTCTTCTATGATGAGATTATAGAACACTTCAATTTTTTTTTATTTTTTATTTTTATTAGTGAGACATTATGAGGTACAGTTGTAGACTTACAAATTTTTGTGCTTGGGTTTCAATTATACAATGATCAAGTACCCATCCCTCCACCAGTGCCCATTTCCCACCACCACGGATCCCAGTATCCCTCCCACCCCCCATTCCCCCCATTCCACTCTGCCTCTGTGGCAGGACATTCCCTTTTGTTCTCTCTCTCTTATTGGAGAACACTCCAATTTTATTACAATTTTTTTGCTGTAGAGGTTAGAAACAAAAAAAATTTCTCCCTTTTCTTCATTATCAGTTGAAATTTCATCATCTACCCCAAACAACTAGACTTTAGCCATCCTCTTGATTTTCAATATAACATCTAGATGTTCTGTCTATTTATTTATAAGACCCTCAGATCATTCTGAGTTCTAGTTTCATAACAGTTTTCTTACTATGTTTTCATTATTCCAGTTATTTTTCAACAAATCTTTTAAAAGTATAGTTTCGTTCTGGGCTTCCTGGATTCTTAATGCTTCTGAATGTCATAAATTCTAGATAAGATATTCTTTCTCCCTAAGTCAGAACGTTATAACATGGACTTAATATTCCTGGCCTCTAGTCTTATTCCATCATAAGAGATTGCCAGAGACTCCTTGAGTGCATTTGGCTTAATTGTGCTGGTGTCTGACAAGGTAATGACAATCATATTTCTTGCCTAAGATGTTCTTAGATAAAAAAAGAACATTGTTTTTTATCTCTAACCCAAATTCTTCCCCATAGCCTCTTCTCAACCCCCTTCCAAATTCATTTAAATCCTAACTTCAACATGGAAAGTTGCAGTACATTTGCTTTGTTCCTACATCCCCTGGAAATTATTTTACAGGGGACTCTGTTCATTATGAATCATTAGCCTGAAGAGTAACTCCATCCCAGAGTAAGAAGGAATCACTGACATGATCTTTTTATCCTTTGAGATGTGTGTCCCCTTTTCAGATTTAAAGTAAGTTCCTAACTCTCATGCATGCTCTCCAATAAGAGAGAGAGAACAAAAGGGAATGTCCCGCCACAGAGGCAGAGTGGAATGGGGGGAATGGGGGATGGGAGGGATACTGGGATCCGTGGTGGTGGGAAATGGGCACTGGTGGAGGGATGGGTACTTGATCATTGTATAATTGAAACCCAAGCACAAAAATTTGTAAGTCTACAACTGTACCTCATAATGTCTCACTAATAAAAATAAAAAATAAAAAAAAATTCTATAATCTCATCATAGAAGAATTGAGCCAGGGAATAAGTTGTCAATAGGTTGGGAAATACAAAGAGAATGTATTTAGATACCCGATGGTCTCTTGCTTTTAACTTGCCTATCTTTTCACAGCTTTCACTGACCACACAGATTCTTCTAAATATGTATGTTTGGTGCATTTTTTTCTAAACTAAATCTACAGAATATTATAAATGTATATTATTCTCAGTTTACATAAATACATAAATTTATCCTTATAAACCTTCCAACCATATATTATCTAAATAATTTAATATATCTCCCTTTATCAGTTTGATAGATTTTTTTCCCCCTGTCAATAATGTGCTCCCTTATTTCAAGTTTAAGTCAGCTTAGGAACTCTAAAAGAACATATTTTCCATAATGTTCTTTATCAGCCAAGACCCACTTTGGGGGTTTTGTTTATTTTGGGGACCTCATCCAGCAACGCTTAGGGCTTACCCTTGGCTCTGTATACGGAGACCACTCCTGGCAGGTTTGGAGGGGACACTATATGAGTTGCCGGGAACATTCCTGTCCACTACAATAACTCCTTGGCCCCACCAAGATCCGTTTGATCTCCCAAATTAAAACAAAAAATCAATTACAAGTAGGTTCCTTTATACTTATTTTCCAAAAGCCAATCTATTGAATCCTACTAAATGTGAGAAAATGTGGTTATTTTATTTGTATTATTAATTGCATTGCAGTCATTGGCCTTCTGGCCAGCCCTACTGATATCCTGGTTGTAGACTTACTGATCACCACAATCACATAAACCAATTGCTTTATTCATTTCCCCCTCCCTCCCTGCTCTTTCTTGCTCTCTCTCTCCTCCTCCCCCTTCTCCTCCTTCCCTGTTTTAATCTGCATTTCTCTGATGATCAGTGAAACGACCCACTCCTCCCCCTTCTCATCCCTCCTTCCATTCCTTCATCTCCTGCCGCCTGTTACTCTATAGAACCCTGACTGTTATAGATCTTGATGTAATTGTTGCTCTATATCCATGGTAAAAAAGATTTTTCTCTGTCAATATATTAGAAAAATGGCCTATTTCTAGAAAATTCAAATGCGTATGATTTTCTATTAGAATCCATAAATTGAAGAAAACATAGGCAGAAGCCTTCAGGATATCAATTCCAGAGAAATCTTCAGCAATTCAATGCCACAAGCCAGCAAACAAAAACAAAGATAAATAAACGGGACTACATAAAATTAATAAGCTTCTCTACAGAGAGAAAACAATGACCAGAATAAAATGACAACCCATAGACTGGGAGAACATATTTACGAAGCACTTGTCTGACAAAGGGTTAATTTCCAAGATATATAAAGCACTGGTAAGCTTTAACAAGTGAAAACCAAACAATCCCATGAGACAATGGGGGAAATGCACAGAAACTTCCTTAAAGAAGACATATAGAAGGCCAAGAAGTATTCAAAATAATGCTCTACATCTCTGATCATCAGGGAATTGCAAATTAAAACAGCAATGAGATATCACTTCACACTAGTGTGAATGGCACTCATCACAAAGAATAAAAACAACCAGTGCTGGCAGAAATCACTTAATCACTTAATCCCCGTTATTCATCGATTTACTCGAGCGGGTGCCAGTAACATCTCCATTCATCCCGGTTGCATGCTAGCGTAGCCCAATGGTATCTGTTCGTTCTAGGAACATGCAGAGCCTCAAACCGATCATTCAGGGTCTTGACGAAGAAGTCTGACCATCTTGTAGGTGGGCGTCCATGTGATCTTTTGATGTCCCGTGGAATCCAATCAGTAATGGCTCTAGTCCAGCGGTTGTCTGTAAACCTCATTACATATCCAGCCCATCTGATTTTTGATGTCTTGGCAAATGAGACAGTGTCCCTTATTCTTGAGCATTGACGAAGATCAGAACTCAAGATTCTATCTCTCATTTGAGAGAATCGTGATATTCCAAGCATAGTTCTTTCGATTCCTCTTTGAGAGACCCAAATAGCGTTCTCATCCTGTTTTCGTAGGGTCCAGTCAGGCACAGGGTAGATCCTGGCCATTGCTGGCAGAAATATGGGGAAAAAAGAACCCTCCTCCACTGCTGGTAGAAATGTCAACTTTTAAAGGTTAAAATGGTTTAACCTTCCTGGTAAACAATATGGACTTGTCTCAAAAAACTAAAAATTGAAATTCTATATATATGAGGCAGCAATCCTACTTCTTGAGTATATTCCCCATGGCTGGGCCCAAAAACTGCATTTACAAAATACACTTGCACTCTTTTGTTCACTGTAGCACTATTCATAATTGCCCAAATCTGGAAACAACCCAAGTGTTCAAAAACAGATAACTGGATAAAGAAACTATGATATATTTACTGCACTGTAGCACTGTCCTCCCGTTGTTCAGCGATTTGCTCGAGTGGGCACCAGGAACGTCTCCATTGTGAGACTTGCTGTTACTATTTTTGGCATATCGAATACACCCCGGGGAGCTTGCCAGGGTCTGCCATGCAAGCAGGATACTCTCGATAGCTTGCCAAGCTCTGCGAGAGGGATGGAGGAATTGAACCCAGGTCGGCCGCTTGCAAGGCAAATGCCCGACCTGCCATGCTATTGCTCCAGCCCTGGTATATTTACATGATAGAATAATCCTCACCCTTAAGAAAAGACAAAAGCATGCAATTTGCTGCTGTGTGGTTAGAACGGGAGGGTAACATACTGAGTGAAGTCAGCTGAGTGATCCCTTTTATAATTGGAATATAAACACACACACACACACACACACACAGGGGTGGGGGGAGTGAGAAGGGAAAGAGAGAAGGAAAAAAGGCTCTCCAAACAGAATCTAAAATCTCTTCTAGAGAACAAAGCTTACTAGGGCAGCGAGGTGGGGAGGGGAGAGGCCTGACCCAGAGACAAGAGTGGGGGGGATTTAGATTCCCTGGTGGTGGGTCTGGCATTGGAACGTTGGATGAATGAATCCTTACCATTTATGGTATTGTCAAACTGTAAATCATGATGACTAAAAGAAAAATAAAAGAGTTTAGAACTAATACAGAAGAAGAAATGATAGTTCACATCTATATCCTGAGACCAGAACAATAGTACAGTGGGTAGAGTACTTGCCTGCCTGTGGCCCACCTGGGTTTGATCTGTGGCATCCCATATGGTCCCCAGAGCACTGCCAGGAGTGATTGCTGTGTGCAGAGCCAGGAGTAAGCCCTGAACACCACCAGGGGTTGCCCAAAAGCAAAAGGAGGAAAAGCTCTATCTTGCTGGGAAGAATAGATTCTGGAAATGAAGACCAGAAGTCTCTGAAAAGCCCATTTGGAGGCGGAGAGGTGGGAAACAGGCTCGGGGATTAGGAGAGGGTGGGAGCATCATTAGGGTGGAGGGATTCTAAAATGGGTCCCAGTTAAAGAAAGGGAGCTCCAGGTAAGAGGCCTGAAAACTGGATCTGTGCATGAGAAATTCCAGAGAGGGCTGCTTTGAAGCCCAAGGGTCTGTTCAGATCTGGAGTGGAACGGGATCACCCTGTGAGGCCCAAAGAAGTTACAGTGGGCCTAGACCACCCCCTTACCCTGCAACACACACACACACACACACACACACACTCACCAAAGAAGCTACAGCAGGCCCGGACCACCCCCCTACCCTACAACACACACACACACACACACAATACACACACCAAAGAAGCTACAGTGGGCCAGACCACCCCCCTACCCTGCAACACACATCCACATACACACTCACCAAAGAAGCTACAGTGGGCCCGGACCACCCCCTTATCCTGCAACACACATACATACACACACACACACACACACACACACACCAAAGAAGCTACAGCAGGGCCGGACCACCCCCCTACCCTGCAACACACATACACACACACACTCACCAAAGAAGCTACAGTGGGCCTGGACCACCCCCCTACCCTGCAACACACACACACACACAAACACACACACTCACCCTGCACCACCACCACCATCCGGGTCTACAGGAAATAGGAGTCCAGAGCCAGCTTTTTCAGAACACTGGATAGAAGATAGTTTTTGAATTTACAGATTCACATCCCTTCCCGGTTCTTTCCTCCTTAATAAAGGAAATACTAATACAGTCCAAGTCAGGTTCTAGTGGCTCAAACTCGGCAAGCCTTTAATCTGAATTTTTGATTTGGGTAGGAACAGGAGATTATTCGAGATTGTATGTTTTCAAAACAGTAATAAAATTAGAAATCCTATGATTTAGCTTTGGCTTTGAATCAATGCGTGTCAGGGTTTCTCCTTATTGGATTATCATGTTATAATTCCATTTACACAAGCTTTTCCATTTTCATTAGAAAACCTGTACAAACACACTTCAAATGTTCCATTCTACTTTCTCCGGCAGATTTTTAAAAACCCAAATAATTCTGTGTTTCCCTGCCTTAACAGTCAAAATATGCCTCAAGCAGACATTTATTTATTTTCACAGACATTTATGAACCTCCCACAAGTCCACGACACCCCCTCGGAGGCTCAGAAGGACCTTTTGAAGATGTTTTACTTTAATCTTTAGGAATTGTGGCTCTCCACAGCCTTTGAATTAAATCCTCCCTACTGCTCTAAAAACAAACTTTTCAACATCTCCAACAAAGCTGCCACCTAATCAATGAGCTTCCTGCTTTATCAAAACTGTTGGACCACCCTATTCTGGGGGTTCTCTGCAGAGTTTCAACTCCCTTTCTTCTCTTTCTTTGCTTTTATTTATTTATTTGGAGTTTCATGTTTGCTTCCCTATGGATCTTTCTAATGCCCTCATGTCTTCCGAAATTTTTTTGTTCACTCTTCTCTCCAAGTTACTTTGTGTTCCATGGCATTAAAAATGATTCTCCCTCTGTCTAGAGATGAATCTGAGTGTCATTTCTCTTAGTACTACTGGTATGTGACCTCCCCCCACCCCACCCCTGCCCCTTCAGTGCTCAATATATCATTGCCTTTGTTGGTGATTATACTGGTCTATAATCACCATGAGAAATCCTGTACTGGAAGCGCCTTCCCAGAGAAAACCCCAATTTCCTTTTGCAGTTCCCTGAATTAAAAGGCAGACTCACAAACCCAGATGTGATTTGCACTCATCCACTGTCACTGTGCAGGTTGACTTTTGTCTTTTCTTTCCCTTCCTTTTCTTTTTCTTTTTTTTAATTGAATCACCATGAGATACAGTTACAAAACTTTCATATTTGAGTTTCAGTCATACAGTGATCTAACACCCATCCCTCCACCAGTGCACATTCTCACCCTCAAAGTCCCCAGTATCCCACCCACACCCATATCCCAACTCTCCCCCTGCCTCTATGGCAGACAATTTCCCCCATACTCTCTCTCTTACTTTCGGGCATTATGGTTTGCAACACGAACGCTGAGAGGCTATCATGTTTGGTCCTTTATCTACTTTCAACACACAACTCCCATCCCAAATGGTCCCTCCAACCATCATTGACTTAGTAGTGATTGGAAGGGTCTTTTCTGAACCCTGCCAGATGAGACCACATAGCAAGCCCTGTCCCTTGTGTTAATTCCCATCTTAAAGTTCCCCATCCTGCCTTCCTCGCTCATGGACTGCCCAGTGCTCTTTCTGCCTGTCAGTCATCCTGTTTTGCAGGCAACAAATGTTTGCTAATATTTTAGTCTAAACCCTCTGCACTTAAAGAGCCTAGTTTTTCCCTAAATAAAGTGAGCAATAATCATTTTACTAGAGACTTTGTAATTTCCCCTTCCGGCAAATTTCATTAAAATCCTTTAACCCTGGCCAGTATAGCTCTCCACGGAATTGCTAGCCTTTGGCTGCCAGCCCATCTGATCCAGGAACAAGCAGTTTTCAGTAGCTTTCAACCACCCAGGGACTGATCTCCTCATAAACCCTGATTTTGTCTCTTGATCAGAAAGAGTTTAAGGGATCTCAGGAGTCTCCATCATTCCCACAAACAGCGGATGAGGGTTGCTTTCTCACCATAACACTGTCACACTGCTATTTCCAGACGTTTTGATATGTGCCATTCTCACAGGCATGAGATGATATCTCATTATTGTTCTGATCAGCATTTTCTTAATTATGAGTGACAATGAGCACTTTTTTATTTGACTGTTGATCATTGTATGTCTTCTTTGGGGAAGGGTCTGGAAAGCAATATGGGGATTTCTGGGGAGGGGGAGAGGAAAGGAAGGAACAGAACACTCTAGTGACCCAGAGATACCACTTCTTGGCATCCATCCGCCAAACACACGCTACTATTCCTTTCTCAGTCTTTTCTTTCTTTATGTTTGGGCCACATCTAGTGGTGTTCAGGCCTTACTACTGGTTCTGTGCCCAGGGACCACTCCTGGAAGACTCAGGGGACCATGTGTGGTGCCAGAGATCTAACCGGGGTCTGATGCATGCAAGGCAAGCATCCTGCTCACTGGACTATTGCTGTGGGCCTTCAACCTTTTCTAAGTCAACACATTCATGCAAATCCCTTCAGTTGAATTAAGCCTTTCTCTCCCTATTTTAATAGGTAGGTATTATACAAATCTTTATATAAGCAGATAAGTCAGGTTGAATATTGGAATCTACTGAAATTGAAGATGTTATACTCTAACATTGTGGACAGACTCAAAAAGAGGACCCCATGGAAGTGCCAGGAGTTAACCAGAAGCAAGCAGTATTCCTCATGTCCTTATGCCGCATTACTGCATCTTTATAAAGGACAGCTTTGCTGCTCTCTCTCTACATATATATATATATATATATATATATATATATATATATGAATGATACACACACATACATACATATATATATATATATATATATCATTCTAATGTGTAAAATGAGTGGAGACTTTCTCTAGTGCCAGGGTCCTCACAGATAGAATTACCAAGATCTCACATGCCTTTTGGATATGAGAAAAAAAATATGTGAGGAAAGCCATACAGAACCAATCTCATATTCCTTGAATAAAGGATACATTTTAACTTAGTAGGTATAGTAATCAACTGTGGGGCTTGTTAAGGTTCTTGGTTCCACTTAGGGTCAGGGAGTTGAACTCACCTTCCTCTGCTCTGCAGCTGAATTAGATGCAGGTGACTTGTGAACAGACACATTAATTCAGGTTTGGGAACAGAAAATTCAACAAACTCTACCTTGGGTAGTCTAATTTGAGTCTGTTACTCTGGGATATAATTCTGTATTTTAAAGAGTCAACTCTGTCCTTTCCTCAGAGCTATATATCCATCTGTCTCCACTTAAGTCTCCCACCAGTGGTACAAACACAATGCCTTCCATGTTACACACATGATGCTCCTCTTCTCAAACTAGCCTTTGGGGTCTCTCTTTCTCAGCTGGTATCAGGATTATGTTTGATGACCCCACTTCAAAACCTGTAAGTAGTCCCTACTTCTCCAAGGATCAGTCTTTCAAACGTCAAGTCAGCCAACTCATGCCATGAATTTTAGCTCCTGAAGTTCTCTTATGAATGCTCTCTCCTGTGTCTGCACAGAGGTTCCATCCTTCCAGATCTCTATCACCTTCTTTCTCTCATTCACTGCAACCTCATACAGCTAGTGCTCTCACTACCCTCATGGAAAAGTGCTCACTACTGCCAGAATGGTCTTTTTAGAATCTAATGTTTCTGTTATCTGTGTTGTCTTCAGGTAAGGTATATTATCTGTAAGATGGCACCAAAGGCCATCCAGGATCTGGTGACTCCAAAACTCTTGCATCTCATTTTCCTCCACTCCTTCTAATGACCTATTGCTACAGCTATCCCCTTTACATTCTGATAGAAACTTGGAACTACACCAAGGAATGAGGAATGCCAAAAGAGGGAGAGACGAGAGAGAGAGAGAGAGAGAGAGAGAGAGAGAGAGAGAGAGAGAGAGAAAGGTATGCAGACAAATACAATCAAACTACTCATTTTAAAATAATTTAAAAGGTAATTCACTGTTTAAACAAAAATGTTTTGTGGGTTTAAATATATGTGGAAGTGACAACCACAGCACAAATCATGGGAAGGGGAAACCAGAAATGTACCGTTGTCTCTTTTATGAAGCGAAGTGACATAATACAACAGAAGATAAACTAAGATTTGTTTTAAAGCATATGGTAAACCTAAAAATGAAACAAAGAGGAATCAATAAAAGGGAAAGACTAAGTGGAATTTGAAAAAATAATTTCAAAAACCAGAAAAAAAGTCAACCAAGACAAATTAGACAAGTAAAAAACAAATAGCAAGATGATAAGCAGAAACAAAGGTACTTTGATAGTGACATTAACTATGAATGCTTGAAGCACTTCAATTAAGTGGTAGAAACTCATTATGGGTAAAGAAGCTAAACCCTCAGGGTTGGAGAAATAGGTCAATGAGTTGAGCACATGCTTTGCATCCAGAAGGCCCAGGTTCGATCCCAGCATCATATGGTCCCCTGAATACAACCAGGAGTGATTTCCCACACAAAGAACCCAAAGTAACCCCTGAACACTGTCCAGTGCACTTCCTATTTCTCCAAAGAGTCAAGACTCAAGTAGGGTCTAAAATTTCTCTTAAACAATAGTTGCATAGATAAGTAGCACTGTAGCACTGTCCTCCCGTTGTTCATTGATTTGCTCAAGCGGGCACCAGTAATGTCTCCATTGTGAGACTTCTTGTTACTGTTTTTGATATTCGTACATATCGAATACGTCACGTGTAGCTTGCCAGGCTCTTCCATGCGAGCAGAATACTCTTGGTAGCTTGCATAGATAAGTAAAAGAATAAAAATATAATTAAAAGGCATACCAAGAGAAACAAGTGATATCAAGAATGGACAATTTCTAATTTTTTGAGAATCGTCCATACTGTTTTCCAGAAGGGCTGAACCAGTCGGCATTCCCACCAACAGTGAAGGAGTGTCCCTTTCTCGCCACAACCACGCCAGCATCGGTTGCTTTTGTTCTTTTGAATGTGGGCCAGTCTCTGAGGTGTGAGATGGTATCTCATTGTGGTTTTGATCTGCATCTCCCTGATGATTAATGATGTAGAGCATTTTCTCATGTGCTTTTTTGCCATTCGGATTTCTTCTTTGAGAAAGTTTCTGTTCATTTCATTGCCCCATTTTTGGATGGGGTTGGATGTTTTCTTCTTGTGGAGTTTAACCAGTATTTTGTATATCCTGGATATCAACCCCTTGTCAGATGTGTATTCGGTGAATATCCTTTCCCATTCTGTAGACTGTCTTTGTATTTTGGTCACTGTTTCTTTGGAGGTGCAGAAGCTTCTTAGTTTAAGATAGTCCCATTTGTCTATCTCTGTTTTCACTTGCTTGGCCAGTGGCGTGGCATCTTTGAAGATACCATTAGCTTCAATGTCATGGAGGGTTTTGCCAACTTTATCTTCAATGTACCTTATGGTTTCTGGTCTGATGTTGAGGTCTTTAATCCATTTTGAT
Organism: Sorex fumeus; assembly: GCF_029834395.1. Classification (NCBI taxonomy): domain Eukaryota; kingdom Metazoa; phylum Chordata; class Mammalia; order Eulipotyphla; family Soricidae; genus Sorex; species Sorex fumeus. The sequence goes on from NW_026606062.1 coordinate 6,097,026, forward strand.
CTTACTTTTGTACATGGTGTTAGGCAGAGTTCTGAGCCTATTTTTTTGCATGTAGCCGTCCAGTGATGCCAACACAATTTATTAAAGAGGCTTTCCTTACTCCACTTCACATTACTTGCACCTTTATCAAAGATTAGATGAGCATATGATTGAGGAGAGATGTCAGTGTATTCAACCCTGTTCCATTGGTCTGCAGTTCTGCCTTTGTTCCAGTACCATGCTGTTTTAATTATTACTGCTTTGTAGTACAGTTTGAAGTTCGGGAGGTTGATTCCTCCCATTTTCTTTTTCCCAAGAATTGCTTTAGCTATTCGTGGGGGCTTATTGTTCCATATAAATTTCAAGAGTGTTTGCTCCATTTCTTTGAAGAATGTCATGGGTATCCTTATAGGGATTGCATTGAATTTATACAATGCTTTCGGTAGTATTGCCATTTTGACAATGTTAAGTCTCCCGACCCATGAGCAGGGGATATCTTTCCATTTCCTCATGTCCTCTTTTATTTCCTGAAGTAGCGTTTTGTAGTTTTCTTTGTACAGGTCCTTTACTTCCTTAGTTAAGCTGATTCCTAGGTACTTGATTTTCTGGGGCACAATTGTGAATGGGATTGTTTTTTTCATGTTGCTTTCTTCTCTCTCACTGTTTGCGTATAGGAAAGCCATGGACTTTTGGGTATTGATTTTATAACCTGCAACTTTACTATACCACTCCTGGGAATATATCCCAGAGAGGCAAAAATGTATAGTCGAAGTGACATCTGCACTTGTTTGTTCATTGCAGCCCTCTTTACAATAGCCAGAAACTGGAAGAAACCTGAATGCCCAAGAACAGATGACTGGTTAAAGAAACTTTGGTACATCTACACAATGGAGTACTATGTAGCTCTTAGAAAAGATGAAGTCATGAAATTTACATACAAGTGGTACAATATGGAAAGTATCATGCTAAGCGAAATGAGTCAGAAAGAGAGGGATAGACATAGAAAGATTGCATTCATCTGGGGGATATAAAGTAACAAAGTATGAGATTAATACCCAAGAATAGCTGAGATCAGCACCAGGAGGATTACTCCATAACTTAGAGGCCAGCCGGGTATCCTAGAGGAAAGGGCTATTCAGATAGAGAAGGGAGCACCAAATAAAGGATGTTTGGAGGATCCTCCCAGGAGGGGAGATGCATGTCGAAAGTAGACTATGGACTGAACATGTTTGCCACTCAATGCCTCTTTTGCAGACCACAACACCCAAAAGGAGAGAGAAAACACAGGGGATTGCCCTGCCACAGAGACGGGGGGATGGGGGGATGGGGGTGGGAGGGATATTATCCATGGTGGTGGAAAATGGGCACTGGTGGAGGGATGGGTATCTGATCATTGTATAATTGAAACCAAAGCACAAAAAATTGTAAATCTACAACTTTAAAAAAAATAAAATAAAATAAAGGGAAAAAAAAAAAAAGAATGGACAAAAATATTATGGGATATAGACTATTATCAGGACTCAAGACAGTTTTGTAATGACAAGCAGAAACAATTTTCCAAATGAGTATAACAATCCAAAGTATTGGGATTGGTACCCACTGTCACTGTCACTGTCACTCCGGTTGTTCATTGATTTGCTCAAGCGGGCCCAGTAACGTCTCCTTTGTGACACTTGTTACTGTGTTTGGCATAATGAATACGTCACGGGTAGCTTGCTAGGCTTTGCCAAATGGGTGAGGTACTCTCGGTAGCTTGCCGGGCTCTCCGAGAGGGGTGGAGGAATCGAGCCTGGGCCAGCTAGGTTGGCCGCGTGCAAGGCAAACGCCCCTACCCGCTGTGCTATCGCTCCAGCTCATTGGTACCCACAGTTTATTGAAAACATTTAATATAAACAAAAATAATACTAAAAGATAAATAAGAAAAGTCTACTCATATAGTTGTAGATTTCAACACTGCTCTTAGTGATAACAAGAACCTGTGATAAAAAAATTAGGACAATCATATCAAGAAAGTCTACCTAACTGACATTTATGGAAAACTCCATTAAGCAACAGCAGAATACATATTCTTTTCAACTGTCTAAGGAAAACTCATCAGTAAGACCATATGCTGCATGATTTAAAATTGTGCATAAATTTAATAGGAGTGAAATCATAAGGACTATATTATCTGACCACAAAGAGCTTCAGTTAGAAATTGGTAACAAGAATATTTCTGGAAAATTAATCTCAAAATATATGAAAATTAAACAGTAACAGAGCCAAAGGAAAAATAACACATAAACTTAGAAAATAGTTTAAATTAAATGAAAATAAAACTAATCATATTAATATTATAGAATAATGAAAGTTGTGCTTAGAACTAAATATATAATTTTAATTGCTTACATTGGAAAGGAACAGAGGGGTAAAATCAATCTTATGGTTTAAGAAGATATAAAAAGAATAAATTAAACACAAGTGAAAAGAAAGTAATGATAATATTAGAGAAGTCAATAAAATAAAAACAGAAAAATGACAGGGAAATTAAACTAGACCATAAAAATTTTAAGATCAATGAAATTTATGAACTTCTACTTAAAGCAATGGTATTTTACCCTCTGTACATAAGAATCATCAGGAACACTTCTTAAAACACAGATTACTGGACTCTATCCTAAAGCACTGTAGCACTGTCCTCCCGCTGTTCATGGATTTGCTCAAGCGGGCATCAGTAACGTCTCCATTGTGAGACTTTTTGTTACTGTTTTTAGCATATCGAATATGCCACGTGTAGCTCACCAGACTCTGCCATGCGGGTGGGATACTCTCCGTAGCTTGCCGGGCTCTCTGAGAGGAATGGATGAATTGAACCCAGGTCGGCCATATGCAAGGCAAACGCCCTATCCACTGTGCTATCACTCCAACCTATCCTAAATCAGTATACATTAAGTAGATCCTAAGAGCATTCATTTTTTAATATTTACAAGGGACTGTATCTTAAAAAGCAGATAGATAGGTGAAACAACAACAGAAAGGATAAATAGCTTTAGGGCTGGAGCAATAGCCAGTGTGTAGGGCGCTTGCCTTGCATGCAGGCAATCCAGGTATAGTCCCCAACATCCCATAGGGTCCCCCAGACCTCCAGGAGTGATTTGTGAGTGCAGAGCCAGTAATAAATCCTGAGGACCTCCAGGTATGACCCCCCAAACCAAAGCCAAATATAAATAAATAAATGTCCAGTGTCTGGAATAAAAACATGGAATATAATTATAAATCTATAAAAGTTAAAAGAATAATAAGATATGGCAATATAGAATAATAAAATAGCCACAACTGTGTGCCAACTATCTTATAATTTAGATAATATTATGACATAATTATATGTATAGAAAAATATAGCAAATCTTATAGCTACTAGAACTAAAAAATTAGAAAAAACTGTAAAAGAATAATTTACAGAAATGTAGTTATATTTCTAAGTAACTACAATAGTTAGAAAATAAAATTTCAAACATAACAATATCAAAAACAAAATAATTTTATAAATTTTAATGAAGCATATAGAAGTCTTATAATCTGTAAAATATGGACTGATTCTGAAAGAAATTAAGAGATTTTTTAAAAATAGACATATCGTGTTTATGGATTTGAACAAAATATTGTTGATATACCATTTTTCCTTAAAGTAATTCTGCAAGTTTGATATAATCCTGGGGTTGGGGCAGACAGATAATACAGTGGGTAGGGTACTTGCCTTACACGGGTCCTATCTAGGTCAATAGCACCCCACATACAGTGCTTCCAAGTGTTTCCACCATGAGTGATCTCTGAGCACAGAGCTAGGAGTAAGCCCTTAGTGCTACTGCGTATAACCCAAGACACAACAAAAAAATAAAAAACAAGACATTTTACAGTGCAGTATATTCAATTTATCAAAAACCAGAAAAAGTTGCTCAACATTATCGACCGAGTTTATAATACGATTCCACAATTGCATATCTATTAGAATATCTACAATTTAAAACTTTGGCTACATCAAATCTTGGTGAGGATATGGACCAACTGAAATTTCTGAGCATTTTTGTGTGAATGTAAAATAATTCAATTTATTTGGAAAATGGTTTGGCAAATTCTCATAATGTTAAACTCACACACTTCATAATCCATTTTTAGAAAAATTTAAATTGTAACTCAAAAGACATAAAATAATACTCCCATATAAAGACTTACACACTTATGCTCATAGTTTCTTTTTAATAGTCCAAAAAGGGACTCATATGTTCATAGGAATGTATGTACAATAGTAGTATATTTGCTCAGTAGGATATAGGATGGCTAAATTTATCAATAGATTCTATAGACACAGAAGTATGCCTTTTTTCATACATTGAGCCCAGTTTACAAAGTATAGAAAAGATAGATACAAGTTAGGATGACCGAAAGCGATATTTATCAACCTCTTTTCCAACCTTATTCCCTTCCAGTTAGTGCTAGTCTCATGCCATGCTTTCCTCTATTTATCTTATTTCACTCTTGGAATGTCCTGGGTGCCCAGTTGAGAACTGCTGGCCAAAAGCATAACAGTGATTGCTGGAGAGAGAGAGATGGAAATGACTTTCATTACAGAGAGCTTAAGGAAGCATTCTGGTTAATGGTTGTGTTCTCTTGTGTTGGTTAAATAGGCTCATGCTTTTGTCAAACTTACAAAACTGTATTCTTGAAAAGAGTGCATCATGAATCAGACCCCATTAATCAGTTTTCAGGAGAGGGCATGAATTGGTAAAGAGGTAATTAAGATAGTTGATCAATGGTAAGGAAAAGGATAGGGTCTTCTGAGGAAGATAGCCAGCTGCCTCATGTACTGGGGGAGAAGGCAGTTGGGATAGAGAAAGGACCACTAAGCCACTAAGTCAATGATGGTTGGAGGGATCACTTGGGATAGGAGATGTGTGCTGAAAGTAGATGAAGGACCAAACATGATGGCCTCTAAGTATCTGTATTGTAAACTATAATGACCAAAGTAGAGAGAAAGTTCAAAGGAGGATGCCTACCCAAAGAGGCAGGGGGTGAGTTGGGGTGGAGGGTTGTGGGAGGGATACTGGGGACATTGGTGGTAGAAAACGTACACTGGTGGAGGGATGGGTGTTTGATCATTGTATGACTGAAACTCAATCATGAAATCTTTGTAACTGTATCTCATGGTGATTCAATAAAAAAATATTAAAATAGAACTATTTTTTAAAAAGTCAGCAAGAAATTTCCATGGATATTAGAAAGTTCTTAAGATAGAAATGTGTGTATTTTATATTATGAATCATTTAAATGCAAATCCCAGGCCCAGGCACCTTTATGAAAATCAGTGTCTCTACCCTTGCTTTGCATGAGAAAGTGATTTTAACCAGTGTACCCGTAACCGCACAAGATGTTTATAGCCAAGGTCAATTCTGATTGGTGGTGGTTCTTTCTGAATTCTTCAGTGTCAGTCTCCAAACACTATTATGTAAATATAGCCTCAGTGAGTGTGTGAAATAATTTTGTAGAAAAAGAATGAGTCCCATGTCTGAGCATGAGTGGAGGGGAGAGAAAGGCTGGAACAGAGCAGGAGACCCACGTTATCTTGTGAGTCTAGTGTCTGTTGAGCTCTCAGAAGTTCTCACAATTTCCGAGTGAGCCTGTGAAACGCTAAAATCCAACAGAAGTTAGGGAGAAAGTATCGCTCGATCCACTATTGTTCTCTCTTGAGCATATATCTTTACCTTTTTCCTTTCCTCCTTTTGTTTCCTGAATAAACTTGACTTCAAAAATAAAACAGTGAAGTGGGGATTGGGCTCAATTTAACTCCTGTGTCAAAGAACAGCCAGCATTCACTGAGCCTAGGAGCAAGAAGCTCACTCCATATTCCTAGAGGGCCCTGTGCCTCTGGTTGTGTTTATTGCACTGAATGTATTGAACATGTTGGAGATTGTCCCTGGATTAGGCAGTGAACTTGATGTCTATTAAATCTGTATATTTCTGTCATCTTGAAGAAGACTTGGCACAGAGGACTTGTTGAATAAGGGCTTGTTGAAATAACCTTTTGGATCCTATTTAACAGTCACCAATGCCCATGTCAGGACTGATTTCCATCCTTCCTCCTCCTGGTTTCCTCTTTTTTTTTTCAATTTTTCATTTACAGATGTTTTCTGGTTTCACTTCCTAGTTGCTTTCTGAACCTTCTGAGCATGAGACTTAGGGTCTTGGAGCTTTTCACTTCAGTTTGCCTAACTTGTATCCTAGAATCAAGGCTTCGGAGCTGGTGCTGTGCAGAGGCTGTGTGGACCCTAGGCCACTTCTTCAGGGAATTCTTGCTAAGCTGCTGTTCTAATGAATGATGCTGGCATCATTCATTAGACAGGGAAGCCGGTGAAGGAGAACCTGGTCTCTGGTGGCACATGAGCTTCATAGCTCCATATCTTCTCTGCTGTAACATTAGGAGAAAATCCTATGGTCTTCCCTGTATTTTACCTTTTGATGCAATTTTTTTTTAAATTGCCATGTCTACTGGATGAGCTTTTACTTTTTGTGGGGGAAGGGGCTTTTTAGGTCACACCTGGCATTGCACAAGGGTGACTCCTGACTCTGCACTCAGGAATTACTCACCACCAAATTACTCACCATGACTGACCATATGAGATGCTGGGGATCGAACCGGGTCAGCTGCGTGCAAGGCAAATGCCCTATCCGCTGTACTATTGCTCCACTCCCATCCCTGTGAACTTTTTCTGAGGAGCTCAAAAGCCACCCAACACCCACCTCCCCAGTTCTTCCACCAAGTGCCAGGATTTTGCAAGTCCTAGCTTTGTGCACATACACGAGGGAGAAGATTGAGATGAGCTAAATTTGATGCAGAACAAAAGGAATATAGCATTTGGTACGTGAGTGTGGAGAAAGCCACGCCTTTCACATGTAAGCTCATGGAAAGACAGCCATACTCTCCTCTTGAGAGCTAGCCTTGCTCTCCTTTCACCAGACTCCTCAGTGAGCCAGTCCGCCACCAGTGACGGTCCTTTCCTGCCCGTGTGTGGCATAGGCTGAGGCCTCTCCAGGTCCAGGAGCATTTCCAGTATTTTGGACACTGACTTGAAAAGACTAAGAAATGCACCCTTCTAGCACATATGCTGCCCGAGCCCATGTGCTGTTTGTGTTCCTGTGTCATGGATGTGTACATGTATTGTCCTCATCTCCCTCCCTTTCTTGAGATGTGTACTTTTATTTCTTCATACTTTAATGCTGGGGAGTGTACTGGGGCTCTCTCTGCTTTTGGAGAACCCTGTGTTCTCTTTTGAGCATCTCTCTCTCTCTCTCTCTCCTCCTCCTCCTCCTCCTCCTCCTCCTCCTCCTCCTCCTCCTCCTCCTCCTCCTCCTCCTCCTCTTCCTCCTCTTCCTCCTCAAAACTTACAAATAAGGTGTTTTGGTGTTTTAATTTCACTGCTCCCCTTTAAAAAAACAAAAAGAAGGAAAGAAGGAAAGAAAGAAAAGAAAGGAAAGAAAGAAGACAGACAGACAGAAAGAGAGAGAGAGAGAAAGAAAGAAAGAAAGAAAGAAAGAAAGAAAGAAAGAAAGAAAGAAAGAAAGAAAGAAAGAAAAAGAAATGCGCCCCCCCACCTGCAGCCCAGAAGCCCCAGATGTCTTCCCTTGAGGCATTGCCTTCTTCCCCAACACTAGACTGTGGGGGAGAGCGACAGAACTCTGGGGGCTCCTTCTACAGAGACTGCATTTTTATTAATAGCTGGGATGTCTAACGGCTGGTGCTTCCTTCCTTTCTTGTTTTAGTCTTCTTAAAATGGAAACTCAGTCCCTAAAAGAAGCTTCGGTCTCTCTACAAGAGGGTCACACCCCTCACCCAATATCACCCAATCCCAGGGACTGTGGAGGAGACTACTGATCCATCTTTGGGTTTTGTAAGCGATGACTGGATTTACGTTTAAATGAGTCGGCGTCCTTTCAAGAAACTAGTGGAAGATGACTCCCATGCCATCCCAGACCTGATGCCATGTGTTTCAGATACTTCTGAGTGTCATCTGTTAAAGATCCTGTCGACTGTCAATAGCACTAGTTAACTCTGCAGGGAGAGGAGGCTTTCAGAGAAGAATTACTGCAGGCTGAAGCATCCCAAGCCCAGAATGAAACAATTCCATGTTGTCTGCAATGCCTCACTATGACCAGACAGCCACACACCCTACTTGGACACTATTTTCTGCAGCTTCCTCAAAGCTCCTGCCATTTTGCCTTACCTCTAAGTAATGAAGGGTCCTTTGCCATTCTTTTTAGCCACCTTTATTGAGCTCCTCCTACACACCAAATGCTATGCTCACAATGGAACGGTGGGCCGGCATTTCTCCTGCCTTCAAAGGAGCTCATGGTTTCTTGGTGAGCTATAAAGTCAAGCAAGGAGCATTAATGCTGAAAGATGTGTATTGGCAGGAAGATGCATGGATGTGGTTTAGGGAGAGGAAGGGGGAAGTCTCTCCAGGGGGGTTAGCTGAGGTCACAGAGCAGGCAACGCCTGGGTTGTCTAGGGTGAATGGAAGCATAGCAAGGCTGATGTCGTTGAGAGGAAGTGCTACTACATGAGGATCTGTTGCCTCTCTCCTCACCATGACTTTCTCAGGATGTTTGGGAGGCAGAACATAGAGCAGTTGAAGGATTTTTACTTTGCAAATGAAAGGAAGCACTACCAGCTGTCACAAAAGAGCAGATTGGAGCAGACTCACATATAAGAAGTAGTTGTGTTAGTAATAGTAGGAATAGTAATGCTGATAATAGCATTTATTTTGTATCAGGCATAGATCTTTTTTGTTTGTTTTTGGGGCCACACCCAGTTATGCTCAGGGTTTATTCCTGGCTCAGGAATCACCTTATATGTGACCAGCCCTGGCAACCTCAGGGGCCCATATGACGTGCTGGGGATTGAACCCAAGTCAGCTGCATGCAAGGCAAGCACCCTACCTGCTCTACGATAACTCCAGCCCCTGGGCATAGATCTTGATATTTAATGTATATTCTAATGCATTGAATCTTTGTCCCTAGCTTTCAGACGTGAAAAAAAATCAAGTCATTTGACCGAGACCACATAGTATCTGCTGAGAGAATGAAGAAGATAGTGGCTATATCCACCAGTTCAAGGAATTGGGCCTATATGGGGGAAATGTTTCCATTAGAGACTGAATCTGAAAGGGATACAATCCTAGCTACAAGCATTTAAAGACAAAATGTAATGAAAAACTTTTAAGCAAAAATGTTCTTTCTTGGTCACTCCTAACACCCCCAACACATTGGACTTTAGGTATTTTCCCCACAGGCTATTATTAAAAGAATAAACAGTGCCTTTGAAAAGTTTGCTTTTTGTTGGAATACTATTTTGTTAAATTTGACCCTCAGTTGAAAACGATTTTTTTGAGGTGGGGGTCGGAGAAGGGAGAGACAAATATTGTGAAGACACATTCCTTCCAGATAGAGGTATTCAGATGGGGAGAAAGTAGGAGAAAGCAGTGGGTATCCCAGGAATGGGGCAGGACAGACATGGAGAACCATTAGAGACCTGGGTTGTAACAGATGAGAAAAGAACAGATTTCATCTTCAGTCTCTTGTGTAGTTACTCTGGTGACACAACATCTTTTCACATATTCAGGTAAGACCAGAGCTTGAGGTCCTCTCAGTTGGTGTTTGGACCATATACCCAGTGAGACCTTCTCTATTCTGGTGCCCATGTCTTGTAACAAGTCACGCCCCTGACATACATGATGCAAAATCACTCTCCTGGCTCTCTGCTCCTGCTTTATAAAGCCCTGTTCATCCCCAAGACCCACAGACCCTCACTCCATAGTGGTGGAGGGGAAGAAACCCAACTTGTTGACTTTCAACTAGCTCTTGCCTTGGAACAAATACTGTTTAGATCAGAATCCACAGGGTGAAGACAAGCACTGTTGGGCAGAGGCTCTTCCTGTGGGGTCCCTGTGGTCCGCGGTGAGTGCCAGGGTCAGAGTTTCTTCCATGGTTGTGTTTACACGTTGGCTTCTGGCAAAGGGAAAGTGTTTGCTTGTGGCCTTTGGTAAAATGCAGACATCACCTCATCGGGTGTCATCAAAAGCAGGACTTCTCCATTCACCTCTGTCAGACCAATGGGAGCATCAGATGAGGTCACCCCAGGTCACCATTTCTCTCCTAATGGATGCAGTGATTTCATTCTGCTCATGAGACTTGGGCACACTTTAACCCAGAAGCTGTTGATGGTCATTAAGCATTAAGCCCCAGTTCCTTGATCGAGTCTCACTGAAATCAGGGAACAATATGGTTCCCTGAGGTTGACTTTCAAAGATCTAAGAGTGTGGTCTTGGGCTATTTGAAAGAACAGCCCGTTACTCTGTTTTGACAACTGCTCTCCCTTTAAAACTGACACCGAATAGGAGAGAGAGAACAAAAGGGAGTGCCCTGCCACAGAGGTAGGGTGGGAGGGGGGATGGGGGATGGGAGGGATACTGGGATCCGTGGTGGTGGGAAATGGGCACTGGTGGAGGGATGGGTATTTGATCACTGTATAATTGAAACCCAAGCACAAAAATTTGTAAGTCTACAACTGTACCTCATGGTGTCTCACTAATAAAAAAAAATACATGTACACAACATACACTTATACTGGCACTACATTGAATCTGGACCAATAATAAACTGAAAACTTTTTTCTTGGAAAAATAAAATAAAATAAAACTGGGATTCCTGGGACTGACGCTAGAAGACAATGGGTAGAGCACTTGCCTTGCATCTGGTACTCCCATAGTGATCACCGGTAGTGATCCCTGAGCACAGAGCCAAGAGTAAGCTATAAGCACTGCCAGTTATGAAAAAAATGTAAAAATAAAACTTAGAGAAGTTGGAACAATAGTACAGAAGGTAGGGCACTTGCCTTGCACGCAACCAAGCTGGGTTTGATCCCTGGCACCTCACATGGTCCCCCAAGAACTGCTAGGTGTAATTCCTAAGTTGCAGAGTCAGGAGTGAGCCGTGAGCATGGCTGGGTGTTCCCTCAACCCTAACAACAACAACAAAACTGAGATTCCTGCAGATGTTCAAGCTTACAAACTCTCTGGCTCTGCTTGGTGGCCCAATCTTCGTCACCCACTTACCTCACCTATGGGGAGATTCACTGAACATTGAAAAGCTCAATGCAGCAGGTGTCAGACTGTGAGGCAGAGGAGAACCGTGTATCCTATTAGCAAAATCTTCTACCTCTTCGACCAAAAATTTCCCTGAAGCACTGAGCAGGCTTGACTGGCTGGGTGAGAAACTGCTGGAAGGATCTGGTCAATGTTATTTACAATTCACTAAGCCAACAAGCAGACCACACTCGGCAAGGCCTTTCTGCCTCGCAGCATGTCTGCGAGTCTCAGGAAGGACTGGCTGTTCTCCAGCATCTGAGCCCCAGCAACTGCCAACCACCCCCCAGAGGGACTCACTCTCATCTGTAGTCTCAGTCCCAAGTCTGGGGACACACCAGGAGGGACATGCAGACACAGGATGGTGTGAGAACTGGAACCAGCCTGACTCAGAGAAACTGCTGAATGCGTCGTGTGTGGCCAACGCTGCTCCAATTTGCTTTCCAGTTCTCGGCTGAGAGTTAGCACAGGTGGCTGGAACTCACTTGGACTGAAATAACGGTTATAGCAAACATTATATAGATCATGAATCTTCCAAAATGCATTTTCTAAAAATATTGGCACAGTGTGTTCCTGTGCGATTAAAATAATGTTTAGGTACTTGTCTTCAGCAGTATTCTCAAAATTGAATGTGTATTTAAAATGCCCAAGTATTTGGGGTCCGGAGAGAGAGTACAGTGGGTAGAGCACTTGCTTTGTACTCAACCAACCTGGGTTCAATCCCTGGCATCCCATATGGTCTCCCAAATAATTCCTGAGTGCAGAGCCAGGAGTAATTCCGGAGCATCACTTGATGTGGCCCCCAAACAAACAAACAATAAAATCCGAGGCTTTTGTTAAACAATAGATTTCAGCTGGTTTGTAGCCAGGGGCAGCCTGAAATTCATTTCAACCATTAAAAGGTGATGCAAATTTTGCTACAAGGATGAATTGACCAACGTGGAGGGGGGGAGTCTATTCAAAGTAATATCCCTCATTCTCCAACTCTCAAGCCCAGATGTTTTATCCTATTTCGTGTTATATTATTCTATAATCCATGTTCTTCACTAACTGCATGGAACAACTTTCCTTTCTGCTGAACATAGCAAGCCCAGCTTTTTTGCCTCCTTGTACTGAATCCCATGGGTCTAACACCTCATTAGGGCCTTCCACTGAGAGAAGGAGATGCAGGTTAGTTCTGAGTTTCAAGTCAGGGCTAAGCCTGACCCAGAAGTTTACAGGGGAGATTAGTGGGCTCAGCTGGGCCTAACACCAAGCTTTTATATTTTTCTAAGTCAACCAAGGCACTGCACTCCCTCTCACACTAAAATGAGGGTCCCTAACCTCAGAGCATAGGAATCTAACTTTAGAGTGTATTCCCCATGGACCACTCTTGTCTCGATACAGGAAACCTAATGGAACTGCGTGATGGGCAAAGTTCTTCCTTGCTGGTTAATTTCATGTGACTATTGCGGAGAAAAAGCAAATTGCTTATTTTTAAATAAAAGCACCTATAGATAATAAAAATAAAAATTCAAAGCTTACAGGCATTTGAAGATTCAATCCTCAGAACACAAAATTGTTTCCCAACTGTGGCTACTGTTTCTGGGCCCTGGGACTACCATGCACACGTCACTGCATTTAGGAACAATTTAGAGAAGGATGTGGAGGCTCTGTGTTCCATGTTCTCATCTGAAGCCAAGAAAATTAAGGTGTGGGCTAATTCACTAGCCCCCAAGTTCATGCTGAGTGAAGCAGAGCGTTAAAGGAGTCTAGAACTTGAGGATAAAAGCATTCATGGAATGTGGCAGTGCTGAGATCAGCCTGGACGTCTCTGGGTTAGCTTGGGGTGGCCACTCCGTTCTGCTTTCTAGAAGCAGTAGAAAAGCTATTAAAATCTCCACATCTCTCTGGGTCCAACCCAAACCAATGAAATCACAATTTCTTGCGATGGAACCCAGACAGGAATATTTTCTGAAACTCTCAGGTTGTTTTAATGTTGAACCTTTGGTTGTCAGATCTGAAAAATTAAATCACAAAGGTCTAGCTAAACTAGACTTCAGATAACATGTAAAATTTCGCAGTCTAAATATATCCCCAATAGTGCAAAAGATATTTATAGTAAAGAAAGACTTGGGGGTAGGAGTGATGGTGCCATCCAGCATTGTTCAGTGATTACTCCTGACTCTGTGCTCCGGGGTCACTCCTGGAGGACTGGGGGACCATATGTGGTACCAGGGATGAAACTTGGGTCAGTCACATGTAAGGCAAGTGCCTTACCTCTGATCTCTACCTCTAGCCCAAGATTTTTTTTTTTAATTAGTGAAACACCATGAGGTACAGTTATAGACTTACAAATTTTTGTGCTTGGGTTTCAGTTATACAATGATCAGGTACCCAGCCCTCCACCAGTGCCCATCCTCCACCACCACGGGTCCCAGCATCCCTCCCACCCCCCATCCCCCCCACCCTACCTCTGTGGCAGGGCATTCCCTTTTGTTCTCTCTCCTTTTGGGTCCTGTGGTTTGCAAGAGAGGCATTGAGTGGCAATCATGTTTGGTCTATAGTCTACTTTCAGCATGTTTCTCCCACCCTGGGAGGATTCTCACACCACCCTTTATTTGCTGTTCTCTTCTCTATCTGAGCTGCCTTTTCCCCTAGCACGTGTGGCTGGCCTCCAAGTCATGGAGCAAAATTCCTGGTACTAATCTCGGCAACTCCTGGGTGTTAGTCTCCCATTTTGTTGCTTTATGTTCCCCAGATGAATGCAATCTTTCCATGTCTATCCTGCTCTTTCTGACTCATTTTGCTTAATATGATACTTTCCATGTAGTACCACTTGTATGTAAATTTCATGACTTCATCTTTTCTAACAGCTACATAGTACTCCATTGTGTAAATGTACCAAAGTTTCTTTAACCAGTCATCTGTTCTCGTAGCCCAAGATGGTTTTGGTTCGAATTCAAATTTGACCAAGTGTTCTGAATGTTATCTGACTACCTTAGCACAGCCAATTTGAGAGCGGAACTCCGGAGAAGACTTTGACTTTAATAAAGGTGCCAGAGTAGACTATAGACTGAACATGATTGCCACTCAATGCCTCTTTTGCAAACCAAAGCACCCAAAAGGAGAGAGAGAACAAAAGGGAGTGCCCTGCCACAGAGGCAGGGTGGGATGGGGGTCGTGGGGGGTGGGAGGGATACTGGGATTAGTGATGGTGGAGAATGGGCACTGGTGGAGGGATGGGTACTCGATCATTGTATAACTAAAACCAAAGCACAAAAATTTGTAAGTCTACAACCTCATGGTGTTTCACTAATAAAAATTTAAAAAATAAAATAAAGGCACCAGACACTTCAAGGTTAAAGTGCCAAGCTCTGGGCACCTACTGGTGACCCTCAGTCCTAGACTGAGCCTATGTTAGACAGCCTGTGGGAGAAGAATCTCTCAGATCATCAAGATTCCGGGTCTGCCATTTGTGAGTTTTCTCCAAACAGAGAAACAAGATGTTATTTACTGAACAGCCTGAGCAGCAGGTGGTAGATATTAGTGGAGGGGTTTAGTGCTCTGCTGAGAGTTTGCCTGGCCATGCTTTTATCTGGTTTTGCACAAATCTATCCACAGTCAATAACTGGACCCCTCCCAAGCCCTGACAGAGGCTTAAATGCTTCCAGCAGGAACGAGACACCCCTCCCAGCCCCCTCCCTCACCGGTCTGAACAGCTCTGCATCTTTTGAAAGCAAATCCACAGGCTCCTGCTATGACCTGCTAGTTCCTGCAATTCCTTCTTGCCTAGCAAACTTGGGAACCAGAGAGCTGAGGCAACACGGCCACTTTTGCAAAAGTCTATCAGGAGGGGCCGGAAAGATAGTACAGTGGGTAAGACGTTTGCATTGCCTGTAGCCCAGCCGGGTTTGACCCCCGGCATCCCAGATGGTTCCCCAAGCACCGTCAGGAGTAACTCCTGAGTGCAGAGTCAGGAGTAACCCCTGAGCATGACTGGGTGTGACCCAAAAAGCCATTTTTTTTAAGTTCCATCAGGCAAACTACCCATGACGTATTCGATATGCCAAAAACAGTAACAATAACGGGTCTCATTCCCCTGACCCTGAAAGTGCCCCCAGTATGCGAATTGGACTACACTATCACACGACAGGGACGAATAGAGATGTTACTGGCACCCGCTTGAGCAAATTGATGAACAACAGGACAAGTGATCAAGTGATCAAGTGAAGTTCCATCAGGATTTAAATGCACCAAGGAATGAAATATTGTCTCGGCTGAAATGCAGAGGCTGATCTGGTGACTCCAGAGAGGCAAGTCTTGGTGCTCTGTTGCTTTCTTCCTGGAGGAGGGTGGTCAGATGTCAGGTGAAATGCTCTCAAGTGATACAGAAAGTTTCTTGGGTCTGCAGGTATCAGCTGGGGACCTGATTCAGCCACGCGTTCAGGCATGAACTCTGCGGTTTGCCCACAGAGTACAAGGGAGTGGATCCTAGGAGCCCTGCACACATTCTAAAGGCCCATTAGTCCTTGTAACCTGACTCCATCATGCCACCGGTAAATGGTCCTTGTCTGCACACATTTTCCTATTTTGCTACGGGTCCCCTCTGGTGTTTACTCCACAAATGGTACCCCTGGGGAAATAAGGGCACAGCTCGGCAGCGTTCAAACCCAGACTGCCTCCTGTTCAAACCGGCCCTAAGTCCAAGACAAGCAGAGTGTGAGCGAGAGGAGAACAAAGTGATGACTGGGACTTTTAGAAGAGTCCCCGGGGAAGGAATTGGGAAGGAACACTGGTGTCCCTGGGCGCAGGCACAGTGGACCAGTCTCCCAGACCAGGGAGAAAGTGACCCTCCGACCAGCGTCAGTCTTCAGCCAGGATGCAGAAATTTCCACCTCCCCCCAACTATACCCACAAGCAATTACCCTTGTCTTGGAGCTCCTGGAGCTCCAGATGGTTTCTGCCAGAATGCTGCTGTGGCCTGCACCCCACATGGTAATTACAGCCCCGAAAACTACTGAAGTCAGTCATCACCCTGGAGGTTAAGACTATAAATCCCATTTCTGCACATAGGTCCCTTCTGATGCTGAGAATCCACAAAAGGCTTCTTGAGGCAAAGAGCCTGTTCGGGCCAGCTGCCTCAGCTCCCTAAGCATTCTCCAAGACCACAGGGACTCATATGGCAGCCGTCCACTGTCCATGGGTGAGGAAACCATCTGGTGACCAGGTTTATTGTGCCAGGTTGCCCCTTGGAGCTCCTGCAGGGACCCCTGAGACAGATGCTTGAGGACCCTGGGACACTAATCTTTTGGGGTTCCACTAGCTACTGGATTGGTTGATTTACCATTTATTTTTGAGCCCCTAGATTTTTAAAACATCTATTCATTTACTTAGGAGCCATCACACAGTGGGTAGGGTACTTGCCTTGTACGCAGCTGACCCGGGTTCAATTCCTCCATCCCTCTCGAAGAGCCCGGCAAGCTACCAAGAGTATCTTGCCCTCACAGCAAAGCCTGGCAAGCTACCCATGACATATTTGATATGCCAAAAACAGTAACATCAAGTCCCACAATTTGTTGTGAGATGTTATTGGTGCCCGCTCAAGCAAATCGATAAACAATGCTGGAGGACAGTGCTACAGTGCAGAGCTACCAAGATATTTATGGTTGAGTTTCAGGTATACATTGTTCCAACACCAATCCTTTCAACCAATGTCCACTACCATCCATCAATGTGCACAGTTTCCCTCTTGTCCCTCCAGCGTACCTCTGCGATAAGCACTTCCCCCTCCTTCCCCATTGTTCTAGTGCTTCCTTCTGTAACTTATCCCCTAGACCCCCATCCTAGTGGCAAGCTTTCTACCGAAGATCAGTTCTGCTCTTTGTTTCTATTACCATTGGACATCGATTTGCTCGAGCGGGCCCAGTAACGTCTCCATTGGAGACTTTGTTGTTACTGTGTCTGGCATATCGAGTACTCTCGGTAGCTTGCCGGGCTCTCCGAGAGGGGCGGAGGAATCGAACTTGGGTTGGCCATGTTGCGATAGCACAGCGGGTAGGGCGTTCGCCTTACACACGGCCAACATGGCCGACCCGAGTTCGATTCCTCCGCCCCTCTCGGAGAGCCCGGCAAGCTACCGAGAGTATTCGATATGCCAGACACAGTAACAACAAAGTCTCCAATGGAGACGTTACTGGGCCCGCTCGAGCAAATCGACGATCAACGGGAGGGCCTTTACCTTTTACCTTACCATTGGACATTTGATATTCCCCATAGGGTTTTTTTTTTTAATATCCCACATATGAGAGAGACTATTCTGAGTCTGTCCCTATACTGACTGATTTCACTCAACATGATGCTCTCTGGATCCATCCAAGTTGCAGGAAATAGCATGAATTTATCTTTTCTCACAGCCGAGTAGTATTCCATTGTGTAGATATACCATAGTTTCCTTATCTAGTCATGTGTTTGTAGGCATTTGGGTTGTTTCCAGATTTGGGGGCTATTGTGTATACTGCTGTAATAAGACCCCTGAATCTGACACATCTTGGCCCCTCTGTGAGACAATGGTAGTGCCCAATGAATAAGGAAGTCAGAGAGAACTCCACTGCAGGAATCTTCATAAACTTACCCACACAAGTGATCGGATCACAGGAAATCCTTGGGAATAGTGAATTTGGAGAGATGTTCATTGGAGTTTTACTGACAAAAGGGGAAAGACAGGTGCCCACTAGCAAATAATGAAAATTTTAAAGAATAGCTTCTTGGTAGTTCATGAAGCTATTCCTATTCTGGGTTCATTCATTTATTCACTCAATATATATTCAACGTGTCCTTACTCTATATTGTCTGAAGTATTGGAGAGATGGGTGAGAGTTTAACCTTGCCTTCCCACAGCTAGGCAGCACATGTACATGTTTCTGTGTGAACATACATATATGTATTTCTATGTTGGTAATAATCAATGCTAGGGAAAATCCAAGTGGAGACATTCAGAGAATGACAGGGACTTCTACAAAGCATAGCTGATCTCTCTGGGAAAGAAACATTTGGATGGAGACTACAAGACTACATCAGGTTAACAAAGAAAAAATGATCCTGAAAGAACAACCAACATTTTTAAAGATTTCAAAACAATAATCAGTAGGATTACTAATATTTTTTTTGCAGAAATCAGCTGTATTTTCAAACACACAGAGGTAGGCACTTATAATAAAAGACCATAAGAACAAAATAAGTGCATCCTCACACATCTCCTTGCAGAACATTCCCTAGAATATTCTTCTTTGAGGTGAGGGCAAGAGTTAGCCAAATGCCCCACTTCCTCTAATCCAAGGTTTTTGATGGATCTAAGGTCTTTGATGGAGTCATTTTAAACTCAATCTTTGTTTTTTTTTCTTTTTAATTTTTATTAGTGAAACACCATGAGGTACAGTTGTAGACTTACAAATTTTTGTGTTTGTGTTTCAGTTATACAATGATCGAATACCCATCCCTCCACCAGTACCCATTCTCCACCAGCACTGATCCCAGTATCCCTCCCACCTCCCATCCCCCCATCCCACACTGCCTCTGTGGTAGGGCATTCCCCTTTGTTCTCTCTCTCCTTTTGGGTGCTGTGGTTTGCAAAAGAGGCATTGAGTGGCAATCATGTTTGGTCTGTAGTCTACTCTCAGCACGCATCTCCCATCCTGGGAGGATCCTCCTAACACCCTTTATTTGGTGCTCCCTTCTCTGTCAGCTCAAACTTTAGACACATACCAGCTACACCAAACTTTGCCTCACCTTTGCACATTCACCAGCACGCAGAGACCTTCCCCAGCAGAGACGTGGGGAGAGGAGGGAAGGGGTGGGGAGGGACCTGGGAATGTCACCAATCCAGTAGTACTTTGGGAGTTGCTATTCTCAAAAGTGGAAAATGGCATTTCAATGTTATTTTGCTTTTTGAGTTTTCTTATGAGTGAACTGCATTCCCCCTTTTTATACTTTTACTCTTTTTAAAAGTATTTTTATTTCCTTTTGTAAACTGCTTCTTCCCATTATCACCACCAGACTACTGCATTTGGGAACTTTCCCATAATGAATTTTCTAAGATTTTTATACGTGAAGAACATTATGGATGTTATCAGGAGATTCATTAGAATAGGCAATGCAAGAAAGCTCAGAAAGGATAAAGTATTTGTGTAAAATGAATAGATTTTTGACATTTATAGGGAAAAAAAGTAGTAAAAATTGTTTTAACAAAATGCATCTGCTAAAAGCAATTGGGAGAGAAGGAGAATAGAAACAACAGTTTTTTTTCCTTACTCCCTTTATCTTTTAAATTTTTTAACTTGGGGGCTTGGGGGTCATACCCAGTGGTACTCAGGGCCCACCCCTGACTCTGTGCTCTGTTCATGAATCACTCCGGGGTTGGGGGACCATTTTCAGTGTTAGGAATTGAGCCTGGGTCAGATGCAAGCAAGGCAAAGACTTGCTATTCAATTATTATGTTTCTTTATATCTCACTTATGAGACATAATGTGTGTCTGTTCCTCTCCTTCTGATCAAACACTCAATGTTATATTCTCCAGATACATCCACACAGCAGCAGATTGCATGATTTCATCTTTTCTAATCACCCAAGTGTATTCCACTGTGTATAAAGACCATAGTTTCTGTATCCGGTCATCTGTTCTTGGACACTTGAGTTGTTTCCAGATTTAGACTATTGTGAGCAGTGCTCCAATGACCACAAGAGTGTATCTTTTCTGAATTGGGATTGGGGGTCCTTCGGGCAAATGCCAAAAAGTAGAATTGCTCAGGACTATGAAAGTTGAAGCCGTACGTGGTAAAGGATTTGTTTGTCTCAACATTAGAGACCTTTTACAAATACACCAACAGAATGTCATAGCATAAAACCCGAATACAGAATTCCAATATCCAGAAGAACATGGAGATTTGGACGAGTTAGAGCTTTTGGCTGACAAGAACAAAGCTGTCTCACCAGAAGGCCCCTCCATTTGGAGCTATTCTTTGGAGATACAGCTCACTGTTGGGGGGATTCATGGTGTCTATACATGGCATGTCAATTTAATGTCCTTTTCTCACCACCAATCAGGAGGAAACTCCCCTGCAAGTGAAAATGAAAAAGATACTTCTCTCTGGGGCAAAGGCAAGATGGGGGAAGAATAACAGCCAGCATCTAATTTTTCTTTGTGTGTCCTTCCTCCCCTTACCCCCAATCATACCAGTTGGTCCCTTAGTATCATGCTGTAGCTTCACATTAAGTTTTCATCTTGGAATATCCTGGGGAACTGGGGTACACAGAGGGTAGCTTCAAAAGAGACTTAACTCCCCAAAAAGGTTCAAATTAGCCTAATGGAGCAAACTAACTTCCTCAATCCTCCCTTTCCCCTCAAATCAACCCCCAGTCAGCTCTTAATCACCCCAAAACCTAGCAGAAGCAACAGTCTTGTTTTTTGCATATCTCATTTAACTGGCAGATCAGATTTATATTGTCGAAACTAGATTTACAGGTGAGTCAGAAAGAGAGGGACAGACATAAAAAGATTGCACTCACCTGTGGAATATAAAGTAACAGAATGGGAGACTAACACCCAAGAATAGTAGAGACAAGGACCAGGAGGTTTACTCCACCGCTTGGAAGCTGGCCTCACATGCTGGGGGACAAGGCAGCTCAGACAGAGAAGGGAACACCAAGTAAAGGGTGTTTAGAGGACCCACTCAGGTTGGGAGATGCGTGGAATGTAGACTATAGATTGAATACAATGGCCACTAAATGCCTCTATTGCAAACTACAACACCCCAAAGGAAAAAGAGAACAAAAGGGAATGCCCTGCCACAGGGGCAGGGTGGGGAGGGGGGATAGGGTGGGGGTGGTGGGAGGGATACTGGGATCATTTGTGGTACAGAATGGGCACTGGTGGAAGCATGGGTACTCAATCATTGTACGACGGAAACGCAAGTATGAAAGTTTGTAAGTATGTAACTGTACCTCATGGTGATTCACTAATAATAAATAAATAAATAAATAAATAAACCATATTTACAGGGGCAACTGCTCTGAACACATTCACAGTGTCCTTGGGCCTAGTACTGCAAATTCACTGCATGGAAGAGGACCTTTAAAAATGCACTGAGAGTCCAAACACTTGAGGGTAAGTGGCTCTGCTTGAATTCTGTATCACTGACTTGACATGATCCAATTGTTGAGTGGGGTTTAAGGAGGACAGTCAATGTGGCACCAGAACAAACCATATACCATTTACTTTATTACTCTCTTCCTCAAGATAGAAAACTCCTGAATTGGTGTAACCCAAAGGGCCTGCTCATAGAACAGGCTCAACAGCCTTGAGCTTGCACTAAAGATTATATCTGACTCTTCTACATTCTGCCCCTTGCCTCACCTTCTACCCAAAGCTTTTAACAACTTTCACCACCACCACACATGCCCTAAATTCCCTTCTTTCAAATCAACCAACTTGAATTAATACACTCACCCTAATATATTAGACCAGTGTTTCTCACACTTTCACTGACCATGGTCCCATTCCAACCTTGTTTTCATGTTCAACATTCCCCCCTGCCCCCATCCTACCAGTTGGTTCCCTCGTCCCATGTTGTGGCTCCACATTTTCTCAATTTTCATCTTGGAGTATCCTGGGGGTGCACAGAGGGTCATATGACCCCTGGTAGAGAAATGCTGTATTAGACCTTGGCCTAATGCTGGCACAGAACAAGTGTCAATTATTGAGTCACTCTGTATTGAAGAAAGTCATGGATTCTGTTATTTTCTTAACCATGCCAGTTGGGAAACTCTTATTTTGTAGCAAACAAATTCACTGGAAATAATGGAACTGGGCAAGGCAGAGTCAGAGCTGGGAACAGATCAAGAGCACTCTTCAGTCACTCCAAAGGTGATGAGGGGGTGAGGTTATGGGCCAAAATAACCACTCAGCAAATAATGGAGACTTTTGATGAGTGGGACAAGGATAAAAGATAGCATTTACACCCAGAAGGACCATATAATTTAGTCAGATGAGTTTCCAAACAAAACAAAGTGTTGAGGGAAAATCTATTTGGTGCCTGGGAAGTAATGAATCTAGGGTGATTCCAATTGTTCTTTGAAACAAATACTGTAAATCAATGCTAAATATATTAGTGGGGATTGCCTTCAAGGGGGTGGTTAGATAAGGAAGTTGCAGAGCTCACCCATATATTATGGATGGGATGCAACAGTTGTATTCTTTTTTTTTTTTTTTTGCTTTTTGGGTTACACCCAGCGATGCTCAGGGGTTATTCCTGACTCTGCACTCAGGAATTACTCCTGGCGGTGTTTGGGGGACCATATGGGATGCCAGGGATCAAACCCAGGTCAGCCGCATGCAAGGCAAACGCCCTATCCGTTCTGCTATCGCTCCGGCCCCAACAGTTGTATTCTTTCAAGAAAGGTTAACTCTACCAAACTCTGAAAATAAGGGTTTGAGAAGCAACCAACCCACCTATATAGTACATCACCACCAAACTAATCCTATTGTTCTCAGGTTTACCGCTAACTCCAAATAAACTTCACATTTAAAACTCTCTGAAATGGCTGTTCTTAATTATGTAATTATTTCTCATCACTAGCATCTGAGATTACTTGAGAATTAAGGTAAATCCATTTGTAGCACACCTTAAACTTCATATAAAGAACAAAGCACACAAGTCATGTCCCAAGCTGCCCGATTTAACGAAAGGAAGCCTTTCCAAGTGAATGTTATCTGGTGCTGAAAGCTTTCTGCACTTAATCCCCTAAATTCATAACTGAAATACCCATGAGTCCTTTGTAAGCTGAATTGTACCAACTTGTTTATATGGCAACAAGCAGAGTTATGTAATCTCTCCTGCCGCCAATTCCTGATGACTTTACATATCTCTTTGTCTTCTGTAACATGGCCCATATCGGACTGGCTAATGTAGACAGAGACCCATCAGGATAAATAATGAGTTACTATCTATCAAATGTAACAGCAGATATATTTCTCATCCTTCCAGATTTATGAACCCATTATCTGCTTCCTAATAGTATTGGTATTTCATTAACCTCAGAAAAGTTAACTTCCAGTCTTCCTGCATCACGAACGATTCATCTGTAAAGTGAGGGCAGTGTAGTTTCCGAAAACCTCTCAATCATGGGAAATCTGTCACTGCTATAAATCTGGCTGACTCTTTAACAATGCTTTACTGCTCAAATCACACAACCCAGGGTCTGTGGCCTGGAGCAACTCAGAAACGAAATGAAAACAACAATTGTAAAGTCTCAGTATCTACCTGCCCCAGGAGGAGACTCATTCCCAAATACTAAACTCAAAGTTGAAGCTTGCTCTTTGCCTTCTGAGCTGAGACTTAGAGAGAGCTTCCTGGAGTTACCCACTGGCAAGGGACTACTTAGTCACAGCATCCTTGATGAAGCTCAAGGTATGCATGATGGGGAGCAACTCCTGGACCAACTGCCATCAAGGTATTTCTCTCCTGCCCTCTCAAAGTAAAGTCTGAAAGCCTAATATGGGAAACTCTACTAAAGGTAGCACTTAGTGGTGCATATTAGGTATTTAAAAATACTTGCAAAATCAGGGGCTGGAAAGATAGTATAGTGGGTAAGGCACACAGTTGACCTAGGTTCGAATCCCAGCATCCCATATGCTCACCTGAGCATTACCAGGTGATTCCTGAATGCAGAGCCAGGAGGAACCCCTGAGTATCACTCAGTGTGGCCCCCCAAAATAAAAATTATATACTGGCAGAATTAATGAACTGGTAATGTTTTAATGCTTCACTGATGGCTAAATAAGTGGATAGATAGAGGTAGGGAGGGTAGGCAGGATGGCAGGCAGGTGGGTATATGAATCTACTGTGATAATGAACAGAAGTTTGGATTCCATGTCTTAAAAACAAGCAGGCCTTGAAAAGCCATTTAAATTCTCTAAGTCTTAGTTTCTCCACTTAAATATTACACTATAGAGGCCACAGAGCCTTGTACAGTGGATAGGGCACTTGTCTTACATGCAACCAATTCAGATTCAATCATTGGCACCATATATGGTCCCTGAGTCCTACCAGGAGAGATCCCTGAGCACTGAGCCAGGAGTAAACCCTTCGTACTGTCACATGGGGTCCAAAAGCTATAAAAGTTTTAAACTCGATGGAGATGGAGAGATAGTACAGGGCATTCGCCTTGCACACAGCCAACCTGGATTTGATCCCCAGCATCCCATATGGTCCCCTGAGCATTACTAGGAGTAATTCCTGAGTGCAGAGCCAGGAGTAAGTCCTGAGCACTGCAGTGTTTCACCCCCCCCCCCCCCCAAATGTTTTAACCAAGATCTTATCCATCTTGGACTTAGGACTATATCATGATTTCAAATGTGTACTCTTGACTTTAACTCATTAGAGAAGCCCATGTTGCCTACTGGACCTCTTTCTGTCTCTCTCTGTCTATATATATATAAATTTCTCTACATAAAACTATTTTAGTTTACCTACCACATAACCTTTGGGCTGGAGTGATAGCACAGTGGGTAGGGCATTTTCCTTGCACGCAGCCAACATGGCCAACCCGAGTTCGATTCCTCCGCCCCTCTAGGAGAGCCCGGCAAGCTACCGAGAGTATCTCACCTGCACGGTAGAGCCTAGCAAGTTACCTGTGATGTATTCTATATGCCAAACACAGTAACAACAAAGTCTCCAATGGAGACGTTACTGGGCCCGCTCGAGAAATTCGATGAACAACGGGAGGACAGTGACAGTGACAGCACATAACCTTTACAAATGCTAGTTTTTTTTCTTAATATTGAGTGTGAGCCTTCTTATTACAAAGATAATGCTGAATCACTTTAAATCATGAAAACATCCCAATTTAAGAATTCCAAACTTTAGAACTAGGAACACACTACTGACTCCACACTCTAGACTATTCATGAAATACCAGTAAACCATGAGGAGGCACTTGAGAACACTACCTGAAATACACAGTGAGGATCTGTAATATCAAAAGGTTCAATTAAGTAGATAAGTAAGGGGCGGGGGCGGGGGGAGGTTAAGGACATGCGTCAAAATATGAAAAAGAGATTGTTTAGGCCAATGATTTCCAACCTGGGATGAATATAACTCCCTAATAATAGCTGAAGAGATTTGGGGGGAGGGGTCACAATTACTGGTTTCAAGTCAGGGATGCTGCTTAATACCTTACAACACACAGGACTGACCCACCAACAGAATGACCTGATGCCTCCATTGAGGAACTCTAATTCAATCCATATGTTGTAAAACTCTGCTGCTCCAAAGATAAAGTGTGACATGTATAAACAATGGAATATTAGTTACCCTTTAAAAAGAAGCCAACCCTGACATCTTTGGCAATGTGAATTACCTGGAGGACATCATGCTAAGTGAAGCAAGCCAGACTGCACAGCAAATGCTACAGGGTGTCTGATTAATATGTGGAATCTCATAAACAAACCAACAAAAGTCAAGTCCATAAAACAGACAGCAGAGAAGTGGTTTTCAAAGGCTCAGAGTGGGGTGAGAATGGAAATAGGGAAGTTGGTAAAACTTTCAGCAATAAGATGTGTAAGGTATGAGGCCCTAATGTACAGGATTATGACTAGAGTTGATAAGACTAAGTTGTAGCACTGAGATTTGCCAAAATAACAGGATTGAAATGTTCACATAAATAAGCAAAGGCAACTATGGATGGACAAATTTGATGTGGGAAAATATTTTAATGATATATAGGCATATCAAATCTCACAATGGATACAAAGTGTCTTGACTTTTATTTGCCAATTATAGCTCAAGAGATAAGATAGTTGGAAAAATACTTATCACTCACACACACACACACACACACACACACACACATATACACACAATAATTTTTTAAAAAGTAAGCTTCCACAAGTCTCCACTCTTTCCCTGTTTCTCTCCACCATTCTCAGAATTGGGCAAAACTGCTCTGAGAGATGGAGGGCTTGGTGCTCACCATAGCCGTGGATTGTTCCAGAAAACTACACAGAACAGGAAGCCATGGGCAGAAAGAAGGCTATTCCCAGGCATTTTGCTATAGCAGACAAAAGTTCCAGATTTTGTGGGAGGTGCCACTCACCAACACAGAGTCACCTGCTCATCCTAAAAGTCAAAGATTCGGTAAATGCTGTTATTTGGCACGTTTTTTCTCTCCATGAGACAAAAGAAGTGAATAGAAATGGTGGGAGCAACTGTCAGTGTCTTCCCAGGCACTTCTCTGAGTGTTCCCTTTATGTTTCTCGTGTGTGTGTGTGTGTGTGTGTGTGTGTGTGTGTGCGCACACATGCATTTTTGTGTGGTTTTCTGTTTGTTCAAATAAGTATACTATAAAATCTTTTAACAGAAAAATGTCTGATTTAATTTGTACTGACAATGGTTTTTAAGATTTCACTTGATAGAAATAACATCTGTACCTATATGTTCATTGCAGGGCTGTTCATAATAACCAAAATCTGGAAACAACTCACGTTCCCTAGAACAGATTACTGGTTAAAGAAACTGTGGTATTACATCTACACAATGGGATAGTATGCAGCTGTCAGGAGAGATAAAGTCATGAACTTTGCTTATGCATGGATAGACATGGAGAGAATCATGCTAAGTGAAATGAGTCAGAAAGAGGGGGACAGACATAGAAGGACTGCACTCATTTGTGGAGTATAAAACAACATAACATGAGGCTGACAACTAAGAATAGTAGGTACACGGGACAGATAGATTGCTCCATAGCTGGAAGCCTGCCTCATGAGCAAAGGGGAGAAGGCAGCTGGAATAGAGAAGGGAACACTAAGAAAATGATGGCTTGAGGAACCAATCGGGATGGGATGTGTGCAGAAAGTAGATAAAGGACCAAACAAGATAACCTCTCAGTGTCTGTATTGCAAACCATCAAGCCCCAAAGTAGAGAGTATGGGGAATCATGTCTGCCATGGAGGCAGGGGGAGGGTGGAAAAGGGGGGGGGGGTACACCGGGGATATTGGTGGTGAGGAATGTGCACTTGTGGAGGGATGGGTGTTTGATCATTGTGTGATTGTAACCCAAACATGAAAACTTGTAACTATCTCATGTTGATTCAATAAAATTTTAAAAAAATGATTTCACTTAACTTACAACTTTGAGAAAAGAAATCATTCAAACTTCAGGCTATAAGTCAAACAGAATCCCACCAGACCAAATTGTTAAAAGAAAGTAGAGCTCCATGAAATGGAAAAGTTGAAACTTCTAGACTAGAGTCAAGATTGTTGACCCAAGCAAGACCAGCAGCTACTTGGCTACATCTATGAAAGGCACCA
Organism: Sorex fumeus; assembly: GCF_029834395.1. Lineage (NCBI taxonomy): Eukaryota > Metazoa > Chordata > Mammalia > Eulipotyphla > Soricidae > Sorex > Sorex fumeus. Next base: position 6,124,523 of record NW_026606062.1, read on the forward strand.
GCTCAAAACTGCTAAAGCTACTTGGAAATGATTTCTCTGTACGTGGCATTTCTTTCTAAGAATGAAGAGCTATTGAAGATAGAGAGAGAGAGTATAGGGTAAGGCTCTGGCCTTGAAAACACAGTTAACACTGACTCAATCCCCTGTATTTCATAAGGTCACCTGAACATCACCAAGAGTGATCTCTAAGCACAGGATCAGGAGTAATGCCTGAGCTTCACCAGGTGTGGCCCAGAACAAAACAAAAAAGAAAAAAGAACTCTGAGAAAAAACACACAACGAATCATACCATAACTACACAACTCCCACTGTTTCCCATGGTTTCATGCTATTGCTCCATCTTATGAACATTTGCATGTTATAAAGTGATAATTCCAATTCCACCAAGTTGTGAGACTATCATTTGTTCTACAAATCTGAGCCAGTTCATTCTTGCTTAGAAACTGTTTGCTCCACAAATAGTGGGAAGTAATAATTTCCACGAGTGAGTGACACACTCAGAGAAGCAGTTCCAGACTGTGAAAAGGAAGCACCAACTTAACCAGCATCCAGGAGGCGCTCACTACAGATCAGAGACACTAGCTATGAAAGCCAACCTCTCTATGTGCCAACAGTGTAAAGCAAACACTTCCAAGGCAAGAACAGCAGCAGCTACAGCAACAGCATGCATTTACAGATTTCAGTCCAAGGGCAAGGGGAAAAAAATAAGCAAATGGGTGACATCCAATTAAAAAAGTTTCTGCACAGTGAAAGAAATTATCATTACCAAAAAAATACATCTAATGAAGGGGAGAAAACATTTGTGCAATATGCATCTCAAAGGGCTAGTATACAAGATGAACAAAGTAGAGACCTTAACAAGAAAATAAACAACTCTATCCAAAATAGGGAGTTGAGGAATCGAACAGACACTTTGCTAAAGAATACATACAGATGGCCAAAAGCCCATGAAAATACTCATTCTCATTTCAAGTCAGGAAAATGCACAGCAAAACAGCAACGCGCTATCACCTCACACTTGTGAGAAAGGCTATTTTGAAAAAGACCAGACATAGCAAGTGTTAGCGAAGGTGAAGAGAAAAAGCAGCCTTCATGTATTCATGGTGGTGATTTGAATTCTTCCAGCCTCTGTGGAAAACAGGGTGGAGAATTCTCAGATGAAAATTACATCGACCATATGATCTGTCAATTTTCCTCCTAAGTTCTATGCAAATACAAAAGAGATCATTCAAGAACAAAGCATATCTATGTTCACCATGACCCTAATTATTATAAAAGGCTAGATCGGGAAACTGCCAAGATGCCCAAGGACAAATGAGTGGACAAAGCCTTGGTGCTGTTCAGTAGAAAGGGAGACAGCTCAGCAGTCGGGGTACAGGCGTTGCAAGCACAGGACCCTGAATTCAAGCTTTGGCCAACGTGCCCTGCTCAACACATTGAAGCATCCTAGAGGCCCCTGAGCATCACCGGATGTGCCTGACTGGCCTCACCACTAAGTGATGATCCCCAGCACCCCACATCCTGAGCTACCCCACACCCTCAAGCCCTGACACTGAACCACCCGCACAATTGTCCGAAAATTGATGGGAATGTCCTTGGGGCCTCCTGAGCACTGTCCGGGAGACCCAGAAAGTAAATATAAAAGATTAAAAGATAGAGTGGGGCAGAATCTTCAAATGCACAAAGACTCAGTTATCAAACATGGACAGTGTTCCATCCAAGTACTAACCAGGCCTACCCCTGAACATGATAACCTCCCAGTATCTGTGATCTGTGTTGCAAACCATAATGCCTGGGGGGGGGGGGGGGTGTGGAGAGAGGGATATATATATATATATATATATATATATATATATATATAATACAAGGGTTAAGGCACTTGTCTTGAAATTTGCTCACCCTAGTTGAATCCCTCGCAAGTACTACAAAAAGTGTCTGAGTACTGCCAGGAGTAAGCCCTGGGCACAGAGCCAGGAATCAGCCCTGAGCACAAACAGAGATGCCCCCACCCTACCGATAAAGTAAAACAAAAGCATGAACAAAGAATGTGGTATAACCAGTGGAATACTACTTGACTATAAGGAAAGATGAAATCTTGCCTTTTGCCATAACATGGATGAAACTGAAAGGGCTAGTGTTAGGTAAAAGAATTCCAAAGATAAATAAATACCAAATGATCTCACTTATGTAGATGACACAGAGAGTTGAAGTCAAGGAAACAAACCGAAGAAGAAAGAAACCCTTGAATTCTCAGCACGGAACTAAGGTTATCAAGCAGGAAGGGACCCAGTGAGCTGTGGTGGAGGGATATTGGCCCTCTGGTAGTGGTTGTAGCATGGCAACACATATTTAAGAGGTGTGAAACCGCACCCTTAAAATATATGCGGTGTTGCAAACTGTTACCTCAACAATAAAAGTTCTTAATTGAAAAAAGCATACATCTGATATGCCAAAGGCCTTAACAGAGGTAAAGACTTTACAGACATCTGGAGTTTAATTCTCACCATCACCCCTAAGGAAGGAACTAACATTATTCCCATTTTCCAAATTAGGAAGTCTTGGCCCAGGGTTCTTTGCCCAAAGCCAATAGCAAGTTTACAAGGCAGGAGTGATTCCAGTCAAGTACTCCTAATCCCAGCCCAGGCTGAGTCTATTGAGATGGCTTCAACCTATTTGGGGTTGTCTAGGTTGACCAATTTACTAGACTAAGTTCTGACTCAAAACCATGCTGATCTCTGGTTTCAGGGTCCTCCGGTGCTGTTCAGGGTGCTGGTCTCTATCAGACTCAGAACCAGTGCTCCAAGAGATATCTGGGTGCAGAATCTCCAAATGCACAAAGACTCAGAGTTATCAAACATGGACAGCGTTCCATCCAAGTACAAACCAGGCCCACCCCTCAACATGATGACCTCTCAGTATCTGTGATCTGTGTTGCAAACCATAATGTCCAGAAAGGGGGGGGAGAGAGGAAAAGGGAGAGAGAGAGAGAGAGAGAGAGAGAGAGAGAGAGAGAGAGAGAATTGTGTGTGCCATAGAGAAAGGTTGGAGGGGAGGGATGGCAGGAGGGAAACTGGGGACACTGGTGGTGAAGGGACAGGTTTTGGAACACTGTATAACTGAAACCCAACCATGACAATAGCTCTGTAAATATGATTCAATTAAAATTTTAAAAATGGGGGATGGAGTGATAGTACAGCGGGGAGGGTGATTGTCTCACACACAGCCGACCCAGGTTCAATCCCCTGCATCCCATATGGTCCCCCACGTACTGCTGGAGTAATTCCTGAGTGCAGACCCATGAGCAAGCCCTGGGAATCACTGGGTGTAACCCAAAAAGCAAAAAAATAAATAAATAAATAAATTAAAAAGCACTGTAGCATTGTCCTTCCATTGATTTGCTCGATTGGACACCACTAACATCTCCATTGTGAGACTTGTTACTGTTTTTGGCATATCTAATATGCCATGGAGAGCTTGCCAGGCTCTCCAAGAGGGGCAGAGGAATCAAACCTGGGTTGGCCGCGTGCAAGGCAAACACCCTATCCGCTGTGCTATCGCTCCACCCTTAAATGAAAAATAAAAACAAAAATTTTAAAACCATAGAGATTCTTGCTCAGGCTGGCAGGAAACAACTTCATCCAACTAACTTGGATGAAAAGGAGCCACTGTTTTCTTGCTTTCACAAAGACAGATTACCACTGATAAAGAGTCATTTCAGTTCTTCTGGACAAGTCCTTGAAAGGATCTTACAGGCCCAGGAATTGAAGCATTTGAGAGACTGAAATGATTCGGGTGGGTGTGATAAAAGTAGTTTCCAAAAGCCAAGAACTCAGGGCAATGAGGCCATTGTCTTGGGCATCAGAGAGGGGAAGGGAAGTAACAGGAGCTGGGGTTCCCCTCCTACCCCCAATCTCTGTACACTCTGCTGGGGATGGATGTGTCTTAGACTCATGGGGCCAAAACTGAGGTTCATGGGCCTCCCCAGGGATGCAGATCCTGCCTTGTCCATAATTCTTTTTTACTTCGTTTTTCCACACTTAAAGCTAAAAATATTTGCCTCAAGTTCCTTATCATTTCGCAATCAGAATGTGGGTGTGCGGCTATGGCCTCCACGAATTAGGGAAAGATGTTTCCAAGGAAGAAAAGGAAGAGCAGCACCTTCAATACCTTTTGTTTAAAATCCCCTCCCGGGTTGACAGGATGCCTCTTGGCTTTATTAAGCACTCCCAAATGAAGATAGAATGAGCTTTTCTAAAACCTTGACCTGAAATTTTAGCACAGCACTTGGCCTCCAAATGGGATGGAATTCTGGCTGCCCTCACACCTCTAAAGACCAAGCTATCTGCTAAGGCAGGTACATTTGCTCAACTCCAAAGGGAGCACAGAATTTCTTGCCAAGGGTTTCAGGGGTCCTATACATCATGCTTTAGAAGCACTTCTGGTTTAATGGGTCTCAGTCTTCATATTCTGATGCCAGAGTTCAGCTAAGAAGCTTTTAATATGGCAATTTTAAAAAAATCTCAGGGCTAGGATGAAGGAAATGTTACTGGGGCCTGCTCGAGGCAATTGACGAACAGCTGGATGGTCGTGGTCATGGTCATATTTGCAAGGTCAAGCTGGCTCACTGACCCATCAGGAGACTCAAGGATGTCCAGAGACCCAGGCAGTCACACACATGTCCTGAAATATATGAAATATCAGAAACAGTGGAGTCTTTGTTTGGCAATCCACTTCAGATCTAAAACACTTCACAGCCTTTAAAAGAAGCGAGAGACAAGTGCGTCCTTGACTTGGTAACATTTATTCAATATTCTTTGAAATTAGCAAGAATCAGAAGAAGCACATATCAATCAAATACAGCCACAAAAAATGTCCTGGATATAAATAAAGATGCACTATGAGAATTACTCACTACTAGAAGGACCGGTACTTTCCTATAGTTACTACCTTTTTAGCAACAATTCCAACATAAATTTAATTTACTCACAATAGAAAACCTTGACTTTGAAAAGAAAACAGCTTCCACAATGTGCCTTCATGAGACCCTTTCATTATGCAGATTTTCTAGGCCTAGTTTGAGGACAGTTACGAAAGTGACAAAACAAACTCAAAAGGATGTTTCTCAAGGTTCAACAAAACAGTGCAGAAAAAAGTTACTTACCCATGCACAGAATAAGGCAGAGGCTAATGTCATTCAGGTTAGGAAGAAAAGAGTTAACTAGTTTCTTTTTCACGAAACAAACAGTTCAGACTTCATTTTTTTTTTTAATTAACGGGTATACTGTATTATATATCAAACTCTACATGGGTTCCTTAACTCTACTCAGAAAGCCGGCACTCACACGTCAAACACAAACTTTGCCTGGATTAGACTTATTCTGTACCAACCGCAGAAATGAATCTGGGTTTGGTGATAGTGTCGACAAAGGAAAAAGGAACAAACAAAAAAAAGCCCATACTAGTCAAAGCATACAGTTTCAGAGAGCTGAAAGTACATTAAAACGAATCTATGGGTTTCACAAATTCTGTTTTTAAAATATTTTTTCAAACTAAAAGCTGCCGAAAATTAGTTCTTTAATATTCTACCGAAAACCCTTGAGTAGCTAACTTTTAAATGTCTTAAGCTTTGTCTTTTCTTAAAAATATTTAAATGAGTGTAGTATCCCATCTTTTTGAAAAATAATCCCAAAAAAGATTACAAATCTTTTGTTTTGATCAGTGTGACCAGGGGCTTGTCGTCAGGGCTGTAATCCTCGTAGGCAATGGGGGTCACGTCGTACATTGCGGGCCGAGATTTCTTTCCAAACCTGAAATCACCAAACAAGAGGACTTGGGTTAGACAAATACTGGAACTCGAGTCTTATTAAAGGCAAAGGACTGAGAATAACTTACACTTAAGAATCCCTGGGAACAATAAAAATACATTTTAAAAAAACCACATTCTCCAGCAAGTTCAGAAATTTAAGACATCCTGATATTAAACACTGAATGAGTATAAATATTAGTCTTTGGTATGGTGGAAAAATGATAGAGTTCATATTAATGTTGAAGCTTCAGGTTAAATCTTGGCAAAGCATTCAAGTGTGATAGCTCTACACCGGAGTTTAAGAAAGGCTGTGTCGATTTGTGTCTCCTGAGACCTGTTAGGAGTTGGAGAGGTAAAGTTGATTTTACATTCAGTCTCCTATCCAGAACGGCCGGGAAACGCTTCTCACTCTGCTGAAACAAAGCCTCCACCGAGGGCCACTCAGACACCATTTGAGGTCCTCACACAAGCACAAGGACCAAGGGAGGAAGGATCTCGAATCAGGAGGTGTCAGCTCCTCTCCCATCCATCCTCCCCACCTATTACTCCCTGACCCCCCTGAACACACAACCCATTGTTCCCTTCCCTCTGAGCACAAGACTTTGTCCTAACAGATTTGTATAGATCAAAATCCCCTCCACAGCAGGACTGAAGCCCAGAAGCCAGGGCTGTCAAAATCCAATTTCAGGACTTCCTGCCAAACCCATCTTAAGAGGGCGATTATTAAAATAAAGCCAATTCGCCTTCTGGGTGGTCTCGCTCCATCCCAAACCTTACCTTCCCCAAAGCCCCTGGAGAGCAAGCACAATGACGTGGAATGATGTGTTCCAACAGTCTTTCCCATTAGCCTACAGCCTCCCCTTTCACCAACGGTTTTAACCGCTTCATCTCCCACAGAGCCATGGAGAAAGTAATCCTAAAATAACTTGGACATTGGGAAAAGGTTGTCCCATGGCCCTCATTCTGTCCCATTCTCGTGAAGATCTCTCAGAGTCAGTCCTCCCAGCAGCGAGAAGAGGAGTAGAGTGGGAGAAGAGAGAGTGTTGCCATGGTCACCTGATCTTCTATTTTTAAACATGCATCAGTCTCCTGTTTCAATTCACCCAGGGCTCATGGGCCTGAGCAAGCATGGACACATAAATAGCATCAGGTGAGAAGAAAAAAAGGAAGAATCAGAGAGGGTGAAGCATGCTACCCCCTCCCACTGCCTCCCCCCCCCCCGCCCCACCAAAAAAAAAACAAACACAACAGCTCTTACTGAATATGGAAAGGAGGCTTTGAGAAAAATCAAGTTAGAATGTGAAGGCCCTCTAGAGACCTGGGATTAGCCAGGCACAGTGAGAACCAGACTGGCCTGAGGTGTGTTTACTGCATTGAGAGGGGGCTGCATTATCCAAGGTGGGAAAGAGGCAGCCAAGCAAAACTCATCAGACGCTCCCCTGTCCCCTGGCTTCCCCCATCCTCCCACATCGTAAGATGCAAATAAACATATAACAATCAAATTCTCCTGAAAGAGATAGTTGCATTGATTAAACTCTTCGATTAATCACAGTGACTGAACTTTGTGAATTAAAGTCTTGAGCCAGTCTCAGTGAAAAGCTCTCCTGATCCTAGCCCAGTACATCTGGAACAGCTTTCTGGGAGAATGTGAGGGGAGGGTTGGCAAATCCTTTCTATCTACATATAGACCAAATGCATCATGATCTACTGGTCGACCGAGAGGAAACGTCCAAGAAACTCAATAAGCTGAACATCTACTTCAAAAGTAGGTTTGACTTTTCAAATGTTTTTTCTGTTTCCTTAAATGTTCTGCAATTGGCCTTGTCTAGTTGGCAAGGGCTGTAAACTTAAACTGGGGTTTGAGGTAAACAATGAGGTGAAGGAAGGTTAGAGGATGAGAGTTTTTAGATTCGTGAGGGTAGCAGACTTGAAACCAATAATGGCCATGAGGCCAAACTCTTAAGTGCCAAGTCACCCAGAGAGATGGGATGGCTTTAGACTCACCATTCCACTGTGCCACCCTGTCCTTGGCTCAACTCCAACCAATGCAGGTCATTCCAGATGATGCTGAGAACTGAGCTCACAGCTTGGCATTTACGTCATGGTAGGAATGTAACTGACTTAACTCACTGCCCATAACCCTGTCTACATTTCACAGAGGTCTCTACCCAAAGTCCCAAAGTGCATATGGACTCTACCACACCAAATCAGAAATTGTTGGCTTTCTAGAGACACTGGGAAACAATGAAACGAGACAAAGCCTCCCTTGGTTCACACATCTCTTAACGACTGCAGTGGATGTATGTTCAAACTAATGCATCCAACACAAACCTCTTTGTGAATTTTCTTAGTTCCTCAGAATTGGGTGGATGCTAAGAAATAAGCTACTTCGTATAGGATTCCATTTAATGCTTAAGCACTAACTCTCCATTAAGAGCTTGTCAAGGCAGGGCTTTGTCTGTGTTGTTCTTTTTTTTGAAAGAATACACTGTGTTTTTCTTTATCATAAGAGAACATTGTAAAAAAATAATTTGGATGTTAGAGAAAAGTATCATATTGACCAGGATTGGCAAATTATAGCCTGCACCCTGCTTTTAAATAAAGTTTTATTGAGACAGGGCCACATCTAGAATAAGAGCTGGACATGTTAATTCTTATACACACAGTATGAAGTTCTGGCAAGCAATATCAGTATTGGCTTCTCCAGGCTCACACAGGGAGAATCTTGTATATTCTGATACACTAAAGCTGCCAAGCTGATCTAAGGGAGCATCTTCTTTGGATTCATAGTTCCTTGAAAGCCAACAGCTCAAGTGACCACACAAAGGATGTTAGGTTGAGCTGACCTTGAGAAAGATGGAGATCAGGAGATGCTTTCTGAGAAACAGTCTCCAAGTCCTTTCAGAATTTCCTACTTTCTGTTATGTGATGAGACACTCCACCCTCTCCCCCCACCCCATAACACAGTGAACAAAGACCCACGAAGAAGAGACCCTCACTCTAGAACAGTCATAGCTGTAGCTTTGCTCCTGCCTGTGATATACAAAAACTCTCCCCAGCCTAAACAGAAGCAAAGAAGCTAAGCTTCTGTCAGATGCTGTTCATGGTTTCAAGAAAAAGGGAGAAAAAAAAGAGACTGGGCAGGTCCTCTGGCAAGTCATAGTTAGAAACCACAGGTTATGACCCCAGAGATGTTTGGAATGGAACATGCCTAGATATTGGAACAGTTTTGTATTAAAGTTCAGTAGTTTATCTGCTGCCACTGGTGCACAGAGAAGCTTGGTGAAGAATTCTACAGTAAAATTGAAAAAAAAAATTCTAATAAAAATTGGCATCAAATGTGAGCCAGGTTTATAAGTACTTCAATCCCTTCCTTCCAAAAATCATCTATTAAGTGTCTTCTCAGTGGGAAGAAGAATCTATCTTAAACCGAACCTGAAGCCAAAATAAAATACAGATCTTCTTAAACACAAAAGGATCTTAGCTAGCGATCCCTCTGGATGTGGAGAGAATCTGATTCTGGGGTGTTCTGACACAACCCACTGTCAAGACACAGATTCGACCAGTGCAGGGTGAACTAAGCCCCTCCAAGAAGGGAGAGGAGAGAGTTCTAGAGAAATAAAGGGACTCATCTATTCTTTTCACACTCTCTACTCCTCCCTGCCCCCATTACTTGGAGCTACTGCAAACACTCCTCCTATAGGTTGCAGGTTGGTCCAATGGTACAAACAAAGCTGGTGTCCTGCAAGGTCTCATCCTCTCAGGCAAGATCAAGACATTGCAAGCCAAATCCTACACAACCCCAATGCTCCATTTCAGACCTGAGAGTTCAGTAAGGTCCACTATGTTCCCTAATGGATTAAAACATAGGAATTAAAGCCGCAGGTTTTATGCACTGGCTAGTAAAGAAAAAGAGCCAACAATTAAAGGGAGTTTGGCTATACAAGGATGTCATTTGCTACCGGCTGGTGTTGAACACTGGAGACAAGGAATATCAGAAGGATCAAATCTGTCCCCATCTTTCAGGGTTCCCGGGAAAAGAGTCTGATCTTGGCAGGCCCTCGGCAGTGTCCCTTCTGCCGAGCTCTCCAGATCTCTGCCTGGAGCTGACTTGGGCTCAAAAGCACCCAGTGCAGCAGGATTATGTGAGTGGCCTTGGGGCTCCCGGAAGCAGAGCTGCCAACGGATTGCTACAAGCAGATGCCAGAAAGAGAGCTGGGGAGGGCTGGAGGAGGATGGTGGTCCTGTGGGTTCCCCCATAAGGCTGGTGCTGATCCTATCTCCTCTTTCCTCTCTGCCACGAGCTCCTCTCTTGAGAAGCAGGATTCTTTTTTTTTATATATATATATATATATTTTTATTAGTGAAACACCATGAGGTACAGTTGTAGATTTACAATTTTTTGTGCTTGGGATTGATTATACAATGATCAGATACCCATCCCTCCACCAGTGCCCATTTTCCACCACCATGGATAATATCCCCCCACCCCCATCCCCCCATCCCCCCCTGCCTCTGTGGCAGGGCAATCCCCTGTGGAGAAGCAGGATTCTTCGGTGTATTTGGCTTGCAGGGGAGTGAAAAGACCCCAGAGTCTTCAGTTCATAAGCCTCCTTTTTCACAAAAAGAAAAGATTTATGTCTATGTTTATTATTTCGATTTGGGGGCCATATCCGGTGGTGCTTGGGGCTTACTCCTGGCTCTGTGCTCAGGAATCACTCCTAGCCGTGCTCAGGGGACTGTATGTGGTGCCAGGGATCAACAGCAATTGGCTTCATACCAGGCAAGTGCCTTAAGCCTTGCTTGTACTATTTCTCTGGCCCCATGATGGCAATTTTTTTTAGAACATCTTAGCTTCTAGACCTTTCAGACACAACTGTGATCTTCGTATACCCGCTCAAAAGCAACCTATGACATTCCAGCAATGATAGAGCTGCTCAAGTTTCCCCCAAGCCCAAAGGTTTTTAGACACCAAATCTTGTTCCTTCAAACTACCTAGACCAGCCTTCTGAATGACATCTGCAGATAATTCCACCGATTCTAAGAAAAGAGAGTTTCCTTTAAGCACAGCATTGCTCCACTTTCTTGGCAAAAATCCCACAACATGTAAGACTGGCTGGATAGTTTCGTGTTTCAGTAGACTTGGGAGATGTAAATACGGCGCTCTTGTTTATGTAATCCTTTCCCCTCTGTGATTTTCTGTGATTGATACAGCTCTGGAAGGAGGGAGGGCTCCTTTCTGTAGAAATAAGTTGGGTTTGTGGGAGGTGAAATGATTTAAAACACAGAGACAGTGAGTGCCCCGGCTCTGTGCAACAGTCAACACCAAATTCACCCTCTTCTCCCAGGTCACATGAACGCCCTGTCCCTCTGAGTCCTTCCTCCAGAAAACAAAACAGTTTTTATGTAACACAAACTCCAGCAGCAGACTGAAAGCTATGTCATTCTTGCAGTAGGCCCCTCAATCAAACGAAATAACTGACAGGTATGAGGGTGGTTTGACAAGCAAACGAAGAACAAGATGTCATCTAAAATTGTTTCCCACACAGGGACTGAGAATGATATGTTGGGCCGGAAGGTGAGTACAGGGGTTACAGCACATGCCTTGGTCCAATCCCTGGCCTTATAGGGGCCCTCAGAGCACCAGCAGGTATGGCCCTGGAGGTCTCTGAGTAATGTTGGGGTGCCTTGGCTAAGTTCCAGCACACGGCCTGTGCGGTACTGCATCCTAGAGTTCTTGCATTGAATCTCTAGATCTGTTGGCCAAAATTCACTGGGAGTGACTCCCTAAGAATCACAGAGCACTGCCTGGGAGAGCCCTTCCCAAAATCAGGCGCCTACATGTTTACAGCCCAGATGAGCACTGATATATATATTTAATGAGAGAAATAAGGCTCATGGCACACCGGTAAGGGTGGACCTATCACCTGGTCTAATTATCTGCCCTGCACCACCCCCATAGTTGGGGGTGGGGGTGGGGAGGACAGGCCCGGTCCAAAGAAGGCAACCGCCCATGCCCCCAGCCCACCTGGCATGCCGGATGGACGCGATGGCGCTGCTGAACTCGCTGTCGATGCTGCGGCAGTTGTAGAACTCCTCGTAGGCGGGACGCGACGAGCCCTGGTACTCGATGCGGCTGATGCGGCAGATGCCCACGATGAGGATGATGAGCATCAGGATGAAGGCGACACACAGGGCCCCGATGATGATGTAGAGCGAGTGGCGTGGCATGTTGGTGAGGCTCTCGGCCATGTGGCCTGACTTCCACTGCAGGTCTGCGGGCAGAAGAGACCGGGGGTTGGATTTGGGGGATGGGGTGGGGGAGGGGGACTCTGTGGCTGCCCTGGCCTGGGTGACTGAACACTCCAGGGATGTCTGGGCTAGGAGGAATTAGTCTGCCTGTTCCAGAGAAAGGACTAGTAGTCTTAACATAGCAGGACCTCTTATGGATCATTAAAACAGAAATATGCCACAGAAAAAACAAAAGAAAAAGAGACTTCCTCAAAGAAATATAGATCGGAACTGGTTTAATTTCAAACACATTTTTTTTTTAGTTTTTAAAAAATTTGTTTCAGGGACCATTCCAAACTGTACTCCTGGCTTACTCTTCACTCTGTGCTCAGAAATCACTCCTGATGGAGCACAGAGTTGTCTGTGGTACCAGAGAATAGATAGGCTGGCTGCGTGCAAGGCAAGTGCCTTACCAGCTGCATTATCTCAGCAACTCCAGAATAAAATGCTTTTAAAAAGCAATTCCTGCACCCAAAGAGTATTTAGAAGTTTTGATGAGCAGAGTTGAGAGAAGCATAGGAATGGGATTGTGTAAACTGGCACACAGCCCTCTGTAGACTATGTGATGTATCATTTGACCTGGCAATTTTAATTCTTAGAACGTATGCTGGAGAAATAGTCCTGTGTAGGCATAAAGCTTCAAACCAAAGATATTCATCTCTACATCACAGCTTTTAAATGTTACATTATCAACTATCACAGTTTTAGAAAAAGAGGTTCTGAAAACAGGCAGACATATACTCACTGTTCACAGTCAATGTTCGTATTTGACCTTTTTTGCTTTATTTTTTCTATATTTTTAAAAGAATGTTCACTTTGGCAGCACACAGACTAAAATGAGATTTTTTTTCAAAGGAACAAAATATTACAGCTAGAGTGAGAATCCCCGGTGTTCAGAATGCTTCCTCACCTCACCAAATAGACACCACAATTTATAAAGGCACAGCGAGCAAAACCACCCCAATACCCAATGATTAGAGAAATGAAGAATGCTCATCTACCAGCAAAAGAATAATAAAGGGGACCTCAGTAGACCAAGATGCAAAGCACTCGTACTAGTGAGCTCCAGGAGTCTGTATACACACTCAAAAGTTGAAGGGACAAAGTGAAGATAATGACAGGTAATTTTCTTATTCTATGCAACTCTCCGAACACATCTCTTTACGGCCTTGGAACTCATAGGCTGTCATTCTTTATTCTCTCTTCCTACCATAGGGATGAGACCTAGGAAGCGGATATCACTTTCTGAGTGAGTGGACCCAGTGTGAGCCGAGATTCAAGTTTTTGCCTCTCTGACTGTTTCAGCAACATGCTGATAGCAGCCATCTCAGAAAGCCCAATCACAAGTGGGCTTTATTTCCCACTCTTCTCAGTTGTCCCTACTTTTGTTGTTGTTGTTTTGTTTTGGGCGGCTGGAGCAATAGCACAGCAGGTAGGGCATTTGCCTTGTGCGCAGCCAGGCTGGCCAAGTCGGGTTCGATTCCTCCACCCCTCTCAGAGAGCCCGGCAAGCTACTGAGAGAATCTCACCTGCACGGCAAAGCCTGGCAAGCTACCCATGACATATTCAATATGCCAAGCATGGTAACAAGTCTCATGATGGAAACGTTACTGGACCCACTCGAGCAAATCGAGGAACAACGGGAGGACAGTGTTACAGAGCAGTGCAGTTGTTTTGGGGCAACAGCTGGTGGTGCTCTGGGCTTACTCCTGGCTCTGCAATTAGGGATCATTCCTGGTGGGGCTCCAGAGACCCTATGGAGTGCTGGGGATTGAACCCAGGACAGTCACATACAAGCAAATAAATGCCCTGTCCACTGTGCTATTCTTTTGGTCCCTTTCCCCACTTTTAAATAAAGAGTATCCTATGCCTTTTTCCAATAATAATTTTTTAACACAAGCAACACATTTTTCTAAGGAAAACTCTTATGGAATTAACACCTAGTAACAATGGCAGGAGGTCCCACAAGCCTTGTTTTTAATCTCACCTACAACATCTTCATGGTCTCCCGAGCCTTGGTTCTTCATAACATGAACATAGCTGTATGTCACCCTTGGAATCTCTAGGAGCACAAATTAGTTAACATGTAAAGAGAAGTGAAGAAGCCCACTGCCAGGTGTATAGCAGGTGGTGCCCAGAGAAGGGCGGCTGCAACGGTGAAGAGAAGTAAAGAGGGGAATCGGATGCCTTCCTCAGAGGCAGATGCTCAGAGTGGAGGATTTTTACACCCTGCCCAACGCCTCACCAAAAAGCACCAACCTGGGGCTGGAGCAATAGTACAGCAAGTAGGGAGCTTGACTTGCATGCGGATGACCTGGGTTCGATCCCCTGCAACCCCATAGGGCTCCCCAGGCTCAGAAGGAATGATCCATCAGTGCGGAGCCAGGAGTAAGCCCTGAGCACTGCCAGGTGTGGCCCACAAATAAAAACAAAAATCACCAACCTGTGTATACAGGAAACAACTGGAAGAGAAGGACAGACGCACTGTGCCTGGGACAGGCTGAACAAGCCGAACTATGTCCTGTTCTCAGAGTGGCCAAAGAGTAGTGGTCTAGGTAACATCACAGGACCCAACAGGAAGCGATGAGCATTCAAAAGCATGGGTAAGACTAAACAGCTGATCTCACATGGGAAGAGGGTGTCCTCTCTTCCTGACTCACACATGCCATCTCCCCTAAGCCAGCACACAGAGGACTCTGGGATGTGGAGTGTTGAGGAGTGGGGACTCATTGGCCTGCCTTGCTATGAAATCCTCAGGATTCTTTTAACTGTTCAATTATGTATGGTTATTTACAACCTCTGCATTCTCATCCTCTCAACATATCCGATAATCAAGGATGGCGAGAGCCTGATCACCTTATTCGCCTTGGAAAGTTACCACTGACAGCACAGTCCCATGACATACCCCAATAGCTGAGGATGCAGACCCCTCACCAGGAAGCCTCACGGAGCCAAGCACAGATGGTTTCTGAGAGTTAGAGGAAAATAGGAGGAAAGATGTCATGGATATTCAGACCTTCTGCTTCTTGAAATTTGTCTGTTTGTTTTAGCAAGCCCCTTGAAGTTTGGCTTCGCCATTAGAGTCTGCCAGCCTGCACTCACATACACTGGCCATCCATGCCTTTGTCTCTACATCAGCACCAGCTCAAAGAACAGGCCAGGATGGGCTGGGGGAAGGGTTTTGAAAATCAAACCTCACGACTCAACCCCCAAATCTCTAGCCACTTTCACTGGCACTGCCTGGTGCACGTGGAGATAGAGCTCATTTCTCTGGCTGAAAGATGAGTGTGACTCACTTGATTTCCAAGTATTTCAACATTCTCAGAAAAACTTGGTGGTGGGCTGGAGGCCAACACTCACAGAGCGTAACACCCACTTCACGTCAACACGAGAGCAGCCAGGCACATTTCTCCAACCACCATCGCTCCCCCTCCCACGAGGAGAGTGAGCCGTGTCGGGGGTGGGGGACATTCCTGTGATTGATGCTGAACTTCACATCAACAGCCTGCCCGTGTGTTGTCTGGGTTTTGATGGCACACATGGGTCCTCAGGTACAACTGCAATGGGATGATAGTGGCCACCCCCCACACACATACAAGCATGGTGTCCCACCGGGGATTCCAGACCTGAGCGGCTGCCTAAATTGCTTACAAGTCTGATCCTTGGCTCAACCACCCCAAAATCTGCTTCCAAGTTATTAGCACTTGGAGAGCTTTCTCCTAAAACCTCAGCTTCTCTTTCTCTCCAGGCCCCATCTCACAGCCTGGCATGAGAGCTGCGTGCGACCTCCCACTGAATACTTTTATGGTTGTCTGGACTGTGGCGGCTACACACACTGGTTGGGTGAAGCGCCAGGATGGAGCCGAATCTATCCAATACTTGGTCTGAAAAGGAGTGGTCTAGGTATCATCAACAGGACCCGACAGGAAGCGATGAGCATTCAAAAGCCTGGGTAGGACTAAAGAAGAGCCAGTCTCCCATGGGAAGCGGGTGTCCTTTCTCCCTGACTCACACACGCCATCTCTCCCAAGCCAGCACAAGGAGGACTCTGGGATTTGGGGTATTGAGGAGTGGGGAGTCACTGGCCTGCCTTGCTATGAAATCCTCAGGATTCTCTGCATTCTCATCCTCTTGACTTTGATACATATCCGATAACCAATCCAGAAGCTTCAATGGCCACCAGCTGCCATGATGCAGGCATTTAGGAGTATCCTGGGAGTCTCATGGCCCGAGTCATTAACCACAATGGCTACAACACAGCTCAGGGAGGACCGTGTCCCAGGATGTGCACCTCCCTCCACACACCCCTCCATTTGCAGGTTTATAATCAGGGCTCATGCTCACAACTGTGTAGGATATCACTGTTTTGTCCTTCCTGCATAGTCTCAGGTAGTTTAGGTTTACTGGGTTGCTCCCATCACAGTACTCCCATTCCTCTGTGTTTACTTGTAACTTCTTTCTTTGTGCTCTGTTGACTTGTAAATACTGTCTTTCTCTTCTTCTTAAGTCCTTTGCATAGTTTATTCAGAGCAATGTCCTTTTGTATGGACACAAGAAGACAGTAAATGCTATGCTTTTGTAATGTGGGAGTCATTTGACTCCAGATGATATTTTCCTCCTGGGCATTTGTTCTCTAGACCTACGCCTCATCTGCCCTTACTCCTAGCATCCCCAAAAGCAGGGTCCCAAAGAGGGACTGGATGGAACCAGAGCAAGCAGCATGCTATGTGCCATGATGCTTAACTATAAGCTAAGAGCATGGTCGTGGACAAATGCTGTCATGATCCAAAAAGTAGTAACTAGATCTGGACCCTGCTAGGGTTAGGAATGATTAATCTGGCCTGAGCTCTGTAGTCTGAATCTGTGGCAAGATGTTCCCAGGAGGTCAGCCCTACAAGCCTCAATGTATCTCTTACTGTGTCCATACAAAAATAACTAGTATTAAGATGTGATAGAGTTATTGGACTAAGG
This sequence comes from Sorex fumeus, assembly GCF_029834395.1. NCBI lineage: Eukaryota > Metazoa > Chordata > Mammalia > Eulipotyphla > Soricidae > Sorex > Sorex fumeus. Next base: position 6,141,591 of record NW_026606062.1, read on the forward strand.
AGAAAAACACCTTGGTATTTTGCCCTTGGGCAGTCAGGAAGGGCTTTGGAATATCTTTTAGGTGGTGCTCCCTTTGAACTTGGTGGGCCCTCAGGAAGGGCTTTCTTATGTTGATTTTGCTACCTGACTGGGTGCAGAGTGCTGGGGAGATGGAGAGGTAGAGAGAGCTGGGAGAGCTGGAGGGATGAGAGAGAGCCAGGTGGCAAGATGGACCATGGAGAGACTAGCAAGGGGAACAGAGGGAGAAGAATGTAGAAGAATATAGGAGCGGGCTGGTGGAGAGAGCGAGCCCCGGCTGCAAGATGTGGAGAGATGAGCGGGAGAGACAGGGAAAGACAGGAATAAGGATCAGTGTGGAGACTAGAATGGGAGGATCAAAGAGACTGGGGCAGGTGTGTGGGGAGAATGGAATAAACGGCATCTGATCAATTAACCGGCTTGGCCCTCATTTCATGCACTGTCTGCCCCATGACTCGGGCCACCCCAGCTAGGCTGGACAAGTGTCCCAGGACCCCTGAACATGGGCAGCGAGGGGGAGAGCCGTCGGGCCTCTCCCTAGCTGCCCCTTGAGGTTTTATGCAAAACTGTTCAGGAAAATTTCCACACACTGATGGGGTCTGAGGGAACCTTCGTATTTGAGTTTGTTTCTCTTTTCTCCCAACTTTTATCTAGGTGTGATTTACAGTACACTTAATGGTTGTTGGGGCATACAATGTTCTGACACCACATCTACCACCCAAGTGTCAAAGTCCCTCTTCCAATGTTTCAAGGTCCCCTCCCACCCTAAATTTTGAACCAACAGACTCAGATATGTAGTCTGAGTCTCAGAGTCTTGTACCATTGGCCCACCATTAGGCCCTTTCTATATTTCTTTATATTTCTTATGGGAAGGAGAACATTGTGTATTTTGGCCCCATCTGTCTTCCTTTGTGGGGGTGTATTTTTCGGAGCACTTTTCCTCCTAACATTTTGTCTCTGAAATATCCCCTCAAGTGAAGTAGAAAGGGCTAGACTGGTGCAGGTGCCCCAAGTGAGACAGGCCAGGTCATCTGCCATCCAGACAAGATAACGAGACCACTCAACCTCCACTGTACCCAAGGGACTTCACTCAAGCACAAGTTGGAGCGAAACACATTGCTGTGTTGATTCTTTGTACATCTAGGCAGATGAGACTGGGTGAGCAAGCTTTTCCACCTATGTTATTTCAAAGGGCAGTGAAAGTGACTGGCAGAGAGTGTCCTTCTTCTTGATGCTGCTTCCGTGGCTAAATCATTTCTAAGACCATCTTCTGTGTAGAACAAACACAGGGAGGGATTTCACACTGCATCTGCTGACAGTCAAAAGTCAGCTGGATAGTCACAACAGCTGAGGAGACTGAGTGAAGTCAGAAGGTCTGATTAATTTTAGAAGCAGAAAGAATGGAAGCAGAGATGGGAGAAAGGCTCGCCTCCTTCTTGGGATACATCCACTGAATGCATATTAACATGTAATTTTGTTTTTATTTGGGTTTTAGGCCACACTCAGCAATTCACAGGGCTTACTCTGTGCTCAGGGATCATTCCTGGTGGACATAGGGGACCATATGTGGTGAAAGGTATAGAATTTTGTTTGGTCATGTCCAAGGCAAGATTCTTGCCACTGTACTATGGCTCTGGCCCTGGTTCAATAGCCATCTACTCTGAGTCAGGTCTCATGCTATGTGCCTTGGGATGGAGTAAAGGGAGGGAGAGAGAGAGTCAGACTTATGGAGTCCCCAGTATTTAGAGGTGTATAGTGATAAAGGTAGGTGATTGCAAAATCCAGGCATGTAAATATATAGGCAATGAGGACTGAGCTCAGAAGTCACTGCTTTGCAGTGCTACCAGGGACCTCGGGGGAAGCTCTGTTCCCTGGGGCACCCAAGAGTTGTCGTGATGAGAGTCCATGAGGAGAGTGCTGAAAATGTTTGGGGCTCATCAGGAAGGAGGGAGGAGAGGAAGACTGTTCCAGGAAAAGATCTCAAGGTGGGGAGAGCAGAGTCAGGGACTAGAAGAGAGAGAGCACGACTGTTTCGTGGATCGAGGTGGTGGGGGAGTGCAGTGACCACAGGGTAGGGGCAGCCCACCAGGCCCCAGAGGTAACAGTGTGGCCTTTGGTCATCGTCATTAGGTCGTTTCATAGGAGCTGGGCATGGTGTGAGGGTGAAAGGGCAGGAACAAGGAAGGTCAGGCTACTAGATTTGTACTTTGAGAAAATGTCTCTGCCATTTGTGGCCACCTGGAGGAAGCAGAGGACACTGTGATGAGTGAAACGAACCCAACACAGAAAGGATGGCTGGATCTCACACGAACAGAGGCTGGATGGAAGTCATGGGAGCTGATTGATGAATATGCAGTTTTAGTTTGACAGGATGAAATGAGTTCTGTAAATGGATGGTAGAGAGGGTTGTACAACATATGCATATACTAATGCTTTACATTTATGCTATGTTTATTATATATAAAAAAGTTTAGGAGCTGGAGCAATAGCACAACGGGTAGGGCATTTGCCTTGAGTGCTGCCGACCCAGGTTTGATTCCCAGCATCCCATATGGTCTTCCAAGCACCGCCAGGAGTAATTCCTGAGTAATGAGCCAGGACTAACCCCTGAACATCGCTGGATGTGGCCCCCCAACAAGAAAAACAAACAAAAACCAAAAAGAAGTAAAAGGAAGAAAGAAAGTTTAAATCACAAATCACCAAAAAATCATAAAAAAAGTTGGAAAAACAAACAAAAAGTTAATTTACTCTTGGAAAACTAAAGAGAAAGGACAGAAGGCACAGGGGTAGGGAGGTAGGGAGACGGAAGGAAGGAAGGAAGGAAGGAAGGAAGGAAGGAAGGAAGGGAGGGAGGGAGGGAAGAAGGGAGGAGAGGGAGGGAGAGAGGGAGGGAGGGAGGGAGGGAGGGAGGGAGGGAGGGAGGCCCAGCTTATCTGCAGTATGACTGCCAAATACCATCATTAGATGAGTTTCTGTGACCATTATTAAGTCCTGAGAATCTGGAAAAGTGGCTGAGACTCCATTCAGGCCCTCAGTGGGTTCTTAAAGCAGCTTTGAAAGTTATCCAACAACATAAGTCACAGTTATGACCCCTTCTCTTTCAATTGAGAGCTCCCGAAGGCAGGGGGTACATCATTAGTTTTATATCCTGGGATGTATACCCAATTTCTGACAAGAAGATGCCCTTGATTATTTAATGAATGGCTACCTCCAAGAGAGACTATTTGCCCATTTCTCAATTGCAGATTACCAGTACAACAACAATTCAACCATGGATACAACTGTTCAACATACAAAGCTGGCCAACTGCCAGTCAGCAAAATAGACAATTCTCACTGTGTAAGCCTCGCAGCTCCAACAGAGAGGATACAAAACACACCATCATGGAAAGATTTACGAGAACGTTCAATTTTTAACTTTGATTCTAGGAAGGCAAAACTTTCATTAAATTCCAACGATCAATAAAATTTTATTGGCAGTCCCAAGATGGTCGGAACGAGTAGCAGAGAAAACTTCACCAGGGTTGTTTTGATAATTTCCAGGATTTAGAGTTTCACTTGATCGCGATATGCACCAAACATCATAGTTAACTAAGAGTCTAAATGATCCTTTTAGGCTAGGTTGGGGGGCCCGTTTTCTAGATGGTTTTAATAGATTCATGTCCTTGGCTGGATTTCTGCTTCTTGTTATTTATCAGGGATCAGATAACAACACTTAGTAGGCAAACTTCTAATGAGCATGCATTTGGGGAGTAGATGTTGAATACAGGAGCTAAATTGAACCCACTAAACGAGTATATATTTGCAAGTAAGTCCCCTGATGTCTCAGAATCTTGACTGATAAAAGGCAGATTTATTTCCCTGTGTACAGTCCCTCACCACTGAAGGACATGTTTTTAGTACATGTACAAACTTTACATCAGTATTTGTGAGTAGCCCTCATACACTTCATGTTGAAATTCTTTTTTTTTCCCCCATGGGCAATACATAGGTGACTTTCAACAGTGTTTTGCAAAGAAAAAGACAGCATAAATCAATTTATTAAAATGTCTGATTCCTGGCAGAATGTGGTATTCCATTAAGGATTGATCTCAAATCCTAGAGGTAGAAGAAAACACATAGTTATTTCATTTAATCTTCCATATTATGAAGGAAGGAACTGATTTCCAAAGAAATGGGATGTCCTTAAAAAGATTGCATTCATCTGGGGGACATAAAGTGACAAAATAGGATACTAACACCCAAAAATAGCCGAGATAAGTACCAGGAGGTTTACTCCATGGCTTGGAGGCCAGCCGCTCACACTAAGGGAAAAGGCAGCTCAGATAGAGAAGGGAGCACCAAATAAATGGTGTTGGGAGGATCTGCCCAGGATGGGAGATGCATGCTGAAAATAGGCTGTAGATCGAATATGATTGCCACTCAATGCCTCTTTTGCAAACCACAGCACCCAAAAGGAGAGACAGAACAAAAGGGAATGCCCTACCACAGGGGCAGGGTGGGATGGGAGGGATGGGGGGTGGGAGGATACTGAATTAGTGGTGGTGGAGAATGGGCACTGGTGGAGGGGTGGGTACTCCATCATTGTATAATTGAAATCCAAGCACAAAAATTTGTAAGTCTACAACAGTACCTCATGGTGTTTCACTAATAAAAATTTAAAAACAAAGAAAAGAAATGGGATGTACTTCTTTTTTATCTTGTGACGGATAAGACAGCAAAGGCCTTAGGCCTGGAACCCAGGTCTCAATTCTTGAGAATTGTACCCTTTCTATTTATCCTTTCCTGCACCTCGAATCTGCTGTAGTCATGTTTAGGCAAATACTCATCGTAATTACTAGGATGGAACTGCAAGAAGAAAAACTGGTTCTAAACCATCCCCAAATATTATAGTTTTCAAGTACAAAGGGAAGAAGGGAGGAGACACCATTTATTAATGGGCTTTGAATGGGATTAAGCTAAGAGTTTATCCTGGATTATCCAGGTGAGCTCAATGTAACCAAGAGAGTCCTGATATGGAAGCAAGTGAGCTGGAAAAGATGCTGGAAGTGAAATGAGGTTGGAGTCACATGACTGCTAGCCCTGGACACAGAACCAGGGCCCAAGCAGCCAGGAACATGGGGATCTCTGGGCAACGGAGATGGCAAGGCAGGATTTCTCCCCTGGAATGACCAGAAGAAAGACAGCCTCAGGGGTTAGAGTAATAGCACAGCGGGCAGGGCATTTGCCTTGCACAGAGCCAACCCGGGTTCGATTCCCAGCATCCCATATGGTCTCCTGAGCACTGCCAGGAGTAATTCCTGAGTGCATGAGCAAGGAGTAACCTCTGTGCATCGCTGGGTGTGACCCCCCCCAAAAAAAAAGAAAAAAGAAAGAAAGACAGCTCCACTGGCCCCTAGCTCTTTGCTCAGTGAGGCCGACCCACTTGAACTTCTATCCTTGCAACTGTCAGAGGATAAATTTGTGTTGAGGCTGGAAGTCCTTAAGTTTGGGGTGCTTTATTCACTGTGACAACAGGAAACTCATGCAGGTAGCCCAGGAAGGTTGCCAAGAATGTGACACTGAAGCTGAGGTGAGAACACTGAGAAGAATGGGCCCTGAGCAAAGGGAATAGAGCTCCACAGAGAGGGACAGCACAGGGGGAAGAGACCCAGAGGCAGGCATGAACTTGACCTGCAGAAGCAAGAGCGAGAAGGATGATGGGGCTGGAGCACAGGGAATAAGGAAAGGAGGCAGAGACCAAGCTGATAGGGATGTGCCACACAGTCTTGCACCACTCAGCTGTTGCCCTGTGACTGAGTAGCAGGACCATGGTTCTCCTTCATCCTCAATTACATCTGAGCTTTCCTGTTGAGTTCCCACAGAACTGACCTGGGGTCAACCCACCACTGCAATTTCCAGGTCCTCCTCTCTGTTCTAGCCAGTTCTGGAGATCACAGATGATCAGAGGTTGTGTGAGTGTGTGTGTGTGTGTGTGTGTGTAAGGGGGGGTCCTCTTTTATCTTCCCTGTCCTGTAAGGAGAAGAGGTCTGCTTCTCCTCCTGGTCACTGAATCCTATAGTTTCCAGACACTGGTCACTGGCAATGTGTCATCATCACATACACTCTGTTCTTACCAAGGTCGAAGTGGAGACAACCAGCCTATCTGTGAGCCTCTTTATTATAATGCCTCTGACCTAAGGGAAAGGCATGCATGACATCACCAACAGAACTTGCTATTTTGAGAGAACAAAGTGCGGACTCGATGTGTGTGATGAATGGGTTCCCGCCATACACGGTCACCTCCTGGTCTGTGTCATCTTAGAAGACAACCTTTCACCCTTCCAGGTTAATTCTCCCCAGAAAACAGTCTGTGTACATGGGAACCGCAGTAAACAAGTTGTTATTTAATGCCGCTGCGTAATAGAAATCTGCACAGATGTGACTCCTTTATTCTTCATAGAAACCTTCTCACCTCTCTCAGATGACTTACAAGTGAGACACAGGAGGCTCTGCGAGGTCTGTCCGTCCATATAACACAATACAAGTTGGATGGAACAACATTTTGAGGATGTTTATCCTTTCTATTAGTTTATTCTTGATCCTGTCCCCATATTATCATCAATAGAAGGGATTATGATTTTTTATTTTAACAATTTTACTGTAAAATTTCTTGAGGGCAACCTGTGTTATGTCTGACTTTTTTGTCCATAAAATTTCCAGGTTAAAAATTAATACTATTCTGTCTCAATGGACACACAAAAAGGGTCATTTCACAGAATTGCCAAGTTGAGGAATGAAAGCTGGTTTTCTGAATAGTACACTGAGCTGCAGGCAGGTAAAACCAGCTGTGTCAGGGGTGACACAACCAGGGCACAAAACAAGCTATGGCTGGACCAAGTCTGAGAATTTTTGCAACAGATTCCACCAGATCGAGGTAACATCTCACATCACATTATGCTCCACATTCCACATTCCACGTCAAATCCTCTGATTTTTAATTTATTTTTTTTTTTTGCTTTTGGGGTCACACCAAGCGATGTTCTGGGATTACTCCTGGATCTTCACTCAGGAATTACTCCTAGAAGTGTTCAGGGGACCATATGGGGTTCCGGGGATTGAACCTGGGTTGGCAGCATGCAAGGCAAACACCCTACCTGTTGTGCTATTGCCCCGGCCCCACCCTTTGCATTTTCACCACGGGAATTCTCTTCAGCAAGAGAGTCTTCTCACTCATCACCAGGACGGACAGTCAGTCCTAACCGCATTCTGTTTAGGGAAATTGGCAGAAGGGAGCTAAAACTAGTCACTCTCTTTCCCTCTCGAGGTCTAAGGCAGAAACAAACAAGCAGGAGTCACTAGATCTCATCCAGCTAGGATATTATCCAACTAGGAGCTCATTCAGTTGAATTTTTATTTGTGAACTGATGCCATGAAATGTGGCCCATATTCACGGATGGGGCTTCCAGTACAGGTCACACCCCACCTCAGATGCACAATGAGATGCCCAATACCCAGATACAGGACTGCTCACTAGTGAGTGAGTGTACAGAAACAGGAGGACTCCATGTATGGACATGGAGGACTAAGGAGGAGACAGACAGAAGGACAGGCTTTGAAGATATACACAATATTTTGCCTCCTCCCAGAGTCACACAGCAGAGCAGCTGTTTGCTTCTGAAATGAAAAAATAAAGGAGATAGAAGAAGGCCAGGAAGGGAGCTTCTGTGAAAGATCGATGGCTTGACTGTTTTTAATAAGAAGACAACATCTTTTGAAAATTCATCTTTTGAAGTTGAATTTTCAGCCATTCACATCTCAAAACCCAATTCCACTGCCATTTCTCATTTCCACCCCCATTTTAGGAGAAACATGGTGCTAGCATCTTAAATCATAATCGTGGCATTTTCCATTTTCTATGAATCTGCCTTTAGAGAACATTCAGCCCAAAGCAGCTCCAAACGGGTCTCCATTTCTGTGACACTCAATCCTCTCCAGATTTCTATGGGGGCATCAGAAGGAAACTGACACATTTGAAGATGCTCCGAGACATAAATGTAAAGTGAAGCGATATCCCGCAAATTTCTTTCCTAGGTTCTCAACACAGAGACACGCTGTTTTGTTGATAGGATCCTAATGCTTCTCTGCTGAGTACATTTTTGGCTGCATGCACAGCCATGAACTCTGGATGACATCAGCTCACTCTCATCCCAGTGGAAAAGCTAGATTCAGACCCAGGAAGGAGTGGGCGAAGCACCAGGCAGTGAGAGAGAGGGAGGATTGGGGGTACAGGGACTCAACAGCACCCTCCAGTCTCTCTACTCAGGGTGGCCAGCCACCTTCTGTGTGTTCTGTTGGTTACATGCAAGTGTGGGGCTCAATAGAGGCACAGGACAGTGGCGATACTCACGGATTTCACAGTTGGCTCCCACCCAGCCGTGGGGGCAGTGGCAAATATAACCATTGGGCTGGTCCAGGCAGGTGCCAGAATGATGGCAGGGGTTGCTGTCACACTCATTGATGTCAATGTCGCACTCGTCACCTACGGAGACAGAGATATGTGGTCGTGAGGCCTCTGTCACCCTATGATGCTGAGGTCACGAGCTCCACTCTCAGAACCCAGTTTGTTGTTCTAGTCAAGCATCAACTCTCCCCAAGTACCAAAGTGATAAAGGATCTTTGGTTAAGTCGAGCAAAATTCCCAGTGGGGCCTGAGACATAGCACACCACTGGGCTTGCATGATGGGTTCGATCCCCAGCAACACATGTGGTCCAAGCACTGCCAGGAGTGATCCCAGAGCACAAGGCCAGAAATAGCACTTGAGCATCACCAGGTGTGGTGCCACAACCCCTACACACACACACACACACACACACACACACACACACATAAAAACACACAGAGACATACAAAAAAAACCCTAAAACTAAAACCCAAAAAACTGTGCTAGTAGGGAAAAAAATCTTTTACACAGCCACAAAGGCTGAGCTTCAAAGTCTAAATAAGTTACTAGGAGAGTAAATGCGGGCCACCAGAAGAGTAAATGTGCCCCCCCCCTACTTTGTTAAACAACAACAACACACACATATACACACAACTTTCCTTTTGCATTTTTGTTTTTGTTTGGAAACTCTAGGAAACAGAAAACCCAATAGTGGATGATTCTGGGGGGTAGCCAAGTGTTTGGGTGTGAATCTGAACACTTGACTATTTTCTGGAGAGCTCTAAGGCACAGCTGTATGACCAGCCAGAGTCGGCTATGAAAACAACTTCTACTTTCTGGATCTGCAGGTGTGCTTCTGAGAGGAACCAAGGTGTTCAGGAGAGCTCCGAGGCCCAGGTTGGAAGATAATCTGTGAGTCTGGGATTAGTCTGTGCAAGTAGTACCTGAGGAGCCTTGCTTTAGCCCCATCTGATTTTCCTCTGAAGGGAAAAAGATGACTTAACACTCCTCCCATGTCCATAGACCCATGACTGTAGAAGCGTCATCCCAACTGGAGAAGCAGAACATCAGCCTATGCCACTGGCTCCAGATGCCAACTGGCAGGAAACAGTTGGTTGTAGAAAGTCACATGAACAGGACCATCTTAATGGGACTTTATTTATTTATTAGGGGGAGGATATTTGGGGCCACACTCTGTGATGCTTGGGGTTACTCCTGGCTCTGTGCTCCTGACAGTGTTCGGGGACCACATATGGTGCCAGGGATCGAACCCCGGCTGGCTTATTAGCAAGGCAAGCACCTACCTGCTGTACCATCTTTCCAGCCCCCATCTTGATGTGATTTGAAAACCATACTGAGAATCCAGAGGAGATAGGCATATTTCTTAGGTTAAAAAGTATCTCAGTGATTGAGGCTGGAGAAATAGCACAATGGGTAGGGCGTTTGCCTTGCACATGGTCGACCCTGGTTTGATTCCCAGCATCCCATATGGTCCCCTGAGCACCGCCAGGAGTAATTCCTGAGTGCAGAGCCAGGAGTAACCCCTGTGCATCGCCGAGTATGATCCAAAAAGAAAAAAAAAGGCTCTCAGTGATTCAATAAAAAATTAACTAAGAGAAAAATATCTCATAAAGGCTGGTGACACAGCTCAGTGCTATGGCATCTTCTTTGCCCATGCAAGACCCTGGATTCAATTCCCGACATCACGAGGTGTCCCAAATCACTGAGGAATTGACCCTGAGCACCAGGCTAGATGTATTCGCCAAGCACTGGATGCGTCCCCCACCCCCAACACACACAAAACAAACAAAAATAAAAGAAATCTCATCTAAATAGAAGAGCATACTTCAAATTGAAGCGATCTCTCTAAAAGGTTTGAAAGGAGAAAAGATGAATTTTTTATGTGTCTTCCTTTTGCTTAAAAGTAAAAAAGTGGATTGAAAAAATTCCTAGTCCAATCATAGGCACTACAGCAAAAGAGCAAGAACAAAATCAAATATTTTGTCCATTTTCAAAAGGCAGTGTTTTAGTGTATGCTTGGGTAATGACTTCCAGTTTATTTAATTAGCATTAAAATGCTGCTTTCTCTGCTAGTGGCTTTACCTCTCATTTATAAAACTACCATATGGCAGTTACAGACCATTTTGGATGAGGAGCCTCACACAAAAATATTTTCTGTCTGTTTCACTTCACACTCCTTTTGTACCTGGCATCTGACTATTTTATTTTTAAAAGTAAAATCTGTCCAGGGGCTGGAGCGATAGCACAGCAGGTAGGGCGTTTGCCTTGCACGCGAATCGACCCAGGTTCTATTCCCAGCATCCCATATTGTCCCCCGAGCATGGCCAGGAGTAATTTCTGAGTGCATGAACCAGGAATAACCCCTGGCTGGGTGTGACCCCCCCCCAAAAAAAAGTAAAATCTGTCCAGTAGAACATTCACTACTTCTTAGTCCTACATGGCTGACTATAATTTTAGTAGTGTCTGTGTGAATTTGTTTTCCACGATAAATATAGTCACTTATGTCAATAGAAAAGGCATGAAATTGATTGTCCCTTACCAGCCCATTTCAGAGGTTGTCTCTCTGTTAATGGGATAATCACTCTGAGTAGAAAAGGACACAGACCGAATGATTAAAAACGGCATTACATGGTAGACTAGCTGAAGAGATACATAAACAATGGCGTGCTGAGAAATGTTAAAAGGATGGAATCGAAGACCTTGACAAATGTACACATCAGTACTGTTTTCCAACCACTGGGGAGACAAGCTTAATTGAGGTATTTACGAAACAATTGATTTCTTCAGCAAGCAATCTGAATACAGCAAGTTCAGAACTAAGACATCCCACAGCCTGATGACTCCTTACTTCTACTGTCTGGCAAACTGCAAGAGCCCTATGCTGTTATGGAAGTTCAATGTCAATGTCAAATCCGCCTCGTTCCCTAACCTCTGGGTGGGCATGGAACGTTTACATCAGCCCATCTAATCTTACTCTGGTTCGGAGCTTCCTGGGGTGATGATTACCCAATTCATGGTCCAGAGTAGTGTTTTTCAACCCTCTGACCTTGCTTCCTTCCTCTGACCCTCTGCCCTACTAGTTATCTCCTATTCTCATGCTGTGCTTCCCTGCATTTATATAATTTTGATTTGTGACCCCTTGGAGTAATCTGGGGTCCCCCAACTGAGATACGTTTATCTATAGCGACCTAATGCATGTGTGTTGTTTCTGGGCTCTGTAAGAGGCTGTAATGTAGGTGGTGAAAATACAAGATCCCTAGATTTATCTGTCCTTGGGCCCCATGAGACTGATGGGCTTGGCAGGAACAGAGAATGGCAGAACACAAATAGTTGAACTCTTCTTAAAGATGTTCATCAAAGGGGTATGGTGATGTCAGCAGGTCAATCTGTACCTGTTAGGCGAGTGCATCAGCAGCCTGATGGTGCTGACTTCCAGATACCCCAAAATTGCTGCTGTGTCTTTGGCCAGACCCCAAAAACTTGGGGCAAAGTTTACCAAGAAAGTAAATGGCCAAAAGTAAGGTATGTGGGAAACACACCAAAAACCACCTCTGGGTCAGCTATATAATTGGAGGCATGGCCTCTGGTTCCTGATTGAAATGCTTATTGGCCATGATTCCAGAGACTCAAAAACAAATCTTGAAAGCCAGGGGATTTTGGCAAAAATGCATCTGGACCACACAATAGGTTACTGTTGCCAGCCCACCTCAGGAGAGAAAGGGTGTTGTCCCCTCCACCTGCTACCCCCTGGCGGCTCAGTGGCCGTCATCCTCCAGAGGCCATTGGACAGTCAGTTTTGGGCCCGCAGTGACGAGACATGTTGGGCCTCATGGGATGAGGGTGGAACCGGTCCTGTCCTCCCCACCCCAACAAGACCCCAAGTCATCGCCCACGAACAGCCTCTCTGGCTCCTGATCAAGCTGCTTAATGGCCATGATCCCAGAGACTCAGAAACAAATCTCGAAACCCAGTGGCTTTTGGCAGAAATGCGTCCGGACCCCACAGTAGGTTACTGTCGCCGGGCCACCCCAGGGTGAAAGGGTGTTGTCCCTCCACCTGCTCCTTCTAGGCGGCTCGGTGGCCACCATTCTCCAGAGGCCACTAGACAGTCAGGTTTGGGCCCTCAGTGACGAGACATGCGGGGCCTCGTGGGATGGGGGTGGAGCCGGCCCTTTTCTCCCCATCCCAACGAGACCCTGAGTTGCTGCCCATGAACGGCCTTTCTGGCTCCTGATCAAGCTGCTTAATGGCCGTGATCCCAGAGACTCAGGAGCAAATCTCAGAACCTAGCACACTTTGGCAGAAATCCCTCCAGATTCAATTGTTAAAATTTCAGAATTTCAAAATCGTGTGGCCACTACTGCAGTCACGCGACATCATATGTTATTCATAACCAGCAATAGAAAACAAATTGTCTACTGTTGTCGTTTCAGCAGATCTGAGTATTGGGGTAAAATCTCAAATAATAATGGTGGGTCTGGTGTCAAAATATTGAATGTGATCAAAGTAGAGAGAGAGTAATATGGAAATCGTCTGCCCCACAGGTAGGGGGAAGGTGTGGAATGAGGGCATACTGGGGTTGTTGGGGGTGGAGAATGGTCACTGGTGAAGGTACAGGTGTTTCATTGTATGACCGAGACTTAGACCTGAAAGCTTTGTAACTGCTCTCATGGTGATTCAATAAATAAAATTAAACTGGAGCGATAGCACAGCGGGTAGGGCGTTTGCCTTGCACGCAGCCAACATGGCCGACCCGAGTTCGATTCCTCCGCCCCTCTCGGAGAGCCCGGCAAGCTACCGAGAGTATTCGATATGCCAGACACAGTAACAACAAAGTCTCCAATGGAGACGTTATTGGGCCCGCTCGAGCAAATCGATGATCAATGGGAGGGCCTTTACTTTACTTTACTTTTTATAAAAATTGGAAAAAAATAGTAAGGTGGAGTTCATGCCCAATTCAATCAGCTAATCAGTGGCTGAATAAATAGCAGTACTCTTACATAAAAAAAAAAGATGCTCATCAAATACCTAAGACCAAGGATGATCCCAATGACTGAGGCCCACAGAGGGTCCCAAACCTCTACCACCTACCATTGAAAAGTTGTCGGAGTTCTACGAAAGAAATGACATCAGCCAGTGATATAAACTCCAGGCCAGCCGAGAAATAGCTAACAGCTATTTTGAAATCATCTGTGGTGTAGCAGAAGCCAGAAGAAAGCACTGTGCTCAGGTTTACTCTAATGGCCCATGTTAGATGCTACAGCCACGTTCCTAGCTCTTTCCATTATCCTCCCCTTCCCTCTCATTAGGAGACTTCCACTGTGCCTCTAGCTGATGGCAGGAATATGAGGGTGGATTCTGATGATGGAATTAGTCAACCAGAAGACAACTATGTTTCTCAGCTTATCCTGGGCAAATTGTTTCCCATCATTTTAGGCACGGTCTCTGAGGATTTATTATGAATGCGAGGAGCAAGTGGGGGTTCTATTTCCACCTATTAAGAGGAATATGTTTTCATATGCATTTCTATCCTCACTGTTCCATTTGCAATAAGCCTGTGTGTCATCTTAAGTAAGATGAGTTCTTAGCATACCATCTTTCTCTACTTGTAGCTGATTTAATAAATCTTTATGGTTCTGCTGACTTTTTATTATTGACTCACTTACTTTGTTTTTAATTTGAGTTGGGGAAAAATCAATTACTTTTAAGTCGCTGTTGTGCTTGAATAACGCTTGTGATGAGCATACGGAATGAAATTTCTACTTGACTAAGGCTGAAAATCAGAGTCTGAACTTTAAATCCTTTATAATTTCTTTTCAATCTACTACCTTTTAAAAGGCAATGTGCTGGGGCTAGAGAGAGAGCACAGAGTTTAAAGTGTTTTCTTTGCAAGCAGCAAACCCAGGTTTGATCCCTGGCACCACAAATGGTCCTCTGAGCATTTCCAGGACTGACTCCTGAACACAGGGTCATAAGCATTTTCGACACCACTGAGTATGGCCCAAACAACAAAAATATAAAATAAAACAAAAGACAGTGTGTTAGTGTCACTTCTGATAGTATTTCTGCAAGTCTATACATTTACTTACTGCTTAATTGCATACACTTTCCTCAGAGAAGTTAACATTTTAAAAGGCAAAAAAATAAAACGCACTGCTGTTGGGAAGCCCTTGGGTAGAATTTACACTAAATTATATCAATGAAAATCATCATAATCTTAATACCATGTATTAAATATATACCTACTGCATGACAAGCACTGGATTCATTCAAGTCCGTAATTACTTCACAAGCATTTTCTTTCAGACAAAATCAGTTAAAAAATAATAACATGGATCTAGTAGAGCCACTACCCCTTTTCTTCCCACTATGAAAAATTACACAATTGGATAGAATCTTTGTTTTAAAAATTTAAATACACACTTATTTAATAAATGTGTATTTTAAAAAAACACATTGTAGGGAATATGTGACTAAGAAGGAAAACAAAGATTATTCAAGTTCTCCATCTGTAAGGTTAGAACACAATGATCTCAGTGAAATTAAGAAAACTTGAATTTGTGTTGACAAGGTCACTAATTTCTAAGAAACATACCACAGGAAGTAGAATCATTCAGAAAAAGATGATTCTACACATTTATTTAAGTTTAATACCAGAGGTCTGGCAAACAAGATAAAAGACAAGAGGTCCCCATGGCTGACTAAGGACTAGGAAGTCTTCAAACTCTCATTAACATAGAGATATTTCATTTTTTTACTCACTCCGTGCAGTGAAGAGTTACTCATGCATCATTCAGTTCTTTTCTAAAGATGCAAAAGGCCTCACATGAGGAGTAGGAAGTCATCACTCTTCCTAGCATAAAAGCTGCTGTAGTTACATGAGCTTTTTCATATTTGGGATATAAAGAAGTATTGCGATGGGATAACAAATGGTCAGAGGCAACCAAAGCTGGGAACTGGTCTAAAGAACTGAATTTGCTGAGGGGAGGAGAGTCAGGGACAATGGTGGAAGGGAGCAAACTCTCTGGTCGATAGTGTGGGTGTGGGGTTGAAACCCTATCACTAACATACTATAGATCACGATGGCTAGGATCACATTTTTAAAAAATCCCTAAATTATAAAAACAAAAATCCAATTTTTTTTCTTTTTTTATTAGTGAAAAACCATGAGGTACAGTTATAGGCTACAAATTTTGTGCTTGGGTTTCAGTTATACAATGATCAAGTGCCCATCCCTCCACCAGTGCCCGTCATTTTTTAAAAGTGCGCAAAAAATTTAAAAGGTCACTTTGAGAACAAAGATCTTTTAATAACCATAATCCCAAAATGTTCAGTAAATTAAATCTCAGTATGATTAAAAGAGTGATGACATTTTCCCATGAAAAGTATTTGGAAATTGTTGACTACTGGGCACTGAAAAATAAATATTGAGACGTAGTTAGTTGCCTTAGAAAATAGAGGTTGTCACCATTCAACCTTTAACAATACGTATCAACTTTCTGCTCCACTCAGAAAAGGTCTCTTGATGTCTGATTTGGACTATTGCACAGACAGAAAGGTCTGTGGGCTTGAAAGAACCTTTAGATAAAACAGATAAAATAGTTTCAGGTTCAGGCTTGGAGGCAGAGCAGTACAAAAAAGACTAACTTCTGAAAAAAATGCTAGACTCTTAATCCCCGGCACTATCTCTCTGGCCCTGAGTGAAGTTCTTGACCCAAATGATGAAGCCAACTCCTACGTAAATATGTCTTGGACTGAATACCTATGACAAAAGAGCGATTTGCCTAAAGCATTTCTCTCCATGAGGGAACTTTAGAATGCTTACTCGCTGCCAATAGTAAGTTTTGTAAAACCTCAGGATAATGAAAAAGTCTCTGGGTCCAAGGTAGCAATTCAGAATAGGGACTTTACCCTTACAAGAGAGTTGTTAATATTTATCAGACTCAGAAGACTAGCTCTCAGAACACAGTTGGCTTGTTCTTTTAAAAAAAATTCAAAAGGTTCTATGATCACCTATATTGGGGAAATAGATAATTACTCCACGTCAGGCTATTTTCACTCGGAGCACCCCAGAGGGGGCAGGTGAGAGATCACTCCACCCCAAGGGACTCAGCCCCGGTAGCCAACCTCCACTACCCAACCACCACCATGTGCCAGGCCCCTTTCCAGACATCTTAAGACACTTCCTACCCATTTTCCATGATTACCACACCATGTTTGATGGAGTTCAGACAGTAGGCAGAAAATCATAGGGAAAAAAATATTATATATAAATATAAATATATATATATATTTATATATGCCTCTCAGAAAGCCCAGCAAGCGACCGAGAGTATCCCGCCACACAGGCAGAGCCTGGCAAGCTTGCTGTGCCAAAACCAGTAACTGTAACATGTTTCATTCCCCTGACCCTGAAAGAACCTCCAAATCATTGGAAAAGACAAGTAAGGAGAGACTGCTAAAATCTCAGGGCTGGGACGAATAGAGATGTTACTGATGCCTACTCAAGTAAATCAACAAACAAGGGGATGACAGTGATACAGTGATATAATTACTATTCTTGATAAGACCTCTTGAGTCACTAGTGTATGACAACCTGTATGATTTACACCCTAGAAACTCAAATGGGGAGTAAAACCACTGAAGGATTTGGCAATTATGTAAGGAATCATGGAGAAAATCTCTAAGAAAATCTCTAAAAGACATAACAGAGATAATACTGAGGAAGAAGTTGTAGATTTGAGGAAGAAGTTGTAGATTTGCTTAATATTTAAAGAAAAGATTGCATTTTCTCTTTCCTAAGATGCCAAGATAAGGGTCAGAGCAATATTACAATGGGCAGGTCAATGTACACGTACATGTGGCCAATCCAGGTTTGATCCCTGGCAACCCAGATCATCTCCTAAGCCCCTCAGGAGTAAGCCCTGAGCTCTGCCAGGAGTGGTCACACACACACACACACACACACACACACACACACACACAGCCAAGATCAACTGTAAATTGCAAATTAAAAACTTACACAACACACACAAAAAAAACTAAATATGATGCGACCATACAAAATAATAATTGTAAAGTCTTGGTATAAAGGAGCTTTCAAACAGAAAATAGAAAAAGAAGCTAAAAGAAAGTGTCATGTTTTAATCAGATAAATTTTAAATATGGTTTATGAAACAAATATTTAATAGACATGTAAAGGCAAGGACAGTAATGGTATTCAGAACCTGCCATCATGCACATATGGAAGTTTCTGGGTTTTTTCTTGATTAACAGCCACAATCTTGGGGTGAAAGTGAGAGCTCAGCCCCAGAACCACTTGCCTGTGAATCCAGGAGGGCAAATGCACGTGCCGTTCAGGCCTTCGCTATCACAGGTGCCTCCGTTCAGACAGCTGACGTTGGCGCAGGGGTCCTTGTAGGATTCACAGTGAGTCCCTGCAGAGAACAAAGAGGAGAGTCAGTAAAGGGACCATCAGCTCGCAGGACCTTGGAGAGCAAAGCGTGCCAGCAGCCAGGCAAGTATGGAGGCAGATTCCTGGAATGTGCATGTGCGTGTAAGAAGCACCTTCAGAGGAATGAGCAATTCCATTCCTGCCCAAACCTCTGTACAACTCTACTTTCTTTCTTTCTTTTTAAAATTTTTTATTAGTGAATCACTGTGAGTTACAGTTACAGACTTAAAAACTTTTGTGCTTGCGTTTCAGAAGTACAATGATCAAGTACCCATCCCTCCACCAGTGCCCATTCTCTACCACCAGTGATCCCAGTATCCCTCCCACCACACCTACCCCATCCCCTCTCACCCCCAACCCTTCCATCTCTGGCAAGGCATTCCCTTTTGTTCTCTCTATCCTTTTGGGTGTTGTGGTTTGCAACAGAGGTATTGAGTGGCCATCGTGTTATTCAACTAATCTCTGCAGAAACACCAAACTGACAAAAATTCCATATACACAAGATTTCAGACTAAGAACTCTGGGGTCTTCTTTGAGTGTGGGAGACATTCTTTTGGGTACAGAGTTTTGGAAGCTACACCTACACCCTACAGCCACTGTCATGTAAAGTTGTAGGCCCAGTTCTACAGATCCTGAAGTTTCTGGAGCACATGACCACACATGTGGCTACATGACACCTTCAAAATTCCACAATGCTGATATCCCAGTAGGGCACACCAAGTTATATAGGAAAACAACACAGAAGCTTACTAATCGCAGTAAACAAAAGCAATAACACAGAAGGTAAACTAACAACAAGCTGCCTAGTAAATCCTCAGATAAAGATTTAATGAGCCTAGGTGAGATATAATACTGCAGCATTGTCCTCCCACTGTTCATCAATTTGCACAAGTGGGCACTAGTAATGTCTCTATTGTGAGACTTTTTGTTACTGTTTTTGGCATATTGAATATGCCATGGGGCGCTTGCCAGGCTCTGCCATACGGGCTGGATACTCTTGGGAGCTTGCCAGGCTCTGCCATGCAGGCTGGATACTCTCGGTAGCTTGCCAGGCTCTCCAAGATGGACGGAGGAATTGAACCCAGGTCGGCCTCATGCAAGGCAAATGCCGTACCTGCTGTGCTATTGCTCCAGTGATTGAGATATAACAATTTTCACAAATTTTCTTTTACGATAATATATTTTTGATAATTCCATTAGCCATTTAGTTGTAACAAGCAATATAAAATAAATTACTCTGTGCCTTCTAAGGGAGCAGGCATGGGATGTAGTTGGGAAAATGAGGACATAGTGGAGGGAATGTCACTGTGATGGTGGAATTGGAGCTGGAATATCAAATGTCTGTAACCACTGTATGATGAACAACTTAGTAAACTGTAGTGTTTAAATAAAGAAAAAAAAGAAAAAATATATGTATTAGTTTATAATTTCATTGTTAAAAAAAACTTTAAAAAATCCAATGCTAGTTCCAAGGTGTTTTGCTGTTGTTTTCTCTAGAGTGTCAAGATAGATGAATATCTCTCATTTCCCCACTCCTTGGAGAGAAAAGGTAAATGATATTAGATCCTGCAAAATGATATTATTACCACCTTTCCTGACATCCTCAAGGAAAACAAGCATAAAGCTAGCCTATAAACTGTAACTGAGTAGTATTTATTTAATTTCTCTCCACTTTGTTACTTATTTCATATTGTGCAAAGAATGGCCACACCCAATGACTCATCCTGTAGTCACTGAAATTACTTTTGCTGGCATTCTCTGCTCTCATTTTTTTTACCCAATTCCTCCATGAGCAAGGCTTAGGCTCAAGATGGGAGTTGGGTAGTCAGAGAATATAAGAACATAGAAACAGAACAGTATGCACACTAAGAACTTATTAGAACCAGATGAAGCATAGAATGGATGGGCTTTAGGTTTGTGGCATCCACTTCTCCTCACATCCAACCCATGAACATGCTCTGTCACACAGTTTTCTGAAGTGCCTCTTAGTTAGCTTTTCTTTCCTGCTACAACCAGTACCCTTGACTCCTGGCCTCCCGCCTGCTGGCATATGGGGCCCTGATGCCATGACCCAGCTCCTTGTCTGTCTCCGGGCACTTGAATCAGCCTCCCTGACCTTCATTATACTTAGACCCAAGATTCCTGGCAATATACATGTTTTGTTTCATTGAAATATCGTCATCTGGGGCCAGGGAGATAGTCCAAGGGCTAAGTACTTGCCCGAGGCACTAGCCAACTTCAGTTAGATGCCCAGCACCATATAAGCGTCTCCAAACACTGCCAAGAGTAACCACTGATCTCAGAGCCTGGGAAAAGCCTGAAGAACTACTAACTATGGCCCCCACATCAAAAAAGATTGGCATTTGTCAAATAATTATTCTTACATTGAGTCTGTCTAGCTTCCTCATCTGGAAAGCTAGATTTCTGATTTGCAGGTTATACAAGATCAATTTTTTTTAAAAAAAATGAAATGCAAAAAAGTCTTTTCTGCTTCAGAGTGTTTATTAAAAAAAATAAATAAATAAGAACGCACATATTGACAAACTCCTATGGGGCAAATTGGGGAACCAGGTGCCAAAAAAGGCTTTCAACTGTAGTGGGATACACTGTCCCCAGAGTTCAGAGATATCTGAAATCTGAAAAAGATTTCCCAGGGCACAGAGAGGATAGATCAGGTAGGGCACTTGCTTAGCATATAGCCAAAGGTTCAATCACCAAGACCCTATATGGTCCCCCAAGCATCACTGGTAATGATCCCTAAGCACAGAGCCAAAAGCAAGCTCTGAGCACTTCCAAGTGTGGTCCCCAAACCAAAACAAATAAATAAAAAGGAAAGTTTTTTTTTTAATATCTAAAGTGAGATCCAGTAAGCATGATCTTTCCTGGGTTCCTAGTAATCCATTTGTCAATCCAGCCTGGATCACATTAACATAACCAATACACGAACACACAAATGACCACATTTTTCAAATATGGCTGCAAGGCTAAATATTTAAAAATCACAATCCTCAAACCTGAATGAAAATACCCAAGAAAATAGAGCAATTGCAGTCTTCTGGGGGTTTTCTTTGAGAGCGGGGGTTGGATGGGAGGAGAAAAGAGGGAAACTAATTTTATCCCTTATTTTGCTTTCTCAAAAGATAAGATAGTCACATGAGATCAACTGAGAGTTTCCTGGCAGCAAGATGGGACAGAAGCTCATCTTCACAGAAACATGAGGACGCTGAGGAAGAGTGGTCTTAAAAGTCCCCAGTTGGGGGCTGGAGTGATAGCACAGCAGGTAGGGTGTTTGCCTTGCACGCGGCCAACCCGGGTTCGATTCCCAGCATCCCATATGGTCCCCCAAGCGACCTGAAGCTAGGAGTAATACCTGAGTGCATGAGCCAGGAGTAACCCCTGTGGACTGCGGGGTATGACCCAAAAAGAAAAAAAAAAAGTCCCCAGTGATGCTGACACTTGGCTCTAAGCCATGCAGAGCCCTAGATAGAACTTATCTGACCTATGTGTGCCAGTTGTCTAAGGGAAACTTAAATAGAGACTAATCATGCCACTGATAAGCTGAGGCTGCCCCCATTCAAACCTCCTTCTCAGGCGCTCCTGCCACCCCTGCTCTCCTCACCCCACCCAGGGGCCCCCAGCTAGTACACAGCACTGAGGCTTCCATGACCTCCTTTCTCCAGCAGAAACACCTTCCTTGGCCCCTCCCCCCACACACACAGCTGGTCTTCATCTGTCACATTATGTCAAAGTCCAGCCCAACCCACGTTTTTTTCTGAAAAATTGAACCCCATTTCCCACCTCCCACAAGACAGGACCCCTCTTTATTGCCTTGTATGCAAAAAGCATGCTGAGAGCCTCATCACCCCAAGGTTGCTGGGCTCAGTCATAACTTTTCATCATTCGCCGCCCCCCCCGCCCCCACAAATCTCTGCATCCTTTGGAGCCCACTGGAGCTTCCCACTGGAAGGAATTAGGGACAGGCTTGTCCCTAATCACAGGCCTGTCCTGACTGAGTGGAGACAGCCAGTGTACTTTGGCTGACTCACAGCAATGCCAAGGGAGCCTGAGGCCATCCCAAATCTGCCTTCCGACACCCTTGGTGTGTGTGTGTGTGTGTGTGTGTGTGTGTGTGTGTGTGTGTAGGGAAGAGGCAGGCCCTGCATCCAGCCCAGTCTGGGGAGACACACGCACCACCCCCTCCCCCCCCCCCACCATTGGCACGGACCACAGCACGCACTGTTACGAAACTTATGTTTAGTCTCAAGCAAAAATAAACTGTAATTCAGTCAAAACTAATAAAAATTCATACTTTTCATACTCAGGGATGGAGAGGCAATGTTTCTGAAAACATCTCCTTTCCAATGGGGCTTTTGAGAGAAGTTAATTTTAGCCTTAGAAAGAGCAAGTTTCTCAACGAGTGAGTGCCGTCACCATAAATCTCAGTGGCCATCACTATTGGGTTGCCAGGAACATTCTGAAAAAAGAGAAAAGCATCAGTTGGTCTCTGGGAAAATGAAGGCAGGTGAAGAAAATGCCTTGATGTGTTCTCGGGATGTTTCCAGTCTCCTGAAGACATCATCTTGTTTTATGAAATTTCATTTCTTTCCTAAGAACTTGTCCCAGGTCTTGCCTCTCCCCAAGTTCAATCTTCCTCTCAACTATTTCTAAAATGACAGTGTACATCTCGACCTGGGCCTCATTACAGCTTGTGTATGTCTGTCTCAATCTGTTTTTCCAGTTAAGTAACAACCTGAAAAAAGGGAAGAAATTCTGACTTTTGCCATTTTATTCGAATCACAGTACTTGAGAAACTTGAGAATTTGTTAGCTGCAAAACAACCAACCCAGAAATTCTAGTTCACAGATCATATTGGAGAATTCCAAAGGACAAAGAAAAAGAATATGATTTTTTTATAATAAAACTTTTGTCATTTTGGGGCTGGAGCGATAGCACAGAGGGTAGGGAGGTTGCCTTGCACATAGGCAACCCGGGTTTGATTCCCTACCATCCCATATGGTCCCCCAAGCACCGCCAGGAGTAATTCCTGAGTGCAAAGCCAGGAGTAACCCCTGAGCATTGCCGGGTGTAACCTAAAAAGCAAAAAAAAAATTATCTGTCTTTTTTGAGGGGCTACACCCACTTATGCTCAAGGGCTTGCTCTTAGGAGCGTTCAGGGGACCTGATGGGGTTCAGGGGATTGACTCTAGGTTGGCTGCATGCAAGACAAGTACCTTAACTTCTAAAGCAGCTCTCCATCCCAATCTCTGTAGACTTCTAAAAACAATTAGGTGCAATGTGATCATATCAATAACTAATGACCTTATCACTCTCAAGAAACCTTCAGCAAGCATGAAAATATAAATGAAGATGTTCTTTCTAGAATTCTTTAGAATAGCTTCACATCAGAAGTGACAAGGGAGGGGCAGGCTATATCTCATGGAAACTTCACACCACCATGTAAGATAAAACTAGCTAGATTTCATAGCCATAGCCAGACCAAACATAATGGTATAATTAAGTATTAGGTATAATATAATTAAGTATTACTAGCACTGTCCTGTCCTCCCGTTGTTCGCCAATTGCTCGAGCGGGCACCAGTAATGTCTAACAACAAATTGTGAGACTTGTTGTTACTGTGTTTGGCATATCGAATACGTCACGGGTAGCTTGTCAGGCTTTGCCGTGCTGGTGAGATACTCTCAGTAGCATGCCGGGCTCTCCGAGAGGGGCGGAGGAATAGAACCGGGGTCGGCCAGGGTCAGCTGCGTGCAAGACAAGCGCCCTACCCACTGTGCTATCGCTCCAGCAATTAAGTATTAAGTATAGTATAATTATTAGGGAACAATACAGAATTGCATATGGACTCAAGCATAATTGCAAACACATGGACGTTTTCAAACATGAGGGACTGAGGAGATATCACAAAGGTCCAGAATATGTGCTTTGCAGCCGTGAGTTCCCGGGTTTGATCCCTGGCACTTCTAAGTGAAGCTCTGCACCACCAGGATGGAACTTCAAGCCACCAGTCAGTGTTCTGCACCACCAGACGAGGGAGCCTTCAAGTTACCCCAGGGCCCTTGAGCACCCCTAGGGAGGCCCCAAACTAAATAACTACAAACAAATCCCAATAAAGGATGTGATCAGAGCTGATCTCACTGTGTGCCTGTGCTCTGTCGTATAGTCATGAGCTGCGCACATTTTCTCTTTCCTCCCCTCAATTATTATTCTTAGTGCTGCCTTATTGTCATACGGTGAGATGAACATTTGTGATCACAAATGCCCAGCAGTTATATTGCCATTCATTTCATTTGTTCGGTAGTAATAAAAAAATCATCACATTACACTGCTGTAACTTGACTCTTTTTTTTTTTTGACAATACAAGATTATGAACAGTAATCAAAACTGCCAAGTCCTACCATGGACCAACTTTGAAGGGAGAATCAGCACTGCAGCGTGCCTGAAAGGGGCTGACTCCTGGGCCCCCTCCTCGCACTTTGCTTTCATTCCACCCACCATGGAAACCTCCTGGGAACGTGTTCCAGACGTGTCCTGGGTTTCATCTGTGTAAGGGAGCAGGCTCAATGGCAGTAAGGGAGCAGTTCATGAGCACCAGCTTGTACAAGTCCCAGGTCTCAAAAACTGCAGCAAATTTCAAAATGAAACCAGGGCCAGAGAGCTAGTGCCAGGGTTAAGATGCTTACTTCGAACACAGCCAACTTCAATTCCGTGCACCGCCAGGAGTGATCCCTGAGCACAGAGCCCTGTCCATAAAAATTAAAATTATAAAACAAAGAAAATTATGCAGTTACTGCCTTTCGGGACATGAGGATTTTGTATGGGGGATGGGGCAAGCTGGAAGTCAGAAAGAGTGAACTGCATGGTGGACCCCCAGGGCGACAGCAAACAGGTATGTGGCTGACTTGGGTTCAACTCCCAGCACCTCATGGGCCCCTGAGAATTGCCAGGCTGCAGCTCTGGAGGGCCCCCTGTACACTGGGGTGGCTGGTATCCTTGGCACTGCAAAGAGCCTCGTTTCATACTGACTTCCTCCAAGACAGTGTCCCCGGGGAGAGAGTGCCACAAATCTAGGACCTTTTTCCCCCACCACAGTCCTCCCCAGGATGGGAGAAGGAGGGATGGAGAGAAGAAGAGGAAAAGGGAAAAAGGAGAAGAGGGAAGGGGGAGAGGGAGAAGGAGAAGGAGGAGAGTGAGAAGGAAGAGAGGAAGAGAGGAGAGAGGTGGGAAGAGGAAGAAAGAAGGGAAGGGGAGAGTGGAGAAGGAGAGAGAGAGAAAAGAGGGGAGAGGAGGAGGGAGAGAATAGAGGGGAAGTGGAGAGGGTGAAAGAGGAGAGAGGAGAGGGGGAGAGGGAGAAGAGAAGGTGGGGGTGAGGAGAGGGGAGGGGAAGGGAGAGAAGACGGGGGAGGGGTGAGTAGAGGGAGGAAGAGATGGAGGGATGGAGGAGAGAACGAGGGGAGAGGAGAGGGAGCTCTAACCCCACCTCTGCCCCTGTCCTTCCTCTGCCACCAGCCCTTTGACACCCCCTACCACACCAAGTTTAGAAATCCCTCCCTTCATTCTGCCTAGCTATGACTGATCTTTCCAGTCTGACTCAAGCCTCACTCTAAAGGCGTCTGTACATACACTCCAAGTAAACAATCCCTCCACTGCAATGAGATTTTCTTTTCAACCGTGTGTTTTTGCTCTTTGCAGAAGAAACAGCGTTCTCCAGTGCAGCATCACATGACAATCCCACTCTCACCAGGGTTCATGCTCTTCAACACCACAAAGCAAGTCTCCATCTTCACCACCCAACCAACCCATCTATTCAGTGGCCCCCACCCCCCAAAGCCACTATTTTATTCTTATAATATCACAATCACAACCATCCTGTTATTCGTCGATTGCCTCGAGCAGGCCCCAGTAACGTCTCCTTCATCCTAGCCCTGAGATTTTTTTAAAAAGAGCCATATTCAAGGCTCTTTCAGAGTTAGGAGAATGAGACCCTTCATTGTTACTGGTGTTTGGCATATTGGGGACGCCACGGGGAGTTTGCCAGACTCTGCCGTGTGGGCAGGTTACATTCGGTAGCCTGCCAGTTTGTCCAAAGTAGGAATGAGATGATAAGATGTCCGGGAGCTGGATTTTATAGTCTCTGAGTCTTGGCCGTTGATGGGATTACACAGCGCCAGGGGGCCAGTTGGTGGGTGTGACCCCCGCATACTGGAATTTGGAGGATCTGGGTGGAGGATGCTCATCCCCGATCCGAGTAGGCTTGGAGATCTCAGCCCTGGGATCCGCGTGCCTTTGTTCCTCTGCTGGTACCTTCATGTGTGCAGAGAGTGGTCTCAGCATGGTGGTGGCTGGTTCTGGAGGTCTTTGGCTGCCAGGGCCCTGGTCGGGGTTGGGAGGAAAACTAAACCTGCTCCCCTCCAAGGGGCCCCGGTGAAGACAGCCAGGCCCGGGGGCAGGAGACTCTGTGCTGTTCTCTTCCGGGAGCTGGGTTTTATAGTCTCGGAGTCTTGGCTGTTGATGGGATTACACAGCGCCAGGGGGCCAGTTGGTGGGTGTGACCCCCGCCTACCGGAATTTGGAGGATCTTATAATATACAAGAGATT
This sequence comes from Sorex fumeus, assembly GCF_029834395.1. Classification (NCBI taxonomy): domain Eukaryota; kingdom Metazoa; phylum Chordata; class Mammalia; order Eulipotyphla; family Soricidae; genus Sorex; species Sorex fumeus. Next base: position 6,168,123 of record NW_026606062.1, read on the forward strand.
TTATTTGTTTTTGTTTTCCTATATAACAAAATCATTTCTGTTTTTTGTTTTGGTCTCTTAAAATTTTTTTAGTATCGGACTTACTTCACTCAGTGTTAATTTTCTTCCATGTATCCATGGTTGCAAGTAGGATTTCACTATTTTTTTAATAGCTGGATATTATCCCAGCTACATGTTGACCTATAGATACACATTTTCTTTCTTTTTTTTTTTGGAAGGAAAAAATTTAATCCAGCCTTTCTTGGTAATGAAAATTTCTTAAAAGACAAAAAAGATATTGGCATAGTTACAATTAAAATACTTCATTCCCTGTAATGTTCAAGTGAAAATGAGATAAAGCAACCCAGTTACAAAGTAGTAGCTTCTAAGAGAATTATCCAATCATTCTAGTAAAATGTTAGTAAGGAAGCCTCGTGCTAATGGAGTACCCACACTGTGTTCCTGCACGTAGCCAGAGACCCATCAAATCAACCAGCAACATCCAATATGGCCAGAACAGCCCCTTCCCCTGCAAGTCATCCTCCCCTGTGCTGCCAACCACAGAAACAAGACTTGATGTTTTATTACTCAGAGATGGTTTAACAAGGTTATGTCCAAGAAGCTCCCTATCAGTTACCAAAAAAGTTGGTTAGATGCCACGAAATAGGTGGCAGTGTCTTAACCATATGCGTGTTGCAGGCTGAAGCCTCTTCCATCCTTGTCAAGGTGAGTGCTAACCTTCTCTCCTTTCATACAACACAAGATACACATTTTCTTTAGCCTATCATCTGCCACTCAACAATTTAAGCCATTTCCCAGGTCTCGGCTCTTGAGAACAATGCTTGATGAACAAGAAACATCATCTCTCTCTTTAAATTAGTGTTTTCATGTTCTTCTGGTAAACATCCGGAAAGAGTAAAACTAGATCATATTAATTGCTATGTTTAATTCTTGGAGGACTCTCTATGTGCTTTCCAGTGACTGTACCAATTTACATTCCCTCCAACAGGGCACAAGGGTCCCTTTCTCTCCACATCTTGGCCAAGACTTGCTCTTGAGTCATGGACACTCACTCAGCTGTGAGCTGATATCTCTATGGCCTAGATTCACATTTCCCTAAGACTAAGAGATGAGGAACATCTTCCCTTGTGCCCGTTGGCCATCTGTATGCCTAGTTGGGGAAGCGTCTCTGGGATGAGAACCTTAACACACTTTCATGCCTTCCAGTCCTTCCCATCTCTATTCATTCCAGCTTATGGGTCTAGCTAAAACAGTATGTTTGTTTTGGGATCACACCCAGTATTTCTCAGGGTTCACTGCAGATCATTCCTGGATCTTCCACTCAGGAATCACCCCTGGCAGGGCCTGAGGGACCCTGTGAGGGGTTAGGGATCAAACCCAGGACAGCCGAGTACAAGGCAAATGTATACCTGCTGTGCTGTCACTATAGCCAATTAAACAGTATGAACCTTTAGTCTGGTCATTTCCATTTCCCCTTAGGAGTAACTGTGATGGGGCTCGGAGACAGTGAAACAGTTACAGGGAGCAGGTACATGGTCTGGATTCAATCCCCGGCACCACATGGTCTCCTGTGCATCTCCAGGTGCCACTCTGGAGGCTCCAGCACCTCTAGGGAGTCTGGGAAACCCCAAGGACCATAGGCTCCAGCAACAACACATCCTTGGGTCCTTGCATTCAACCCATTGACTGAGACACACCAGTGGGGCCCCTGGACATCACTTGGGAGCCTCCCTTGTTAAACATAGAACAGGTGCTATGTGCACATACTGGTGACCTTAACTGACTCACACTTTTGGGTAATTTCTTCCTTTAGCGTGAGTTTCTGGCCAACAGAATATGGCAGAAGTCAGGAGGTTTTCAAGATGCAGCTTCGGCCAATAAACAGCTGACAGAGAGCCTGGTGGGACCAAGTGACATCATTCCGAAAGCCCAGGCCTCCCCAGATCAAGACTGTAAGAGCAAAGGCAACTCCTCTCGCCATGTCTGACTTTCCAGAAGCAAGCGGCCAAGAATTCTGTAGCAACAAGGATATGAATGTTGCAGGGTCTAGGGGATTTAGAAACTGGCCCTTCCCCATGCAAGTCCTTCCCCCCTCAGCTTAGTTAGTACCCAGCCCCTTCCCTCCCCAGCTTAATCAGTACCTCACCCAGCATTATGAGACCATGGAGAGGGAATCATTAATCCATGACTGGACCTACAAACCTTTACATCAGAATTTAGACCACTGTCTTGCAGTAATTCACTATGCAGTGACAATAATCAATATATCGGGTATGCCTGTTTCTTCTAAGGGACTCTTCTTCATCTTTAAATCATCATTCACAATCACATTAACATCACCTCTTCGGGCTCCTCTCTGAATGAAATAAATGTGTTTTCTATCTTGCTCCCCCTGGCTAGCTTCATTCAAACTCAATTCCAATTTGGTTAGAATTCTTTAAAAAATCATTCTTTAAAGGGGTACATGCTATTATGCTTCCTAAATCTCTGAATGTCCAAAATCTATCTCTATAATCAAATATAAATAGTCCTTGAAGTTGCAGTTCTTTTCTTTCATTCAAAAGCCTAAAATAATGTTCCTTTATGCAGTTTTATCATAGAGAAGAACAGTGCAGAGTGAATTTGATTCTCTTCTTCTTATATGTATCCTGCACTACCAACTACCTGTTGGAAAATAACACACACACACACACACACAAACACACACACACACATATACAATCCCTCCTGCCCAAATCCCTATCAAATACTTTCAATTCAATCTTGGATTTGAAATTTTACCAGAAAACTTCAAATTGTGTATCATCTCTTTCATTAATCTCACTGACACTTTAAGCCCAGTGTACTTGAAAACTTCCATTGTCTTCAGCTCACAGACTTTTCCTAATCACACTTAATCCTGGCTTCATTTCCATGTGTTCTTTGGTCTGGAATCCATCATTCCCATGGACAAAGATCTTTCTTGCCCATTTCCTCTTTTTTAACTCATGGTTCTAGTTCCTCACATTTTTCCACTTTCATCATAAAAGAGTTGCTTCTTTAGATTATCCCAAATCTCAATTCCATTTTGAATGATGAGTATTACATTTGTTTCGCCTCCTCTCTGGAGTGTTCAGAGTAGTCAGAAGTCTCTTTGTTTTGATTTCCTGGCTTTGTTTCCTGCTGAGTTGCAGCGACAAGCTCCCCTTAATGGTGATGCTGAACCAATTTCCATCAGAGACAAGAGATTCTTAGTCGGTGCTAGAAAACCAATTAGTCGGTGCTAGAAAACCAATGGGGGCCCATCTACTCAGGGGGAAGGTATCCCAGTTTGGGGTTCAGGAATCTCTATGTCTGAGCAGATGAGACCAGGCTCTACCAAACATATGCATAAAAGAAGGGGCCAGCTCAGCCCAAATGCCTTTCTCATCAAAGATGGCCACAAAGCCATGAAATTCCAAGAGCTCCCTACCTCATGGGTAAGACTGTCAGCATGGACTTTCTCTCCTTGCACTCAAGGGTCTTTTGGGGTAAGCTGGTCATCCATCGTCTCCTAAACCCCGTCTAGGTTAGAGCCCAGTTGTAAGGAAAGGTTCACATAGCCACACCCTTTTTGAAAGAACCCCAAACTTCAAGTGAAGTCTGAGATTCTTCACCAGGGATCTATCTTCTCGATGACTCATGAGGGAGAAAGTAATTGATAAAGGAAGTTCCCATAAAAATAGAGTAAATGGAATTTAGATCTTCTATGGAAGAGAAATTTCAGAAGGGATAGTGAACACAAAATCAGCTAATATAAAAGAGAACAGACCTTCAATGGTTGTGACTGCAGATAATTGTGAGGGGGAGGACTTCTCAAAAGGTGGACCATGACTCAGGCCATCATCATCAATCAGGAATGTTCCGGAAATTCAAATTACTGGGTACCACTCCAGAGGGAATAAAACCAAAGCAATAAAGCGGAAGCAGCCATCTCTCTTTTGACATGTCCCTACCCCCAGCAGAACCAGAAACCAATGCACATGCATCCGAGAATCAGTACTGGCAGAATGTGGACAAGAAGCTAAATCTGAAAATTTCATCAACGCTAACCACTCTGTCATTCCATGAGGTGGAATCCAAATCAGTCATGTTCTTAAAGTATGTGACTTCAGGTGGTGCTTAGAGGAAGTGACAAAATTTAGGAATATCCATGGTGAAACTAGGAAGGAAAAGGTGGGAACGGTGAGCATCCCCTGTGAATGAATCTGTGGAGATTTACTAGTGGGTCCTCACATGCTGCTGTATCTTTTGTTTCTTAGTCACATGATGATCAATGCCTCAACAAGAGAATAGGGACAACGGTCCTGTCAGTCACGTAGATGAAATCCATTTCATAAATCTTATCATGCACCCAAAAAATTGGGGAATTTTTTATTTTTGAAGGCAATTTAGCACTACAACTCCTGACCTTGGAGAATCTCAAAATCACTGTAAGCACCAATCACCTTTTCTCACTCAGAGAAAATAAAGATGCAGCAGTCCAAGAGAAGTACAGAGAACAAGCATTAAAGCCTGTGGATAGGGTGATCATGAAGTACCTCCTTGGTCTCCAGACTTGGGGGCCCAGGATTCTTCTTTCCAGAGCTGAGCTGACTCTCTATTAAGCGACACCCTGATCACGCTGCACCTGAAATCCACAGGCAATGATGCCGCTGGATTCAGCCTTTGTGGGAGCGGGGGAATCTGGCACTCAATGGGTGTCATGCTCTAAAGCCACATCAAGATTTGCTGCTCCTAATGCAAAAACTTCCCCTGTCCTTTGATCAAGGCCACTCATGCGACCTCCAAATGCTCACAAGTACATCCTGACTGTGAAAGAAAGCAAAAGCCAGGTCTACCAGCAGCAAGGGCCTCGCACATGCAAATGGGCGGAATTGTGGAAGTAGCCAGAGGAGGACAGATAACGCACAAGGACTAGAAGTGGCACCTCAGAAGCATTGCAGAAAACAGAGCTCAGCCCAGCTTTCCCACCGTGCCCAGAGAAACACGCATGGCAGCTGAGGGACACACTGTCCAGGCACTGCCCCCTGAGGATGTCTAAAAGAGTTATCACTTCCCAGGGGCCAAAGCTCCAGAGAAGGAACATCTGTCCCTCCCAGGATCCCCTAAATGGATTTAATGCCCTCAGGCATGTTAGAACACTCCCGTCATGTTAGCTGTTCCACAGCGACTCTGACACATGTCCCGGGGGGGTGAAAGAATGTTTCCCTCTCCACTGACTCGTGAATGAAAATTAGAATTAGCACCTCTGTCTCTAAGAGAGTTTGTCCCTCTCTCCAGAGCCGCTCTCTGCTTTCTTTCTCAGTTTCCCTCTTTCTTCCTTTCTGCCACATGTCCCCTGAAACTTGACTGACCATCCACCAACTCTCACTGTCCATCGACCACTTCTCACATGGCCCACAGAGAAAAAAGCTAACATATACGAGGGGCAGGGCTGGAGAGACGGACAACACTTGGTTATCAGGAAGGAATTCCAGGGGTCTTCGGGGCCTTTGAAATACAACAGCATATCAAGCACCAGTAAGGAGTTTATGCATTTAAGCTGAGAAGCCTGGGCATATGGTCAGGAGCCACTATGGTGGCAGCAGGCCCCTCGGCCACCCTCTCACCTTTGTACTCTGCCAGGCACACGCACTCGTAGCCATTGACCAGGTCCCGGCAGGTGGCACCGTTCAGGCAGGGCGCAGACAGGCATTCGTTGTACTCCTCCTCGCAGTAGAGGCCATGGTAACCTGTGACAGAGGGAGAGAGGCCTTTGGTCAAATGGGGGGATGGTGAGACCCACCCAGGACCCACTGTTTGCAAAGCAATTGGGCACCCGTTGGAATGCAAGGCCCATTGGAATGCAAGAGGGATCCTGCCATGGGTGGATTCCCAGGAAGTCTGACAGGGAGGAGGGGGAGGAAGAGGTTTCCCTTAGGTGGCATAAAGGTTAAGTCAGAAGCCAGTCTCATGGCAAGTGTCAGAAAGCGCAAGGTTCCCGCCACGTGGCTGTCATCACTGCCTACAACCGGAAATTAGTTCAAACCAATGGGAGGCGCCAGAGAGATAGTGCAGGGGCTAAGTAAGGCACTTGCCCGGCATGTGGAGGACCCCAGTGCCATCCCCGGCCCCTACACACTGACCCCAGTGCCATCCCCGACCCCTAAGCACTGCCAGAAGTGTCACTCCTGAGCACAGAGTCAGGAACAGTCCCTGAGCTTCACAGGGTGTGACCCTCAAAACTCAAAAAAAGAAACAAAACCAAAGCCAACAGGAATGAACTAAGAATGAGAGAAAAGACTCTGCTGTAGCACCGACAGATGCTAAGGCAGCTTTCCCATGCCTTCACTATAAGAAACGATTGCAACTTTCTTCAGAGCCCTCCTTCCTGTTCCCCCAGACCCGAGGGCTGGGAGGGTGGGTCAGGATAACATTTGGAGGGGCTGTGGGAAACAGGCCATGGCAGGTCTTAGGAATAGGAGCTCAGCCCAGTGGTGTGGGCACCAGCTCTTCTAAGTAGCTGGAAAATTACATTCAGCCAGAGAGGATTCAAGAAGAGGGTAAAAATATGCATTCCTGTTACTCTTCTGGTGAGGGAACAAAGCTCACAAGACTTTACAGAAACTCCTGAGGAACCATGAAGATGCTGTTCTTAGGATATTTCTAAAATAAGGATTTAAAATAAGGCTCCTGAGCTGGAGCCAGAGCAATAATATAGCAGGTAAGGCGTTTGCCTTGCATGCGGCTGACCCTGGTTCAGTCCCCAGCATCCCATATGGTCCCCCAAGCACTGTCAGGATTAATCACTAAGCACAGAGTCAGGGATAACCCCTGAATACACACACACACACACACACACACACACACACACACACACACACACATTAGGATTCTCTCAATTGAAATATTTTCCCTCGTATTTGACTTTTTCATTATTCTGAAGAGTCAGGAAAAAGAAACCCACACTTTCTCAGTAACAGTGAGCCAGACTCTCCTATTTGCAGAACAGGTGTTTATATCAAAGGACCAGACGACAGGCCTTCTTGGTGAGTTGCATCTGTGAGGCTGTTTTACACTTTCAAAAACCTGTGCTCCTGCCAAGCTGAGGTGGAAGCCAGCTGCTTACGTCTGGCCCTGTCTGAAAAAGGAGGATCAAGCGAGCCCCCTGCCTGGGTGGGGTCTAGAACTCAGAGAGGCTAAGAAAGCAAACCTACACACAAGCAGAAACTATAACTCTCAGCTTTCTTCCGGCTTCCCGACTTACTGCCGGCCCAGAAAGTGACATGTGTCCGCGCTAATGCCAGTTTTCTCAAAGTGGAAGACACTGCACTCCTGGTGGTAAGGGGGACGCTGGAACCATTCAGAGGAGGCAGAAGAAAATGCAGGTGCAACTAGGAGTGTTTTTTGTTTGTTCTCTTAGAAATAAGGTGGTTTCAATGGGATACTATGCAGCTATCAGGAGAGATGAAGTCATGAACTTTGCTTATAAATGGATAGACATGGAGAGTATCATGCTAAGTGAAAGGAGTCAGAAAGAGAGGGACAGACATAGAAGGACTGCCCTCATTTGTGGAGTATAAAACAACATAACATGAGGCTGCCACCTAAGGACAGTAGATACACGGGACAGATAGATTGCTCCATAGCTGGAAGCCTGCCTCCTGAGAAAAGGGGAGAAGGCAGCTGGAATAGAGAAGGGATCACTAAGAAAATAATGGCTGGAGGAATCAGTCGGGATGGGAGATGTGTGCAGAAAGTAGATAAAGGACCAAACATTATGGCCTCTCAGTGTCTAGATTGAAAACTATAATGTCCCAAAGTAGAGAGAGATTATAGGGAATAATGTCTGCCATGGAGGCAAGGGGAGGGTGGAAAAGGGGGGTTATACTGGGAATATTGGTGGTGGGGAATGTGCACTGGTGGAGGGATGGGTGTTTGATCATTGTGTGATTGTAACCCAAACATGAAAACTTGTAACTATCTCACAGTGATTCAATAAAATTAAAAAATAAAATTAAAAATAATAAAGTGGATTTGCAGGAAGGTACGAGGCTGTTGTTTTTCTGAAGAGGGGTGACAGGCCGAAATCAGCAGGAACCTTGATAGCTCACCTGTGAAAGAGCTACACTTGCTTTCTTCCGAGTAGGTCGGGCCCAGTTTGGCATCAATGACTAGGTCCTTCTTTAAGTGCATCTTCCACTCCAGTTGGTTCTGAACCTCTTGCTAAACACAGGCTGTGCTCTCAGTCTGAGGGGACCCCACCCTCCCAGAGACTGACATGGAAGAGGATTGCACAGCCTTTGAGAACTTGATCCTCCTCCACTTCACCAGATTATATTCTCCACACCGGAGATTCTCTACAGCAGATAGGTGCCCACGGGCAGATGCATTTTTGGTGGTCACCAGTAGAAGAAAGAGGCAGCGGATGTTACTGGCCCAGCTAAGACCCCACAAGACAGAGCCCAGCATGAGATCTCAGAGCCAGAGATAGAGAGAGAGAGAGAGAGAGAGAGAGAGGAGAGACCTTCTCTAGAACCTTCACCACCCCCACCCCACTTCTCAAACTGTGGGTCACACAAATGAATGTAAAGCTCATGAAAAATTTGACCACAGTAAAAGGATTTTGAACATTCAAGGAACCAACATGAAACCAATATCAAATGTGAAGGGAACATGAAGCGATGCTGCCAGCACATGTCTAGGCTGCATTTTTCGGGCACAAATGGGCCTAGGAAGTCTAAGGCCCTGTTCTAAATCAGGGATCAACAAACTATGCCACACAGGTGAGAGGCATGGAAGTCAGCGGGTGCAAATAAAGTTTTATTGAGAGCGATAGCACAGCGGTAGGGCGTTTGCCTGGCAAGTGGCCGGCCCGGCCGAACCAGGTTCGATTCCTCCACCCCTCTCGGAGAGTCCGGCAAGCTACTGAGAGTATCTCGCCTGCATGGCAAAGCATGGCAAACTCCCCATGACGTATTCAATATGCCAAACACAGTAACAACAAGTCTCACAATGGAGACGTTACTGGGCCCACTCGAGCAAATCAATGAACGATGGGAGGACAGTGCTACAGTGCTACAATGGGATACAGTCGCACCAGCCAGTTGGCATGGTCTATGGCTGCTTTTATGCCACAAAGCCAGATTCAGTAGTAATTATAACCTTGACCATATAACACACAGAGCCCCAAATCTCTACTCTCTGGCCCCTGCAGATCAGGTTTGTAGACTCCAAGAAAAATCTTCCTTTGTGCAGTGGTTTTGGATATTAACCCTTTAACAAATATTTGCTGTGCAAACACTTTCTATTTCCCTCCTTCTGCCTCTCACTCTTAATTGCTTCCATTGCTACCCTGAAGCCTTTGAGCTTGAGAGAGTCCCATTTGCCTAGTTTTCCTTCGGTGGTCTACACTTTTGGTGTAATATTCAAGACATTGTCAGTAAGAGCAATGCTGTGCACCTTTCTCCCCCAAATTTCCTTCTAGGAGTTTTATAATCTCATATTTTCACTCCACACCGAGTGGAATTTTAGGAATGGGTAAGGTAATACAATCGGCCAACAGGAATATGGAAAAAATGCTTACAGTATCATTAATCATTTGGGAAACGCAAATGAAAACCTGAAATCATCTTACACCTATTAGGATGGCCATTATGGGGGTAGGGGGGAACAGAGCTCAGGAGAGAAAGAAAGAATATCAAGCACAAGAAAGGATGTGGAAAAATTAGAATCCTTATGCACTGCTGGTGAGAGTGGCAAATGGCAAAAAATGGTATCACTGCTATAAACGACAACAAAAATTCTTTGAAAAACTAGAACTACCTAATGGTCTACAATCCCACTTGTAGAGGATTTATCCAAAAGAATGGAAAATCAAATCTTGAAGTTGAAGTCCTCTGTTCATGGCAGCCTTATTCATAAGGGCAGAGAGTGAGGAACAACACCACTGCCCATCCATGAAAGTATGGAAAACGTCAAAGTGGCCTCTACGGGAAATGGAATATTATTCAGTCTTGAAAAATGACAGATTCCTGTCATAATGCTCTAACATGGACGGACCTTAAGGGCCAATGCTTAATAAATCATGCCATCACATGAGGAGAAAAACCTCATGATTTCATGGTGAGGAATAATCCAACAGCCCAACACACATAGGCAACAGAGAACGCTGGTTGCCCGGGGCTGGAGAGATGGGGATGAGAAGTAACTGACAAACAGAGCTCGAGTTTCAATTACATAGAAGAAAAAAATTCTAGAGTTCTGCTGTGTGGCTCTGCTTATATTGTTAACAATATTGCACCCATACTCTTAATTTGTTATCAGGGAAGATGGCACACTTTGTGATTTTTATTACAGTTTTACACGTTTATATATTAAAAAAAAGTTTAGTGTCTCTGGGCTTCTTTGCAGTTTGGAATGACTACAGTACCAGCAGCTTCTCAATTGTCTTTGCTCTCCTACTTGATCTTTTAAAAAATCAACTTCCAAGGGTAATATGCACCCCTGCAAGCATCTTTGACCTCTGAATCGAGGTGTTATTTACATAAGCAAAACCCAAAAGCAAGGATCATGAAATCACCCATAATTGTTTTTCATTTTTTGAAAACAGTATCATTATCTTTTTCCACTGGCAACATGAAAAAGCAAACGAGGAAGTTATTTTGCAGGGATAATTAAGTTGGTGATGTTTTTCTTCCTTGGGGGAAGAAAAAAAAAGATAAAGGTTTCATATTCTAAAACTGTTTCCTCAGCAAGAGTAACATTTAAAAGTCTTTATGGAAATGTCAAAGCACCCTTTACAAGCAGTGCCAAAGAACCCAAACTGAACTGTTTAAATAAAAAAAAGTCCTTCCAATTGAAACCCAAGCACAAAACTTTGTAAGTCTACAACTGTACCTCATGGTGTCTCACTAATAAAAATTAAAAAAATTAAAAATTAAAAAAAAATTTTTTAAAAAGTCCTTCCTGTCCCAAAGAGAAGGCGTCTGTGGAAATGTGGCTACCACCCCCTACTGGTAATTAAGTTGGACCCTAAAAGAAAGGGGGAAAAAGTATCTGAGTAGTAAGGCCTTGGGTCTAGAAAAGTCGAGCTAATCCAAAGAGAAGTTTTAAAAATAAAAGAATATGGAAGGGAGCCGGCTGGGGGCGTGAGAGAGAGTGGGCAGAAGGGCGTCGTGTTTCTGGGGAGTATGTGAGTGTGCACGGACCCTGTACACTCTTCCGGGGAAGAGTGGGAGGGATGGACAGAAATGGGGTCAGGTCAGACCAGACCCCAACGCCAAGACATGGCCCAATAACCAAAACGATCAAGATCTAATCATCTCTTGGTGACCCTCATTGTTCTCACCTAACATACCCCAGGAGAAGAGCTCACCACCTCACCCCCTAGCTAAGAAGCTATAAAAGAAGGATTTCCTTCTTTTATAGCCTTCTGGAGTGTGGTGGTGGCTGGGTAGTGGAGGTAGTGTCCATAGAAAGAGCTATGCTTGGAATATCACGTTTCACTCAAATGAGAGAAAGAATCCGGAGTTCCGACATCCGTCGACGATCAAGGATCAGGGACGCTGTCTCATTTGCCAAGGTGTTAAAAATCAGATGGGCTGGTCACGTAATGAGATTTAAAGACGACCGCTGGACTAGAGCTGTCACCGACTGGATTCCACGGGATGTCAAAAGACCGCGTGGCTGCCCACCTACCAGATGGTCAGACTTCTTCATCAAGATCATGAACGATCGGTTTGAGGCTCTTCATGTTCCCAGAGCGAACAGATGCCATTGGGCTACACTAGCACGCGACAGGGACAAATGGAGACGTTACTGGCGCCCGCTCGAGCAAATCGACGACTAACGGGAAGTTAAGTGATTAAGTAAGTGATAGCCTTCTGGGCTCTGGGGAAGAGTGAGAGGGATGGACGGAGATGAGGTAGGGTCAGCTCAGACCTCAACGCTTAGACATGACCCAATAACCAAAACAACCAATCTCTTCGTCTTCCCGCCCAACATACTCCAGGAGAAGTGCTCACCACTGCACACCCCTGGCTAAGAAGCTACAAAAGGAGAATTTTCTTCCTCTGGGAATTCTGCGTTAGGGGACCCTTTCGCCACTATGGGGGACTCCCGGGGTATTTTGTTGTTGTTTTGTTTTTATGAAGACAGCGTCATTTTCGAAGTAATTCATAATTGGGTTTTAGGCAAACTCAGTGCCAGGCAGGACTCGTGTCAACTCCCCTCCACCATGGCTGTCCCCAGGTCCCCTCACAGTCCCTTCACCCCCCTTCCCAGTCCCCCCAGCCCACCTCTGGGACACGCCCTGTTTTCAGTTTGGCTGCATTGCTTTGGGTCTCCTGCTTCCGGTGTTGTTGATTCTGTAGTTTGGGTATTTAGTTGCAGTTACATCACTCCACACACCGGAGACCTTTGATCCCTGGCCCCATTCCTGCCCATCTGCCCTTTTTTTTTTTGTGCCCCCTCTATTTCCGTCCTTCTTATCTTCTCTCTAAACCCCCTGCTATTGATTTAAACAAAAAGCTCCCAATTTGGCCCATAAATGATATCTCTTGCTTTTGATTTGGGCTGCCACGAAGATGAGAGCCTTGATGGGTTGTAACAAGATTCCGGATATGTTGAATGTGGGGTTCACCTGGGGAATACTGTATGATTTCTCTGCCCTCCGCTAACCCCAAATAATTTTTTGATGAGACTTTCCTGTTCCATCTCATGCACCTAGTTTCTTTGTCATAAATTAACTGTTCACCACGCTAAGCGTTTACCTCTGGGTTCGCAATTCTATTCCATTGGTTTGAGAGCTTACCTACGTCATGGTAACACACACTTTTGATCACACTGGTTTTATAATAAAATCGGGCTGGAACGATAGCACAGCGGGAAAGGCATTTGCCTTGCACACAGCCAGCCCGGTTGAACCGCGTTCGATTCTTCCACCCCTCTTGGAGAGCCTGGCAAGCTACCGAGAGTATCTCACTCTCACGGCAAAGCCTGGCAAGCTACCCGTGATGTATTCAATATGCCAAACACAGTAACAACAAGTCTCAAAATGGAGACGTTACTGGGCCCGCTCGAGCAAATCGATGAACAATGGGAGGACAGTGCTACAGTGCTATAATAAAATCTAAAATCAGGGAATGCAAACGTCCCATTAATTTTTTTCCACATCTGAGTGTTCTCAGAGCTTACTCCTGGCTCTGTGCTCAGGATGGTGCTCGGGTACCATAGGCAGTGCATCAAACTTGTGTCAGACCCATCCAAAGCAAGCATCTTAACCTGCCGGACTATTTCTCTAGCCCTTGTGGGGAGGGCATTTGCCTTGTAAACGGCCAACTCAAGTTCAATCCCCGGCATCCCATTGGGTCCCCCAAGCACCACCAGGAGTAATTCCTGAGTGCAGAGCCAGGAGTAACCCCTGAGCATTGCTGGGTATGACCCAAAAAGATAAAAAAAAAAAAAGTACAAGGAAAGGAGCAAGGAAGGCATCAGGGGTGTCTTGGGGGTGGGGTGGGGGTGGGTGGGGGTGGCTGGGAGAGTGGGGAGGGGGGAGTGGAGAAACAACCAGCTCCGGACACAGGGCAGGGTGGGCCAGAGGGAAGAGCAAAGCTCCAGAGAGTGGAATCACCAGGGCCAGGGGAGGGAAAGGGGAGAGGGCTGGGAATAAGCTCACCTGTCAGTGCTCAAGAATTAGAATTAGATTCCAATTTCGGGCTAATTGGGCCCAATTTCAGGGCCCTTCAAATTAAACTCAGGGCATTCCCTGGGGGTTATGTTGGAGTCTGGAAAACTTAAAGTGGGCTGTGGGGTGCTTATCACACTGACTCATGGGTTCCGGTGTGGGGTGCTTATCACACTGACTCATGGGTTCCGGTGAGCTTTAGGCAGAGAGTCAGAGACAGTAGATGGTAAACCCCTTTGGGCAATGGCTGACCCTCCTAGAAGTGGGGGGAGCACATTTCTGACCTGAGACTGGGGGGGGGGGGGTACTGAGCAGCAGTGCCTGGTTGCCCACTCCGGAGGGCTCCTCCTGGAAGGGAGGATGAACGGGAGGAGGAAGTTTAGGGAGTTGGAAGGCTGGGGGCTGGGATTGCTGGGTGTGCTCCCTGAAGACCAAGGCCCAACCCAAATGTAGGATTCCACTAAGGTCCCAGGAGGGAGGCTATTCTAGAAAACACTGCCTCCGGGTACAAAGAGGCCTTTGTTCCTCTCCTCTAGTCTCTGGGTCTTGGGCCTCTGCCCTGCCTTTCCTCGCCTGCTCTCTGCTCAGTACCAGATGAAGGTCAGAAGCCACATAATCCCACCTCTGGCCCATGCTGTGTCCGTTCCCGGGCCCTGCTCTCCATTCACATCCCACGCTGCAGAAGCCCCCAACAACCCACATCTGCAGAAGCCCCCAACAGCCCACACTGCAGAAGCCCTAAATGGAGGGCTCTGGCAGGAGGCAGCTTGGAGAGCAAATCCCAGCCACAAGGTGGTCAGGGTCCTCTCTGGAGGGAGCCTGTGCTTCCTGTGAGTGGACTGTCCGAAAGTAGCAGCGGGTTGAGGATAAAGGGGCAGGCTGTGCTGCTGACCCCAGGGACCCGCCAGGTCTAGGCCAGGAGGAATTTGGACTGTCTGGTGTGTGTGTGGGGGGGGGGGGGGCATGAAGGAGGGGGATTACTTTAAGGCCCAATTGAAGTTTGTGGGGGAGAAGGGGATTGGGTTCTTGAAGGGCAAGTCGCAACTCACAGGATGTTTTTCCCTGATTCAAGTCCAGGCCAGTCCTGGGAGAAGGAATCTTCCGGGCCCCCTAGCCCAGAGCAGTTAAAAATGGGGATAAAGAGAAAATAATCCTATTATGCTCAGAAGACTGTGAGCTTTCAAGTTCTGGCTGAACTGAGGAATCAACGCAGAGTCATTCAGCGCTTTAGAGTATCAAGCAACACATTGGTTGTGCTGTGCAGAAAGGAGGTAGGGGTGTGTGTGTATGTGTGTGTGTGTGTGTGTGTGTGTGTGTATTTCTCTTTGCTGGTAGGTTTACAATAGAAATATTTGTATTAAATTTTTATTAAGACACCGTGATGTACAAAGTTACTCACAGTTGAGTTTTGTTTTGTTTTGTTTTTTTCTTTTTGGGTCATACCCGGTGATGCTCAGGGGTTCCTCCTGGCTTTGCACTCAGGAATTACTCCTGGCGGTGCTCAGGGGACCATATGGGATGCTAAGAATCGAACCTAGGTCAGCCGCGTGCAAGGCAAACGCCCTACCTGCTGTGCTAATGATCCCGCCCCTCACAGTTGAGTTTTAAGCACACCATGTTCCAGCACCAATCCTGCCCCCACTGTCCACTTTCCTCACCCAGTGTCCCCAGGTTCCCTTCCACACCCCACCCTGCCTCCTTTGCAGGCGCAATTTTCAATTCGGTAGTGGTGGTTCGGATTTCATGTGATATTTTCCAAGCTGCTGCCCCCGTGTTTGGGATGTTTAGCTAGACTCTCTCTCTACCATCGATGTTCCCACATCCCTTGACCCCAGAATAAAAATCTTTTGAAGAACAGAAAAAAAAGCAGTAACAACAAGCCTTATTCACATCATTCAATCAAGCTTGCAGATGTTCTTTTGAGGGGAAAGTGGAGAGGGTTTCACTTGGCTGTCCTCAGCTATTACTCCTGGTGGGGTCCAGGGAACCCTACGTAATGCTGGGAATCAAACTTGGAAGAGTCGTGCGCAAGGCAAATGCCCTACCCACTGTGCTATCTCTCGAATATTCCAAACACAGGCTGATGTTGCTACTACACAGACTTCCAGGGAGTAACTATGCTCCTGTTACTCAGGCGGACATGCAGATACACATGCAAACACACAAAAAAAGAAGAAACTGTGAATAAGGAAGAGGTTGTGTAAATAAATAAAGAACATTTGTTGGTATGGGGAGGAGAGTGCTACTGCTGTTTCTTTGACGCTCAAATTTCTTATTCTTTTATGGCTTGGGGCGCCTGAGCCAGAGAGAAAATAGAAATCAAAAACAATCTGAGTCAATGGCCTCATTGTTGGGGTTCTTATAAGCATTACACTGAAGGGCTCTCCATGGAGAATAAATTAAAGCTTCCGATTCTCCAACCTTTCTATTGTTCATATGTTGCTGAGTCTGCTAGAAACTCTTCACCTTCCTCTAGGGCTCTGGAAAAGGATGGATAATGAACTGGGCACTGGCACGCCAACACATCCTGGACGGGCATGCTGGGAAGCACCTGGGTCTCATGTCTGCTCCCTTAATCAACAGAGAAATCTTTAATTCAACCATAGGTTATTAAAGCGCTGGGTACCAGCTCATCACTGCATGGAAACACACCAGACCCCTCTACTGGGAGCATCTCTAAATGAGAAAGATGCCAAACAGCTGCCAGAAAGGAATGTCAGTTTTCTGGGAAAGTGTAAGCCAGTGTTTCTCAAAGTGAGTGATACGACCCTCCAGGAAGATGCTGGAACGATCAGGGGTGGGGCTGAAGGGGGGAGCACTGGTAGCCTCGAGTGCAGCTGGAGAAGGAGACGCTTTCTACTTGTTCGCTTAAATAAGGTCAATTTCCAGGAGAGGCACTGAGTAAATCCTTCTTCTGAGAGGGGGTGGGGAGTTAGGCACAATATGTTAGGGAACACCTGGTGCAAGTCATGAGGAGTCTGGGTTGGCGGCAGGAAGAAGACAGAAGAGGGAACCATGATCAAGAAACAGGGGGAACTGCCCCAAAGGAAGAGTGATGGTTGGGAGAGGTGAGGGGGCCGGAAGGAGCCAAGGGAACAGTTTGGGGGCTGGGCAACGGGGTAGGCAGAAATCCCGGGGGAAGGGGTGGGTTGGATGAACTGAAGCAAGCACAAAGGGCAAAGAAGACAGAAGAGGCAGACAGGTGCCAGGGCAGGGGGTACTGTCATGGAGACAAGGGTGTTTCTGAAAGATCCCTGAGGCTTCTTTGAGAGAATGAGCAATGAATCTGCAAGAATCAAGCAGAAAATTCAGTTAAGCGTTCAGCGATAGCACAGCGGGTAGAGCGTTTGCCTTGCACGCAGCCAATATGGCCAACACGAGTTCGATTCCTCCGCCCCTCTCGGAGAGCCCGGCAAGCTACCGAGAGTATCTCGCCCTCACGGCAGAGCCTGGCAAGCTACCCGTGATGTATTCGATATGCAAAACACAGTAACAACAAGTCTCATGATAGAGACGTTACTGGGCCCGCTCGAGCAAATCGATGAACAACGGGAGGACCATGACCGTGACCGTGACCGTTCACTGCCATCATCTTAGGGAAACCATGGACAGGACAAAGCATTAGTGATACCAACCAGAGAACAAATATCAATGGCCAATTAATAAGCAAGACAGTTCTTGGTAATGAACTGGATGGGAAGGGCCAGAAGGAGAGCAAAGTGGCCGGAGCAATAGCACAGACACATGGTATCTGCCTTACATGCAGCTGAACAAGGTTCAATTCCCGGCATCCCATATGGTCCCCCAGCAGCACCAGGAGTAATTCCTGAGTGAAGAGCCAGAACTATCCACTGAGCATCGCTGGGTATGATCCAAAAAAAAAAAAAAAGAGGGCAAGGGTGAATGTGGACCCACATTCTGGGTTGGCCTGAGCCAGAGCTGCTGCAGTTATGGAGACCCTGTCCCTAGGGCAAGTCACTTACAGAAATAGCAGATTCAGCAGCAGGAATATAGGGGGAGCTGAAATGGAGGGTAGGAATGGAAAGGAGTGTGGAATTCCTTTTTTTTTTTGTTTTGCTTTTTGGGTCACATCTGGCGATGCACAGGGGTTACTCCTGGCTCTGCACTCAGGAATTACTCTTGGCGGTGCTCAGGGGACCATATGGGATGCGGGGGATCGAACCCGGGTAGACCGCGTGCAAGGCAAACGCCCTACCCGCTGTGCTATCGCTCCAGCCCCAGAATTTCTTTCTTGAAGGAAATCTTCAGTGGATGAAAGGAACTTTCTGCCAGGGGCAATTTTTTGTTTTTTACTGAGGCACTCTGATTTACAAGGGTATTCATGACTGAGTTTTAGGGACATAATGTTCCAATGCCCCCAGTTCATTTTAAAGAAGGGTAGCTGATGCTGACCATATCACCAAACACTGAAATAAGTGCAGGATGAGGCACTCTCTTGAGCTGGAATCGGATAATCAAGGTTATGGGACAGACACATAAGTCAGGCGGAGGGGAGTGCATGGAGGGAGAGAGAAGAGAAGGTGGGAGGGGGGGGGTCAGGGAATTGAGAGAGAGGAGGAAGATAGAAACCTAGAATTATCAAGATGAAGACAAGAAAAATGCAGCGTAAGAAACTCAAAAAGGGTAGTTCAAAATTCCTGGTACTAATCTCGGCCATTCTTGGGTGTTAGTCTCCTATTTTGTTACTTTATATTACCCAGATGAATTCAATCTTTCTATGTCTATCCCTCTCTGGCTTAGAGGCCAGCCACACATGCTAGGGGAAAAGGCAGCTCAGATAGAGAAGGGAGCACCAAATAAAGGGTGTTTGGAGGATCCTCCCAGGATGGGAGAAGCATGCTGAAAGTAGACTATAGACCAAACATGATTGCCACTCAATGCCTCTTCTGCAAACCACAACACCCAAAAGGAAAGAGAGAACAGAGGGGAAAGCCCTGTCACAGAGACAGGGTGGGATGGCGGGGATGGGGGGGGGGGGGGCGGAAGGGATACTGGGATCCGTGGTGGTGGGAAATGGGTACTGGTGGAGGGATGGGTATTTGATCATTGTATAATTGAAACCCTAGCACAAAATTTGTAAGTCTACAACTGTACCTCATGGTGTCTCACTAATAAAAAATTTTTTAAAAAAGGGTAGTTCAGATCCTGAAAAGATTCTGCCCACACACCTCCCCAGTGGTCTTCAAGCCAACCAGAGAGTTTGTGAACCTCTCACCTTTGCACCAGTCCCCCCTCCCCCAACTCCAATAAACAGGTGATTGCTCATGAATGTTCTCTCCAGTGCCTCTCCCCCCCCCCCCCACACACACACAGTCACTTTCTCCACCAACCCCACATCATCATATACCTGCTGGTAAACCATAGGGACTCACTGTAGACCCAGCCTGACCCAAGGGATGTCCCCTTTTTAAATTATGGGACTCAGCACCCCCAACCTCTTCTCTGTACCACTGAGTCCAACTTCCTCCCATCCAGTTCCTCTGGCAGCTGTGCCCTTGGGTCCTGTGTGGGCTCTGACTGGCTGGGGCGTGCATCATTACCCACAAAGACCCACCAGGGACTGAATGGAGCCTGGCTTCACCCGCCACTTGTGGAATACAGAAATGGGTAATGAATAACTCAGAATGCTCCACAAGGTGAACTACTAAGATGCACCCAGAGTATAGCAGACACAATGGAGAAATGGCTTAAAAGTCTACCAAGCCCACAGAGTAAAGAAAGTAGCCCAGAAGTTTCGACCAAACAGCACTACAATGAATTTAGAGACAGCATGATGGGATGCTTAAGGACCTCAAAGAAACAAGAGGTCAGTTAGTCAAGAAAGCACAAGAAAGTATGAGAGTAGAATTGAGAGAACCACAAACAGGAATGACAGAACTAAAAGGGAGGAAAATATTTTTAAAAGATCAATGGAAGACCTCAACAGTAGAGTAGCACAACCAAGGAAAGAAAGAGAAGAGTTGTCAGACAGGACGCAGGAAGATGCTAGAAACCAACAGAATATGGAAGACAGTCTGAAAAGAAAAAAAAATACAAACTAGCACATCAGACAGCTAGAAGATAAGTTCAAGAGGAACAGTAAGAATCACCGGTGTGTCTGGGGAACAGGAAGGTGAGATCAACAAGGAATTGTTGGCAAACGAAATCAGAGATAAGAATTTCCCAGAGTTGAAGAGCATCTACCCCCAGATTCAAGAGGCCCAAAGAGTGCTCCAGCCAAAATAGATCTGAATAGAAAAATTTCAAGATACTAAAATCAAAAAGAAAAGCCAAAAACAGAACATTATAAGCAGCAAGGTAAAAAATGGGACTTACATACAAAGAAATCCCACAAGAGTCACAGTGGGTCTATCAAATGAGACTCTATGAGCCAGGTGAGTACGGTATGGTAGAGTTGAAAAAAAAAACTCAATAAAATGAACGTCTCACAGAGCATGAAGGAACTCCAACGGACTCTGAGAGGGTCCCTCCACACCCACCAGAGAACCAATCATCTTAGAGGCTGATCTGGCAAGCCCAGCAGCGCCTGGTGGGGTTTTCAGGGTGCTGGAGGAGTTGGAGAGATACCATGAACTCTGTGCCATTCAAGTTATCTTTCATTCTGGTAAAGGGGCCCTGAATGTCATTTCACTTTCATTACACTAATGTCATCACCAGAGCTAAGAGCATTCGCATGTAGGGTCCTCTGAACCCTCCAGGGACCACTGGTTCCATGACAGCATGTGATGTGCTCCATCAACTGTCCTGGGCACTGAGGGACACTAGGTCATTCAGAGAAGGAGAGCTCCTTACCTACTCTCTGGGGACATGCAACAGGCTTTGAGGCTGGGACAGGAAGGCCCTGGCATGGAGTGAGGACCAGTTACAAGTGGCATGTGGTCACAGGGTCTGCTAAGCCTAAAAACTGGACTCAAAAAAACCCGTGGGTCATGGGACAGGAAGATTGCTCCACAGCTGGAAGCCTGCCTCATGAGCAAAGGGGAGAAGGCAGCTGGAATAGAGAATGAATCACTAAGAAAATATGGCTGGAGGAATCGGTCAGGATGGGAGATGTGTGCAGAAAGTAGATAAAGGACCAAACATGATGACCTCTCAGTATCTGTATTGCAAGCCAAAATGCCCAGAAGGAGAGAGAGATTATGTGGGGATCATGTCTGCCATGGAGGCAGGGGGAGGGTGGGAAAGGGTGGGGGGATATTGATGGTGGGGAATGTGCACTGGTGGAGGGATGGGTGTTTGATCATTGTGTGATTGTAACCCAAACATGAAAGCGTTTAACTATCTCACGTTGATTCAATAAAATTAAAAGGAAAAAAGAACTCGTGGGTATTCTCATCCTGCTAGGGACCCCATTTCCTGGATGCAGCAAAGGCATCACACATCCGAGCCCTAAAGGATGCACTCAACCCCAAAAACCCCATTCCTCAGATATCTGGACTATAGTACAAGGAAACAGACTCTGTGTCTGGCTTTTACTTAGTCATTCATTCATTCACTCACTTTGAATCACTGTGAGTTGTAGTTACAAAGCTGTTCATGATTGGGTTTCAGTCATACAATGTTTCAACACCTGTTCTTCCACCTGTGTACATTTCCCACCACCAATGCTCCCAGTTTCCTTTCTGCCACCTGTGCCAACCCCAGGGCTGCCTGTGTCTATGGAGGGCTCTCTCTCTCTCTCTCTCTCTCTCTCTCTCTCTCTCTCTCTCTCTCTCTCTCTTTCACTCTCTCTCTTCCTTTTAGACACTGTGGTTTGCACTGAGAAGCTATCGTGCTTATTCCTTTACCTGTTTTCAGCACACAGTTCTTATCCAGAGAGATCATTTCCAACTATCATTATCATAGACACCCCTTCTCAATCCCAACTACAGCACTTGAAGTAGGCTTCCAACAGTGGACCAATCCTCCTGGCCCTTTTCCTATTGTCCTTGGGTATTAGTCTTATACTATGTTTTTTTTTATAACCCACAAACAAGCGCAATCATTCTATGTCTGTCTCTCTCCTTCTGACTTAATTCACTGAGCATGTTACTTTCATGTCCATTCATTTATAAGAGAATTTCATGATTTCATATTTCCTGGTGGCTGTGTAGTATTCCACTGTTTAGATGTACCACAGTCTCTTTATCCAGTCATCTGCTCTCAGGCAATAGAATTGTTTCCAGATTCGAACTATTGTGAATAGTGCTTCAATGAATGTAGAATTGCAGGGGTTTTTTTTCTTCTGTGTGTTTTTGCATCACCAGGGTATATTCCCAGGGGTAACATTGCTGGGTTGTATGGAAGTTTAACTTCTAGTTTTTGAGGAATGCCTATATTTTTTTCCAAAAAGGCTGGACCAGTCAGCATTCCCACCAACAATGAAGGAGAGTCCCTTTCCCCCTCATCTGCACCAGCACTTGTTGTTCTTATTCTTTTGGATGTGTGCCAGTCTCTGTGGTGTGAAATGATATCTTACTGTTGTTTGGATTTGCATCTCCCTGATGATTAGTGATACAGAGCACTTTTTCATATGCTTTTGACCATTTGCATTTCTTCTTAGAGAAAGAAGAAATATTCATTTCTATTCATTTCTTCACTCCATTTTCTGATGGGGTTGGATTTTTTTCTTAGAAAGTTATACCAGTGCTTCAATGGAGTACTATGTAGCTATTAGAAAAGATGAAGTCATGAAATTTACATACAAGTGGTACTACACGGAAAGTATCATGCTAAGCGAAATGAGTCAGAAAGAGAGGGATAGACATAGAAAGATTGCATTCATCTGGGGGACATAAAGTAACAAAATAGGAGATTAATACCCAAGAATAGCCGAGATCAGTACCAGGAGGATTACTCCATGGCTTAGAGGCCAGACGGCATTCTAGGGGAAAGGGCAGCTCCAGATAGAGAAGGGAGCACCAAATAAAGGGTGTTTGCAGGATCCTCCCAGGATGGGAGATGTATGTCGAAAGTGGACTATGGACTGAACATGTTTGCCACTCAGTGCCTCTCTTGCAGACCACAACACCCAAAAGGAGAGAGAGAACAGAAGGGAATACCCTGCCACAGAGGCAGGGTGGGATGGGGGGATGGGGGTAGGAGGGATACTGGGGTCCATGGTGGTGGAAAATGGGCACTGGTGGAGGGATGGGTACTTAATCATTGTATAATCGAAACTCAAGCACAAAAATTTGTAAGTCTACAACTGTACCTCATGGTGTTTCACTAATAAAAATTAATTTAAAAAAAAAGGAAAAGAAAGTTATACCAGTGCTTAATATATCTTTGGTATTAGCTCCTTATCAGATGGATGTTGGGTAAATAATTTTTCCCAATTTGAGGTTTGGCTTTGTATTTTGGTCACCTTTTCTTCTGAGGTGCAGAAGCCTCTTGGTATAATGTAGTCCCATTTGTTTATCTTTGCTTTTAAATGTGTTTGGCTTTGAAAACCTGTTCCTTTCACTTTCCTCAGCCTCAATCCCTGAGACTGACTTCTGGACTCAACCTGGTTTTCTGCTGGACAGTAAAACTTCACCTGACTGCTCCATCTTTGATGCCAAACTTTGGCTTTTCTCTCTAACAGCTGTCTACTCTCATATCCTGAGCAGGCAGGATATGACAAAAAAGATACTCCAAGTGGCTGGACTAAAATGTGTTAGGGCAGTGAAAACACTGGGCAAAATGCTCTGCCTACATAAATGCAGTGAGTGTTATTTTCTTTACTGAGGTCTGTTTGGGCCAAATGAAAATAAAAGTTCCCCGAGAAAATTAATTCCAAAACAGAGAGTGATATTTGGGAGGTGGGTGTAGGGCTGATTAGGCCACACTCACCGGGCTCAAGGCTGACTCCGGGCTCTGTGCTCAGCAATAACCCCTCATGGTGCTCAGGGGAACATCTGTGGTGCTGGGAATTACAGCAGGGTTAACTGTGTGCAATGCAAACTCCTTCACCCCCTTCTATCTCTCCAGCCTCCAGCGAGCCCAACTCTGAAACCCGTTTGCATGGAAAATAGACACAGCTAAAGGGGTTCTGACCTTAATTTTACATATCAGCTAGATGCTTTTTTTCTCTCTCCCCCATCCCCCGCTTTTGTTTTTTTGGTGGGGCAGGGTGGTCACACCCAGTGATGATCAGGGGGTTACTCCTGGCTCTGCACTCAGGAATTCCTCCTGGCAACGCTCAGGGGATCATATGGGATGTCGAGGATCAAACCCAGGTCGGCCACGTGCAAGGCAAATGCCCTTCCCACAGTAGTTTCCTCAAGCCCCAGTGTTCTTTTCTAACTTAGGTTGATTTAAATAGTTAAAAATATATATCTTTTGCATTTTGTCTTCAGAACAGTCACAAACTAACCACCTGAAGAAATAAACCTCTCCCATGTTTTTTTAGCCCTCTTGTGACTTTTTCATGACACTTTTGGCCACTAGAGGGTGGATTTTACCTATGATCTCTACAAGCTAACAGGAGCAGGAAAAGATGGTTACTTGGAAGCTTAACAAAAGAGGAAGAACAAAAAGAAGTGTTTGAGCAAGGAATTCGTGGCAAGGAAACAAACATTTAAACAAGAATCATTCCTTTAATAATGAAATTCAACATTCATATATTTCTTTCCTGCTTCTATGAAATGCACCAATCTATTCTTACTTCAGTGGCCTGTTTTTCTTCCTGCATGGCAATAAAAATTCTTTTCAAAAATACAAATGCGGGAGCCAGAGCAATAATACAGCAGGTAGGTCTCTGCCTCTCATGCAGCTGACCTGGGTTCGATCCCATATAGTCAGTCTCCTGATCACCGCTAGGAGTAACCCCTGAGTACCCCCTAAAAAAACAAACAAACAAACAAACAAACAAAATGTGGCCAGAGTGATAGTCCAAGGGGTAAAAAGGGGTAAGGCACTTTCCTTGATATGACTGAACTGGGTTTGATCCCTGGGACACCATGTAGTCCCCTCAGGAGTGATCCTGGAGCACAGAGCCAGGAGTAAGCCATGAACTCTGGCAAGTATGACCCAAAAAGAACAACAACAAAAATCAAATGCTTGCAACACCAAAAGGAAAGCACCAAAATTCAAGACTAATCATAATACCAAGACAAACACTTATGAATGATTTCACAGGTCACTGTGTGTGCTGACTTATTAACAGTAAACAAGCTGAAGCAGAGAAATAGTTTCACAACTTAATCTGCTGGTCTAGTATGTGAACAGCTATGGGACCCTTACAAACGTAAGGGGCAGGAACCAGGGGGCAGAGTAGAAGAGTGGTGGGCTCCATCCAGCACTAAACGAAACCCCAGGTGAACATCTTTATGCAAGGATGTACACAAATGAAGGCGGGTGGGGACTTTGAAAGTTTAAGCACCGGAAGTATTTTTAAAGCTTAATTCTTTTTTTTTTTAAATCTATTTCAGAAGCTGCTGATTAAACTTCAGGTCACTTGCTGCTGGCCTGGTAGTAATGACTATAGGATAGTTGGAGGTGTCTGCATCTGTCACACTAGGTCTCTGCATGTCCCTTTCTCTAACACTGTCAGTGTTACCCAGGAATCATTGACAATGCCAGTTCTCAGCCTGCTGAGACCTCCAGAATCAGAAACTCTGGGTGTGGTCTGGAACAAGTCCTTTAATAATTCAACAGCTCTCTAATGTAGCCTCGAGTTTGAGAGGCACGGAGCTGTAGAAGAACAAAGAACACAGAACCCCCTACAATCTCTGGTTCTCAAAAATGCCGGGAAATAGTAGGCATTACCTGTGGAACTATCGCTGTGTGTGTGGACTTGAATAACCAGAGCAGCCTCCTCAGAACAGCAAAAGAACCAGAAAACACACAGCCGGGACAGGAATCCACCAGCATATAAATCAGGCAATGGTGAAATGTACAAATGACCTTCCGCTGTCCAGCTCATGGAATAAATGAGACTGAGTAAATGAAATCCCCCGTGGGGGGTTTGCTTAAGGAAGAGAGCCATGCGAAGGAAAATCACAATGACAGCAAATGCAGAATTTGAAAAGGAGGGCCAAAAGGAGGTGTAAATGGGGAACATTCAGAAGTCCTTACATGAGGGGGAGTCATATGTCCCTATTCAGGACAGTCTAAATTCAGGTTTCGAATCACCATTGTCCCCACATCTACGATACTCATCTTCAGGGCTGAAGCAATAGTACAGTGGGTAAGGCTTTAACCTTGTACCCAGCCAACCCAGGTTCTATTCCCAGCATCCCATATGGTCCCCCCAAGAACCGCCAGAAGTAATTCCTGAGAGCAGAGCCAGGAGTAACCCCTGTGCATCGCTGGGTGTGACTAAAAAGCAAAAAATAAAATTAAACAATTAAGATACTCATCTCCTTGACTCATGAGAAGCAACGTAGCTTACAGGATCAATGGGCAGAAAATGGCTGCCAGCACTGGAGAGAGACAGAGAAAAGATGGGGTGGCAGCCTCTGGGGGTGAGGGGAATACGGAGGGATTGGCCAGGGTAGAAACATCCAGCCAGAAGATGAGGAAGTTGGAACCAGAGTGATAGCATTGTGGTAAGACATTCGCCTTGCATGTGGATAACCTAGGTTTGATAGCACAGTGGTAGGGCGTTTGCCTTGAGTGCAGCCAGCCTGACCAAGCCAGGTTCGATTCCTCCGCCCCTCCCGGAGAGCCTGGCAAGCTACCAAGAGTATTCAATATGCCAAACACAGTAACAAGAAGTCTCACAACGGAGACATTACTGGGCCCGCTCAAGCAAATCAATGAACAATGGGAGGACAGTGACAGTGATCTCCAGGATGCCATATGGACCCCCAAGTCGCACCAGGAGTGATCCCTGAGCATGGCTGATCCTCGGAAGCTCTGATCCCCTGAGCACAGTCAGATGTGTGCGCACCATAAAGAAACCATGGATGAGCACTGTGACCATCTGTGAGCACTGCATCCTCTGGAGAGCCCTAAGACCCATGTGCATGAGCCAACACCATAAGAAGAGTGTGGCCCATGATAAACATGTGTGCGGGGCACCCCTGTGCAGGAGGTGGTGAACCAGGGTAACTGTAAGAACAATGCAAAGGAAATCGGGTGGAGGAAAGCTCTCTGTCCACAAAGCCAAGAGCCCCTCAAGACCTCGCCGACGGTGTTCACAAAAGAGCACATGGCACTGCATCGGGAAGCACTCAGTGCTCTGCAAAAGGGCAGGGAGTTCTGCAAAATCAATAAAAGCCTTGAGCCGACAGCTTTCCCCAAGGTCACATATCAATCTGCTCTAGGCAACCTGATGCACGTGGAATCTTCGATAGAACTGAAGCAATTGTGCAAAAGCACTCTGTCTACGCGGCCCCTCCCATCATTTCTCTTAAATTGAAAATTAATGGCTGGGAGAGAAAGCCAGTGGAAGCAATGCAGGGCATTGTCCCTGGGCGTTTAGATAAACTCCAAATCGGCAGAGACCTTAAAAGCACTCTTACTCAATTTTATGTACGTAGTGTTCATTTCAGGTAAGTCTTAGAGTGTATTAGCACTGAATTATTCATAATATTAGCTTTTAAATTGATATACTGTTTTTTTAAAAAAGACAGCTTTAGAAAAGAATTTTTTTTACTTTGTCAATTTATCATTGGTTTACAATTTAGTGGAATTCCAAGAATTTAGCTCTATTCATCTATATTATGATGTCAGGAATCCCAGAGGAAAGAAGTACTAAGACCACATCCATAATTCGAGAGAAAGAGAGAGAGAGAGAGACAGAGAGAGACAGAGAGAGACAGAGAGAGATACAATGACAGAGAGATAGAGAGAGAGAGACAGAGATAGAGAGATAGACAGAAAGAGAGACAGAGAAAGAGAGAGATCTAGCCCAAATAGTTATTTTTTAAATAAAGATTCCTAGTAAGGGAACAATAAATGGCTAAAGTCACCAGAGCTAAAGATTTGGTCTACAGATGGAGCTGACAGGAGGTTGGATGGGGGAAGGGAAGCAGAAGTGGACTCCTTGTGGCGGGTGTGGTTCTAGAATGGCGAATGCATGGAAAATATTATTAACAGTACCTCAATTAAAAATGCCTTGAAAATAAAAAGAGCACACGAAGGCTGGAGTGACAGCATAGCAGGTAGGGAGTTTGCCTTGCATCAAACTGACTCAGGTTCGATTCCCAGCATCCCATATGGTCCTCCGAGCATCGCCAGGAGTAATTTCTGAGTGCAGAGCCAGGAGTAGCCCCTGGGCATTACTGGGTATGACCCAAAAAGCACTGCACTGCACTGCACTGTAGCACTGTCGTTCCGTTGTTCATCGACTTGCTTGAGTGGGCACCAGTAGCATCTCTATTGTGAGACTTATTGTTACTGTTTTTGGCATATGCCAAAATATGCCAAATACATATGCCACGAATATGCCACGGGGAGCTTGCCAGGTTCTGCTGTGCAGGCGGGATACTCTCGGTAGCCTGCCTGGCTTGCCTAAAGGGACAGAGGAATCGAACCCAGGTCTCCTGGGTCATCCGTGTGCAAGGCAGACACCCTACCCTCTGTGTTATGGCTCCAGCCTCCACCCCCCCCCCAAAAAAACCCACATGAGTGGCTAGAGGGCTAGGAGGAAAGGGAACATGTGGACACATCTCTTTGAGTCTGGGGGGCAGGAAGCCCCTAGACTTCACCTAGAACACATAGGGAGAACATGCGAGCCCAGCTCATTGATCTCCCTTATCAACCCTGATGAACCCTGCTCTCATAGAAAAAAGACAACGCAGAGACTCAGGCATGCTCTGCTCGAGTCCTGCGCATTGAAAATGCAGAAGAAAGAAAACCTTTCAGGGATATTCCCAGATAACAAAGGATGGGAGGTCTTGGGCAATGCAGGTAGTAATGAAAGGGGGGAAATTTGAAACTTCTGGTGGGTGGGGACCACAGAGGAAGAAGCATCAATCAAGAGAAGCTCCCCAGGCTGCAGGATGACACCTCACGTCTGAGTCAGAGGAAGGACTTCTTTAATGAAGTGCTGGAGGCAGACCCCAGGGTCAGCCCTCTGCATCCTAATGGAAACACAGATCCCTCCACCCAACTACAGTTTCATTAGTTGTTGCTAAGCCAGAACATTAAGATGAGCCTCTAGATGCTGCCTTGCAAGCAGGAAGCAGAACGAGGCCACTTACATTAAGTCGGCAAGCTAAACTTGTGAGTCTGATGATCTGGAGAAGTACAGCATGCTCTCATGCCCGCCTGGTCATACCTTATCTTGGCAGTACAAGGCGGCAGTTTTCCCCTCTCTTACACATCCTTGATCTGGTTGGACCGTCAAGTATCAGTATGAGCCTTCTCTTTGCCCTATGTGTAACCAGCCATAAGAATGCAGGGGACGTAATCTGTAGAGCCTACATGTCCAACTTCATATCTTTCTCTGACTTTTTTTTTCTTTTTTGTCTTTTTTTGGGGGGGAGTGGTAGCACAGCGGGTAGGGCGTCTGCCTTGCACGCAGCCAACATGGCCAACCAGAGTTCGATTCCTCTGCCCCTCTCGGAGAGCCCGGCAAGCTACCGAGAGTATTCGATATGCCAGACACAGTAACAACAAAGTCTCCAATGGAGACGTTACTGGGCCCGCTCGAGCAAATCGATGATCAACGGGAGGGCCTTTACTTTACTTGGCCCCGGGGGTCACACCCGGCGATGCACAGGGGTTACTCCTGGCTTTGCACTCAGAAATTACTCCTGGCGGTGCTCAGGGGACCATATGGAATGCTGGGAATCGAACCCAGGTGGGCCACATGCAAGGCAAATGCCCTACCCGCTGTTCTATCACTCCAGTCCCTCCTCTGACATTTTAAATCATTACAACATAGCTCTGACAGCATAGCTTTGGCAAGACAATGTATACCCTGATGTTCTTTGGACAAATGCTTTTCCTATAACTGTTTGTACTCTCATTAGTGATTTTTTTTCTCTGTAACGACATCATTAGGCTATAACTGATAAAAGAAAATAGAATAAAAGGAGGCCTCTGGCAGTCACTCTTCACCTAGAGCCAGATCGATGCCTTGGCCCTCTGTGCTCTCTACATTCCTCTCACGTGTCTTTTCTCTGCTCCTCCAACTGAAAGAATATTCACGCAACACCCATTTCTGTAGACAGCAGTGGGGTGGGGGTGCCCTGGGGCAGGAGCACACAGTGATGCACCCCAGTCTCTCACCACACCACTGACTTGGTGGGTCTCATGTACTGCCTCATCTCTGGAGATGTGGAGCCAGAGGAGGGTTCGGAAAGCTTCTTCCTATGAGGGGGTCCAAAGGCAAGTGCCCAGGTAACACACGAGGCTTGAGGCTGCCCATAATAGATGCTAACAGAGAGTCTGTTTCAAGAGCCATCACACTCTACCACCAGGGCACTCTCAGACATCCACACCCCAATGAACCCCAAACACATGTGGGGACAAATGTCTCCCTGGCTATCTATCAGGTTCACGGCTTTATCTTTGGTCATCTGCTACTTCTGAGTCATGTTTACCATTTGACCCCATTTCCGGTCCTTTTTGTAGCTACAGAAGCACCCAGATCCCAAGCATCCGGTTAAACTCCCCGCCCCAAGGTCTCTGGTCTCCAGTGTCGGGCTGAGAAGTGATGGTAACCTGGGACTCACGGGGCCACTCTGGGGAAGAGTTCTGCTAGCTCCTGACATGGAGATGGTGGCACTGCTGCCCAGAGCCTGGCAAGCAGCCCTGGGCTTGCTCAAAGCCACCCATGCACCGAGGGCTCAAGAATGTCGAGGGCCAGGCTGGAGAAATACTTCAGCGGGTAGGGCATTTGCCTTGCATGAGGCCAACCTGGGTTCGATTCCCAGCATCACATATGGTACCCCGAGCACCACCAGGATTGATTCCTAAGTGCAGAGCTAGGAATAACCCTGAGCATTGCCAGGTGTGACCCCCCCACAAAGAAAAATTTAAAAATAGAATGTCCAGAGTCCTGAGCACAGACCCCCATCATTAGCTCAGCTCCAAACTTGAACCCCAAATGGGCACAGATCTGCTTGCTCAACGATTTCCCCCTGAAAAGGAGCATCTGATGTTGTTTTATCCCATCTTCATCTCAGATATTTCCCTGTGCGGGAATACACATCACTGTGGGTGAACACCACTGTGCTTATGGCTATTAAGTTTATTTTATTTCATGCTGAAGGTGTGTTAGTTACCTACTCATTCATGGGTTCTGACAAAAC
This sequence comes from Sorex fumeus, assembly GCF_029834395.1. Classification (NCBI taxonomy): domain Eukaryota; kingdom Metazoa; phylum Chordata; class Mammalia; order Eulipotyphla; family Soricidae; genus Sorex; species Sorex fumeus. The sequence continues at coordinate 6,199,002 of NW_026606062.1, forward strand.
ATGATTTGTTGGTTAGTTGCGGGGGGTCTCTTAAAGTGGTGCTTGAAAACCTGGGAGCCCCTCCTGGCAATTTCTGGCCGATCAAGCCAGTAGGTCAATGCAAAGGTCAGAAGGCGTGATCCTGTTTGGGTCGTGCATACTGGGAATGACCAGGGCCACACCTGAGGATCCTCAGGAACCTTCGGGGCTGTACCAGATGATGCCTGAGGAACCAGGAACTGAACCAAGGTCAGCAGCATGCATGGCCTGTGCCCTGACCCCTAGTTCTATCTGTCCAGCTCACATGTTTGGTTTATTATTGAGGTAATAAAAAAGTGGAAACTAAGACTAACCAAGGCCAAGTGCACAGCTATTTACTGACAAGGCTAGATTTCATACTTCAGCCCTTTTTCTGTCATACCTCAATGTAGAAGGTCAGGCACAATAGATTTTACTCTAAATTCCAGAGCGCCCCCCCCCGCCCCCACCAATGAAGGCAACAACTTAGTTATAAAATAGTTTAATTGGATATTCAGGGACCTCCGTGGCCATGAGCTTGATGGGAATTTCCTGAAATCATGAGTGAACTGCGCTTCATCAGACAGAGCCATTCTCGGAAATGCACGAGTTAGTGAAGGAAGCTGCTACTTCCGACCTGCGTTCCAGGTTAGATGATATAAAGTGATTATAGCTGTGAACTCCTGCTGTCGGCAGCTACATTTCCTACCTTCCAGCATCAGCTCAGCAAATGACTAGTTACGAACAATTTGAATTTTAAGGGAAGCTACTGGGAGCAGAGGGAGCAGAAATCCCTTATAATTAAGGGCCAGCTCAGGAACACTTTCATACATATGAATTAGCCCTTCAAAGGCACACTGGAAAGCAGCCATGTGAATAGACTGTTAACATCAGGAATCTCAAATATATATATATATATATATATATATATATATATATATATCCATCTGCTCCATGAGCACGTAGCCCTGCCTTCATTATCAGGGTCCTTCCCCTTCCTTTATATTCATTCCTTAAGAAGGTACAAATCATGAAGTACCCAAACACCCTCACCCCTCCAAATCAGAATCAGAAGAAAATGGTGACAAAGAAAGACCTTGGGTCAGGCTGGGAAATCTAGCTCCCCTCCTTGATGGATGTTTAGAGTAGGTTTCTCTCCCCCAATGCAGTGCCTCACTCTCCTAACCCACAAGGTACCATCTCCCAAAAGCCCCCAAAATGAGTAGTAGAGGCCACCCCCAGCTTCTTCTCTCCTACCAAAATGTAAGAACTATACAACACACCCCTCAACTTCTCCTTTTCCCTTAAAAGTCTCACCCTCATCCATCTTAAAACCTCCCTATACTTTGGCACCTGTATATCAAAACCTAAATACAGAATAGGTAAGGTCCAGGAAAATAATTCCATGGCTTGGAAGCCAGACTCACATGCCGAGGGAAAAGGCAGCTGAAATAGAGAAGGGACCACTAAGTCGATAATGGTTGGAGGGATCGCCCAGGATGGGAGATGTGTGCTGAAAGTAGACTATGGACCGAACAGGATGGCCTCTTAGTATCTGTATTGCAAACCATCATGACCAAAAGGAGAGAAAAAGAGGGGATGTGCCTGCCACAGAGGCAAGGGGTGGGAAAAGGTGGGGGTGGCAGGAGGGATACTGGGAACACTGGTGGTGGAGAATGGGCACTGGTGGAGGGTGGACGCCCGATCATTGTGTGACTGAAACATAATTGTGAAAGTTTGTAAATATGTAACTGTATCTCATGGTGATTCGATTTAAAAAAAAAATCCCCAACTGAAAAAAATAAAGAAGAATGTCATACTTGATTGCCTGGTTTTGGCCTCACTCCCCAGTTCCAGTCTCAAGGGTCAACTGTGTAGTGGTATATGCACTAAGTTGACTTACTCAACCCTCAACTTCAGATTCTTTTATGTCCTTTCCCTGCGATTCCCAAGATAAAGCCCTAATAATCCTTTCACTCCATCCTCCCCTTGTGACCAACACATGCTGCCAGCCAGACTCTAATGAGCTGGTGCCTCAGATATCAGAGGCATCCTTGCATTCCCACTTTCACAAGTTCCCATCCTCAGTCCCCCCACCCCCTGCTGCCGCCCAGCACCTCCAGACTATCTGATCATCTCTGATCAGAATAATTTTTGAAAGATTTGCAGCCCTATGTTGATAGAGCACTATTCACAATAGCCCAAACAGGGATCCACCCTAATGTCCGCCAGAAGATGAGCAGATAAAGAAGTAACTTGTGTACACAAAGGGCCAGCTGTTCACAAGGACAGTAGTGTGCCTTTGGGGATAAACAGATTAAACTTGAGATGACTAAGTGAAACAAAGGAGGTGAAAGTTAATGACTAGCTGTTGGCCCTTATGTGCAGGATATGAATAACCAAAGCAAACACTGGCAGAAAACAAAAACAAAAATTAACCTCTAATTAGGTTAGTTAGGGGGTATGGTGCCACCAACAGGTCAACCTGTATCTGTGGGGCGAGTGTGTCAGCAGTCTGATGGTGCCTTCAGGCTTCCTGACACCCCAAAATTGCTGCTGTGCCTTTGTCAAGAACCCAACAACTTGGGACCAAGTTTTCCAAGAAAAAAAATGGCCAAAAGTTAAGTATGTGGGAGCCACTCCCATAAACCACCTCCAGTTCAGCTATACAAGCTCATTTATTGGCCTTATTTCAGAGACCCATAAATCTCAAAAGAGATCAAAAGCCACAGTTAATCTTGAACAAACACCGTGACCTCTTAGCACCTGTATTGCAAACCATAAGGAAGGCATAAAAGGAAAAGGAGAAAGAGATAGCAAGAAGGAAGGTGTCTCCCATAGAGGGAGGTAGGGCATAGGGGGTAGGGGGCTGGGGGATAGTGGTGGGGAAACAGGGGACATTGGTGGTGGGAGGTGTGCACTGGTGGAGGGATGGGTGCTGGATCATTGTATGACTGAAACCCAATTATGAACAGCTTTGTAATGGTCTATCTCACAGATATCCAATTAAAAAAATTTTAAGTAATTTGGAATTCATACCCAGCTCAATTAGCTTAACCAATGACTGAATAAATAGCAGCACTCCTACATTAAAAAAGAAAGAAACTCTAAACTTGGGAAATACCAGAGCGGTTACTAGAGGGAAGGGAGGTAGATGAAAGGATGAATGGGTACAAGGATTTTTGTAGTTGTGAGCCAAGCCCAGAACCATGGCAGTGGGTCCATTGAGTTCCCAGCATATGTGAAAGTTAAGCTTTATCCCTAAAAATTTATAGTACTGTCAATCAGCAAAGAGAATTATCTTTCTAAAACATAGCTCAGTTAACATAGGGCACTAACACAAAGTGCTTCATTTCCAAATTCCTGAGCATCCTCTAGGCTCTTCACCCCCAGTATGTCCCAATGAGCATCTATACCCTTCCTCCTACCCCGTATTACTGCATCCAGTAAATTTTATCATGAAGCCAACAGGTTCTACTGTTCCCTTTCACATCCTGCCCTGCCTAGGGCATTCCTTCCATAGCTTCCTTGTTTATGTCCAAACAATATTTCAGGGTCCAATTTGCTGAAAATTTTGATGTAAGTAAGTAGCCTACAGGAGAAAACTTAATCAATCGAACTCTCAATATTTGAAGCATTTTCATCAATTCAACATACCTATAGTTGAACAAATTGTGTATTTTACATATACTGGTAAAAGAAGACATACAAGCTGAGGATTTTAGGTGAGAAGGACTTAAACTCCTAGGGAAAGTTTAAGTCACCTAGGGGAAATGCTCTAAAATGAGAGCTGTCTGCAATCGAGAGGAAATCTATTCTGGAATGTTTTCAATAAATCTTATTGGGGAGCAGCTCACGGGGCAAAAATCATTGGTAAAGAGGTCACTGACCTGAATCTGTTTTCACAAAAAGGTGTTGCTTGGTGTTTTGTGGGGTCTACCTTTTTCTTATCAGTTTCTAGAAAAAAAATCAGTGAACAATTTTGATCATCTTGCTTTATCATGTCCTGTGAGAGACTGAGTTTGATGCTGACATTCTGTCCAATCATTTTTGTCCTGATGTCCAGTGGAGATTCAACAGCCGTTTCTGAACAACTCCCAGACCCACTTGAAGTCAACAACCTCCCAGAGATCAGGAGTTTCTCATCTTTCCCCACCTTCAGTGTCAAGGTGATGTCAGTGGGAAACTTGAAACTGCCTCTTAGGTACTCAGAGTATCTAAGATTATGGAGGCGCTACAGACGTTTTCCCCTAGAAAGATGAGATTCTATTACGAGACCCCCCAAGTGGGCACTGATACCATATTTTGAAATATAACCCAAAAAGGGTCATAATAGCAGGATTAAGATGTGATGAGAGAAGATGATATATTCTATGCAAGTGACAAGACTAATTTGTTATGCAGATATTCAGGGACCCTCCTGAGCATATTAAACATAATCACTCTTTTCCCTAACAAACCTGATAAAGTTTTCTGGTTAACAAAAGATGAAAGCTGTCCACGGACATGATCCAAGAATCAAAATGCAAGGAGACAGTCATTATCATGCTCGCTGTCCTCAGATTCTTTGAGGCGCACCTTTTTTTCCCTTTATTGCTATTGAATTGCTATTAAGATTCTCACCGGTCTTGTCTTAGATTCTGTTTCCAACGAACATGATCAGAATTCTGAGGCTGCCAAGTTTAAGAATGTTAAATTCAATTGTTTTTTTTTTTTATTTTTACGAGAAAGGTTATATTGAAACTTATTTAGAAAGATATGAGGGGAAACAAAAGGAGAAGTATGTGTGTGAGAAAGAAGACAGGTCTGTCCAGAGTAGAAGTAGGCAGACAAAGAAACATTGAGACAAGCAAGTGACATGTTCCCCTCAAAGGAGAACATGGGCTGGAAGAGCAAGCCAGAATCTTAAATGCTATGTTCGCTGAAGCAATGTTGGCTAAATCTTTCAGGTTACATGGTCCGTAAATGCATGGAAGACATTTATATATGTGTGTGTCTATTATATATGTGTACATTTATTTTATATGTGTGTGTATTTGGGAAGGGGGTTGGGGGCCACACCCAGTAGTGCTCAGGATTTACTCCTGACTCTGCACTCAGGGATCACTCCTGGCAGTGCTCAGGGGACCAATATGGAGCTGGGATTAAACCTGGGTCAGCTGTCTGCACGGCAAGCTCCCCACCCACTGTATTATTGCTCCTATCCAAGAAGGCACATATTTTTAAAGAAAGGAGAAGAGCAGTATCAGTCTTATAAATAAAATAACCTTAAAGTTTTTTCATTTGGTAAAACTCCTAACTTCATGTTCATACTTTAGATGAACTAACTGGACAACTACCGTCTGGTGCGGAAGAATCAGCAGAGGTGTGTAATGCAAGTTTTGTCCTGGGCCTAGACTGCAGCAAGTGATGAGCAGAAAAGATCACTCGTGAGACTAAAAACCAGTAAACATTTCCCATATCCGTTTTTACTTTTCGGGCGGGGAAAGAGTACCGGGTGCCTGCCTACAATATGCCGGACTCCAGTTTAATTCCCAGCACTTCCTGGTCCCCAGGAGGTCCCCAAGCACTGCCAGAAAGATCCAGTTAATCTCCAGCACAGCAGGACCCAAGCAGAATTACCTCCTTGCATTGAAGCACTGGCCAGTTGTTCAAGAACCACTGGTGGATCCCTGCAACCACCCCAACCCCTGTCTCCTAAGCCCTTCCCTCAAAAATAAAAAAAAAATCCCACAATCTTTTTTGTTTAAAAGACTCTGTGTACTTTATGTTCCCCAGATGAATGCAATCTTTCTATGTCTATCCCTCTATTTCTGACTGATTTTGCTTAACATGATACTTTCCATGTAGTACCATTTGTATGTAAATTTCATGACTTCATCTTTTCTAACAGCTACATTGTACTCCATTGTGTAAATGTACCAAAGTTTCTTTAACCAGTCATCTGTTCTCAGGCACTCAGAGGCAGGGTGGGAGGGGGGCATGGGGGTGGGAGGGATACTGGGACCCGTGGTGGTGGAAAATGGGCACTGGTGGAGGGATGGGTACTTGATCATTGTATAACTGAAACCCAAGCACAAAAATTTGCAAGTCTACAACTGTACCTCATGGTGTTTTGCTAATAAAAATTTTAAAAAAAGAAAAAGACTGTGTAATCGTTGGGTTAGAGAGTTGGAAGCCTGCCTCAAGGGATAGGGAGAGGGCAGTTGGGACAGAGAAGGGACCATAATGACAATGATGGTTATAAGGGATCACTCTGGATAGGAGATGTGTCCTAAAAGTGGGCAAAGGACCAAACATGATGTCCTCTCAGTATCTGTATTGCAAACCACAATGCCCAAAAGGAGAGATTGAGAGTGAGAGTGAGAAAGACAGAGTGAGAAAGAAAGAGAGAGAGAGAAAGAGAGAGAGAAACAGAGAGAGAGAGAGAGAGAGAGAGAGAGAATAAAAGTGCCAGCCTCAGAGGCAGGCTAGATTGGGGAGAGATGGCAAAAGAGATACGGGGGATATTAATTTTATGGTGGGAACTGTACACTGGTGGAGGGATGGGTGGTGGAACATTGTATGACTGAAACCCAATCACAAAAGCTTTGTAACTGTATCTCACGGTGGTGATTTAATAATAGAACAATAGCACTGTAGCACTGTCCTCCCGTTGTTCATCGATTTGCTCTAATGGGCACCAGTAATGTCTCCATTGTGAGACTTGTTGTTACTGTGTTTGGCATATCAAATACATCATGAGGAGCTTGCCAGGCTCTGCCGTGAAGGCGGGATACTCTCAGTAGCTTGCCGGGTTCTCCGAGAGGGGCGGAGGAATCAAACCCCAGTCGGCCACATGTAAGACAAACGCCCTACCCACTGTGCTATCACTGCAGCCCAATCGATTTCATCGATTTGCTTGAGCGGGCCCAGTAACGTCTCCATTGTGAGACTTGTTGTTACTGTGTTTGGCATATTGAACACATCACAGGTAGCTTGCCAGGCTTTGCCATGAGGGCGAGATACTCTCGGTAGCTTGCCGGGCTCTCTGAGAGGGGTGGACGAATCAAACCTGGCTCGGCCAGGCTGGCTACGCGTAAGGCAAACACCCTACCACTGTACTATTGGTCCAGCCCAATAAAATAATAAATTAAAAAAATAGTAGGGTTAGTTCAATTTAACAAACAAGGTCAGGGGATAAGGCACATGTCTCTGGCAGAGATAATAGCTGAGATCTCAGGAGAGCCAGGGAGATTTCCTGGAATCTGGCATCATCAAAGAGCATCGACCTGCAAATACGCCTCCACTGTACGCAGAATACACCAACTACTGGCTCCCATTGGCTCCGTGCAGGAAAGAGGCTCTCTCTGAGTCCTCCCACCCTGCAGTCTGGGGAGAAGATTTCAATTTGCAATTTTTCAGAGTACCTGACCTGCCACTTAACACTGTCACCGAATGATACCATTTCGGCAATTACTTGGTGCTGACATTTTATTATTTAATATTAAAATCCCATCAGAAAACCCTCACCCGATAAGCTAAAAATAAGGTTTGAAAAATTAAAGCACCTGGCAAATCTGCTTTACAGCAACCCAAATGGCGTTTTGTCAGACGGGAACTAATTACCAGCCTGACATGGCTGGAATCTGCTGCCATGTATGAAATGGGATCTGTTCGCTCGGTGGAAAGAGGGCCAGACCACTGCTCTCCCACAAGACACTCAATTTCACCGATTCTCAGGAGATTCTACTATGCAAACTACCCAAAAGCAATTCCATGCTCCAAAAGATTAAGAGGAGAAATTCTGCCTTCAGACAATTGTCATTTTTGCCTCCAAAAATGAAAATTCTGACCAGATGTTAAGATGCCTTCTATTTTTTTTAAGACATTGTGATTTAGAGTATTGATAATGGCAGGTAGGGCGTTGGCCTTGCATGCAGCCAGCCCGACTGAGTTGGGTTCGATTCTTCTGCCCCTCTCGGAGAGTCCGGCAAGATACTGAGAGTATCTCACCCGCACAGCAAAGCCTGGCAAGCTCCCCGTGAGGTATTCGATATGCCAAACACAGTAACAACAAGTCTCACAATGGAGACGTTACTGGGCCTGCTCAAGCAAATCGATGAACAACGGGAGGACAGACAGTGACCGTGATAATGGCAGGGCTTTGTGCAAAAAATCATGCTAATAGCACACCTTCCACCAGTGCATCAGCTTTTCTCCACCATGTCCCAGTGTTACCATCACTCTCACCCCAGTACTATCCTCCAACATCCATCCAGGAATACCCTTCCTATTAAAGACCAGTTCTCCATTGAGATGCCTTATAAAAATAAAAAAATGAAAAAATAAAAAACCCTCCTTAACGCCAGCTGAAGGTGGCAGGAAATAGGCCCCTGGGAGCAACCTGATGTCTAAGGCTTATCCGAGTGCACACCAGAGCCTCAGTCTCCTGTCTGATGCATCTTGGGAAAGGAACTGTGAGAGATTCAGCCTTCTCCCTGGGACTCAGAGGTTATGACCAAGAGAGATGTTCCAAATGCATATGAACGAAGCTTGAGATCAGCCACGTTGCAAGACTGGAAGTTGAGGTTGCGGGGGGAGGCAACCCCCTCTGTGTGGCTCCCCCTCTCTGTGGCTCAAGGAGAGCATGTCGAGGTTCCCCGGAGTGGACAGAGGTGGATTGGCTTCCATATTGTCCCTCTTTTCTACAGCTCCCACTACGCCACCAGAAAGGGGCCAGCAACCTGTAACACCCACCAGAACACCAGCTGAATAGATGCACATTCCTCGAACACAGGGTCTTCCTCCCACCCACCCGGAGCTGGCCATACTGGGCAATGTGGCCTTACTTTGGGGGGAGGGGTGGCAGGAGAATGTGACCCCCCAACGTTGGAAGACCCTCTTTGTTGCTCGAGCGGGCCCAGTAACGTCTCCATTGGAGACTTTGTTGTTACTGTGTCTGGCATATCGAATACTCTCGGTAGCTTGCCGGGCTCTCCGAGAGGGGCAGAGGAATCGAACTCGGGTCGGCCATGTTGGCCGCTTGTAAGGTGAACGCCCTACCCGCTGTGCTATCGCTCCAGCCCTTTCTTGAGAGCAAAAACAGGAGTGATAACACAGCGGGTAGGGCGTTTGCCTTGCATGCGGCTGACCCAGTCAGCCCAGGTTCGATTCTTCCGCGCCTCTTGGAGAGCCCGGCAAGCTACTAAGAGTATCTCACCCGCACGGCAAAGCCTGGCAAGCTACCGTGACATATTCGATATGCCAAACACAGTAACAACAAGTCTCACAATGGAGACGTTACTGGGCCCGCTCGAGCAAATCTATGAACAATGGGAGGACAGTGCTACAGTGCGACAGTACAGAAACAGGGGCCAGGAGGATTGGTCCATGGTTGGAATCCTGCCTTAAGTGCTGGGGAGAAGGTGGTTGGCATAGAGAAGGGACCACCATGACAAAGAGAGTTGGCAATGATCACTCTGGATAAGGACTGAGTGCTGAAAACAAGTAAAAGAACAAATGTGATAACCTCTCAGTATCTGTATTGCAAACCATAAGGTCCAAAAGGAGGAGTGGAGGGAGGGAGAGAGAGACAGAGACAGAGAGAAAGAGAGACAGAGAGACAGAAAGAGAGAGAAAGTGCCTGCCATAGCGGCAGGCTTGTGAGGAGGATAGTGGGAGGGAAACTGGAGACATTGGTGGTGGAAAATGAACACTGGGGGAGGAACACTGTATGACTGAACCTCCTCTCCCAGAATCAGCTTTGTAACTCTGTATCTCATGGTGACTCAATATTTTTTGGGGGGGGGGGGTCACACCCAGCATTGCACAGGGGTTACTCCTGGCTCATGCACTCAGTAATTACTCCTGACAGTGCTCAGGGGACCCTATGGGATTCTGGGAATCGAACCCGGGTTGGCCGCGTGCAAGGCAAACGCCCTACCCGCTGTGCTATTGCTCCAGCTCCACGGTGACTCAGTTTTAAAAAAGAGGTAGCCTTTCTCTTTAACTCCACTCTACTTAAAGCTGGAGCAATAAACCAAGGCAGTATAGGTGACAATTGTCACAAGGAACAGAGGAAATTGGCAGACCCAAGCTGTCAAGGGGTGTCACTATAGGAAGTGACACTCAGAAGGCAGGAATTAAGGATGCTCCTGGAAGAAGGGATTGTTTGAGATGAGTTACCCTAATACTGTGACATCCAGAGCCTGGGGGCTTGTGGTCCCCTCAGAGAAGTCCTCATGCTGTAGCTCCTTCCTCGCTCTGCACAGCGCCCCCTGGAGGTATCTATCAGGATTGCAAGGGGGACTCAGAGAGGAGAAGGTAAAGGTAAAGGTAAAGGCCCTCCCGTTGATCGTCGATTTGCTCGAGCGGGCCCAGTAACGTCTCCATTGGAGACTTTGTTGTTACTGTGTCTGGCATATCGAATACTCTCGGTAGCTTGCCGGGCTCTCCGAGAGGGGCAGAGGAATCGAACTCGGGTCGGCCATGTTGGCCGCTTGTAAGGCGAACGCCCTACCCACTGTGCTATCGCTCCAGCCCGAGAGAGGAGAAACCTTTTCCATATTCCCTAGCAGGGCTCTGAGGATGGGAACACACCCCCAAATTTCCTCAGGTCACACACAAAGGTGCAGAAGCTTCTTGGTGGGGCTTGGGAGAAACCCCCAAATATCACTGCGATTGCTAACTTTGTGTGTGAGTTTGGCTGAGCCGCAGCCCGCTCCAATGTGGTTGAAGGCGACGGGCAGTGTTTGATGTTGCATTGAGGTTGTTTGTTTCTGGAGCGGAGATAAACACTGAAATCAGTTCCAGAGCTTCAGAGCAAGGACTCCAAGTTTCCCAAAGATAGAATCCAACCGCAGAACTGTAACACAGAAACTCTCTGGAATGTTCCCGTTAAGCTGCACTGTGCAACCTGAATTTGCCTTTCCCGTAACCATAGAAGCCAATCTTTAAAAAATAAATAAATAAATAAATAAATAAATAAACAAATAAGTAACCAGAACTAGAGAGACCGTACTAGGGTAAGGTGCTTGCCTTGCACGGGGCCAACCTGGGTTCAATCCCTGCCACTACCCATGGTCGGGTCCCCTGAGCCCCCTCAGAAGTGATTCCTGATCACAGAGACAGGAATAAGCCCTGAGTGCAGCTGGAGCAACCAAAGTACTGTAGCACTGTAGCACTGTCCTCCTGTTGTTCATCCATTTGCTCAAGCGGGCACCAGTAACGTCTCCATCGTGAGACTTGTTCTTACTGTTTTTGGCATATCCAATATGCCACGGGGAGCTTGCCAGGCTCTGCCATGCGGGTGGGATACTCCCCGTAGCTTGCCGGGCTCTCCGAGAGGGCCAACCCAAAACAAAATTAATTAAATCTAGATAGTCAGGGACTGGAGCGATAGCACAGCGGGTAGGGCATTTGCCTTGCACGTGGCCAATCTGGGTTCGATTGCCAGCATCCCATATGGTTCCCCAAGCACCACCAAGAGTAATTCCTGAGTGCACAAACAAACAACCGAACGCCGTCCTCCCGTTGTTCATCGATTTGCTCGAGCGGATCCAGTAATATCTCCATTTTTTGAGACTTGTTATTACTGTGTTTGGCATATTGAATACATGACGGGTAGCTTGCCAGGCTTTGCCAAAGGCAGGAATGACCCCTGTGCATTGCCAGGTGTAACCCAAAAAAGAAAAAAAAATATCTAGATAGTCAGGCAGATATACAGTCACCAAGAAGATTAAATTGCCCCATTTCTAGCAGAGAACTTCTGAGCAGAAAAACAGTGGGCATGAGAAACCAGAGAGATAAGGCAACAGGCAAAGAGCCCACCAAAACTCTCCAAACTCCCAGTGCACTTCCCTAACTTCTCGAGTGAATTCATGAGTAGGACATGTGTCCCTTGAAAGTTCTGGACCAGGTGCTGGGACAAGAGGAGCCAGGCCCCCGAGTCATAACTTGGGCTCAGCCCCCCCTCACCGGCATGGGCAGCCCCCGGGTGGCCTGGATTTAAGGGGGCATTTACCCTATGTAAAAGTGGCTCAGCTCTGGCCAGAAGCTCCAGCTTAAAACCTAGAAAATTCACTGGTGCTTGGGGAAGACAGGGTCAGACAAAAGCTACTGTCCACAGAGGGACAGAGACAAGTGCATGTCGTTAAGTGGGTTTTGAAGCTGGGAAAGCCACATTGTGAGTGGTTGTGGGAACTGAGAGGAAGAAAAGAGAAACTGAGGCAGCCCCACTGGGAGAAACCTCCCTGGAAAAAGGGGTGAGCAGTGAAGGCAACCTGGTTGGAGGACACTGCAGGGAAAAGTCGGGGGTCAAGCACATGAGGGACAGCAGGACACTGGCCAAGCTCCAGCAGGGGACACTGTGCCAGGAGGTGTGAAGGGCCGCACAGGGATGGAAACTTGGGCAGAATATTGGCAAGAGAGAGCTGCCCAATGCATTCTTTCCAGACCACCCCAGAAGGTGGTGCAGACATGACTACTCTGCTGAGTATGAAAATTCACACACACACACACACACACACACACACACACACACCCCAGAATACTCTCCTGAGTATTAAAATTCACAGACACACACACACACACACACACCAGAATGTTCTGCCAAATATTAAAATTCACACTGATACATACATGCACGCATGCAAATACACCCCAGAATACTCTGCTGAGTATTAAAATTCACACACACACACACACACACACACACACACACACACACCAGAATACTCAACTGAGTGTTAAAATTTACAGACACACACATACCAGAATACTCTGCTGAGTATTAAAAGCCTCATACATCCGCCTCACAATACTCTGCTAAGTATTAAAATTCACAGACACACACACCAGAATACTCTACTGAGTCTTAAAATTCACACACACACACGATTACTCTGCTGAGTATTAAAATTCCCACATGCATACACACACATACATACCCAAATACTCTGCTGAATGTTAAAATTCACACAATACACACACCAGAAAACTTTGCTGAGTATTAAAATTAAATTTTAGTTTAATTAAAATTAAAATCACACACACACAACCAGTAGCACAAGTGCAAGCGACATTTGCAGAATAAATGACAAAAGTTTGAACATTTGCCTATGAAAGCCGCAGGTCCTCTGAGCATATTCCAAACATAGAGTTAAGAATCTGACTAGTCGATGAGATTCTGAACAAACTGTGCACTGGCTTTTCTGCAGGGCAGCATGAAAGATGTGCTGAGGACTGAAGGACAAGACAAAACTATCAAAGCTCCAGGACCATCGTAGACTATTCCAATAGTCCCGCGGTTAAAAAAACGCCTGTTTTTTATTTATTTATTTATTTATTTATTTATGCTTTTTGGGTCATACCCGGCGATGCACAGGGATTACTCCTGGCTCATGCACTCAGGAATTACTCCTGGCGGTGCTCGGGGGACCATATGGGATGCTGGGAATAGAACCCGGGTCGACTGCCTGCAAGGCAAACACCCTACCCACTGTGCTATTGCTCCAGCCCCCAAGCGCCTGTTTTTAAATTCCCTTCATTCTGCTTAATTCCCCTCTCCCTAAGCAACCCCCGTTTATCCTCCGTGCAAGGGAACTGCTCAGGAAGGAAGGAGAGGGGCCTCCAGAGGCTGCCATGAGTAGATCTAAAAGCCAAGGCGTGTCACCAGACATGGAGTCCACTTACAGGTGTAACTGACACGTGTAATTGACAGTGCAAACGCATGCACACTTGAGATCCCGCGACTGACATGCTGACCACATGCATATATTGACTTGAGATCCCACGCAAAAGACAAGTAGGGTGTTGGGGATGCAGGATGGTACCCACCTGGGTCACAGAGGCATTTGTAGCTGGTGCCCACACTGCGGCAGGTGCCGTGGGCGCAGGGGCTGAGCGCGCAGAAGTCCACGAGCTGGGCACAGGTGGGGCCGGTGAAGCCGGCACTGCAGCTGCAGCGGAAGTGCACGCCATCTGGGTAGCAGGTGCCGTTGTTCTGGCAGGGGCCGGAGGCGCATGGCTCCACCTTCTCCTCGCATGCCGCACCCAGGTAGCCTGCAAGCCGATGCAGAGGAAATGGAGAAGCGATTAACCTGGGCTCGCGCATGGGGACCAAGGGCCTGGGGCCACAAGGCATTGCTCTCCCCTGCTAGCCAACTGATGCCTCCCTGGTTTCCACGTGGCATCGTCCACCAGGCAGGGAAAACCTGTGTCCTTAGCTCGGGTATCTAGAGGTTCAAAGATGAAGACTTAGGATTCTGTTTTTTTTTTTATTGAAATATAAAATATGCGGATACTTGTATGTACAGACATACATGGAATTTTATTTTATGTATAAAATAAGTGTAAAATGTACATATATATGTAAAAGATAAATATGTCTAAAACATAAATAAAATTTGTTTTACTTTATATTTTGTGTATGGTAAGCTGTGGTGTCATCATACAATGGAATACTATTCATCAATGAAAAAGAAATATTTTTTGAGAAAAATATTTTTGAGGCAGAGTTGTGTATCTGTGTCTGAATAGACTAAATGCTGAAAAAAATCCAAGGTGATTGAGTCCAGACCAGGAAGATGGCACAGGGGTAAGACAGACCACTCTGGTTTGATCCCCTGAGCACTGCCAGGAGTGATCTCTGAACCCAGCCAAGAGATATCTTTGAGCACAAGCCATGTGGCCCAACTCTTTCCTCCAGTAAATAAAAATGTTGACTACCTTCAAGAAGGTGAAATTGAGGTCATGAGGGTGTGGGGGGTAAGTGAAGGGGGGGAGCAGTGAGGGGTTAACTCTTATTTTACGTACATTGCTAGAAAGAAGATGTGGTCCTGAATGCAAAAATTTAAATACATATAAAACAGTGAAAAATGAAAAAAGCATTCTCTAGGACTGGAGAGAGAGCCCAAGAGGGAAGGGGCTCGCCTTGCATGCAGCCAACCCTGGATAAATCCTTGGCACCACCTTAAGTCCCCCAAGCAACACCAGGAGTGATGCCGAAGAACAGAGCTAGAAGAAAGCTTGGAGCACTGCTAAGTATAGCCACAAATCAGGGGGGGAAAAACCTTTACACCTGTCTTATTTGTTTCTTTGCCTCCATCCACCACTGGAACCACCATTCCCCATTTCCTTCTGTGGAGTTGCGGAGTTGTTCTCATGGAGTCAACCTCATAGAGAAGAGAGAAGTTTCTGGAATATAGATATATATATATTTCCCCCTCTAGGGTTAGCAATTGTTGTGGATAAACTGTGGTGTAGTCATACAATGGCATACTATTCATCAATGAACAAGAATAAAGCTATGACATTGGTGAATCTCAATGAATCATGCAAGGCGAGAGATGCCAGCTCCAGAGGCCGGGACACAGCACAGTGGCTGGGGTACTTCGTCTACATGCAGCTGACCCAGGACTAATCCCCAGCTCCACACGGCCCTCAGACATTGCTGGGTGCAGCCTGCAGGCCCCCGAGTGTCCCTTGGGAGGTACCCAGGCCCAAAATACGTCAGCCACAAAAGAACATAGATTCTCTAATTCCAGTCATAAGATCTGTCCAGATAAAGCAAATCTATAACAGATAGTTGATTCATGTGGCAATAGGGATAGAATAGGAAGCCGGATTGACTTGGGCTGATGTGAAAATGTTTCAGGGACTGGGAACGTAGCTCCGTGATAAAGTATCTCACTCGAACGGTTGAGACTTGGGTTTGACCTTTGGCACCACATGAACTTACAGACAAAAGTTCAAACCTAGATTTGGTGGTCGTGATTGGTGATTTGGTAGTCTTGTGGGAGACTCCTTTTGTAAACTCAGTAGAAACCTTTCACGTGTAGTCTTAAAGTGAATGAAATTTATGACATAAAAGTTGTAGACTTAATTTTTTAATTTTATTTTTGCTTTTTGGGTTCCACCCAGAGATGCACAGAGGTTACTCCTGGCTCATGCACTCAGGAATTACTCCTGGCAGTGCTCAGGGGACCATATGGGATGCTGGGCATAGAACCTGGTCGGCTTCGTGTAAGACAAATGCCCTACCCTCTATGCTATTGCTCCAGCTCAAGTTTTAGAACTTTAAAACAATTTTAAATGTTAAACATGCTTATTCTAGAATGTTATGTGTGTATACTTCAGGATTTCTCAATGTAAAAAACTGCATACCTATAAGCATGACTTACTGTCCATGTGGGTATTTAATAATATTTTGGTAAAACCTATCTTTCTTTTAAAATTTTAACAGTAGTTTGGAAAATTAAGTGAAGATTATTCAAACTTTAGAGGCCAAAGAGAAATAAATCTACTGTTTCTTTTGTCAGTACTCTATTTTACTTTTCGTATCTTCATTTAAGTTTATTTTTAATCATCCTCAAACAGAACTCCTAGAAGTGTTGGCAAGTTTTGTTTTTGTTAGGGACACAGTGAATATAAAAACAAATAAAAATAGCTACCAGACTTCATTATCTGAAGCATCACTCATAAATTGGCATATTTAATGTGATATTTTTCAGTTCAGAAATAGAAGACTCAAAATATAGTCAGGGATATTCAACATCTTAAGAAGTTGCTGGTTGTTTTTAAATTTTAGAATTCATACTAAAAATGTACCACACAATCCGTTTTAATAACACTTAAATTCTCACAAAGGGCCCCCTTGAAAGTCTAAAGTGAAGTATGATTTCGTCCATCTCAAGATGTACTCCCTTCCACTCTGATTGAAAGGAATATAATTAAACACTTATTACCATACGGTCAAGGAGGCAACCAAGACAGGTCACTCCTCTCTCAATATCCCTTTGCCTCCCTCCATAAAAGTGGACAGAAATAACTTGCTCTGTAAACTTGTGTATGCCAAAAAAGACAAAAGGACAAATTCCTAGAACAGATTCTCGGTCTGATGCTGAATGAATGAAATTAAAACGGCAATAATAACAGCAACAGATGTGACCCACTGGGGCTGATATTCACCAGATGGCGTGAAGGTTTAAATGGGTTATTTCACATAATCCCACTATCTTTGTATAACACACAAGACCATCAGTGGCCTACTTTATACGTGAGAAAAATGAGAACCAAGAAATGAGAAGTAACCCATTTGACTCATAGAGCTAGTTGAGCAGGACTGGGATGCAGATCCCAAGCTCTTACTGCTCCATGCTCTTGTGAGGACAAGAAGTGGATAATGGGGACCTGGAGAGATAGTACAGTGGGCAAGGTGTTTGTTTGCCTTGCAAGGGCTGACCCAGGTCAATCCTTGGCATCCCTAAGGTCCCCCAAGCTTACCAAGAGTGATCTCTGAGCACAGAGCCAGGAGTAAGCCTGAGAACTGCTGCTGGGTAAAGCCCAAAATACAAAGCAAAACGAAAAAGTAGATGATGGATCCATTAAGATATTAGCACCCCAGGGAAACATGACTGGCTGGCCTGTTTCTATTTTCTTTGTATTCTGATGAAAGGAGAAGTAGAAGACTAATCAATCAAGTCAAACTAAAAGAGAAACAAACCTTGGAAAGCACTCGCGCTAGACTGATGTTGATAAGGTCAGTGATATATTAATCTAATCCACATGGAACAGTCCCAAATTGAGAGAAAGATAAAGATGCCAAAAGTATTGGTAGGGGAGGGAGAGGCAGAGAGAAGCCCAAAGGGCTGGAGCTCATGCCTTGCATGCACTAGACCCCAAATTCAACCCCAAGCCCTGAGCACAGGGAGTAGCCCTGGAGAACCTCAAGAACAGCTGAGCAAGTGCTGGACCACAGGGCCAGCCCTGAGCATTGAACTGTCCATTCCTCAGAGTCAAAGTATGACCAGGGGTGGCCTCAGAGTCAAAGTATGACCAGAGTCAAAATATGCCCCCTGACAACTGATTTGGAAGCAACACACACACACACACACACACAGAGTGCAAGACAGGATTGGTCATGATATTGGAGACTTGGGGATACCCAACATCAGTAAGTGAAAGAAGAATATAAGTTGAATACAAAAGGGGAAACTGCCCAGAAACCAGACTGTGAGTGGTCTCACATGCTACACCAAAGGATCGGGCATTGCTTTCTAGGGCTTAGATAACACCTTTCTATCTGCCTACTAGTAAGCAGCATGGACAGGAAATTCAATGAGGCTGAGGTTGGAAGCCAGGGACCAGGGGTTTGCTCCAATAATTGGGGTGAGAGGTTAGCAGGACCAATTTGGAAAAACAGGGAGGAGAAAGAATGTGAGACAGCCTGGACAATGATTTTACAAGTAACGTTGTCAGCTCAGCCACCAACCAGATGGTGGAATCATGACAGAGAAGGCAGCATCGAGAGACAGAATGAGACATGTCAAATATTCAAAAGCCAGGAGCAGGCAGACTGTGGTAAGTAGGGAAGCAAATTTGTAAACAAGGATGATGGTAGGGTGTGTTAAGGTAGGATGGTAGGAACGATGGTAGGGTGTATTGAGGAAGGCAGCAAACTGGAGAATACCAGCCCTTCCCAAAAGGGGGGTGACCATCATTCTTAAAAGGGGTGAGCTCATTTGATAATAATTTAACAATAGCGTTTTTTTATCTTGGATAAAAATAATAAATAAATAAAATGAAAGGGGAGAGCTGCAGGCATCTGGGATGTGGGATCAGTGAATGAATCTTGAATAATGGCATGTACAATAAATGTCTGAAATCCAGATTCTGGTTTGAATCCTTTTTATTTAAAAATGCTAACAGATGGGGCTGGAGAGATAATAGCACAGTGGGTAGGGCATTTGTCTTGCACATAGCCGACCTGGGTTCGATTCCCAGCATCCCAATGGTCCCCTGAGTACCTCCAGGGGTAACTCCTGAGTGCAGAGCCAGGAGCAACCCCTGTTATCACCAGGTGTAACCCAAAAAGCAAAAAAAAAATTCTAACAGACGTTCCTTCGTTTAGCAGAACATATCTGTGGCCTCTCGGTGTGACTCAGTGTTAAGCAGAAACTTGGAGTCAATGGGAGTTAGACTTGGAGACTGTGTCTCCCCTTTATGCCATAAGACTCTGGGCGAGAGGTTCATGACCCTGAACTGTACCTGCATTCCTGGGAAAGGGGAATAAAGTCAAAAGAGTTTTTATAAAGGTTTTTTTTTTTAATGAAGCTTGAGCGCCAAATCCTATAGCCAACATTTGACACAGTGACTGGCAAATAGCAAATGCTCCCTAAGAGAGAGCTCTAATTGGAGTGTATTTTCCAGGTTTTCCAGATTGGGAGAGAATGCAGATGGCGTGGTCACCTACTGCAAAATGGGAACTGCAGGAGTAGCTGCCCGGAGAAGGGTTACCGGCTCAGCTTCAGGTAGGTGGAGTGAGGTGCTTTGTGGTGGTTCAATAGTGAGGAAATTGGGGCTGGAGTAATAGCACGGCGGGTAGGGTGTTTGCCTTGCATGCAGCCAACCCGGGTTTAATTCCCAGCATCCCATATGGTCCCCTGAGCACCAACAGAAGTAATTCCTGAGTGCAGAGCCAGGAGTAACCCCTGTGCATCACCAGGTGTGACCCAAAAAGGAAAAAAAAATAGTGAGGAAATTGGCAAATTTCAAGCTCAGGAGAGATGAAGAGTTAAAGAGCATGAGTTATGAATTATTTGTACATGTACAGGAGCTGGATTCCTAGACAGAGACACTAATGCTTGACGCTTATGAGGAGAGTGAGTGGCTCACTCTGAGAGAGAACTCCAGAAACACAACCTCAGGAGCACAAGGAGAGGAGGAAGCAGAAACCGTGTCTCTCTCGCCACCTGCCACACCTTTCTGGCTCCTCTGGGACTGGTCTCTGATTACCTAGGTCTGATTTTCTTTATGGGGAAATAACTTATTTGGCTTTGTATCCCCAATCTCTCTCAGAGTCTGGCTCCTGGTGGACATTTGATGAGAGATGGAAGGACATGTTTGCAGAAGGCAGGAGGGCATGGTAGGTAGGTAGGCTCAGGCAGGAAGGAAATCAGAAGAGAAGCCATTCCACTGAAACAACGCACAGGAGAACATCCAAAAGGGGAGTTGTTGAAAACTGTCATTGAACTCTGCCTAGAAGCTCTGCAGACAGTCGGCTAGAAGAGAAGTCACAAGGCAGAAAGTCAGTAGGCCCAGCCGCCATTAGCCTAGACCCAATCTGCCTAGACCCATTAGCTACCAATCTGTCCAGCAACCAGCTGCATCCATTCCAAACTGCCAACCCAAAAGGAACAGGAGTTAAACAAATGGTAGCTGTTGTGAGCAATGGTTTTGGGGTCTGAACCCAGGCTATCTGGCTCCCTCACTCTGGGAAAGATTCCTCTGGGAGCAAAACTCCTTGTCTGGGATGCACTAGAAGGAAAAACCACGAACATGAGAGAGGTGACCTGGGGGATCAGAACTCTGTCACCTCCTAGCTCTCCACTCTATCTCCCCTGCTCTCACTTGAAAAGTGTAGGGAGAAATACTAGACAGTGGAGGTCCAGGATGACAGTACAGTGGGTAGAATGCTTGATTTGCACATGGCTTTGATCCCTGGCATCCCATCTGGTCCCCTGAGCACCACCAGGAGTGATCCCTGAGTGCAGAGTCAAGAATAATCCCTGAGCACAGTGTGGCCCCCAAATAAGAGATAAAAATGGACAATAATACTCAATTACATTCAATAATATTCAACAATAATATTCACTGATGTCCAGGAAGTATGTGAGTAGAACATGGCTAAAATACTGAAAACCAACATAGAGAAAATATTCAAAGTGCTTACTAGAGTAAGAAGAGGTCACGTACAATAAGAATGACACAGCTCTTCCTCAGAAGGCAAGATCATTAAATGATCTCAGTGGGGTGTGAGGAAGTGGGCCCACTGGCATTCTCTCTCTAGAGAAAATAACTTCATGTATGCAGGGGAAAAGAGGCATTTTCTGATAAAGAACAGCGAAAATGTGTGGCCCCAGATTTTTTACACTGTTGAAGTTACTAAAACAAAATGACAATGATAATAGATGAAAACTTGGGTTTATGCAAAGACTGATCATCATGGAGGGGAAAATGTAAATTTTTTTCTATCCTCAATATATTTGTAAACAACTGATACTTAAAGGAAAATAACGCCCCTGAGTATTACTGCTCTGATTTATTAAAAAAGGAAACCATATGACACAATAGAACAAGGAATAACAGTAGGTTGATGGAATATAAATCTACCTTCATCCATGTTCTATGATGTGACTGACTGACACATTCTATGTGTGTTATAATACAGTAAGGTAGTCAACTCCACATGAAACCAGCAAGGAAAACAACAGTAGAAACTCCACAGATATGACTAAGAACAGCTGAAAAGAAAAAAAGGAAAAACAAAACAAAACAAAAAAAACAACCTCAATATTGTATTTACCCAACCGAAGGAATGAAAGAAAGAATAAAGAACAAAGGAAATAACTAGAAAATATCAACAAGGAGATGTAAGGTCCAACCCTATTCATCATGATCATGAATGTACATGGACTAGCAACATGATTAAAAGGCACAGTGAACAATAGCAGAATAAACAACGGCATCAGAAAATAAGCTCTAAGTGCAAGTTCAGAGTGGGGGTGGGAAAGTAGGGGGTGGCGGACAAAGCCCCTTTGAATAAAAAAAAAAGCCCAGGACAAAGGTGGAAAAAATGGAAAAGATTCATTATGAGAGCTGATGCCACTATAATATATTTGAAAGTAGACTCCTCGAAGTGCCTTGAGATGATAAAGAATAAACTACTATGACAAAGGCGGCACATTCTCTGGAGGACAGGACAACCCAAACTGCTAATGAGAGAACTCAAGATACATGAAAGAAAACGCTGTCAGAGAGAGTTGCAGATACCCTCCGAGAACAACCATTAGAACACAGGATGGACAGAAAGAGCCAGAGGGTACAATTTATTTGAAAACTCTCTGAAACCATCTTGACCTAATTAGTATTTACATAAAACTACACCCAAGAACTCACATACTTTTAAGAGGCACACACAAAAAGGGGGGGGGGGGGGTCAAGTATTGTGATTGGACAAAAGCCAACACCCAGTCATTATTTATTAAAAAAAAATTCAGTACACTAAAATACAAAGTCCATCTTGCCCCTAATAAGACATGAACAAACAAAATAGAAACATGCAGGTACTATCACACTGAATGGTGAGAGAACGAACACGTTCCCCTAAGGTAGAGAACAGAGCAAGGAGGTCTCCCCTCAGTATTTTACTGAAACTTCTAAACATGCCATTATGCAAGTAAAAGGAAAAAGAAAAATATAATGTGGGAAATGGAAATTAAGACTTACTATTTGCTTATCCATGATTTTTTTCAAAGAAAATCCAAAGGAATGTAAAATAAAAACTACAATAAGGCATAAATTCAACAAAGTATCAGGATACAAATCAATATACAAAAAAAAATTCTATTTCTATAAGCACATAGAACTTTTAAAAATTAAACAGTACTTATAATAGTATTTAAAAATATATGCCTAGGATTATATTTAACCAAAGCTATATGACCAGTACACTGAAAACTATTAAACAAAGCTTTGAGAAATTGAAAATCCAACACTAATTTTAGATGTAGCACTGTAGCACTGTCCTCCCGTTGTTCATCAATTTGCTCGAGTGGGCCCAGTAACATCTCCATTCGTCCCTGTCACGTGCTAGTGTAGCCCGATGACATATTGGGGGCTCTTTCAGGGTCAGGGGAGTGAGGACCATCATTATTACTGTTTTTGGCATAGCAAGTACATCACAGGGAGCTTGCTAGGCTCTTGCGTGTGGGTGGGATACTCTCAGTAGCTTGCCGGTCTCTCCGAGAGGGATGGAGGCTTTTGGGGAAGCCTCTAATCACCTCTTACAGGTGTTTCCAGTCAGACATATATGCGGGCATGATACTCTCAATAGCCTGCCGGGTTCTCTGAGAGCAAGACTTAGAGAATAAGAGGTCTTATTCCTTCCAAGAGCTTGGTTGTATAGTCTCTGGATCCTGGCTGTTGATGGGGTTACATGGCAGTTGGTGGGTGTAACTGTCTAGCTACTGGAAGGTGGGGGATCTGGGTGGAGGAGGCCCCGTCCCGTTCTGAGCAGGCTTGGAGATCTCAGCCCTGGGTCCCGCACACCTGGGTTCCTCTGCTGGTTCTTTCATGCATGAGGCTCATCCAAGTGTGATTTTAGATGTAAATTCTATTAAAATTTGTTTTAATAGAAAGTCAATCAAAATATCATCTGAATTTTTTGGACCACACCCCAATGCTGCTCATGGTGTATTCCGTGCTTTGTGCTCAGGGATGACTCCTGACAGGCTCAGGGGACCATATGACATGCTGGGGATCGAAAATGTGTCAGTCACATAGAAGGCAAGTGCCCTACCTGCTGTCTTATCTCTCTGGATCTGCAGCTGACATTTTATGTACATATCAACAAGGTGACTCTATATCTTATATCAACAAGCAAGAGGCCTCAAATAGCCACAGCAATATTGGGGGGGGGAAACGGGTTCGATTCCTCCCCCCCTCTCAGAGAGCCCAGCAAGCTATGGAGAATATCACGCCCAGACGGCAGAGCCTGACAAGCAACCCGTGATGTATTTGATATGCCAAAAACAGTAACAAGTCACACAATGGAGACGTTACTGGTCCCGCTCGAACAAATCAATGAACAATGGGAGGACAGTGAACAGTGGACAGTGGACATTAACAGACTTCATAACTTACAAAGTTACAATAGCTAAGTCATAATTATTTTGGTGTTTCTACTGCTTGCAACTATATCAAATTCTAGTTCTTAAATGTCTACACTTCAATGCTGGGGGAACAGGGGACAGCTGTATGTCACGTGACAGAGTTGTGGAGGACAAAGACTCGGACAGTATGGAACATAATAGCAAATACTGAGTTCTTAGGATATGCCAGATATTGCTAAGCAATTGGTATCTATTATCTCTTATTTATCACGACCACTGGCTTCAATTAGGGTTTATTATTAATCTGTTTTTATAGAATAAAGTTCAGAAACTTAATTTTAGGGGCCTAGTCTAAGGGCTCTTAGCTTTTAAAGAGTGGGGAAAGCAAGATTCAGGTTGAGAAGTCTGTCTGACTCCCAGGCCCTTTACCTGGTGGCCTCCTAGAGAAGAGATTGCACAAAAGCACTTGGAATAAATGTATCTCAGGTACTGCCAACTTCTTATAAACTCAGAAGTTATTTTTAAAACAGTTCAAAATCTGGTTCTGAATCAAAATGCCAACCAGCGCTGGTAGGACCTACCAATCTGTTGCGCTCCATCCTGAAGTTGGCCAGTTTAAGCCTTTCTTCTCTGATGCTTACTGCAGGCATATTCAGGCATCACTGTTAGCATTTAGAACCAAAACTGACTTGTAAACACTGTACAGATCTTTGAAAGCTTAAATATTACATGAAGGCTGTTTCAAAAATGAGACTGCAGCCCGAGATCAGAGACAATACTTCTATCTCGAGCTATAAATAAGTCCTTACATAAGTGATCTCAAACAGGCAGAGTAAGGGGAGTGTGATTCTCTCCACAAAAACAAGAGAGTCTGTGACCCAACAGAAAAGCAAAGATTTCCATAAAGAGCACCTCTGCTGAATTGAGAGTTGGAGAAAGTTCTGTGTTTATTCATAGAGATAGATTTTACAGCAAGATCAAAAGGCTCTTTGGGGCAAGAGAGATAGTTAATTGCATGTTCTACATTCAGGAGACCCAGGTTTGATCCCCTGCACTGTGTACTCCCCACTGCACCAGTAAAAACACCTTCCCACAACCAGTACCAAGCTGGGATTAGCCCCCAAGCACTTCTGGGTGTGAAGAAGAAGGAACGGAGGGAGGGAGGGAGGGAGGGAGGGAGGGAGGGAAGGAGGGAGGAAGGAAGGAAGGAAGGAAGGAAGGAAGGAAGGAAGGAAGGAAGGAAGGAAGGAGGGAGGGAGGGAGGGAGGGAGGGAGGGAGGGAGGGAGGGAGGAAGGAGGGAGACTGGGCAGGAGGAAGGGAGAGAGGGAGGGAGGAAGGGGGAGAGAAAGATGGGAAGAGAGAAAGTGAGAAAAAGGAAAGGTGAAGAAGGGAGGACAGGAGGAAGAAATAAAAAGAAAATCTTCTCTACAGCTAGCACTCAGCCAGAAGGACTGCAACTTTTTCAAGAAACACTTTAAAACTGCACAAATATTCTCATCCATTTTCTCTTTTGCCTCTTCCTCCCTACCTTCCCCCCAGTACACATACACAGAGACGTTACCAGGGATTTTAGACTCCCTGTTCAATACTAGCAGCCTGCCTGCTTCTCCCCTGCTTTGTGCAACGTTGTATTTCTAAATGCAATTATTTTAGATAAGTTTTGATGACGTTTCTCTTCAAGCACTTTGACTACCAAGATAGAACTCTCAAGGTAAATGTTCAAAATTCCTCTGTGGTATATGCAAGCCAAATTAGCTATGTTGGCAAAGAAAAAGAGGATTAAGGAAAAAAAAGTTTAACATTCTTGGGCTCAACCACTTTTTTATGGGCACATTCAAACTCCAAAACAGGAAAAACTGTTTACGGAGAAGAATGGTGGAACATTTCTTTGTGGATTAATTTCACAGTGAAAAATAGTCCTGGTATGTCTGAAGTGGCTGAGAGATTAATCAATTCATTTATAAGAGGGATAATATGTAGTTTTTATCAAAGGCCAGTGACTAAGTGACTAAATATATTTGGATTTATGATCCAACCAGAAAGGTAAAACATGAAGAACCTGATTATATTAAGAGATGGTATAGAAAGAATGACAAAGCCTGGGACAGTTCTTGTTAAGAAGAGGGGATTTCAATGAACTTCACAGGAAGAACACTGGGACTATTAGAAAAACAAAAGCTACAAAGAAATACTCAATCCCAGGCCTATGGAGCAATCTCAGCAGCTGAGAGATTTAAAGCTCCGTAAAACAAGTAGAACATTTATGAAAGAAGCACAGATTGAGTGATTGAGACAAAAAAAAATGAATAAAGCTAAGAAAGAAATCTACTAAGAGGTAAAGAGGATTAAAGTTATACACACATTCAGTACACATACACAGACATTACCAAGGATTTTAGACTCCCTATTCAATACTAGCAGCCTGCCTGCTTCTCCTCTGCTTTGTGCAACGTTGTATTTCTAAATGCAATTATTTTAGAATAATTAAAACACACACACAAATTCACACACACACACACACACACACACAAATTCAGTGAGCGACTAAATCTGTCAGTGTCTAAGCAGTCAGTGATGCATGCTGGTCCCAAGTCCTCTGCCCCATCACCACCGGGAGTCAAGCACTAACGTCACCCCTACAACAAATTTCTCCCCCTCCAAGAGCCTACTGTCTTCAGTGCAAATAACATCATGGCTTCCAACTGCCGGAACATACTATTGGATGACCTTCTCAGAGGACTCTGAGCCCACCCTTCCCCAGGAGCTGGCCCCACTGGCCTTATCCTATTCCAGAAACAAGTTGCCAATCCCGAGCCAGAGTCCCTCAGCACTCCATTTCCACTGCCAGGAAGCCCCTGCTCCTCCCCATTTAACACAGCTGGTCCCCATCTCTTCCTGGTTTCTGCCATTGATTGACCTTAGCCAGACAGACCTTTCCTCAGCATCCCTTTCTCAGACAATGTCCCAGGACTTCTTCTGCATCTCAGCATCCTGCTCACCACTGTCAATGGACTTGCCTTACCAGCCTAGCATTGAACCTCTACCCCAAGCAAACCACAGGCTTCATGGTTGGGGCAGGGGCAGGCATGAGCCTCATTAGACACTCCCCTCCCCCACCCCCAGTCCTGGCGTCCAGCAAAGTGCTTGAGTTTGCAATCCTTGGCAGATATTGGGGGAATGAATGAATGGATGGATAAATCAATGGATAAGTGCCAGAGTTCGTGCTCTTACAAGCTGGTTCTATATGTCAGCGACTGATAAGAGTAGATTGATGTTCTGCATTTACATATGATCTGATATGCCTCCATCATCGTACATACAGTGGCATGTTGAGAGTTACAACAAGGGAACATGAAAAGGTTGGCTGTCCCCAGATGTTTTATTTTTGTTGTTGTTTTTTTTTTTGTTTGTTTTGAACTTTTTATTTATTGAATCACTATGAGATACAGAGTTACAAAGAAGTTTATGGTCAGGTTTCAGTCATACAGTATTCCAACAATCATCCCTCCACCAGTGTACACTTCCCACCACCGATGCACCAATGTCCCCAGTTTTCCCTCCCACCACACTCCCCACAGCCTGTCTCTAAAGAAGCCTGCCTTCCTTCTCTCTCTGTCTCTCTCTGTCTCTCTCTGTCTCTCTGTCTCTGTATGTCTCTGTCTCTCTGTCTCTCTGTATCTCTCTCTCTCTCTCTCTCTCTCTCTCTCTCTCCCTCCCTCCCTCCCTCTCCCTTTGGGGCATTATGCTTGGGCACTATAATTTGCGATACAGGTACTGAGCACTGTAGCACTGTAGCACTGTACTCCCGTTGTTCATCAATTTGCTTGAGCGGGCCCAGTAATGTCTCCATTGTGAGACTTGTTGTTACTGTATTTGGCATATCGAATATGTCACGGGTAGCTTGCCAGGCTTTGCTGTGCAGGCGAGATACTCTCGGTAACTTGCCAGGCTCTCCAAGAGGGGTGGAGGAATCGAACCTGGATCTGCCGGGCCAGCTGCGTGCAAGGCAAACGCCCTACCGCTGTGCTATTGCTTGAGAAGTTATCATATTCATTCCTTTACCTACTTTCAGCATGCTTCTTATCCAGAGTAATCATTTCCAGCTATCATTGTCACGGTGGTCCCTTCACTATTCCAACTGCCTTCTCCCCAGACCTTGAGGCAGACTTTCCATAGGTGGACCAATCCTCCTGGCCCTTGTTTCTACTTCCCTTGCCTATTAGTCCCATATTATGGGTTTTTTTATAGCCACAAATGAGTCCAATCATTCTATCTCCCACTATTTTGATGGGAGCCATGAATAAGTAAGCGCTTGGTCATCAGGAAGGTAGAGACTTCAGATGCTCTAGGGGCCCGAAGGGGCAGCAAAGGTCCAAAGAGAGGCCTCTTGAATGTTACAAGGTTGGTTCCTTCAAAGAAGGCAGAGGAAGGACTCTCAGGGGTGAGCGACCATTTCTTCTCTCAGCAAACGCGTCAGGCAGGAATGGGTGAGAGGGTATTGCGATGGCTCCAGGGCTGCTGTCCCCACCACACTCAGAGTGGCAGTGGGTGGAAAACTCCTCCTGGGAGATTGAGGGTTTGTGTTGTGTCTCAAAAAAAAAAAAACAGGGGGGAGGGTTGGCGAGCAAACAAGAAAGAGAAATGATATTAGAATAAAAGAAGGGGGTTTGGCTGGTGTTTGTGGAAAATTTAATTGGGAACACATTCGTTCTGGTTCTAAGAAAGCAGACAGTTATGCAAGATAAAGAGGGGAGAGGGAGGAATATCTAAGAAAGGCAATTACAAAGTCGTCAGATGGAAAAGACCCAAGATGATTACACTTTAACTGGGACTCTTTGTTTTGAAGGAAATCCATTCGAGAGGGTTTAAAAAAAGAAAGCCGTTCCCTCTTCCTTTCGTGGAACAGAAAGACAACTTAAGAACTAAGACAGGAAAATGAAAAAAGGAACTAGGAAATAGTCAGTGGGATATTAAATCAGCTTCCCACCCCATCCCAAGCCCAGACTAAATAGACCAAAGCAGAAGTGGATAAACTATATGAACAAAACTAATTGGCTTATTAACAATAGAAAGTCAGAGGCTTTGTCAGGAAGTTCCACATTTTTTAGGGCGTTCATGTACCTAACTTCTGCCGAACTGAATCCTGCTTGGAGACCTGGCGTTTTAGTAAAAAAGACAAATAAGAGAGCGGAAAAAATAGATACCATTACTATATGCTATATGCCCCTGGCATGAAGAACTGGAACCAAGTTCTCAGGTTGAGAACTCTGAGCACTGTCATAACTATATAAGGGGGTGGGGAAATGGTGTAAGGACAGAGGCAAGTTCAAGTCCAGCAAAGGAACATCATCCATAGATGCCCCCACCTGGCCCCTCAATCACAGCCACTGTGTTCTCAGGTGAGTGGCGCCCCCTGGGAGGTCAATTTCCAGGCCAGCAAGAAGCTTGAGCTTTCCAAACTGAGAGGTAAGAAATGAGGGTGGGTTTTTTGAGTCCATACTGTTTTCCAAAAGGGCTGAACCAGTCGGCATTCCCACCAGCAGTATGCAAACCACAACACCCTAAAGGAAAGAGAGAGCAAAAGGGAATGCCCTGTCATAGAGGTGGGGTGGGTGGAGGGTGGGGGCTGGGTGTGTGGGGGAGGACTACTGGAATCATTGGTGGTGGATAATGGGTACTGGTGGAGGGATGGATACTCGATCATTGTATAACTGAAACCCAAGCATGAAAATTTGTAAGTCTACAGCTGTATCTCATGGTGTTTCACTAAAATAAATAAATAAATATATAAATAAATAAATGACATTGTTGAAGGCATTCCATGCCGCTCTCTTCCTCCTGCGCAACTCAGGTGCCAGGTCATTCATGCTGAGTTCTCGACCTAGGTACACATAACTGCTGCATTCAGAGATGTTCGTTCCATTGAGAGCAAATGGAACGTCAGGAACGAGTCTGTTTCTCATGAACATTGTCTTCAGCTGCAGTCAGACCTTTCCACACCCATGGTCGAAGTCGGCCAGCATTTTGGCCGCTTGGCTAATGTTTGGTGTTATTAGAACGATGTCATCAGCGAAGCGGAGGAACACCTTCAAGAGCATTAAAGAAATAGCTAAGAGGACGAAGAACCTCCGGCTCTGGGCACATCTCTTTGATTCCACTGTTCTTCCTGCATTAACATATGCCTCAGAGACCAGGGCCCTACAAAAACAGGATGAGAACGCTATTCGGGTCTCCCAAAGAGGAATCGAAAGAGCTATGCTTGGAGTAACCCGCTTCACTCAAATGAGAGAAAAAATCCCAAGTTACGACCACCATCGACGGTCAAGAATCAGGGATGTTGTCTCGTTTGCCAAGGCGTCAAAAATCAGATGGGCTGGATACATAATGAGATTTGGAGACAACTGCTGGACTTGAGCTATGACCAACTGGATTCCACGGGACATCAAAAGATTGCGTGGCAGCCCACCTATGAGATGGTCAGACTTCTTTTTCAAGACCCTGAACGATCAGTTTGAGGCTGTTCATGTTCCTAGAACGAGCAGATGCTATTGGGCTACACTAGCATGTGACAGGGACGAATCGAGATGTTACTGGTGCCCACTCAAGCAAAGTGACGAGATGTGAGATGTCCAGTGATCAAGTGATCAGATAAATAAAATTTAAAAAAAAGAAAAGAAAAGAAATGAGGCTGGGGACCAGCCAGGGATCAGTTGACTCTGAACCCTATTCTGGAGGGGAAGTTCCCCTAGGTTGGAGAAGCAAGACGTACAAACACCAAGCTGTCTTTTATCTGAAAACTCGACTCAGACCGGTCGAATCTACTTGGGGGGACCAGATGAAGCAGGAAGCTGGAAGGCTCAGGAAGGCTCATCAAAAGAGAGAGATTAGCCCTGTAAATGGGTTAGCTCACTGACTCCTACACATTGTGATGTTCCAACTCATCGAGGGAATTCTGAGTCTGGAGGAAACAACTAGTGAGCTGGGGTCGATCCCCGGCACCACACACAGTTCCCTGAGCCCCAGCAGGAGTGAGTCCTGAGCACAGAGCCAAGAGTAAAACCTGAGAACCCCCAGGTGTGGCCCCTGAATCATAACGATAAATGAGAAACTAAGAAACAGGGACGGCGGGCAGCTGCAGGTGCTGAGGACCAGCTGCCTCTGGGCCAGCGCCCCCATGGGACAGCCATGAGCATCCTGTTCAGGGGTGGAACTGAGACCCAAAAAGAGGTCAAGAGCTAGACCTAAGTCACGTGATACAGAAGTGAAATCCAGTACAGGCGCTGACCCTCTTCAAGGACTAAAAAATCGGGGACTTCCGGTTCTCCACCTGCAGTGACACTTCTCATGATTTCCAGATGCCAACTGCAGCGACCCCTGGCACGGGGGGCCGACTCCCCTCAGGACGGGTGCTCAGGTCCTGCCATCAACTTCGAAACACTGAACAGGAACAGCCCCCTCGTGCCCTTCTGCTGGAGATCAGATTTCTGTGGCAATCAAAGCTTTAGAGAAACTCCTGGGGCTGCTCCAGGTAAGGAATCCCCCAGAGGGCTCTGCGTGTTCAAGCACAACGGAGCTCTCAACTCTGCACCCCTGCTGGAACGGTCTAGAGAGTTTTGACAAAAAATATTCAATGCTTGGGCCCACCGCTGCATTAATTTCCTTCATTCAGGGCAAGGTCTGCCATAGGAACTTTCTCTCTCTCTCTCTCTCTCTCTCTCTCTCTCTCTCTCTCTCTCTCTCTCTCTCTCTCTCTCTCTCTCCCTCTCCCTCTCTCTTTGTCTCTCTCTCTCCTCTTTTCTCCTTTCTCTTTCTCACTTTCTCTCTCCTGTGATTTACAAAAGTTATTGATAGTTAAGTTTTAGGCATATAATATTTCAATACCAATCCCATGACCAGTGTTTCCATAAACTAAAGAATACATCTTCCTTTGACCATTTTTGATTGTTCATTTCTTTTGTTTTTTTTTTTAATTTTAATTTTCTGGTACCTGTTGGATTTCTCTCTGCCTCATCCCAGGACCTAATAGAATACAAGTGCCTTAAATGTGGGGGGAAAAAACTATTAAGTTTCCAAATTGTCTTATTTCCCCCAAAAAGATTTGTCTTTGTGACCAACTAAGAGCACTGTGAGTGATAAATGACAGCATCTCAGCTTCTCAGATTCTACGCTGCTGTGGTGTAACAACCTGCACCCATTTTTCCCCAATCTTTTTAAAAACATTTTTAATTGAATCACCATCATACGTGAGATACACAGTCACAAAGTTGTTCATGATTGGGTTTCAGTCATACAATGTTCCAACAGCTGTCCCTTCACCAGGTCACATTTCCCACCACTCATGTCCCATTTCCCTCCTGCCAGCCCCTCCCTGATGATCACACACCCACCCAGGCTAACATGAGGGGTGAGATGCACCCACCACCAACACCCTTTGGGTCCAGCTCCCTCCGTGCTTGAGGGTTCACGATGCGGGTGACCAGTCAAGAGGTCCAAGGCTCGGTAAATGCACGACCCAAACAGGGCTCTCAAACTCTCAGGAAGCTGACCCCTGGCTGAGAGTACCCTCAGGGAGGAAGAGTCAGTGGGCCCCGCCCAGCAGTGTTTAGAGCACACCCCTGGCTCTATGCTCAGACATCACACCTGGAGGGTCTTGAGTGACCCAATGGTATGCTGGGGATTGAACCCTGGGTCGGTCACGTGCAAAGCAAGAGCCCTATGGCCTGGACTATCCAAAATAAAAACAGAACCACTCCCATACTACCCATCTGACCCTCTCTTTGACGAATGTCACCCCGCTGCCCTCCTCTCCGCCCAATGTCACTCAGCTGCCCGGCTGCCTAATGCCACCCACCTGCCCGCCTTTCTGCCTGTTGTCCAGCTGCCCGCCTCTCTGCCTAATATTCCCCATCTGTCCACCTCTCCTCTGGTGTCACCTATCTGCCCGGCTCTCCACTGTCACCCATCTGCCCGCCTCTCCATCTAATGTCACCCATCTTCCCGCCTCTCCGTCTAATGTCCCCTATCTGCCCGCCTCTCTGCTCTCAGCCATCTGCCCACCTCTTCTCCACTGTCCCCATCTGTCCAGCTCTTCCTCTGTGATTCCCCCATCTGTCCTCCTCTCCTCCCCTGTCACCATGCTGACCCCTCCCTCTTTGACCTCACCTCACATGCCTTCCCGGGACCCTCCCATGATCCTCTTCTCTCTTGCTTCCTTCGGCCCCCATGACTTCTCTCAGCACAGCAGTCCAGTCCCTCCATTGTTGAAAGGACTTGCGGCCAGGCCCAAACTCCTGTCCGAGTGCAGTGTCCTATCCTAGGATCAGAAAGCCTGGGGCAGTCATGGATCTGCAGCCAGCTCCTGGAACCCTCCCTTGACATTTCTCAGAGTCGCCCTCCGAGCCAGCAGCTCGAAGCACCAACACTCCTCGTGGTGGAGCCTCGCCCTTGAGTGGAGTTGACACATCACCACCAGAGGATGATGACAACTTGCCTTCTGGTCCCCAGGCTGGGAGTGAGGTGCCCCTCAACTTAGGATATCCTATTCTGCTGTCTTTTCCACAGCTCTCGCCAGGCTTTCCGTCAGGCCCTCAAACAAGGGCCGCATTCTCCTGAGCATCCCCAGGAGCGATTCCTGAGTGCAGAGCCAGGAGTTGCCCCAGAGCATCTCTGGGGGTGGCCCGTCTCCCCCATCCCACACACACCCAGAAGAAATCAGAGGACGAAGACAAATGTGGATGAACTGGGCAGCTGGGCGGCTGTGGAGCAAGGAGATGATGTGGAAAGGAATCACCCTGTAGACCAGCCCAAGGAGCAGGTGGCCAGAGGGGAACACAGGGGGAGGGTGTCCACAAACTGTGGGCTGAGGGACACTGTGGTGCTTGGTGGCGAGGCTATGAGACAAGATACACTTTGAAGGGAAGAGAAACTGTGCCCCAAAAGCATACATAGTTGTGTAAACTGTAACCTCAAAATATTATTTCATGATTAAGATAAAAATATATAAGCACACCCAGAACTACATCACAGGGTGTCTTGGTGGAAGTTGGGTACAAGTGTTACTCTCAGGAGCCGAGTGATAGTCCAATGGGGAAGGTGTTTGCCTTGCATGCGGCTGACCCAGGTTCGATCCCTGGCATCCCATATGACCCCAGAGCACACCAGGAGTAATTCCTGAGTACAGAGCCAGGAGTAATCCTGAGCATTGCCGGATGTGACCCAAAAAGCCAAAAATTAATAATAAATTTTTTAAGTGACTCTGGAGCGATAGCATAGAGGGTAGGGCGTTTGCCTTACAAGCGGCCAACATGGCCGACCGAGTTCGATTCCTCCGCCCCTCTCGGAGAGCCCGGCAAGCTACTGAGAGTATTCGATATGCCAGACACAGTAACAACAAAGTCTCCAATGGAGATGTTACTGGGCCCGCTCAAGCAAATCGACGATCAACGGGAGGGCCTTTACCTTTTTTACCCCTCTCGGAGAGCCCAGCAAGCTACCGAGAGTATTTCGCCCACATAGCAGAGCCTGGCAAGCTACCCGTGATGTATTCGATATGCCAAACACAGTAACAACAAGTCTCATGATTGGAGACGTTACTGGGCCCACTCGAGCAAATCGATGAACAACGGGAGGACCGTAACCGTGACTGTGACTCTCAGCAAAGGGGGATCACAAGAGACCATAAAATTTTACTCCCACCCACCTTGTACCCCAAAGGTGAAGCCCCAGACCAATTTCTACTTGTGATCTCCCCCTTTGCTGAGATATTTTTATGCAATCACAGAAATAGAGGTGTATAAGACAGTCCTAGATGAGCTGGAGAGAGGAAAACTAACTGGGCTCAACCCCCAGCACACCATATGGTCTCCCAAACTCTCCAGGAGTGATCCCTGAACACAGGGCAAGGAGTAAGCTCTGAATAGCATTGAGTGTGCCCCCAAACTAAAACCAGATTTAGAAATCATTTCCTAACAAGAAATCATAAAGAGATTTGTGTTAAGACCAAGTTTTTTTAAAGTTACAACATCAATTCTCTCTCTCTCTCTCTCTCTCTCTCTCTCTCTCTCTCTCTCTCTCTCTCTCTCTCTGTGTCTGGGGGTGGGGGGTGATGGAAGGGAACCTAGGGACATTGGTGCTGGGAAATGTGCACTGGTAGAGGAATGGGTTTTGGAACACTGTATGACTAAAACCTAATAGTGAACAGTTTTGTAAGGGTCTATCTCACAGTGATTCAATAAGAAAATTTAAGAATTTAACAAAAAAAAAAATTTTTAAATAAAGGTACATCGAACCCCAGTTTATGAAGCTGGGCTTAAGGACCACTTTGAACCCAAAGGCTGTCTGCAGTGCCGGGTGTGAAAGGCAGGGGTGATTTACTTGCAAATCCTAAAAGACTAAGAAAAGTCATTTTATTCCGGCCTGGTAATTTTATGAGTATACACTGCACATTTCTTATGTAAATACATGCAGTTTTATATGGTCCTAAGAGGGTGTTTTCACCAAGTTCCAAATACTCGGGGAGTGGGGAAGGCAATCAAATCCCACGACTATATAACTCTTAAACCCTCATGTGGGAAGCATACGCAGCTTCTGAGCAATGCACATTGCCTCTCAGGAAAGAAATTTATGACATCTCTGCCTATTGCCTGTAAAGCCCCTCAAGATGAAGAGCATTGGTCCTGACTTGGGAGCTTGACAACAGGCTTTCTTATGGCCAGATTACTTGAGAATGAAAATAGATAGAAGGGTCCAGAGAGGTCTCTCAATGGCAGGGAGCTCCATCTTTGCATGGGAGAGACCTAGTTTTAATCTCCGGCACCATATGGTTCCCTGAGCACTGCCAGAGGCCCCTGAAACCACTGCTGTAACCACAAACAAAAAACCCAAAATCCCAAACTATAGAAAAAATTTTTTGAATAAAGCCCTGGAGCTTGTTGCAATGGGAATATAGGCTATTTGGGCAGACAATTTTGACTTTTTAAAAAATTGATTTTGATTTTGGGTTCTTGTGTGCTCGCTTTCATGCCATACCCAATAATGCTCAAGGCTTGCTCAGACTCTACACTCAGGGATCACTCATGGCAAGGGCTCAAGGGACCATCTGGGGTGCCAAGGAATGAGCCCCCTCAGTCACTGACAAAGCATGCACTCTCCCCACTTGTGCTATTTCTCCCGGCCCCTATATTTGACTTTTTAATCTATTTCATTGAAGTGACACCAGTGTACAAGACCAGATGTGTTCTAGAGGTACGATGTCACAGCTTTTGAACACGTGCCCTCCACGGGTGCCTCCCAGATTCCACTAGCCCTCCACCAAGGCCCACTGAAGTCCAGGCCCTTCTCAGGAGCCAATTAGAAGGGTGAGGAACCAGCTTAAGGGTCTTGTCTGCAATGCTATCAACCTGATTTTGATCCCCAGCACTCCATATGGTCCCCTGAGCCTCCCAGGAGTGACCTCTGAGCACAGAGTCAGAAGTAAGCCAAAGCGTTGTCAGGTGTGGACCCAAACAAAGAAACAAACAAAAACCAACAAACCAAATAAACATATTGCTGATATACACATCCAAGAGAGAATCAACAGAGGGTGGCCAGAAGGAAACACCCAGGTGTCAAAGGTGAGATGAAGGACAATCCCATTTATTTTATTTTATTTTGTTATACTTTTGGTTTGGGCCCCACCCAGCAGTGCTGGGAGCACACTCCTGACTCTATGCTCAGACATCACACCTGGAGGGTCTTGGGGGACCCAAAGGTGTATGGGGGATTGAACCCTGGGTGGGTCATGTGCAAAGCAAGGGCCCTATGCATTGGACTATCCAAAATAAAAAGAGAGAAAGAGAGGGACTGTGAAAGTCTTTTTGACAAACATCATTTGAAACAACAAAATGAATTTACTCTCTCAGAGATGAGCTCTCCTCTTATCAGACGTGAGTCAAAGGCTTGGAGGAACAGGAGCTTAAAGGTAAAACCACTTGGTGTCATTTGGGAGCAGGGGACAGTGACCGGAAGAAACCAACCCTGAATCACCGAGGTGACTAACTCTCCTTCGTTACCAGCACCAGCTGCATCACTATCATTAATCCAGCACACGCCACTCACCAGGAATAGCAACAGGGACTTAGTCCTGTTCTTCCAATCCACTTATTTTATTATCACCACTCTGAGTAAAGTAAAGTAGAGGCCCTCCTGTTGATCATCGATGTGCTCGAGCGGGCCCAGTAACGTCTCCATTGGAGACTTTGTTGTTACTGTGTCTGGCATATCGAATACTCTCGGTAGCTTGCCGGGCTCTCCGAGAGGGGCGGAGGAATCGAACTCGGGTCGGCCATGTTGGCTGCTTGCAAGGCAGACGCCCTACCCGCTGTGCTATCGCTCCAGCCCTATTATCACCACATTTTCTTTTTTTTTTATTTTGCATTTTCTCATGCTTGCACTGTCTAAAACTTTATTCCTCTAGGAAATGAATTATAAGCAAGAGACGCAAAATATTATCACTGTCACTGTATCATGATATTTATATATATATATATATAGAGAGAGAGAGATACTTATCTCTATGATTTGTTGCCTAATGTCTGAAACCCATCAAATATAGTGTGGTAATTATGGAAAAACTGGGTAGGAAGTGTGGCTGCGCAGTCCGGAAAGTGGCCTGGAACGTGCATCACCCCATTTTCTAAAACAGAGCTTCCTAAATATTTGGCCTACCATGCCCATTTCAGAAAAAGAAAGAAACAAACAAACAAACACTGTCCTCCCATTTTTCATTGATTTGCTCAAGCGGGCCCAATAACGTCTCCATTTTGAGACTTGTTGTTACTGTGTTTGGCATATTGATAGGAAATCCATTGCATTAGACCAGAGAGACAGGACGAAGTTAAGGCACTTGCCTTGCATGCCGCTGACCCTGGTCCAATTCCCAATACCCCAGATGGTCCCCCAAGGACCCCCAGACCAGGAGTGATCCCTAAATGCAGAACCAGGAGTAAGCCCTGAGGACTGCTGGGTGTGGCCCCAAACCAAACAAAAATCCAGTGGCTAGGATAGCCGTTTTCTCCAAGTAGTTCATGAAGCCACCGTGCCCACTATCTGCTTTCTCCAACAGGAAGTAGTAGGAAGGAGTTTGACCTCAGAGACACGCCCTCCAAGACACCAACAGAAGCGTCGAAAATGGGGCCTGACCCCCCCAGTCTCTTAACTCTTCCAGATCTTTCTTCATTCTTTATTATTTTACGTGACTTTCAGTCTCCAATTCCCCAAGGAAAAAAATGAAAATGAAAATGCCAGAGCTAAGCTAAGGACGAGACAGGAATACTCAGGTTTTATTTATAGCTGCATATAAACATATTCAAATCTTTAAACCTCCGTATTTAAATACCAATAGGCAGTGATTGTAAGTCTATATAATTAGATGTCTCCAGGATTAAAATACACTTACTTTAATATTCCAGGATCTCAATGTTCTACGGGAAACAGAAAGACAACGTAAAGAGTAAATAGACCTGCAAGAATATCAGGCTTCCAATTACTTCGCTTTGTGCTTATCCTTCAACAAGTTAAACAGAAGCAAACACTGGTGATGAAACACTTTGCTTTTTTCTTGCCTCTCTGATGCCGAGAATCAGAAGCTGCAGCTTTTCAAAGATGGGTCTAAAGTGGAGTGAAATGTAAAACAGGGCAAGGGCACAGGGTGAGGGTGCAGGCCTAGCCAGTGCCCCACTGGGGTTCGATTCTGGACACCATAAGGGCCCCCCAAACACCACTGGGAAGAGCACCTAAGAGGCAGGATCCCACATGGCTGGGAATTGGGCAGGAAACATTACTTGGGAACACACAGACACACAGACACACACACACACACACACACACACACACACACACACACACGCACATACACACTCTCTCCAATTTAAAAGTAAGGGACCAGAAAGACAGCACGGGGTAAAGGTACAGATCTTGCATGTGGCCAACCCAATTCGGTCCCTGACACACATCCCCCCCCCCCCAACCCCTAGCATTTCCAGAGCACTGGAGGCCTGAGCATCTCCAGGGTGCCACATTCTCAGGCCTCATATTGACCCAAAGGCCACTGAAGCTGAGAGGGGTCCCCTGACTTCCTGAGCACTGGCTTGGGAGAACCCCCTCCTTTAAAAAAAAAGGTATTTAAAAGAAAAGACAGCTGCCTGGTAGGGGTGAAGTGTCTGAGTAGAAAAGTGGACACTTTCTCCAGGGAGTGTTTACAGGAGCCTCGCCATCCCCACAAGCTCAGGCGTCTGCCTGGCTTCAGACTTCTGCACAGCGGTACCCAGAGAAGCAGCACTCAGGGCCAGGTGTCCAGAAGGAAGTCGGCCTCGAAGGTGGATGGGTTGGAAAGGATTCCTGCAGCTCATGGAGAGGACAGGAGGAGAGCAAAGGAGAGAGTCACACAGGCCGAGAGCCCGAGAGGGGAAGGAGTTCACTGGACTTACCCAGTGGAGAAAGAAATGAACCAGAGAGAGAGAGAGAGAGAGAGAGAGAGAGAGAGAGAGAGAGAAGGAAAGTGACTGCCATAGAGGCAGGCTCGGGGAGGGTGGCAGGAGGGAAACTGAGGACATTGGTGGTAGGAAATGCACAATGGTGGAGAGATGGGTGTTGGACACTGTGTGACTGAAACCCCACCAGGATCAGCTTTGTAACTCTGTCTCACAGTGACTCAATAAAAAAAATTTTTTAAAAATAAAGAAATGAACATTCTCCAAATTCAAGAAGACCTTTAGCAGAGAGATTTAAAAGTTTCCGAACCCAACACAATTTCAGTCTTCCTAGGACCACTAGGGGTGTAATAAATTGTGCCAACACTGACCAAGATTATCTTGAAGGACAGAGCAAGTGGCATTTATTATGAAGAATCGAATGAGAGATGGTTTAGGACGTGGGTTTAGAATTCAAATGCCAGGGCTGGAGCGATAGCACAGTGGGTAGGGTGTTCCCCTTGCACACAGCTGACTTGGAGTTTGATTCCCAACATACCATATGGTCTCCTGAGCACTGCCAGGAGTAATTCCTGAGTGCAGAGCGAGGAGTAACCCCTGTGTATTGCTGGGTGTGACCCAAAAAGAAAAAAAAAAGAGTGAGACAAGAATGGGCCAATGGGTAAGGCACTTAACTTGTACAGGACCAACACGGCCCATTCATCCCATATGGTCCCCTGAGCGCTGCCAGGAGTAATCCCCTGTGCATCGCCAGGTGTGACCCAAAAAGCTTTAAAAAAATAAACTTTGAATGCTACGTGGTCACCAG
Organism: Sorex fumeus; assembly: GCF_029834395.1. Classification (NCBI taxonomy): domain Eukaryota; kingdom Metazoa; phylum Chordata; class Mammalia; order Eulipotyphla; family Soricidae; genus Sorex; species Sorex fumeus. Next base: position 6,238,929 of record NW_026606062.1, read on the forward strand.
GGTTGAAATGTGTCATTCTGCTCTCAGTGCTTCCCCTGGGAGGGCCTCCACTTCCAGCTTCCAGTTGCATCCATCACCCATCTCCCCGGTCATCTGGTGTGACCCCCCTCAATCCCACCACCAAAGGTTCAGGATACCACCCCTTCTCCAAAAAGACCTCTCTGCTTATTCCATCCATCCAGCAGGAACCAGCGAAGCCAAGTCCAGGAACTGGTTGTTTGTTTTAAAATTAATGTTAATTACTCACAGTCTACACACAAATGAGCCACAACCTATCCTTCCCCCAAATCATCAAAAACCCAACAATACTGGGGAGGAGCCATAGCCCAGTGGGGAGGGCGTATGCCTTGCATGTGGTCAAACTGGTTTCAATCCCCGGCATCCTATATGGTCCCCTGAGCACCGCCAGGAGTAATTCCTGAGTGCAGATCCAGAAGTAACCCCTGAGCATCGCCGGGTGTGACCCAAAAAGAAAAGAAAAAAAAAGCAACAATACTGGGGAAAGTCTTTGACTGAGGATTCCAAGCCATCCTGTTCACCCTTCAACGATTCTACCCTGTCCAGGCTAGGCTGCCACACTTCCCTGGGCTTTATCGAGATAGCTCGGAGGAATGGTGGGACCGTGAGATAAAGCACCATTCCCAGATGCCCTGTGGATGTCTCTGGTTAAACAGCACTGTCCAGGCCCACATCTCTGCACCTGGCCCTGGTTTCGTTTCTTTCACTTCCGGACCCCCGAGCCACCGCTGGCTGGTTTCCCATTAGGCTGTTAGCAGGGTCTCCCAAGACCCAAGCATTCCCTCCTCCCCTCCCCCTCCCCCATGTCTCTCCATGAGCAGCATCACCAGCCTGCCCGCCTGCCCACCCCCGCCTGCCCAGGTCCTCTGCACCCCCAGGGACCCTGCCTCCCACCCTGGAGCCCTCATCCTCCCCTCCCGCATGTCCACCCTTCTCTGCCGAGCCGCCACCCAGTCTGCGCACTGAATTTCCACACGGCTCACGTTTCTCCTTCTTCCCACAAGCTTCTCTATCCAGGCGCCACTCCTCTGGGCTCCAACTGAGGCTCTCGGACCCCTGCTGGGGTTCACTGATGACTCAGAAATAAAACAGCATCCCCCCCAGGGGTAAGAAGTGGTCCTGTAGGGGCCAGAGTAATAGCACAGCAGATAGGGTGTTTGCCTTGCATGCAGCCAAGCTGGGTTCAATTCTCAGCATCCCATATGGTCCTCCAAGCACCGCCAGGAGTAATTCCCGAGTGCAGAACCAGAAGCAATCCCTGTGCATCACCAGGTGTGACCCAAAAATTTTTTAAAAAGCCTTAAAGGAATGGTTCTTTTTCGGGCTCCCTTTTTCCTGGTCTGTAAAAGCATGAGTACAGGCTGAAACACCCTCTTCACCAGCTCACGGTGCAGGGGTCCCAAGGTTCAGTACACAGAGCAGGCCAGCTGTGCCTTCTGCCGGTAATGACATCCTTAGCTGTGCACCCAGACCCAGTCAGTTTTACTTACACCCTAGCACCCAGCAGGAACGGCCAGCACATTGTAAATAATTGGGAAAATGAAGGCAAAGAGAAAGCAAAATTCCTGGGTCTTAGTTCCCAAACCAGCCTCTGTCACCCCAGGGTGACTTTTGGACAAAACACCACCTCCATGCGCTCTGGAAGCAAGCAACGCTGTCTACTGTCCACTGTCCTCCCGTTGTTCATCCATTTGCTCGAGCGGGCCCAGTAACATCTCCATTGTGACAATTGCTACTGTGTTTGGCATATCGAATAGGTCATGGGGAGCTTGCCAGGCTTTGCCATGTGGGCAAGATTCTCTCAGTAGCTTGCCGGGCTCTCCGAGAGGGGCAGAGGAATCGAACTCGGGTCGGCCATGTTGGCTGCGTGCAAGGCAAACGCCCTACTGCTGTGCTATTGCTCCGGAAAGCACACCTGGAGGTTTCCAAAGTTCTCTCACCATCAATTTCCTCTGATCCCAGAATGGTCCAAGGAAGGAAGCAGGACTTCCATCCCCACTCGTCACCCACCAAGGAGGTACCTGGCAGGGAAGACTGCCAGCCACCAGTCAGCCTGTCCGGGTTCCCAGTGCAGTCACGATGGAACCAGGAGACCACTGACTCGGGTGGCCACGGGCAGGCTGGGGGAAGCCCAGGCTGCTACAGAGAGTCGCAGAGGGGCGATGTGCCTGGCCACCAGCCCCCCCACCCCATCCTAGGTTGAAGACAGTGGGATTTGGTGGCCATCCCGCAGAAATGGAAAGGTGGGAAACCATTCTTCTGCCTCAGTCCTACAAGCCATCCACGGGTCAGAACACAGAACCGGGGCTGGCCACAGAGGTAAGAAGGTTCAAGGTCACTGCCTTAAGGACATGCAAGGAGGGGCTGGAGCGATAGCACAGCAGGTAGGGTGTTTGCCTTGCACAAGGCCGACCTAGGTTCGATTCCCAACATCTCATTTGTTCCCCCGAAAACCCCCAGGGGTAATTCCTGAGTGCATGAGCCAGGAGTAACCCCTGTGCAATGCCAGGTGTGACCCAAGAAAGAAAAAAAAAGAGAGAGAGAAAGAGATGGAAGGAAAGAGGTGCAGGGCCGTCCTGCCACCCACTCTGTTCTGTAACCACACATACTGGAGATAGAAAGAAAACCGAGCTGGACACAGCCCTCTACTCCAGCCCTGTCCAGGCAGTGTGTGTGTGTGTGAGTGTATGTGTTTGTGTGTGTGGGGGGGGGGGGGAGAGGGAGGAGGCAGAGGGCACAAACAGAACAGGTCTTCAAATCAGAAACCAGCAGAAGGCAGCACTGGTCACTGGTGCTGCTCCCAAGAGCCCCTGGACCTGGGAGTATGAGGAAGACAGCGGTCAGCTGTCAATACTCCCCTCCCAGATGGGGCTCAGGGCAGGTTTGGGACAGAGATTTTTCCTCGCAAGCTCAGACTCTGCCCTTCACCCCTGCAGACGATGCCTTTCTGTTTCAGGAATGTCGTGTGTGTGTGTGTGTGTGTGTGTGTGTGTGTGTGTGTGTGTGTGTGTGTGTGTGTGTATCAGGATGCAGACAATGCCTTTCTGTTTCAGGAATGTCGTGTGTGTGTGTGTGTGTGTGTGCGTGTGTGTGTGTGTGGATCAGGAGCTTACACGCTGGTCTTAAGTAGGGAGAAAAACTCTAATATCATGTTCCTCTTAGGACATGAAAGGTTTAAAGTAATCCCTTCCGTAACATCCCTCCAAGCAGTCACGAGAACAAAAACTTTCTCCAAGTACAGAATTACTCCTTGAATACCAGCTCAACAGCTATGATTAGCTGCTGCCTGCTTCTTTGGGTAAAACTGCTTCAAGTGTAAAACTGGGTTTCAAATAAAAGGAGCACCAAAGTTGGGACTTTCCAGATGACCTGAATTTTCTCAAACATTAAAAAATTGATTTAGGGCCAGAGCGATAGGACAGCAGGTAGGGCATTTGCCATGCATGCGGCCGACCCAGATTCGATCCCTGGCATCCCATATGGCTCGCCGAGCACCACCCAGAGTGTTTCTTGAGAGCAGAGCCAGGAGTGACCCCTGAGCACCACCAGGTGTGACCCATAACGCTAAAAAATTGATTTAAAAGCAAAAACAAGGAGTGGGGGTTAGGAAAGGAAATCTGGGAATACTGATGGAGGGAAGTTGACACCAGTGACAGAATTAGTGATGGGACATTATGTGTCAAAACCCTAACTATTAGTAACTTTGTAAATCATGGTCCTTTAATAAAATAAAATTTTGGAAAAAAAAAAGCAGGATGGAGAGATGGTACTGGGGTGCCCTATGCATTGCCATGGTGGGGTCAGAGGTCATTGAGCATGAGTTTCTGAGAAGAGCTTCTAGATCCTGTGAGCATTTTCTGGGATTCCCCCCAAATGAAATAAAACCAAAAGCAGGTGAAGTTTATTTTGAACACTTTTTTGTGCAAACAGTATCAAAATTCACTGTACCTCTGTGTGTGAATGAAGTGAATTCTGACTTGTACTTTTTATTAAAATAGAAGTCATTACAAGTGAAATTCCACCATTAGGGGGAAAATAGCATCCAGTTAATTATACTAACTTTTTTCCTGTACAAATCACAGAATCATTAGTCTACTAGTTTTCCAGCATTGTTTTCAAGCTTTTGGAGCATTGAGCTAAAATAAAAGGCCATCTATCTTGCTGTACAGGAAGCAGCAAAATCAAAAAGCTCTTTTGGATGATGTCTTTTCTAAAGTGGAAAGCAGATCAAACGAGTTTCTGGCTGAATTCAGGAAAGGCAAGTGCTTACCTTCTGGGCACTGGCAGCTGAATCCACCGAGATCCGAGATGCACGTTCCCCCATTTCTGCAGGGGTCCAGGACGCAATAGTCTATCTTGGATTGGCAACGCTCTCCAGTGTAACCTGAACAAAACAAGAGATGCAGCTATAAGGTCTGTCACTCGGACCCCTGTGTGAATTGGAAGCAGTAGGCCAAATAAGTTTAGGAACTTTTGTTCTAAGGAACAAAGCATCTTGAACCCCAACAGAGGAAGATCTTAAAACTGTCGCCTCAGAGAAAAAAAAAATCCTGAAAAAGAGTCAGAATCTAATTAGCTCAGAGGTGTGTATTCCCAGCAGACGGAGTATCAGATTTGTGGACTTCAAAGGTTTTTAGAGAAAAAGTTTGACAATCACTTTCTTTAAACTTTTTACATGCTTCAACGCAGATGCTAAGAGCGACACATAGCTTCAACACCTACGAATACAAAGTCCACAGAATTCCTTCCAGGCACCTCAAAGCTTCATGATTTCCTGACCAAGCATCTTAAAGTCAATCTCACCTCACTTACAAATCCTTTGGCATGCACCACTGACTAAAATTTTTTTAAAAGATCACTTTCAATGACTTCTTTAATCAGCGTTTGGTCTCATTGACAAATGTAGTTTTTAACTAGATTTATTAAAATCAATAGTTTCTTCGTAAGAATCACAGTAATCTGCTATCCACAGCCTTCCTGGGGTTATTCTATCAGCCTTGATGAAGAAACATGATTAATTAAACCTCTATGCACAGTGAATCTGGGTTAGGAGAATTTCCGTCTAAAAGGCTGGTCCGCGTTCGCAATGTTTGGGTTACCTGGGATGGTCACATTGATCTTTGGGGTCCCCCTGGCATGGAGTGGAAGACATACTGAAGTCTCCCAGTGCCTGAGATAGTCTAGAAGAATAGCATTTTCTCACCCAAATGCCAAAAGCTTTTGCTCCAAGGAAAAAAAACTGACTAGGGAATTAACTACTCTATCATTCTTCTGCATTCCTGAGCTTTATAGCTTTAATAAAGATTTTGAATATGTGAGAAACCTGAACCTAAAAAGAGAAAAGCCAAGGGTAACTAACTAGACCGTAAAGTATACTCTGGCATGCCGGTGGGTTGGGTACGAGGAGATGAAACCAGCGGAGAAGGCGAGTGGGAGGGTGGAAGGGAAGTGAGAGGCAGACTTGGGATGGTGCAGGATTACTGAACATCCTGTCATAGGGGAAACCAGTTAATCAGCTACTAGCCAGGACCTGCCCATGGGTTGGCTCAATCTAGACATTGTCTATCCCAGACCAGATATTCTCGGCCTCTGGGCCTTAGAGTTGGAATTTCCAGGGCACTATTGCTGTCCACCACAATCCCACCAGGTGGATGCAGAAAGGAGACTCCAAGGTCAGAAGCCAAATGTCCTGGGCTGGCTACAGGGGCTGTGAAACCCCAGAGGATCACTGCCTGGACCCCAACATGCAGTGAGCTCCCGGCAGGAACCAGACAAGTCTCCAGGCTCTGATCCCTGTGTAACATTCTCAGCTGGATATACACGATCCTTCCTTGGTCTTCTGTCATGTGCTCTCCTGACCCAGGAGACTCAGCTGAATGAGGGACCAGGAGATATGCAGAGAAACAAAGAGCCTTCAAAGCTTCAAATGCCTGGTTGCCATCTGTCTTGCTGGATGTTAGCCTCTTCCTTGGAGAATAAAAAAACATGCAGGTGCCCTTCTGAAATATTTTCTTTTCTTGTCAAAATGGGTCACCCCGGAAACAAAGTAGGTGATGTTGAAATGAGGCAGAAATGTTGTCAATCTTAGCATGTGGGGAATACAATGGGGGCAGTTCCATGTCTGTTCTGGGAGACCTGGCTCTGGCTCAGACATAGAAACAGGCATTTGAGCTCAAAGGTCCAGGCCATAGAGTCCAACTGGGTAAAGCAGAGAGGAAGCTGGAAAAGATCTAAGCCATAGAGTCCAGTTGGGTGAGGTAGAGAGGAAGCAAGTAAAGATCTAGACCATAGAGTCCAGGTTGGGTAAGGCAGAGAGGAAGCAGGTACAGATCTAGGCCATAGAGTCCAGGCTGGGTAAGATAGAGAGGAAGCAGAAAAGGGGAGAATGTCGTTCAGATGCTTTTGAAACTGCAGAGCAGTGACCTTTTTTCCAGTTCCCCCATGACCAAAGTCTATATTTAATTCAGGAGGCAACTATCAGTCACTGTCAAGCAGTGATTCGCCCCCTCCTTGGAGCCAAATCACAGCCTACAGGGCACCTGGTCCATCCCAGAGCCTCTGCGACAAAATGGCTTATGCTGTCTGGGTACGAGCATCACTGGCTCTCACTGATGCTCGCAGTGGCCTCCTGGCCCTCGTTCCTCCATCTCTCCCGCAGTCCATCCTAAAGTCCCCTTTGGAGGAGCCGGAGAGGTCTTTCCAAGACATAAATCTATGATTCCTCCCAGAATTTAGGCCCTCCCAGTGACTCTCCCTAAGCTCAGAATCAAACCCAAACACTCCCCCACAGCTACAAAGCACAACCCCTCTGGCTGTGCCCCTTCCTCTTTGTCTACACCCCCTAGAGCCCACCAGGATCCTCACCCCCTAGTCTCCACCTATCTTACCCTGCTGTCACCTGGCCGGGGCTGTATAGCACAGCAGCAGAGCACTTACTTGCCTTGCATGCAGGAGGCCTTGGGTTCAACCCCAAGCCTCGAGAAAACAAAATGCCAAGCATAATGGTGAGCCCAGCGGTGTGGCATGGGTGAGGTCAGGACAGTGAGGGGCCATGCCCTGGAAATGACCTAGAAGAGAGAGCCACAAACTGGACCTGTGGCAGGCCTGGTGGAACTGAAGCAGCTCTGCAAATAAAGATGCAGAGACTAAAAATGGGTTCGCTAGGGGCTGGAGAGAGCTCAATGGGCTGAGCACATACTTTGCTTGCAGGAGGTCCCAGTTTGATCCCTGGCATCACTTGGTTCCCCCAGGACTGCCCCTGAGCACAGAACCTGGAGGAGCCTCTGAGCACTGCCTGGTGTGGCCCCAACAAAATGAGTGCCACATCTACAAGGTTCTCCTGAACTCTGTGCTGGAGGCTTCTGTGCCACCCCTATCAGCACCAACTCAGTACTTTGTCCTACTAATCACTGAATCCTCCGTTGAAGCAATAAATGAACTTGCTTAAAGCTTTGGCCCTAAAACCAGCCAGCTCCATTAGCATCTCTCTCAGCAATCAATTCCAGAACAGCATGGGTGAAATGGGCTAGTTACACTTGTCCTAACCCACTCCATGAAGATAAATAACATTGCTTTTCAGCTGTTTAGAAACCTTTTATCTTAGAGCTGAGAGATGGTCCAAGAGTTTGAGGTGCACATACTTTTGCAAGGGCTGGAGCGATAGCACAGTGGGTAGGGCGTTTGCCTTGCATGTGCCAGACCTGGGTTTGATTCCTCCATCCCTCTTGGAGAGCCTGGAAAGCTACCAAGAGTATCCCAAAGCCTGGCAAGCTCCCTGTGGCGTATTTGATATGCCAAAAAACGGTAGCAACAAGTCTCACAATGGAGACGTTACTGATGTCCGCTCGAGCAAATCAATGAACAACAGGAGGACAGTGCTACAGTGCGTACTTTGCAAGCTGCTGACCCCGTTCTCAATCCCCAGCACCACATGTCCCTCCCCGCCACCAAGTATCCCTAGGGACAATGCCCTGAAGGCTCTGAACATGCCCAGTCAGGCCAGCCCAGGAGTTCCCAGCACCTCAGGCCTCAGATACAAATTACTGGCCTGGTTAGCTGAGAAATGCTGGGACAGGCCCCAAGGTCTCCTAAGCACTGATAAAGCCCAGACTCACCCCACCCCTCACCCCTGGAGGAAAAAAAATCCTACCAAGTTATTATTTCAAAAATGTGCTCTGGAATCTTCCTTTGCCCTGAGGTGGCCTCTCTTTCCCATTGGGGGGAACATGGCAATCAGTTCTTTCCTGGCTAAAGTCAGCCCCGGGCACGACTTCTCCAACCAGTGCTCAGGACTAGTGCTCAACAGGGCCTGCAGCAATGCGGGGCAGTGGGGTGAGGTGGACACAGATGCTTCCTCCAGCCACAGGGCTGCCCCCTCCCAGGCCCCTGTTGGGGCACAGACCCACCCCTATCACAGCAGTGTCTAAGCCCAGAAGTCCCCAAGAACAGACTCGAGAAACCAACTCTGATTTAAATCCATAAACTGAGACCCTAAAGGCTGAAAAGCTATGATTTTTGTCCCAGCACCTCTTCCTTTTCCTTGACACAGAAACTAGGACTTCAGTAGGTGGAGAAACAGCCCCTGGAGGCCACTTGAAAGAGTCAGAACTCTTAGATGTATACATGACCTCTAGCACATTGAAGACCTCCCCCACTCCCCCAGTCTAAATTTACTTGACTCTAAAAGTTTCACAACTCCTGACTCCCCTGAGTCCAGGCACCCGTGAAGGTCAATGAAGAACAACTGGTTCCGAGTGATTCCTAAGTACAGAGCCTGGAGTAATCCCTAAGCATCTCCAGGTGTGGCCCCAAAGACATAAATAAATGAATAAATAAAAATTATAGGAGGCATAACTAAAGTTGGTTAATAACTTCTTAGGGAAAAAAATGTTTATACTTTGAATTGTTTCTCCTTTCCAGTACAACCAATGCTGTGTGTGATGCTTACTTCATGATACCTCCACTAAAATAGCTACTATATACTATATATATATATTTTTTTTCCATTTATTCCTCTGTGCCGCTTTGGCTCTGAGGACGCATGGATGGCTCCTTCAGAGCGCTGTCCTGAAGGCTTCAAGGTGGAAACTGCTGTGAGCTATTTTGAGCGTTTTGACTCTTTAAATAGCCGAGCCTGTGTGGCAAGGCAGAGATCCTGGATTTGTCCTGAAAGGCTGACAGAGCAAGCCCAACAGCCTCAACACTTCTGTATGGGGGTACATGAAGCATGAGGGGGCCTTAGGCATAGCTGAGAGCCTAATATAAACACACCAGACCAAGGAATAGACAGCGGGGGTCTGCGCCCCATCAAAGCATCCCAGTTCACACTCATTCAATTCTGACGTTCAGAGGGCAGAAATTATTTAACGAGAAAACGAGTAAAATGTGTAGTGCTGGGCAGGGGCGGTGCATGCTAGATGACAGGAACTTATGCAAGCATGATCTCCAAGCCCACGGCAGAGGAGGTTGGAGGGGAGGCCAATCTGACAAAGCAGAACTCCAGAAAGACTATGTCGCGGGAAGCAAAGCATGAAAAACAGTCACCTTTGGCGGGATGGGGAACATGTACCTCCAGGTTCAAAACCGTCATCACCTCTAGGTACACAGCTAGGGTATGCCAAGGAAAGAGGCCATTTGGCGAGCCCCAGGACTGGAAGGACAGTTCGGTGATCTGCCAGGGGTGCTCGGACAAAGACCCGTGTTGAGGGTCATCCATCACTTCTACCCGAATGGATGAAGAATGGTCCCACAGATGTGCTAACCAGTGAGCATGATATTAATCACAGGTATCCTGGGATCCAGAGCAGTCTGCGCTGTGCCCAGCACATAGTACAGGAAGCACAGAGCAAGGACTGTGTGGTTTGTGGGTTCTAACACTGCCCAGAACCCTGCTTGCATGGTTTCATCTCTCAGCATTGAAGAGACAGTTCAGAGCAGTGTGCCTCTGAGTGTGTCCCCCAACCAGCAGGTGGAATCAGTGTTTGCTAGAGGGGGCATCACAGGACAAATGCACCAGAGCATCAGAAAACCAGGGTGGACCCAGCAAGGTGAGTTCTGAGAAGCCCCCTGGGGGAACATAGCAAGTGTGAAAAAACCCTAGTCTATCAAACCAGCTGCAAATCATTTTAAAACATCAAATACATGCAGGAGCCATAGTCCAATTGGAAGGGCACCTGCCTTGCATACAGCAAACCCAGCCAGGTTTGATCCCCGGCATCCCATAGGATCCCCTGAGCACTGGCAAGAGTGATTCCTGAGTGCGGAGCCAGGAGTGACCTCTGAGCATCACCAGGTGTGGGCACCCCCAAACAAAAACAAACAAACAAAACAAGCCATCAAAATATTCCTCTTGTGCATTTAGGAATGATATGCACAGAATGAAGATTTCAAAGGAAAATGGAGCAGAAACAATGTCAAACCTGCCATCATGTGCCAAAGTCCGCATGGCAGGCACTGTTGACATGTGGCTCTTGTGTTAGGGGACCTGTAGGCTCAATGTCTGGGCCAGTCTTGACACCTTTCAGGTCCCCAGGACCTAGTGCAAAGCCAAAGTCATCACTACAGGGTTCTGCTCAGAGTGTCACTATTTGAAAATCATCCCTGTCATTCCCTTCCCCTAGATTCCCAAATCAGAAACAGCAGTGTCAAGATTCCACAGGCCAATGCCTCTGACTTCCCATCTGAGTACCGCAGGGGAGACCGCGAGACAGTTCCTTTCATTGGGAACATCCTCGTGACAACCCTGGGGAAATGAAAAAGCAAAACAGAGGAAACTTTAAGTTAATGATAAACGAATGCATGGCACAGCCGAGTTCAGAGACAGACTAGGGACAATTCTGAGTTCCAGACACTGAAGAGGCTTCGGGAGAGACATATCCTCCATATAGGGGGGCTTTGGGGGCAGCGTGAAACTTCACAATCAAAAGAGGGAAACTCTGCCTGCCTCCCCAACTTGTTTTCACCCACAAGCCCGTTTTACCAAAGAGATTTTTCTGCAACCTCAAGTGCATCAGTATACAAAGAGGCTCGTGGATCCAACACTTTACTGGTAATAAACCAGAAAAGGGGGCCAAGGGGAGAATATAGTGGTACTCAGGAGCATAGTGTGAGTGCAGCCAGTGGAAGCAGAGGTGAGTTAAGGAGGGTCAGGGCTGAGCATTGGGAAAAGGTGGAAGCGGACTCAAGAGCACTGTCCAGGGCTATTGGGTAAGTGGGGCAGGAAGCTGCTTCGAAAGCCAGGAGCACCGTGAGGTGGAGAGTCCCAGAACCTGGTGCAAATGACAGCAGACATGGTCACAGGGACACAGTTTCACAGTGAAGAGAAAGGAAGTGTAAGGATGGGCCGGACAGTTACTCATTGGATCCAGAGTATTGTGTGGAGAGTGAAGATGGACAGTGGGAGAGGGCTGTGGGGGACCAGGGAGGGGAGTAGAGGCAGAACCAACAAAGGCAGCAGCCAGATTGGTCTTCAAACATTAAATGTAATCCATTATTGTGAACTACATTATAAGGACTGTCCTCCCATTGTTCATTGATTTTTGCTCGAGCAGGCATCAGTAACATCTCCATTGTGAGACTTCTTGATACTGTTTTTGGCATATCGAATATGCCACAGGGAGCTTGCCAGGCTCTGCCGTGTGGTCGGGATACCCTCAGTAGCTTGCTGGGCTCTCCAAGAAGGACAGAGGAATCGAACCTGGGTCACTTACTGGTGTCCGCTCGAGCAAATTTTATTTAAAAATAAAATTATGATAGAAAGAAAGGTAAAGGTAAAGGCCCTCCCGTTGATCGTCGATTTGCTCGAGCGGGCCCAGTAACGTCTCCATTGGAGACTTTGTTGTTACTGTGTCTGGCATATCGAATACTCTCAGTAGCTTGCCGGGCTCTCTGAGAGGGGCAGAGGAATCGAACTTGGGTCGGCCATGTTGGCCGCTTGTAAGGCGAACGCCCTACCCGCTGTGCTATCGCTCTATCCCAAAACCCGAGTTCGATTCCTCCGCCCCTCTCGGAGAGCCCGGCAAGCTACCGAGAGCATTCAATATGCCAGACACAGTAACAACAAAGTCTCCAATGGAGATGTTACTGGGCCCGCTCGAGCAAATCGACAATCAACGGGAGGGCCTTTACCTTTACCTTAAAATTATGATAAATAAAAAAAAATAAACAGCAACCAGGATGGACAATTGGCCTTGTCGGAGGGATGCTGCACGCAGCGAACCCCAAATCTATGCAGACAAGTAGCCAGGAGGGGCACGGAGAGAAGGCAGAAAGGGAGGGAGGGAAAGAGCCTGGAGGAAATGAGGAAGGAAGGTGCAAGTGAAAATGGGGTTCCCCATGGAATGACCCCAACAGCCGCAGGTGGAAGGGATCCTGTGTCCACCAAGAGGAGGACAGACCAGCAGTGTGAACTGTAGCCATACGAGGGAAGATGGATCCAGCATCCAGCATGGTGGGGGCCACGGGTCCAGGCCACCTCACACATCAGCCCTGAAGCAGGATGCTCAGGAGAAGAATCCAGGCTCCACACGCATCCCCTCAGCTGGCCGACATGGAGAGGAAACTGCAGACAGAAAACAGAATCATGCTTGCCTAGGGCATGTGCCCATGTGTGTGTGTGTGTGTGTGTTGGTGTGTGTGTGTGTGTGCGTGTGTGTGTGTGGCTTCTGTGCAGAAAGAGGTGGACTAGCAGCTCACTAAAGAGTGGGGCACTGTTCTGTAGGGTGATGAGAATGTTCTTTAATTGACCAGGGTGACCAACTCCTGAACCTATTAAACAACGATTGAATCACATACTTCAAAAACCTATGGGCTCTAGAGCATAAAGATTTTTGGTTTGGGGGCCACACCCCACTGGTGCTCAGGGCTCACTCCTGGCTCTGCACTAAGGGATCCCTCCTGGCAGAGCTCAGGGGACCAGATGGGGATCAAGTCTGGGCTGGCCACGAGCAAGGCCGGCACCCAACCTGCTGTACTATTGCCTCAGCCCCTTTTTCCTGTTTGTTAGTGTTTTCAGAAAAGCTTGGGTACCATTACATTTTGGGTACCATTCACAGCTCAGCATTCCATCCTGACTCACACTCCATTCACATGGGAGCGTTTTTAGCATCACCTTCGGACGTCTCCTAAATCCCAGCCTTCCATTGCCCCAGCCCTCTGAGAGTCCTGCTGCCCTCTCCATCCTGGACATTCAGTGTCCTCCTTCCCAAGGTGTGACCTGCTCACACTCTCAATTTCCTTCCTGCCAATATCAGAACCACATCTCCACTTCCTCCCTGGCCTGGCCCAGCAAGCCCCTCCCAGTCTTGCCCCTGCCTCTCCTGAGTCCTGGCCTCTTCCAGTGCTCAGGGCACATTCCTACCTTGGCATGTGCCACCTCCCCCTCTGCTCCCCATCATGCCCACCAGCTCATTTCCTCGTGTCTCTCAACACCAATATTTCTCCCTCCATGAGGCGTTAGCTTTTCTCCTGCCCTGTGTCTCAGCTCACATGCTCTTACTCTCTCGTTTCCACTTGGTTCCTCTCTCCTCACAGCATTCATCACTGCCTGACTCCTTCCCTTCACACACACACACACACACACACACACACACACACACACTACAAAGTTCTGCACACCTTTGCACAAACGGACACACAAGCATTCACAGATGCAACCAAAAACCGATGGCACGTGTTATTCGTCATTCTCCCAGCCCGCTCTCAGCGGTACACGACAGAGGGTCAAAAAAACTGATCGAGTAAGTGAAAAATCCCTGAAACAACCCCTTACTTAAAGGGCCAAGGGGGCAACTGAGCAAGAGGCTGAACCCTGCGGCCAAGCATTTCATGCACGAGGCCCCGTCTGTGACCCCAACATCACTGCTATACTATTGCCTCAAGACAGCACAGGGCTTTGGGTGGTCACCCTGCATGCAGCCGACCCTGGTTTCATCCCTGACACCACACAGAGTCCTCCTAGAACCTCTAGGAGTGACCCTTGAGCACAGAGCTAGGAGTAAGCCCTGAGACCCAAGTAGCCCAAACTACCTTCCTGACAACACACACACACACACACACCAACACAACAAAAATACTTCCTAAGAAAAATCCCACATTAACTCCCTAAACCTCACTCCCCCAGCTCCTGGTTACAAATAAATAAAAGGAAAGTCAGAGGAGAAAGAGAGGCAGTGCGGGGTGTTTTGCAGTATCACTGCTCACCCAAGCTGGGAAGAGCATCATGGCCTGGGTGAATCTCTTTAAAATATATATATTTAAAGGCAGAAATCACCAATTAGTTGGGACAAGGAAGTGCTTTGAAGTTGGAAAATGCTTTGTACAAAGCTAATAATATTTTGGCAGTGGTGGCTTCAAACGGGTATATGTAGCTCTTCTGCTCAGAAATAGCTCCTTGGAGGAAAAATTATATTCCTGAAATGAGAAGGCTTTTATAGAATAAAACCTGATTAAAGAACTCAAGTTTCTACTTAATCACATAGTGCGAATCTGCCAGGCCCGGAGCACATCACCGGCTGGGCTCAGGAAATAAGGAGCAATAATACAACATGCCCTGCCAGCCTGTTTGATGTGGAAGGTGGAAAAGGAGAGAAGAAAAACAGAAAGTGTGTCAGAGGGAGAAGAAGCCAGGAAGAGAAAACAGAGGGAGAAGCAGCAAGGGCTGAATGCCATTCTGTTCACTCATTCCTTCAGCAACTTTTTCATGAGCCCCTACTATGTGCCAGGTACTGGGTAAAATCGGAGAGAACGTCCCCGAGAACAGGTGAGACACTCCAGTACCACAAGCTCTGACTGAGACTGTTGGTGGAAAGATCTGGACACGTCTCGCATTCCTGAGCAAGGAGACCCTGAGAGTGTCTTAAAGATCCAACAGAAAGGAGGGATTTAACCACACAAGCCCATCCATACTCTCTCACGGATTCCTGGAAACAGCACTGGAAGCGTCTGTGATGCCTCACATACTGTGTGATCTCAGGATGAACAGAACTGTTGAGAATAAGCCCAGTTCTCACGGAGCTTATGTCTGGGGTTCGGGGTTCCCGGGGCAAGAGCAGAGAATCAAATGGATACATGGACAAAGTCAAGGGCTGAGAGCTGGAGGCCAGGACAGGAATGCCCAAACGAGAGGGAAGACCTGGCTTAAAGCAGTTATCTGGGACTTCCTGAGAAACAGGGCCACTCGAAAGAGGACCCGGGCTGCCCCTCGCTGGGTCACCACTGGTCCAGCAGACTAGCTGTCACATCCATAGTTTGCCTCCGGGTGCCATCTTAGCTCACCAACAGCCCTGGCTGAGACTCCCAGTTGAATCCCAAAATGGATTAGTGCCATTCAGAGATGTCTCTGGAACCCAACCATTTACAATCTAGACTTTTACATTTATAATCGCGGCCATGTGAGTTTTTATGATATTCAAAATGAGCAATGGAAAATAAATTATCAAGTGTCTGCCCCTGGCAGGTAGGCTTGAATGGTGGTGGGAAATGTCGAGCAAAACAAATGAGAGAGAGAATATTGGGAAAATTGTCTGCCATAGAGGCAGGGTGAGGACTGGAATGTGTGTGGTGGAAAATGTGCACTGGTGGAGGGATGGATATTCCATCATTGTATGGCTGAATCTCAAACATGAAGGCTTTGTAACTCTATCTCACGGTGATACAATTTTAAAAGATGTAATGTGGAATCCATGCCCAATTCAATCAGCTTAATCAATGGGTGAACAGATAGCAGTACTCGATGCGTGCTGAAAGTAGACTGCAGTCCGAATGACGGCCATTCAATACCTCTATTGCAAACCACAACACACATAAGGAGAGAGAGAGAGAGAGAGAGAGAGAGAGAGAGAGAGAGAGAGAGAGCAAAAGGGAATGCACAAAAGGTGGGGTGATATGGGGACGATGGGTGGGGGTAGTGGGAGGGATACCGGGATCATTAGTGGTGGAGAATGGGCACTGGTGAAGGGATGGGTACACAGTCATTCATGACTGAAACATAAGCACAAAAGTTTGTAAGTCTGTAACTGTACCCCACGGTGATTCATTCATAAGGTAAAGGTAAAGGTAAAGGCCCTCCCGTTGATCATCGATTTGCTCGAGCGGGCCCAGTAACATCTCCATTGGAGACTTTGTTGTTACTGTGTTTGGCATATCGAATACTCTCGGTAGCTTGCCGGGCTCTCCGAGAGGGGCCCAGTAACGTCTCCATTGGAGACTGTGTTGTTACTGTGTTTGGCATATCGAATACTCTCGGTAGCTTGCCAGGCTCTCCGAGAGGGGCGGAGGAATCGAACTCAGGTCGGCCATGTTGGCCGCTTGTAAGGCGAACGCCCTACCCGCTGTGCTATCGCTCCAGCCCAAAGGCCCTCCCGTTGATCATCGATTTGCTAGAGTGGGCCCAGTAACGTCTCCATTGGAGACTTTGTTGTTACTGTGTCTGGCATATCGAATACTCTTGGTAGCTTGCCGGGCTCTCCGAGAGGGGCGGAGGAATCGAACTCGGGTCAGCCATGTTGGCTGCATGCAAGGCAGACACCCTACCCGCTGTGCTATCGCTCCAGCCCATAAATAAATAAATAAATAAATAATAAAATAAAAGAAAGAAAGAAAAGGAGGCCACTGCAGGAGGCCTGGAGCAGAAGCCTGGGTATAATCGCCAGGCACAGAGAAAGAAGGCTGGCAGGAGGGTCCCAGACAGAACTACAGCAGTTAGACAGGAGGCTGCAGAGTGCAGGGAAGAGGAGGGAGAGAGAAGAGACAGAGGACACTAGGGGTTGTATCTCCAGGCAAAGGACACTAAGTCCACATGCATGTGGGGGGGGCAGATGGGAGAATGCTGGTGTACCATGGCACAGTCTCCTAGTGGGCAGTGTGGTGAGGATCAGAGGAAGGGGAAGGGGAGGGAGACGGTGGACAGAGGGAGGCGCCCAGTGAGCTCAGAGATGAAGCAGGAGATGGAGTCATCCCTGGGTCCTGGGATGACTGACCCAACAGTGGTATTGGGGAGGGGCTACTAAACAGAGATGCCAAGTGGGGGCTGGGGGCGGAGTCTGACTTAGGGGTGTGAATTTCCATGACAGATTGTGAAGCTGACAGTTCCCTGTGAAAAGGATCCTTTGATATGTCCTCACATGGAAAGATGTCTATGATCCACCAGGGAAAACAAACAATACGGCCATCTTCATACTGTAATCTCTATTGTGGGGCAAGGGGCAGGAAGTAAGTCTCCTAACACAGTGCCAGTGATAACCTGGACTACCCAAGTAGTGCTTGGGGGCCTCCAGAGCTGTCCCTAGCATCATATGGAGGACCATGTGGTACCAAGGCTCACACCAGGGTCGGCCATATGCAAGGCAATAAACTCTGTACTATGGTCCTACAGTAATTATTTCTTAAAACACACAGAAAAATATGTGATCATCCAATCTCTCTACTGGACCTTGTTGCTTTATAAGGGCACTAGATTACTCAAGTCCCACTCTCTTTCCATCTCTCTCTCTCTCTCCCTCCCTCCCTCCCTCCTCCTCTTCTGGGCCTTATGGTTTACAATACATATAATGAAAGTTATCAGGTATATCCCTTTACCTGATTTCAACACTCACTTCCTATCTGCAATGATCATTTCCACTGGTGAAGGGACGTTATATGGCTGAAATCCAATCATGAACAACTGTGTAAATGTATATATCACTGTGATTCAATTAAAAAGAAATATTTCTTAATGGTAGAATTCTCAGACATCAGAAGTACCCTGAAGTCAGAAAACCAGGCAGGGGCGATACTAATTCATCCCTGGGGAGCACCATCTCCCACTCCTGATGATACAGTGCAGGGGCTCAGGAGTCCAAGGAGATCATGGAGTCACCTTCCCAAAGGGCTGGAGAAAGTCACTTCAACCAGCCTTAATCAACCCACTGTCCAGAGAGACGAATAACGATCACTCTGTCAGATCTACCTGCAAGGCAGACGCAGGTGAAGTTGCTTCCCTCTTGCTTCTCCTTGGCATCCACGCAGCTGGCGTTGTTCTGACAGGGGTGCGCCTGGCATGCATCAAATTCTTCACAGAAAGGACCCACGTACTGATCATCACAGCTACAGGAAAATGTTGCCTGGAACGAACACACAGGGTTTGTTACATGAAAGCCACCTAGGATGCAGACATTGGCAATGACACGGGGACTTGAAGAGGACCACTTGCCTTAATTCAAGTTGGATTGGTTTCCCACGAATTTCCAATATTCTAGTTCTTTGAGGTCTGGCTCATGCTCTATCTGTGCACACGTCTCCCCGCCACCCAGGCTTAATGCAATTCCCATGATCAGACTGACCCGTTCCTCCACCACCCTCTTCCCCACCTCCTCCAGTCATCAACCGATATTTTTCATGGGAACTGCTATTTTTGTTGCTACTTGTTAGTGCATTTGCTTCAGTTACCCGTATTTCATATAAGATAGGAATCATCTGGTATCTGTATTTTATTTTCTTCTTCCACTTGGCAATATCCCATCTACTTCAACCCCTGTTACTGCAGAAGGTGAGGTTTCGTCTTTTGTAACAACTGCTGAGCATCCCAATAAGACTTCATGCGTGGATGTAGATATGTGGGATTACACCACATCTATATCACCACAGCACCGCTCCTCTATACAGTGATACCACTACCAAGGATTTTAAATACATCATTTACATTGCAAGTTGGTTAAAATGATATTTTTGGAAGAAGTTGTCTTACTCTGTTTCAAGCCTTTCTTTTGATTGTTCATTCTTTATTCATGTTTACCCCAACTGTTTCAAATTTTCCTAAACTAGAAATGGAAAGAAAAAACCCCAACTCATTTTAAGCAAAAAAAAAAAAAATGAAGTTTTGCTGACCTGACAGAGAAATAGCAATTTTGTTAGAGCAGATATATTGTACAACCATCATTAAATTAGACGTCACTCCAAGCAACTGTAATCTTTCAGCACGGATCCTGATTACATTAGCACTGTAGCACTGTCCTCCTGTTGTTCATCAATTTGCTCGAGCAGGCACCAGTAACATCTCCATTGTGAGACTTGTTACTGTTTTTGAATACACCATGAGGAATTTGCCATGCTCTGCCGCGTGGGCGGGATACTCTTGGTAGCTTGCTTGGCACTCCAAGGGGGACAGAGGAATTGAACCCGGGTCGACCACGGGCAAGGCAAGCGCCCTACCTGCTGTGCTATTGCTCCAGCTCAAGTTGAAAAAAAATAGCTCAAATGTCCTACTCATATCACCCTTCAAAAAAACTGAGAGAACTTGTCCTGAAAATAAGCCTTAATGTTCAGTCATGTATATTAAGTCATGGGCTTAAAGAAAAATTAAAATTAAAAGGTATGCTTATGATTAAAGGTATGCTTTCATTAATTTTACTAACACAATCAGACCCAGACGACAGCATTGGAAGCATAGAGGGGGCAAGAAGAGTGTTGAATCAACCTGGCCATGCTCAGGGGTGACTGTTGATGGTACTCAGGGGACCAAACGCAGGATGGCCTCATTCAAGGCAACCTTGTTACCCACTGTCCTATTTCTCCAACCCTAGAGGAAGCTGAGAAGCCTGAGGGGAAAGTCTTGTTTCTGCAACGACTAATAAAAGTCAAATCAACTGGAGCCTTCCTGCTTTCTTCTCAGTGCAGCCCGAGGGATGAGACATGTCTCAAAGTATCTCCAGCCTGGTTCCAAAAATCTGGTGGTGCCGTGGGTAGCAGGAATATCTCACTTCATAAAGAAGAGAAGGAGAAGAGGCACAGGAGAAAGCCATAAGCAAACCCAACTGGCAAAAATCAAAGCAGGGTAGGCACAGAACCTCTTCCCAGCGGTCCCTGGCCCCACATAGCAGACAGATGTTCAAATCCCACCAACACACGCTCCTGGGCCCACACACCTGCCATCATTCCCCCCAGATTCCTGCCCCTAAGATGGGAAAGTAACTCTTCCTCTTCTCCAGGAGCTAACTCAGCAACCCAGCTCCTCCACGCCTCCCCCCACCCTACACAGTACACACCTTCCTCCTATTCTTCACACCAAGCAAATAAAATCCTTCAGCACACCCAAGAAGAGAGGGCAGTCTGCTCTTCTTCTGTTCTCATCCATTTCTCAGTAAATTTACTCCTTCCTATTTATTTCCTTTGTGGCCCTCGTTCCTCCCTTCTTTCTTATAATGCCCACCCTCTCTGCCAACCATGGTTAACAGCAGGAAGTTCTGCTTGATCATCACACTGTCTTCTAAGTAAAGGTCAGTGTTTGGTAGATTTTCTTAGGTCTTCTAGAAAAACAATAACAGCTCCCCCTACCCCCAAATTCATGTCAAATGCAAACCAGGATAAGGCTTTCTTTCCGTCCCTAGACCATGATGACACAGATGATGATTCTAGAATAAGCTTACGGAAAGTCTGTACAATCTGCCATGAAGTAAGATACTTGGAAGGCTAGTTGAATATTATCAATGCTATTTTAACTTCTAGATTATAAAATAGGAAAAAAATTACATAAATTTAAATGATCTATTATTTATTTCTTACCTACCAATATAGGCTGGAGCGATAGCACAGCTATAGGGCATTTGTCTTGCACGTGGCTGACCCAGCCGACCCGGTTTCGATTCCTCCGCCCCTCTCGAAGAGCCTGGCAAGCTACCAAAAGTATCTCACTCGCACGGCAAAGCCAGGCAAGCTACCCGTGATGTACTCAATATGCCAAACACAGTAACAAGTCTCACAATGGAGACATTACTGGGCCCGCTCAAGCAAATTGATGAACAATGGGAGGACAGTGCTACAGTGCTACCTACCAATATGCATACTGAATGTTTAGATTCCCTAATACTTAGTACATGGGTGACTTCTGGAGGATACCCATGCAGAAGTGATGATGCAGAGTCACTGTCTGGTCGCCTCCTACTTGCAGCTACATGTCTCCTACATTTCATATTGTCCTGCCCAGAAACAAGCACACTTTCTAAGAAGAGCCATGGGATCCCAGCGAGCTCTGAGTTGGCACCATCTGTAGATGGCCTTTGCCACAGACAGACATGGGAGGCTGAAGGGGCCAACCCTAAAAGCAGCCCAGAAGCCAGTGAGTCAAACAGGACTTGAGCGTGATGAGAGTAGACTATAGACCGAACAAGATTGCCACTTAATGTCTCTTGCAAACCACAGCACACAAAAGGAGAGAGATAATAAAAGGGAATGCCCTACCACAGAGGTAGGGTGGGATGGGGGGATGGGGGTGGGAGGGATACTGGGACTGGTGGTGATGGAGAATGGGCACTGGTGGAGGGATGGGTATTCGATCATTGTATAACTGAAACCCAAGCACAAAAATTTGTAAGTCTACAACTGTACTTCATGGTGTTTCACTAATAAAAATTTAAGAAAAAAAATTAAAAAATAAAATGATAAAATGTAAAAAAAAACAGGACTCGAGGTTGAGTTTAACCAAGGACTTGCTTGGTTGAGCTCAACTTGAATGACTTCAGCCCAGCCAGCAGATTTGGACAGGGGTGCTGTTTCACAGAATGCTTTTGATAAAGAACCATGGCAAATCCTTTCAAGATCCCGTCTCTTTTCATTTATGAACACATTTTCCAGTTCTATCTTAGAAACCAACAAAATGGGAAGAAAGACAATGGTTTGTCTGAAGTTATAGCCAGTTGTCAGTTTTCCACGTTTATCACTGCTTTGTGGGAAAGAACTATGGAAGAACAACATTCTAGCAATAGTGACTTCCTGTCTGGAAGCCAAGTTTGGCCTGATGATGTGAGTTTTTTTCTCTCTACACAAAGTTTCACAGATAGGAGCATTTCAAAGGTGGTCTTCTTCATAGGAAACCCTTCAAAGATCTCAAAAGCAGAATTGCTTTTGCACCATGAACCTAAGGAAGGACTACTGTACCATTTTAGGTTTGGGCTTTATTCTTTAAAATAAAGATAAGTTTTGCTTAAAAAATAAATAGGAAATTCCTTTGCTAGAACTGTCTTCTTGGGAAATTCTGGGCCTGGCTCCAGTGTCCAGTAGAGCACACACCACTTATGTTTGCAGACGTGTCTGGAACGCCTTGTGCATCTCCTGATTTGTGGCTGCCTCTGAAACATGCAGGCTGTGTAGAGTGCCCAGAGCAAACAATTCCAAGTGGGGCTCAGTGTCACCATCAATCACTGCAAGCCATTGTTCCTGGCAGCTGTCCTCTGAAATTTAGTCAGTGTCCAGACATTCCATATAACAGATAAATTTCTTTCCTTATTTGAAGGCTACATTTTGCATACAATTCATCTTACCAAAGTTCCATGGAAAATATGTGACCCATGAAAATATGTTATTAAGAAGTCCCAAAATCAAATATCTTTGAGTGAGTTTTGATGGATGCTCACAAAACAGCTACACATATTTTGTTGGCTTTGTTTTAAGCCTTGAAAATAACTTGAAGGAATGGATGAAAGGTCTAATTTGGATCAAGAAAATAAATGAATTACTTCTGAAACTTGGATGTATGTATGATGGATGGATGTTGATGTATGTATAGATGGATGATGGACAGATGAATGGATGGATGAATAGATAGATGGATGAGAAGCTGAACTATTTGCATACTCATGACAATAACCCTTTAGTTAAATATTTATGTATTCTGTATAATATCATTCATAAATCCAGAATATTTTCCTAGAATAAAGAAACTTCCTATATTGTTAAATCGTTTATCTAATAGTTTCAAGGCTGTTATCTTGTCAAAGGCCATCAATAATTTTTAGGAAACTATGTCTGTTATGATATTGTTGTCAAAAACTGTCTGACTATTGAAAACTGTTAATTGTTAGCTCAACCTTGAGAAATTTAACCCACTGATAATGGCATTACTTGTTTAGGGCTAATGAATTTAACCAGAATATAAGACAAGATGGGCAGATTTTAAATTATTAGCTAAACCAATTTTGACTATAGTGCTTAGTTCAATAGCTAGGATATGGAAACCCCACAAATGTTCGAATGTCCAGTGACAAATGAATGGGTCAAGAAGTTGTGCTATATACACAACAGAATAAGAAAAGACGAATCATCCATTCTTGATGCAACTAGAATGGGATAGAAGGGCATTATGTTAAGTAATGCAAATCAGAGAGAGAAAGACAAATATTGGGTACTCTCATTTGCGACTGGAGTGATAGCACAGTGGTAGGGCATTTGCCTTGCGCACAACCTGCCTGGCCGAGCCAGGTTCGATTCCTCCGCCCCTCTCAGAGAGCCTGGCAAGCTAGCCGTGATGTATTCAATATGCCAAACAAAGAAACAACAAGTCTCACAATGGAGATGTTACTGGGCCCGCTCAAGCAAATCAATGAACAATGGGAGGACAGTGCTACAGTGCTCATTTGGGACAGATATGGTCAAAACAAGAGAATATATAGTATTGAACAATGACAAGCCCTTGGTCTTGGATTACAAAACTGAGATTTCCAAGCAGTAGAGGAAAAGGGGAAGAATGATGGGGGTAAACTAGAGGTAACACAGGGTAAACCAGAGATGACATGGGTAGACCAGAGGTGACACGGGCTAGACTGAAGTGACACAGGGTAAACTAGAGGTGACACAGCGTAGACTAAAGGTGACACAGGTAAACTAGAAATAAGACATGGTATACTAGAGATGACACAAGGTAGACTAGAGGTGACATGGGGTAAACTAGAGGTGACACAGGTACAGTAGTGGAGGGTCGTAAGCACTTTGATAGAGGTGACATATAGTAACTGAAATCAAAACCATACACATTAACACTTTTATAATCATGTTACCTAAACTATAGTAATATTTTAATAATAAAATTAGAAACTAAGCTAAATTAAAGGTATTTCCTTGAAACATTATTTTACGCTTTCACTTAAAAGTATTTTTCATCATTAACATGAAGAATGACCCTGAGAGAATTTCAATTTTCCCAAAGCAGAATTTCAATTTTCCTCAAAATCCTGAAGTCAAACATTTCCTTTGTTCATGGATGAAAGTTGCAGTGATAGGGAGCTCCCTTGAAAAATGTCCAGCTTCATAGAAAGATTGCATTCATCTGGGGAACATAAAGTAACAAAATAGGAGACTAACACCCAAGAGTGGCCGAGATTAGTACCAGGAGGTTTGTTCCATGGCTTGGAGGCCAGCCACACATGCTAGGGGAGAGGGGAGCTCAGATAGAGAAGGGAGCACCAAACAAAGGGTGTTGGGAGGATCCTCCCAGGATGGGAGAAGCATGCTGAAAGTAGACAATAGACCAAACATGATTGCCACTCAGTGCCTCTTTTGCAAACCACAGCACCCAAAAGGATAGAGAAAACAAAAGGGAATGCCCTGCCATAGAGGCAGGGTGGGATGGGGGGAATGGGGGGTGGGAGGGATACTGGGACCCGTGGTGGTGGAAAATGGGCACTGGTGGAGAGATGGGTATTTTATCATTGTATAACTGAAATCCAAGCACAAAAATGTGTAAGTCTAAAAAAAGGAAAAGAAAAATGTCCAGATTCAAAAACAAAAAAGACCTGCCAAGCTGCATTTATTTAACGAACATTAAACAAGTACTGACCAGGTGCCAAGCACCCTTCCAGAAGCTCCGGGATCCCACAAGCAAACCATGTTTTGTCACAGAGGTGACATCCTCGTGGAACTACACACAAGGACGTGACTGGAAGCATTAGTGGCCAGACATTGTTTTGCTGGACATCATTTATAAAACCCTTAGAAAATCCATTTGCTCAAGAACCAGCCAAGCTTCGTTTTAAGGAGCAATGTAAATCTCATTGATTTGGTGCCCATAAATTCAGACTCTGGTGGAAGTTCAACTTCATCAACAGGGAAGACATTTACTATACGAACAATTTATGAAGTACAGAGCCAAACAAGTGAATAAATAAGTCTAAATTCCCTAGTCTGGACTCCAAGGACCCTGGCCTTATTTGGAGGTGGGGAGGGGCACATTGGTTGTTTTTTTTGTTTGTTTTTGGAATCATTCTCTGCAATTTTTCTTTCAGTGGCACCTGAGGCTCAAGAACCAAGAGAAGTTTTCTAAGGAGCTTTATTTCTCTCTTTCAGAGCCAGAATTGATTCAATCTACTTTACCTTTCCCAGAAAAGAAGTAAACAGAAAATACATTTCCCTCCCTCTGGTGTCCCTGAGACATTAGTATCAATATAAAACCCCCGGCTGACCAGGCATTAAATCTCCTTGTTTATAGAGCTGGCTTCTCTGGAAGGAGCTCACTAATCTTCAGGCTGTCAGGTGGGTCTTACGAGATCCATTTTAGGAACTGAGAACAGACTCTGCTGAGCAGTCAGACAAATTAAAGTGCCACAGCGAGGTCAAGCCTGGTCCCCACAGCCAGCTCCTCAGCCCTTCTTCTGCCCTCTCATA
The DNA here is from genome assembly GCF_029834395.1 of Sorex fumeus. NCBI lineage: Eukaryota > Metazoa > Chordata > Mammalia > Eulipotyphla > Soricidae > Sorex > Sorex fumeus. The sequence goes on from NW_026606062.1 coordinate 6,264,351, forward strand.
CGAACAGCTCTTACCTTCATCCAAAATGCCCCCAGTGCCAGTAGCATTTTAGTTCTTGTTCTAGATGTTTTTTCTTTTCTTTTCTTTTTTGTTTCATTTTGGGGCCAGTACACCCAGTGGTGCTCAGGGTCAGCCCTGGCTGACTCCTGGCTTTGTGCTCAGAGGTCAGCCCTGGAGGAACTGAGGGACCATAAGGAGTGACACGGATCAAACCCTGGTTGACCATACATGAGGCAGGAGTCCTCCTCACTGTACTATCTCCCCTGTCTGTCGCTTCTTTACTCTGGCTGGCTAGATGCTTTTCTGATCAGTATCATCAAATATCATTGGGTTCACTGATTCCAACTTTCTCTAGCCTTGAGAATAACAGCAGGGCTGGAGAGATAGTACAGGGTTTATGCACTTGCTTTTACGTGTACCTGACACCAGTTTGATCCCTAGCCACGCATGTGGGCCCCAGGACATGACTGAGAGTGATGGAGTAATCCCTGGGCACAAAGCCATAACACTGAAAAACAGTTTCGCTCCTGGGGACTAACAGACTTCCTCCTTTGAACAAAAATGAATCACAAAACTGAACATGTTTTCCTCCGGACAACTGTGGCATCAAGGAAAGGCTGTTGGTCAACTGCCGTGTCCAGGGAAGACCTGGCTGGCTCAGTCCACCCTGCAGTCCACCCTGCAGTCATAAGTACAGCATGTCCAGCCAGGCCTGGAGAGAGGATTCCTCTTATACAGCCAACAACTGAAAATTAAGAAGACGTTTCTCAACTAGTTCTCCATCCCTACAAGAGGGTCGGAAGGCACTGTCTGATGCCTAGCCTAACAGCCCTATACACTTTTGGCTTCTAATAGAGGGGAGAGTTGAGATAACGTGGTCCGTAAAGATGCCTCCTGAGTTTTCAGCATCACTTCTTTGAGTCAGAGCTCATATTCTCCTAAGCACGCTTGAGTAACCAAAGGCTGTGAGCCCCATTTAACTCGGGCAACCATGCGGCATCTATCAGATATGGAGCTGTCCCCTGATCCCCAAAACACTGGCTCTGACCAGGCGGGAGGTGGAGCCCTAGAGGCCTCATCTCAGCAACCCTTCCTCAGTCAAGTACCCATAACCCCCAGCTCCCAGGTTTTGGGAACCAACACCAGTGGTCATTCAGGTGTGAAAGTCTCATGAGCTGGGGGAGAAGGCAGCTGGAATAGAGATGGGATCACTAAGACAACGATGGTTGGAGGGATCGTTCAGGATGGGAGATGTGTGCTGAAAGTAGATAAAGGACCAAGTGTGATAACCTCTCAGTATCTGTATTGCAAACCTTAATGCCCAAAAGTAGAAAGAGAGTATGGGGGAAATTGTCTGCCATGGAGGCAGGGGAAGGGTTGGAAAGGGAGGGTATACTGGGAGCTTTGGTGGTGGAGAATGTGCACTGGTGGAGGAATGGGTATTTGATCATTATATGATTGAAACTCAAACATGAAAGCTTGTAACTGTATCTCACGGTGATTCAATATCAAAAAAAAAAGAAAAGGAAAGGAAAAGAAAAACAGGAAGTATAGAAGGGGCAAACACTGTACCCCAGATCAAAAACAGCAACCGTAGCTGTATCTGCCTTTGACTCAACCCAGGTGAGTTGCAAAACAAAGGTCTGCTGTGTCTCCTGTGCTCTCTCAGACAGGTAGAAGTTAGCCTTAATGCAGAGCCAGTAATCTTTAGAATATTACTATTTGGATAGAAACTTGAAGAGACAGTCTGAGATGTCTATCTGTGACCTCGCCGTGTTTATAAATCCGTCTTTCCCCAGTCCAGACCTCACAGGAGCACGTGGAGACAGTGCCATCTTATCGGGAACACAGTGATCTGTCTCAAAGGAGAACTCCCAATTTTTAAATTCTTGTCCATTGGCTATGTTTTATTAGTCTGCTTTCATGATGCATGGAATTCAAACAGCATACTTGTGTTGCTTCCAACCTATTATTTTATGTCCCCATTAGTTTTCGACATACGATTACTCATCTCTTTGGGCTCATTCACGACAAATGGAGGGGCTCGTTCTTTGTTTTTTAAGCTTAGAGACGAGCACGTCACCAAAACGCTTGAGACTCGACATTCATGAATTCAAGGAATTCATTTCTTTGGCTTCCATGTTAAATTCTAAATAACAGAAACAATCACGAGAATCCTGCTGTTCCTTCCTACCAAAGAACGTGGAAGTCGGCTTCGTCACACAGGGGGGTGGAAAGTAATGTTTTTCAGAACATTTGTCAAAGGAGTTTCTTTCCAAATTGGACAGAAAGATTGGCAAAATGGAGGCATGCAAAAGTGATTTGCAGTCATTCTCAGCTCTCTGGAGTGGCCCATAATTAAGCATAACACTCCCATGTAATCAGTCTCGATCTTCAATTCACTAACATTGGTATGTTTATTCGATGCTATGTTCCAATCCATTAACAGAAGTAAAGTTTGACATTTGAAAAGCCGAAAGCCACGAAAATATCCTCTTTTATTATATTTCCCTGGCCAGGGGGGAGCGGGGGAAGGGGGAAGAAAACATATTAGTGCCTCATATAAATGACAGGCCATTCTACTTTCTTATTTTAAAATTCCATTTGGCCCGCTAGTTATTTCCTTTGCTGTAGAGCAAAAGAAATTGCTAAAGAAGAACTTGAATAAAATGGACATCTGGATGTATACATTATTGATGGAAAGGAACCCGATGAACAGAAAGCCTCAGATGGAGAAATCTTCCTATGAAATTCATGTTTTATACTGAAAGTGATGATGAGAGAGCAGTGGTAACTGTATACATGGAGAAACCAGTGAGGACAGTGCGGGTGGAGATGATCATTTACCCACATCAATGCTGGCATGCACTGAGTCAGAGTAAGGGAACGAAACGCAATAAATCAAATCACGACGAGCTCTGGCACCACGACACAGGCGGAAATTAGAAGTGGGACTTAGGGAGCTCACGAACACCCCCGATCCCTCTCTCCCCATTAAGCACACTGGCCCTGCACACAGCTCAGGGAATGGGGACGGGAGGGGAGCGAGTGCTCATACAGAGGTAGTGCCCAGGCAGCACTACACCTGCACCAGGTAGGAGATGTGGCACCTCCCTCCCCGGCAGCCCCTGTTCCCTGTCGGGCCTGGCTCCCTGGCCCCCGAGTCTGTCCTTAAGTCGGTGTCAGGGGGCAGTTTCTGTTCTTTGAAGGAGGATCCTCGGAGCCCTCAAGACCTGTGTGACCATATGAAAAGCAAGTTGGGGAGACAGATCTAAAGACCACTGGTGTGACAGCCAATGTCCCACCCCCAGAGTTCCCTCTCAGAAACCCATCCTGGGCTCTCGCTCTTCTTTCTTCCTCCTCCCCTCCTCCCTCCATCCCCACTGCCCTGCCTGCTCACGTACTTTTGTCACTAGTGTCAGATCTGTAGCAGTGTAGCACTGTCCTCCCATTGTTCATCGATTTGCTCGAGCGGGCACCAGTAATGTCTCACAACAAATTGTGAGACTCGTTGTAACTGTTTTGGGCCACAGGGAGCTTGCCAGGCTTTGCCATGCAGGTGGAATACTCTCGGTAGCTTGCCGGCCTCTCTGAGAGGGGCGGGGGAATCGAACCTGGGTCGGCCATGTCAGCCGAGTGCAAGGCAAACGCCTTACCCGCTGTGCTATAAGCAAGAAAGCAAAACACAGCACTCAGTTGACAGAAGGCACTGGTCCCACCTTCTTTAGAGAGGGCGCTGCAAGTCACCAGCCCCACTCCTTCCCTGAGGAAGAATCATGGCATATCCAGTCTATTAATATTTCGGCCACCACTCCAACAGAATAGCTTTCATTCTATAATCCCTGATATCATGGAATTTGATTAGAAGCATTTCTACAGTACTTGGAGGGTGGGAAAACTCTGTTGATTTTATTGCAAAAGATTTTATTTATATAGACTCCCTGATCTGAGTAAAGCACTTCTTATTGAATTTCTCCTCACACAAATTGAAATCACACCAGCAGAAGGGGGTATGTTCTATCATTCATTTGAATTAAATCTGAGCTCATCAAACAGTTTTTTTCATCATTTTAATACCGACTCTAAGGTCTTTGATAACTAATAATTCCGTTTCTATTGGGTAACAAGAAAATAATCATTTTAATCACTTCCAGAAGAAACCCATCAAAACACATAACTCACAGGTGGAAAAGAATTAGGTAGATTGACAGGAAAGGTGAATCCTACTTGCTTTAAACTGTTATTATTTATAGTAGTCTCATGAAGTGACTTCTTGGCAGCGGGGGGGGGGGGGGTGGACAATTTAATCCTCTGATTCTGAATGATAGAAAAAACTCTGCTCCCAAACTTTGACTATAAGAATATTAAACACTGTGCGCATCTTTCTCTCAAACATTTCTGGCTCATATCTCAATTTTAAAGATTCTAGTGATGGTCATTTTTTTCTAATTCATTCGTGACTTGGAGATGAGATTTAGAAGGTTAATTCAGTATGTGCGTGTGTATGTGTGTGTGAGAGAGAAAGAGAAAGAGACAGAAAGAGAGAGAGAGAGAGAGAGAGAGAGAGAGAGAGAGAGAGAACATGGCCTTAATTCCCCAGAGGCATCATCAGAAGGGGCTGATGAAGTGTCTTGTCTCAGGGCTGGAGGGTGTGGATGTGGGGTGAACACTTAGTGCCGATAAAAGCTCTGACAAAGGTTATACTACTTGTCTTGTGGTTGCCAGCCTTGGCAGTCCTTGGCATGGGGATCAATTTCAAAGAATAGTTTCACTTTCTGTTTTGGGGACACACCCAGAGGTTCTCAGGGGTTTTTCCTGGTTCTGAGCTCAGGGATCACTCCTGACAGTGCTCAGGAAACCATATAGGATGCTGGGAATTGAACCTGGGTCAGCCATATGCTAGGTAAGCACCCTGCCCATTGTACTATCGCTCCAGACCCTCAAAGAATAGTTTCTAATCCAGAGTCTTGGATGTTCATGTTGAAACTCTTTCAGGAACCAACCCAGGCGGTGATTTCCTTGGGGGCTCCCCAAAGGGGCTTTTGCTACCGAAAGAGGCTCCAGGTCATTTCTGCCATCTGATGAGCTCTTCTCCTGGAGGATCCCAGATCCTCTCAAATAAAAGTAGCAAGTCTGGGAAAACATCTGTCTCAGAAGGACGCTTGGTAATGGTGAGGATGTGGGGGGAATAGGGACCCTCATTCACTGCTCATGGAAACACTGACTGGTAGAGCCTTTCTGGAAGACAATATGAATGCTCCTCAAAAAACCTAGGAATGATGGGCTAGAAGGATAGTACAGCGGGTAGGGCATTTGTCTTGCACGTGGCCGACCCAGGTTTGTTCCCCGGCATCCCATATGGTCCCTCAAGCAACACCAGGAGTAATTCCTGAGTGCAGATCCAGGAGTAACCACTGAGCATCCCTTGATGTGACCAAAAAATCCAAAAACAAGAAACAAAACTAGGGATGCAGCTTCCTTATAACTGAGCAATTCCACTCCTAGAAATACACCCCAAGCATTCAAAAGTGCAAAGCAGAAAAGACACCTGCACCTCTATGTTCACTGCAGCATCATTCACAAAAGTCAACATCTAGAAACAACCCAGTGTCCAAGAGTAGATGAAGACGTGATCCAGAGACTCAATGGAATACACTGAGCCATAAGAAAAGATGAAGTCATGCAATTTGCTGCTGTGGGGTGGATCTGGCGAGTCTCATGTTGAGTGAAATCAGTCAGAGAGAGAGAAGCAGCCTCCTAATGATCCCTCTCATGGTGGGGACATAAAGAAACTTCCTAGAGGAAATAGCAAAAGCCCAAAGGCAACAGAAAGGAAGAGCAGGAAAACTGGTCTTCAGTAGGATGCTTGCCTCTGGGGAAGGAGGGAATAAGTTAGGGAAGGGAGTAGTCGGACAAACATGGATGAGAAATGTGCCACCTTTGCAGATGCAGGCATGGGAGCAGGAGAGAAACTGAGGACACTGGTGGAGAGTAGTAGACGCTGGTGAATATGGAACTGGTATTAGAACATTGTACTCCTGAAACTCAATCACAAATATCTTCCTTTGCAATTCACGATGATTCTGAGTTTTTTGTTTTTGTTTTGCTTTGGGGGGTCACACCCAGAGATGCTCAGGCATTACCCCTGACTCCGTACTCAGGAATCACTCCTGGCAGTGCTTGGGGGACCATATGGGATTCCAGGAATCGAACCCGGGTCAGCCATGTGCACGGCAAATGCCCTACGTGCTGTACTGTCACTCCGGCCCAATGATTCCATTTTTAAAAGGGAAGGTACTGGTTCAAATGATACAAGGCACCCCTCTTTCTAAAGGGAGAGAAGTTCCCACATAGTGCAGGCTGACAAAGCTCACAACACAGACCTGGGTCCTGATTCTCTAAGCCAACAGCTCCACACAGTGCTCAGTGCTCAGTGCCCAGTGCCCAGTGCCCAGTGCCCAGAGAAGGAGCTAATTCTTACTCTCTTTTCTCCTGCTAAAATACACTCCTGGTTCAACTAAGTCATTCCAGTTTCAATAACTACACCTTGATAAACTACACCTTAGTGATGTCATTTTGGGGAGATTTGCAATTAAATCATAAATTGTGCCTTTATAACATAGGAACTAAGCTCCAATAACTGGATTCCAGGCTTCCTGCCAGGCAACCAGATCAGGGAGAATTAGAGTGGGGATACTCCAAGATATCCTTGAATCTCCCCCCAGTCAGCACCTCATTCCCTGGACTTCTGTCCCACTGGAGAGGCAATGAGATCATACTGAGAGCAAGTTACTTTCACTGTTAGAAGCCTTTTTTTTTCAGCTTCGATTCAGAATAAAAGATCGTTATAATTTTAAAAAAATGTATTTCCTGTACTAGTCCTGACTGGTAATCATGATACTGTTCTTTTTAAGAAAACCCTCTATCAGCGTTCTTCCTAGAAAACAATAATAGGTTCAGGTGTGCATCTAGCAAAGACTGATACATATTACCCATTTTTCTTTTGTAGCTACAATTTAAAAAAACAGAAATCAAACTTAGCTGAGCAGTACTTCAAACAAGGAAATAAGGTAAAGAACCAGTGGCCCAATTCTGTGGCCAACTTCACCAACTTTAGCTGTGGCACCAGCCTTCAACACAAACAAACAAAACCAAAGAGTTTTCAGAACACCCACTTGCCTGGATAGCAGATGTTAATGAGTTAGACTTAGAAATTCAAGTAGCAATTTTCTCCCAACAAGTGTCCTTTAAAATTAGAACTCAGAAGAAATTCAATGTAAGTCTGGCCCCAAAGGATTTCCTCTAGCTAGGTGGAGAAATAGTATAGGGGTTCAGGCGCTTGCCTTGCATGCAACCCACCTCAGCTGGATTCCTTACACCACCAGGAGTGACCCTAGAGCACAGAATCAGGACTAAGCTCTTAGCACAGCTTGGTGTGGCCCCAAAATGAATGATAATCAGCTGTGGGCCAAGAGCATTCCTGGGTGGCTGAAGTGAGGAAGGGTGAGGGCAGAAACAGGCAAGAGGAACAGGGGGTGCCCCATTTCAGGGTCATGGGAAGGTAATGGACACTGTCAGAGGCGACCAGTGCCCTTCCTATGGTTTTCTTAGTGCCCACACTACCTTTCCTTGTCAAGGACTGTACACAATGCTCTCATGTATCATCTCTCCTCCAATTCCCCAAAAATTCTTTTGAGCACCCCATGGAACTTTCCTAGTCTAAGGCCTTAATGGGGTCATTTCCCCTTCCCGGGTCAGAAATCAAGGTGGCTAAGGCAATTCGAATCCCATGTCACCATACAGAGGCAAAGCAATCCATATTCTCAGGGGGTACATGTGATGTCTGAAATTCTTTTTTTTTTTTTGCCTCGCAACCAATAATGTATCTCCATTAATTTCCATTTCCCCTCTCCCCCCTACTGCAGGATGACATGAAGGTCCAGGAGACTTAGGGATGTAATCTCATTGAGTGACACAGCCAGATCTTGACCCCTGACCTACTCCCAGGGTCCATGTAGCCCCCTACTTCATGAGAATGATCTGTACAGTAGAAGAAACTTACACCAACCACTGCACTGTAGCACTGTCCTCCCATTGTTCATCAATTTGCTCGAGAGGGTACCAGTAACATCTCACAACAAACTGTGGGACTTGTTGTTACTGTTTTTGGCATATTGAATACATCACAGGGAGCTTGCCAGGCTCTCCGAGAGGGGCGGAGGAATCAAACCCAGGTCTGATGCGTGCAAGGCAAACGCCTTACCCACTGTGCTATCGCTCCAGCAGGAACTGACTCCAGAAAAAGCACTCGAAAATTCATAGATTCCTAATTGTGGCCCTGGAGTTTCTCCCGAAGTTCATCATAGTTCGTGACACTTTTCACTGAGCCAAACAGAGCCGAAAAAGTCAGTGCCTTTGGCAATATTAAAAAATATTTCAGCATCAACCCTCACTGAATTTATATCACCTAATTCTCAAGGGCCCGCAGAGACCCATCTGACAACTGACACGAAGGCATGAGCATGGCTGAGGGTCATGGGGGGCAAAGGACCCTCATGCCGGGGTTCCAGAAATGGCACTGAATTCTCTTTTGTTTCCTGCAAATACAATAGAATGCATTTGATAGCCCGCAAAATGAATGTTTCTACAATGAAATACAGAAGACTAATATTATACCAGTCTGCATGTGAATATTATACAGCTCTATAAGTGTGACACTCCACACTTCTTACATTTTTATTTATCTTAACAACCCTAATAGTTCCATAAGACAAAAGCCAAACTGGCTCTAGTTTCAGATGTAGCAACATATCTTTGTTTTTAATCTACAAAATCTTCCATGTGTGGAGAAACCCTGAAAACAGAGAAGCATTGGCTGGGGGGGAAAAATCAATAAACAGAATTTAAACTTGAGGAAAAGAGACCAAATTCCAATCAAGTTCTCACAGTCAGTGACCTTGGCCTGAGGGGCTGCCCAGCCTTTAATCGAACCCCTCAAAAAATGACTCAGGTTTATTTTGACTTAATTTCAGAATTGTCACTAAATTAGAAATCTGTCTCCATTGTGAAGGAAATAAAGCTGTGACTCAATCACATGCTCATCTTACCCTTTAAAAGTCTATTATGTGATATGAAATTGTGTGCGGAATGACTTCCTGTTTCTGACTAACAGGAATGCATGTGTAGGCCTCTTTTCCTGGAGCTATTTTTGAATTGCCAGGAAATGGCAACCTAAAGGAAGAAAGCCAGTCCATGGTTCCCGGAAATCTAAGAGGGGATGAGCAAAGGCTGACTTGCATCTTCCCTGAAGAAGTGGGAAGTTCTTGGCCAGTTGCTAACCAAGGTGACATCAGGGTGCTGTCTTCTCTAGGTCTGCCTTATCTTGCATTGCCTAGAAACAAACCAAGCTTCGAAAGGACTTCCAGGCCAGCGATGACGTATACTGAGCAGATATCAGTATATGTCTGATATCAGCAGATATCAGTGCTGACCTTCCCGGGTCAGAAATCAAGGTGGCTCAGGCAATTCGAATCCAATGTCACCATACAGAGGCAAAGCAATCCATATTCTCAGGGGGTACATGTGATGTCTGAAATTCTTTTTTTTTTTTTTTTGCCTCGCAACCAATAATGTATCTCCATTATTTTCCCTGCCTACTGGAAGATGGAGGATCTGGATGGAGGATGCTCAGCCCCAATCCGGGAAGGGTCACACCCACCAACTGCCCCCTGGTGCCATGTAATCCCATCAATGGCCAAGACCCAGAGACTATAAAACCCAGTTCCCGGAAGAGAACAGCACAGAGTGTGGTGCCCCCGCACCTGGCTGTCCTCACTGGGGCCCTTTGGAAGGGGGTGGGTTAAGTTTCCCTCCCTACCCTGAGTAGAGCCCCAGCAGCCAAAGACCTCCAGAACCAGCCATAACCATGCTGAGACCACTCTCCACACACATGAAGGTACCAGCAGAGGAACAAAGGCATGCGAGTCCCGGGGCTGAGATCTCCAAGCCTGCTCGGATCAGGGCTGAGCATCCTCCACCCAGATCCTCCATCTTCCAGTAGGCAGGGGTCACACCCACCAACTGCCCCACCCCCAGAGAAATGTAGTCCCATCAATGGCCAAGACCCAGAGACTGTAAAACCCAGCTCCCCGAAGCGCGGGGCCGCATTCATGGTCGCGCAACATCTTATTATCTCATTCTTACTTTGGACAACCTGGCAGACTATCGAATGTAACCTGCCCACACGGCAGAGTCTGGCAAACTCCCTGTGGTATACCCAATATGCCAAATACCAGTAATGATGATGGGTCTCATTCTCCTAACCCTGAAAGAGCCTTGAATATGGCACTTTTTAAAATCTCAGGACTAGGGCGAAGGAGTCGAGTCGTTACTGGTGCCTGCTTGAGGCAATCGACGAACAACAGGATGATCAACAGGATGATCGTGATTGCAATCGTGATTATTTTCCCATACAAAGGGAATTCATAGCTTTGATGGGATAATTTGAAAATATTTTTTCAAAAACAGAAAACATTTGATATGATTGAAAAAGAAATATTGTCTGATCAATATATAATTTGGAGGGGGAAAAAAATCAAACCGACAGTGAAATACCACTTCATACATGCTTAAATGGCAATAATCAAAAGAGAAAATCATGAGTATTTGGAGAAATTTAACCCCATGCATCGCTGGTAGGAATGCAAAAGAGTTTGGCCGCTGTGGAAGACAGTTTGATAGCTCCTCAAAAAGTCAAACATGGAATTAGCATACATTCCAGGTTCACTCTTTCAAGCCCATATTCTGATCCTCTTTCCTGCTCTCCCCAAGCCATTTCTTTCTCTGATTGGGACTATCTCACCAAATACCATATCTTCTGCCCTCTTGCTCGCTCCTCCCCAGGCCATCGTTGTATGCATCTCAAAAGCGCCACTCCTTGGAGAATGTGGAGTTAATAAAAGAGTAGATTCCCAGCTTTGTCTTCACTCAGGGCCCAGTCTCTAGAGCAGGAGCAAGGCTGGGTCCACGGAGTGAATAAATCCTGCTTCTAAAGTTCCGACAGGGAGCACCAAATTCTTCCCGGTCAGATGGGACCACCGTTCCATAACACTCCCACCAAACTCCCTGAAGTTAGGGCACTGAGGTGAGCCAAATTCTCCCTCCTAGAACATGGCTCCCTCACCCCCAAATCCCCATGCTGTCCCCCAACCACACATACTTATACAATCCTTCCAGAGCAAGAACCAGGGCCAATGCATAGGTCTGCCGTCCCCCAGGGAAGCAGAAATCCTGGTCTCTCTGACCTGATTCACCTTCCTATCCCAAAACTTTGCAATGGTCTTTAAGGGGGGGGGAAAAAAGTGTGTTGGGTTTGGAGAGATAGAACAGCAGGTAGGACACTTGTCTTGCATTTGACCAACCCAGGTTCAATCCCTGCCATCACATATGGACCTCTGAACCCTACCAGGAATTATTCCTGAGCACAGAGCCAAGAATAACCCCTGGGCACTGCTGGGTGCATTTTAACGTATTCAACGAGTTGTAATGGTTCAGTGAGTGTATTAATGCCTCAACAAGTTCGATGAAAGTAATTCACCAGCTGACCGGCATTCCTTTTATCATTTGAACATTTTTTGTCATTGTTTTGGTTTTGGTTTGGGGGTCTTTACTGGCTGCAGAGCAGATGGTAGCCAGAGAAGGGTCTTCCCAGGGGGTCTCAGAGGAAGAGAAGAGAAGGTAAAGAGAGGGGATGCGTAAGAGAAAGAGAGGGAAAAAAAGGGAGCTTGTCAAACTGGCTTTTAGCAGGTTGACCCAGAGCTGAAAGCAGCCTTTCAGAGAATCATGAAGTTACAAAGTGCTTCTCAAGGTCAAAGAGCAGACAAACACTGAACTGTCCAGAATGAAAAGGGAGGTGCTCAGGAAAATCGATTCAAAGTGCAAAAAGGGAATCAGCAAGTGCAGAGAAGGGAACGAGAAACCCTGAATAAGGACAAAGGCTCCCAAAAGGCGTTTTCAGACCCCTCCAGCAAAGGGCAGGGGTCCCCAAGTGTCTGTGAGGGGGCGATGAGGTCAAACTACCAGGGAGGAATATCACAACATAATCTGACATCAGCATGAAAGATGCATGCAAGAATCCCAGTACACTGTTTGCATCGATCCAAGCAGCATCTTTGCTTCAGAATCTGGTCCCTGACACATGTCACTGTAACCTAGAAGCACCGGAAAAGCAGCTTCAAAGGTCGAACTTCAAAAAAATTTCAAGTCTTGAGTGCACATCCTATTTTTCTGTTTTAATTTTGTTTGATTTTCTTATTGTGCTCAGGACTTTTTTGTTTGGTATTTTTTTTTACCCTCTATGCTATGCTCAGGACTTAACTCCTGGCTCTGCACTCAGGGATCATTCCTGGAGGAGCACGGAGGACCATACAGGGTGCTGGGGATAGAGCCTAGGTTTACACCACATGCCAGCCAAATGCCCACCCACTGTGCTCTCTCCAATCCAGATCCTTTTTCTAAACAGGGGCAACACCCAGCCATCCTGGGAAGCCCTGGCAATGTAAACCTGGTAGTTAGACTTCAGGCACAGACTGATCAGGCCTCAGGGGTTGTCAGAGCTGCAACCCACACCCAAAAGTGAACTCTGGGCCTCATACAGGCAAGGCTGGCGCTCCAGCATGAGAGCTCGCCCTCCCACCCCAGCCTGTCCATCTCCTGATGAGTGTGGTCGGGAGGCCACCACATATGGTTGTCTGAGTCATGAGCTGACCGCAGGACACCTTTTCCCTCAAAAAACCGATGAGCAAACGCCAAACACACAGACCCTGGCAGATATTTCCTCACAAAGGAGACAAGTGAGCCTTCAAGAAAAACCACCTACCATCTGGGGTGTCCGAGGGGAAAATCTGAGATTTTAAGAAAAAATATTCGGATGTTGTGGGGGCGAGGGGACTTTTATGATCCCTTACAAGCTTGGCAGATTTTGGCTACTCGGACACTTCCCTGAGGAGTTGGGGGTCAGGGGTGGGCTGAGTAGCCCAGACATGAGTTTCTGACACCACGTCATGAAACGCATCACTGTTTGGAAACTCTGTGGAGCGGCAATATTTTCCAATGACCAATGCAAGAGATTTTTAAAATGCATTCATGGACAGCTCTCCACATGGCACATCAGCCCAAGGGATCTTCACACGACAGGGGCAGGAGCTCACGGCCATGATTGAGCATCCACCTTCAATGAACCTTCAAGCATCACTGCTAGTTGCGTTAGAAGTATTTCCAGGACAAATACCCACAATGATCTGGAAAGACTATGCAAACCATAACACCCAAAAGGAGAGAGAGAGACAGAGAGAGAGAGAGAGAGAGAGAAAGAGGGAATGTGCCTGCTACAGAGGCGGTTGGGGGGAGAGGGTGGGAAGGATGGTGATGGGGTAGGGGTGGCGGGAGGGATGCTGGGAACATTGGTGGTGGAGAAAGGGCACTGGTGGATGGGTGGGTGCTTGAACATTGTATGACTGAAACATAATCATGAAAGTCTGTAATCTGTAACTGCATCTCACAGTGATTCGTTAAAAATTAATAAACATTTCTCCCTTCTTTCTCAAGAAAATATCTATTCAAGACAATGTCCTTTTCCTATCTTTCAACTCAAACGACACACAGAAATGGGTTAGAAATAACAGCGAGCATGAAAACCCAGATCCCTTAAACCAGGTATTAAAGACTCAGTAAAAACAAAACAAAACAAAACAAAAACAGAAACAATACCTGTGTTCTCACTAACTACCTTCTGCCTGGGAAAATGCAGTCAAACATTTCATGCCAAAATAACTGTCACTAACAAAATGGAAAGGATTTTTTTGTCAGTAGGTAATGGGTATATTAAGTAGAATAATTAATCTTAATTTCTCAGTTTTAATTTAATGAGGTAAACAGCAATAAATTTGGTCCAATCAATAAAAGCTCTTTGCAGCCCTGAATCATTTTCATGAATGTAAAAGAATCCCCACTCCATCCCCCTCACCCTCCACTAAAAAAAAAAATCAGAAAGCCACTGGACTAAAAGTCAAAACGTTTCATAAACAAAAGTTTAGCACAAATTAGGAAGGTCATAACTTCCAGTGGGCCTATAACAAAGTTGGCAGGAAACATGGGCAAGCCCTAGAGACAAGGGTGGTAATGGCCAGCAGGAAGCTGACCCCCACTAATGCCATGGCCCCACCTGCATCCCCAACATGAATGCAACTATGTATCTGCGTTCAGTACCCAGAGTCCAACAGAGCACCATACCCTCCGGCTTTTGCATGGAACCTCCATCCCCGAGCACTGTTGGGGAGCCTCACCCCCCAAAAAGCCATCATAGTTATGACACAGAGATTCTCATATCCACATGTTGTATATGACTCCCTCGCTTGAACTGTGGCCGGCAGAGATTTTCAGCGATTCCTCCTTCTTTCCCCTTCTATCCTGCTTCAGGTGCAAACAGCCAATGTCCTGACATGTGGACATTTGTTGTTGTTGTTGTTGTTGTTTGGGGAAAGTATTTTTTTTAATTTTATTGAATCTCCGTGAGATCGTTATAAGTTTTCATGTTTGGGTTACAATCACACAATGATCGAACACCCATCCCTCCTCCAGTGCACATTCCCCACTACCAACATCCCCGGTATAACCCCCCCTTTCCCACCCTCCCCCTGCCACCATGGCAGACATTATTTCCCATAATCTCTCTCTACTTTGGAGCATTATGGTTTGCGATACAGACACTGAGAGGTCATCATGTTTGGTCCTTTATCTACTTTCTGCACACATCTCCCACTCCGACCCATTTCTCCAACCATCATTTTCTTAGTGATCCCTTCTCTATTCCATCTGCCTTCTCCCCTTTGCTCATGAGGCAGGCTTCCAGCTATGGAGCAATCTACCTGTACACACGTGGACATTTTTAAGCATCGTGTCCCCTTACCTCTGAGGGTGCCGTGGTGCAGCGTCCCTTCCCGGAGCACTCCATGTCGCTGCCCTGACTCTCGGCGGGCACACAGTGGCTGGTCTTCACCACCAGGGTCAAGCGCAAAGCCACAATAGACTTGGTCATGGAATCGTTCACGAAGCCTGGAAGACAGGGACAAGAGCAGAGTTGAGTTCAGCCTGCCCAGGGCTCTCCAGCAGGATTCTGCATCTTGGCCACGCTGCACTCAAGACAGAGTGCAGAAAGGCCAGCAAGGGCACAAGGCAGGTGGCCGTCACCGCCGGGCCTTTTAAGGTGAGCCCTCTTCCAAGCATGACATAAAACACCTGGGCCCAGGTAGAGTAGGGCCGATATCACCTGCTTAGAGATTTTTGCTTTCTTTCTGTCCTTGACGTCTAGGGACTAACTTGGTCTCAATTTGGTTACCCACTTCCACATTTTAGAATTCACTTGATTTTTTTTTTTTTTGGCTTTTTGGGTCACACCCTGCAATGCACAGGGGTTATTCCTGGCTCTGCACTCAGGAATTACTCCTGGCGGTGCTCAGGGGACCATATGGGATGCTGGGAATAGAACTCAGGTCAGCTGCGTGCAAAGCAAACGCCCTACCCGCTGTGCTATTGCTCCAGCCCCAAGAATTCACTTGATTTTTGAATGTGCTGCTCGCCAAGACATCCCTCTTCCAAGTCCTACTTGGGACAGTCACTCATACCAAATGCCCGATATCAGGCTATCGGCTACTACCAGCCCACCTGTTCTGTGAATGCCCAGGAGAACAGGCACTCGGGTACCCATTCTCCATTGGGTATACTCTGGGACACCTGGAAAATGGTGCAGGATCCCCCTAACACAGGTGCATTTAACCATCTAATAAAATGGTATCAACTGTATTTGAATACTGATGGCAATTTCATTAGTGCATCACATTTATCACTTCTAGTTGATTGATTTCACTTCTAGTGCAGCTGTTTGCCTATAGAAGGCAGCAATAAATATGAAAGAACAGCAAGGCATAAGTATTCCAAGTGTAATAAAGAAATACTATTGTAAGTGATTTGCAGCAAAGACTGCCCCCAACAAGAAGTCTGTAGAATGTCTAATATCCAGAATGCTCGCTGGAAGAAGCAAAATTATTTCAAAGTACAGATTCCAGTTTATTTTAAAAATTCATAGTTTAGGCCATGGAGATAGACTAAGGCTCTTATCTCACTGATGTAGTTTGGTTGATGGCACCACATGTGCCACTGTCCCCTCACCCCCCTTATACACACACACACACACACACACACACACACACACACACACACACACAAGCACTGCAAGGGGTCACTGCTGAGCACAGAGTGAGAAATAGTCCCTGATCACCAAACAGATGTGGCTCAAAAATCAAAAAGAAAAAAATAGAGCAGTGGAAGGAAAAATTCATTGCTTATCAGTTTGTGATTAGTTGCCCCAGAGTTCTTGGTCTAAAACACATTATCAAATGTATCCTGGAGATTAAACCAGACATCACCAAAAATGCTCACTGAAAGTGCTTTTCAGACAATTGCTTTGTTCTTTAAAATTTAAAGTTTCACATTGAATTTTCTTTCATCCTATATCATCTGTACACCATGAATTACCACTTGCGGGAATATACCCTGGGGGTCCAAAAACGCAGCAGAAATGTCATCTGCATTCTATGTTCATTGCAGCAGTAATCACAATAGCCAGAATCTTAAAACAACCCAAGTATTCAAGAGCAGATGACTGGATAAAGAAACTGTGGTACAACTACACAATGGAATGCGATGCAGCTATTAGGGAAAATGAGGTTATGAAATTCGCTTGTAAATGGATGGACATGGAGAGTATCCTGCTGAGTGAATTGAGTCCAAAGGAGAGGGAAAGACATAGAACAATTGCACTCATTTTGGGGGGATATTAAAAAGAAAAAAAAACATAATATGAGACTAATACCCAGGGGCAATAAAAACAAGGTCCAGGAGGATTGGTCCACAGTTGGAAGCCTTCCTGTAGTGCTGGGGGAGAAGGCAGTCGGGATAGAGAAGGGACTACTATGACAAAGTTTGTTGGAAATCATCACTCTGGATAAGAACTGTGTGCTGAAAATAAGTAAGGGAACAAACACGATAACCTCTCAGTATCTGTATTGCAAGACATAATGCCCAAAAGGAGAAAGAAAGAGAGAGAGAGAGAAGGAAAGTGCCTGGCATAGAGATAAGCTGGTGGCAGGAGGGAATCTGGGGTCATTGGTAATGTACACTGGTGGAGGGAGGGGTGTTGGAACACTATATGACTGAAACCCAAGCATGAACAGTTGTGTATCTCATGTTAATTCAATAAATTTTTTAAATTTAAAAATATATACAATTCACAAGGGGCTGGAACGGTAGCACAGTGGTAGGGTGTTTGCCTTGTGTGCAGCCAGCCGGCCATGCTGGGTTCAATTCCTCCACCCGTCTCGGAGAGCCCACTCGAACAAATCGATGAACAGTGGGAGGACAGAGCTACAGTGCTACAATGTACTATGATGCTATAAAAGAGGTCTTCCTCCAAAGTTCACTTTAGAAATTCTATTCAGGGCTAGAGAGACAGTACAAGGTTGAAGGTTCTGGCCATGCATATGGCCTGTCCCAGTTCAGTCCCAATGATGAATATTACCTCACCCCCTCCCCAAAGCAATGCTAGGAGTGATGTCTGAGCACAGAGCCAAGAGTGAGCCTTGAGTAGTTCCAGGTATGGGACTCTCCCCCACAAAATAAATAAATAAATAGCACTATAGCACTGTCCTCCTGTTGTTGATCAATTTTCTCGAGTGGGCACCAGTAATGTCTCCATTGTGAGATTTGTTGGTACTGTTTTTGGCATATTGAATACATCACAGAGAGCTTGCCAAGTTCTGCTGTGGGGGCAGGATACTCTCGGTAGCTTGCCGGGCTTTCCGAGAGGGACAGAGGAACTGGACCCAGGTTGGCCACATGCAAGGCAAAAGCCCTACCTGCTGGGCTATGGCTCCAGCCCAAATAAATAAATAAATAAAATTAAAATTCAATTTGACCATTAAACTTAGTATAAAGCAAATGAATGAGCAGCTACACAAAGGTTTGGCTTTGTTTTCTAGCCACTTCGCTTCCTTTGCCTTCATGAACACTCACTAGAATCAGACCTGTAACTAAGACTCTGACTTCAGTGCTATGGTTACAAAAATGAGTCGTCCTGGGCTTCTGCCACTCCAAACTTTCAGCAAGAACAGGGATCCTTAACTCCTTTTGAAACCAGAGGCTTCAAATTTTTCAAAGATGTTTTTCCAGTTCTTATGTCCAGATTCCAACGCACAGGATTCAAAGTCAATAGTCTGAGATGGGCTCCTGGCAGGGAGGTTGTTGACAAAGACCTCCCCACACCCCACCCCGGCCCCATCATTCAGACATGGTTCCAGTTAAGAGGCAGGCACCTGATAGAAAAGACTAACCATATAAGCAACGCTATTACAAAGGTAACCAGCAGCAAGGCTTGAAGGTCCTGGGCTGTCTTTGAAAGAAAATTATTTTTCTCATCTATTTCTGAAAGCCCAGATGATTCTGGATCTTGGAATAATGTTTACAGTCCCCAGTGCATTGCAGGTCAGTCAAGTCTGGAGATCCACGCAAGAAAAAATGTTTTCCATGTTAACCTTTTTTGCAAATAAGATGAAGTGATTTTGGCCCGAAAAAATTGTCTAAGTCAAGTGTTTAGGAAATCAATCTCTGCAAGAGTGGGTCACGAATCACTACATAATTCCCGATTATGTCACCTAATCCCCCAAAGTGAGTCCACAAGATAAGCACGTTCTTTCCAACAATCCTCTCCTCACCCAGCGAACACGGTGCCTGGCGGCTCTTTCCAAGGACAAGCGTAATTGCAAATGGGTTATGTGCACCTCCCTCTGCTCATGTCTCAGGAGGAAATTCTCAGACCTCTTCCTAATGAAGAGTAATACTGTGTAATTTCACTTTCATCAAACTGCAGCTGGCTGTAGCTGAGAAGCCCCCGGGAAATCCCATGCTCCAAGAGTGGGCACCCTGCCTTGTACCAAGGGGCAGTGGGAAGAAATCAGAAACGAAATGGAACCATTCCTTGAAATTTGTACTTTAAGTTCTTTATTGCAATCATTTGAGAGTCTTTGAAAAGCCAGCATGATGTCTTTGAGTCAACACTCAAGCTGGCGATACATCTAATGCACAAGAAATGCAGAGCAAACGACTTCTATTTTCTCTTCCTTGATGGTAGGAAAGCAACCCATGGGACCTGAAGGGGGAGGCTGGTTCTCATAGAATTATAAGATCCACTGGCCAACTGGTCAACCGGAAACCACACAGGGCTGGCTGATGGACAATACATTTTGGTCCACACCTACATTTTCCACAGACTGGTAGACACCGGGCAGTGAAGTCCAACTGAAGATTGGTTTAAAGGAAAATAAAATTAGAAAATTTACAGAAAGAAGAAAAAGTAAAAAGTCCAGAGAGGGAAGAAAACTGGAGAGAAGAAAGCAAGGCAGGGAAAGAGAAAACCAAAGCATAAGGTTAAAAAGGGGGGGGGGGGGCGGGACATGAAGCCAAAAGAAAAGGCTTTCTATGCTTCTTGACATAGAAAGCATGTAAAGAATAAAAAAAGGCCCTCCCGTTGATCATCGATTTGCTCAAGCGGGCCCACTAACGTCTCCATTGGAGACTTTGTTGTTACTGTGTCTGGCATATCGAATACGTAGCTTGCCGGGCTCTCCGAGAGGGGCGGAGGAATCGAACTCGGGTCGGCCATGTTGGCTGCGTGCAAGGCAGACGCCCTACCCGCTGTGCTATCGCTCCAGCGAATAGAAATAGAAAAAAATAGAAATAGAAGAAAAGAAAATGAGACTTTCTATCAAATGTTTCAGGGGCTCTCCTACCTTTGGTTAGAGTATAATATTGGATCATCTGCTCATTTGCCTGGTCTTATAGCTTTAAATCCAATCACGACGTGTCAAGTTAGAGTTTTTTGAGAACTTTCACAAATGTTTTAAAATCAGAGCAGCACACAGTCCAAGCCTGTGATTCTGACTATGAGGCTTAATCAGCCCTCAACGGAAGAATCAATGCAATTTCACTGAACTGAGCCAATAGTATGCACTAGGGGACAGGGTACAAGGGTGGGTTCATTCAAGTGCACTTCATTCAAATGCAGCCCGCATTTAGTGAGTCCCATGAGGGTGGAAACATATTAAAGGAGGCCTGACATCTGAGAATAAGGCAGTGAATAGACCTGAGACTATAGTATGTTACTGGCTGATGCTTGATTGAGTACAGAGACTCACAGCTCTCATCCGGACTGGTGTCTGTGAATCTTGGTCAAGATTTGGATTTCATGCCATGTCAAGTATTTCCATTCTTAAAACTGGAAGAGTTTTAAGCTGGGGAATAGCATATGATAAGGTTCCTTCAAGCACATTTAGGATTGGAAAGCAACACTCACTAACTGTATATATGGAGCATGGTGATGGGCACCTTGCAGTGGGATGGGGGGATGGGGGGTGGAAGGGATACTGGGATCCGTGGTGGTGGAAAATGGGCACTGGTGGAGGGATGGGTATTTGATCATTGTATAATTGAAACCCAAGCACAAAAATGTGTAAGTCTACAACTGTACCTCATGGTGTTTCACTAATTTAAAAAAAAAAAAAAAGATCTCACCTTGCAAAGTGGCCCAGAAGCAAAGCCTCACAAGAGGGAGTATCTGGGCAAAGTTGGCAAGAACAGGGTGTCAACCAGCACCAGGTGTTCGGCCTTAAGCCTCACTCAACCTCCTAGTAACATGAGCCCAAGAAACAGAAACTGTTCACATATGCTTAGCAAGTCATCCTCACTGCAGCATCTAGCCTTGATTGGGACTGGACCAGGGCAAAGCAGAGTTGGAAAGGTGATAGGCCAGTAATGCTGAACTTTCTGTGATTGGACGTCTCTGTAAGCCAAGACCCTCTATAAAATATGTGTGTATTTGGATATAAAGTGAACAGCCATCAGCTACTCCTAGAGGGTGTTTTTCTCTCCATGTATCCATCATCCTTACCCCAACATCTCCCTAGACCTGGTGCGCAACATGTCTGGGCACATTGGGGGGAAAATGTTCCCTAATAGTATAGAATAGACATGAACTATGAGGGAAAGGAAGACTGAATACACAGAGAGTAGAAGCAACTTGGGGGTGGTGGGAGGGCCAAGCAAGTGAATCAAAATTTCTATTGTGACTTTGTGAAATCTGAGAATCTAAGGAGGCTGCCAAATTGAGCTGTCAGGTCAGGAATTCGAAATCAGACATGGCAAATGAGAAATATCCAGGCTGAAGATTTAAATGCGGTTATCATCTGAATGTAGGTGGTATTCACTACTGGAAGCACACACTAAGATAGACAGTCAGACAGAGAACAACTCCAGGGGCCAGAACCAAACTTTAAGGGTTTGGTTTACCCACCACATAAATTTGGTTTTGTACAGTCATTAGAATAATAGTGTAAAATTTAGCTTAAAAAATAAAATAAAATTCTAGAACCAGAGTACAGCTGGTAGGATGTTTGCCTTGCATGCAGCTGACCTGGTTCTATCCCCAGGATAGATATGGTCTACCAACACCACCAGGAGCGGTACTTGAGCTCAGAGCCAGAGGAAACCCTGAGTATATCAAGATGTGGCCCCAAAACCAAAAATTAAAAAAATTAAATTGAAAAAATCCTGATTTTCCCATAGAGGGGCTGATGAGAAAGGATAAAATGTTCACAACATAAAGAACATCAAGAACAGATTAATGGCAGAGCCTTGATAACTTCTGGCTTTGAAGGTAGAGAAAGGCTCATGACAAAGAAAAATTTCACAAGGACTCTGGGGGTTAGCATTCCGAGGCTGAGAAAAGAAGAAACCGGGGAGAGAAGGTATGAGGAAAATGAGTCTAAGTGACTATGCGAAAGAACCTCCTTCTACTCCATGAGATAATTTCCCTAATGAGCTTTAAACCTATATACAGGGAAACTTCCTCCAAAGATCATCCAGGGATCTGGAAAGACCCACAAGTAACCAGTCACAATGACAAACACAAATGGGACTTCCCACTCCTCATTCTTCTGTCCCCACTTGCCCCACTTCCCTCTAACCCTGGCAAGATAGCCAAGCTCCCCCATACCCACCACCCCATACTCCACACCTCACTCCTTATCACACTCATAAAATGCTCTGCTAGTCACAGTCACTTAAAATAGTGCCCCTGCCAAAGGCCCACCCCCCACGTGCTCATGAGAAGGTGGAGGAGCAGAAAGGGTGGGGGTGGGGTGGGCAGGGATTCCCTTTGGAATAGAATGGCCAAGCATCACTGGAACCCCCCAACGCTGCTGGCTCCAGGCCATTAACTGTTTACCATTCTTTCATTTTCACACTAAAGAGTCTTTGTTTGGTTCTTGTTTTTGTTTTTGTTTTATTTTTGCTTTTTAGGTCACACCTGGCATTGCACAGGGGTTACTCCTGGCTCAAGCACTCAGGAATTATTACCCCTGGTGGTGCTCGAGGGACCATATGGGATGCTGGGAATCGAACCAGGGTTGGCCGCATGCAAGGCAAACACCTTACCCGCAGCGCTATCGTTCCAGCCCCCCACACTAAAGAGTCTTAAACAGACTTGGAAGTTAATGCCCCCTTGAGATTAACAGCAGAAGAGATTTTCATTCTTCACTGAGACTCTGGTCTTTCCTGTTAAAGGGAAAGAATAGGTGGAAATATTAAAAACTCTGAGCAAAAGGAAAAAGAGAGACAAGAGAGAGAGAGAAAGAAAGAGAAAAAGGTGGTGGGGGGAGGGAAACTAGGGACATGGGTGGTGGAAAATGTACACAGGTGAAGGGACGGATGTTGGAACATTATATGACTGAAACCCAATCACGAACAACTTTATGAATATGGAGCTCATGCTGATTCAATTAAAAATATATTATTTGATTAAAAAAATTAAACCTGAGCATTACCACTTGGAGAGATGGCATACAGGATACCAGATGGGCGAGTTTTCCTAGGCAAGTCCCTCTTGCAAACCTATAACCTATAAAATGGCCCCAAGTCTGCCAGTGCCCTAGGGAGCACCACCAAGGCATGCAGAGTGTGCAAGGTGACAGGTGCCAGTTTCAGCTTTGGCCCCGGGGTTGAGCATTCATATGAACACTTGGAGAAAAATCCACCAATGCCCACATCTCCATGCAAAAAATACTGGGGTGGAGGGGGAGGGTTTGCAAGTTTGTGTGCAAATGGTTCCACATTGAATCTTTGAGATGATGAATAGGAACTGAGTGCAAAAACTGAATAAATCGGCCATGAACCCCTGGATTTGGGACTCCATAATTATGGTCCAGGAAGGAAAGCTGAGATATAAATTGTCTTTGGCCAATGCTGGGCCAGAGGCAAGAAGAGAACCTGCTGTAGAGAATTTCAGGCCCCCTCCATGGCTCTGGGTCCTTCAACCCTCACTACTATCCCACAGTGTAGTTCTTCCCTTGCTCCAGCAAAATGCCTACAGGGAAAGGGGTTAGAAGGGGAGAGGCCAGTACAAGGGGCTGTAAATGTCGAATAAGGGGTGGTACCCCCAGGAACTGACCTAACTGATGGTTGGTGGCATCCCAGCACCTTACTCACGAGCCTTCTAACCTTTGCTAACCAGGACCTTTGATCGACTTCCATGCAGAAGCCTAGTGCTTATAATGGCTTGCTCCTGCTTGCTCGCTCTTTAAATGTGGGTGTGCAAACGGTTTTAAAAAATGACAATTTGGAAAAATAGCCCATCTCATTTTCTGTGGATTGGGGACTAGGATCTGGAACCAAAAAAAATGCATTCTGAATTCGGAGCTATCAAAGCAGTCATCCGAATATTTTTATCATTGTCACTCATCTAAACCATCAGGTAGATCACCTTCAATGGCTGTGAAACACATATGCTCTGTAATATGATTTGCTCTAAAGAGAAAGAAATTTGAAAGATAATGGGAAGTTATTAGAGGGGAAAAAAATAAGATCAACACTGGTGGAGGGTGTTAGAACACTGTATGCACAAAATCCTACCATGAACAGTACTGCAAATCATTGGTGCCTAAAATTAAAAAAAATAAAAAAATTTAAAGCAATCAGCTTACTGATTCTTTGGCCTGAGGCCACACTGACTTGCTCCCAGCAAATCTAACTGTCCAAGACAGAGCAGATATGGGTCCTCTCTCACATCCCACCTCCCCGCTGTGTCTGCATCTTAGCCTGCCCTTGTCCATTCATCCCACAAATTAAATGAAAATTTCAACATCAAAAAAATAAAACACAGGCAAAGAAATGAACAGGAAGGTGAGGATGGAGATCTCTTAGGTTGATACGCAACACCTTTCCCCAAGAAATACCTCATTCCACAGTCAAGGGTTATGAACCCCACCTTCTGTTCTTTGTTTCATTTTTCCCCTCGAGGTTTTTTGCCCAATCACATGCCGTTCTCTATTAATTTCCAGCTAAGTCACTTGTCCTAAATAAGATGTGAGTATCTGAATCCTGAGTGTCTGTGCACATGTCCCTCTGGTATCCAGTCTCCTCACAGTCCCTTAATTAGAGAATCTGAAGATTTCGCTGGGTACTGGGCCACCCAGCTGAAGAGTAGGGTTATTCTGGGGGCCTGCTGGCATAACCTGGCCCTTCTCATTGGACACTGAGAAAGAGAGAGAAAATGAAGACTTAGCCCCTCCCTTCTCTCGAAGACTGACTCTGGGAACTATGGGGGCCGGGATTCAATTCGATTCAATTCAATTCAAGCCTGTTTCAATGATGAATGCTGGGTATTGAGGGGATGGACTGTCCCCCCCATCCCGAGTCACTCACTGCTGGACTGCAACATCAAAGGGACCAGAGAGATAGTGGGGAGGGGGGTGGGGGTTAAGATGCTTGTCTCATACGAAGGTTTCCCCAGTTTGATTCTCCTGAAACACATACGGTCCCCATGTACCAATAGGAATGATCTCTGAGCAAAAAGCTAGGAATAATCCCTGAGCACAACTAGGCATGGCCCCCAACCCTCCCTGCCATAAATAAATAAAATAGATATTAACATGAGAGCGAAATTAACTTGGGATTTGTTTAAGTCCTTGCAGTTAAGGTCTCTCTGTGACAACAATTTAGGCTAAATCCACCCCACAAAGAAATCAGATACAGTTCCTCCCGGGTCACACCCCACTATCTCAGCTACCTGACTCATGCAATCACCGTTTAGCTACAAATTCATAACTCAAGCTAACAAAATACTGTTTCTTTCCCCTCTCCATATTCAACAGAGCAGGGTTTGCTAAACTGTTTTCCTTATATCAGAGGAATAGGAGGAAATCTGGCCACCACTTAAGTATCTGATGTCACCCTCTCCTTATCTAGGGATCTACTAAATATACACGTTAACACATTGGCGTGGTCTATCTCATCCCCATGTATCAATCCTGATTTACAATGATCTGACATCTGGTATTTCAACTTAGCAATGGTGTTGACAGGTTCTGCATTCAGGAGAAACCACGCCATCCTCTCTCTAGGTTCTGGGCAGTCACAGGGAACCAGAGAGTGTAAACAATCTGTCCTTGGCGAACTCTTCTACACTTTCAGCGTAGCATTCAATAAATCACATGAGCAACTCCATACTCTGTTCAACCACAGACTTTATCTTAGAGGAGTTTGCCCAAAGATATGGTAATAGAAGTTTTCTGATCATTTTTTAAGTAGGCTAGGCAAAGCTATGATATCCAGTAGGTTAGGTTGTCAGATGCATTTTCACTCCATGATATTTTCAGTTTGCAATGACGCGAGCCCAATGTAAGCCAAGGAAGACTTGTCATCAAATTAAACATTTGCTGTATTCTGTGTATAGCATGGGTTCCACACTATTGCAGTGGATAGTCATTTGCAATATCCATTGATTAGTTCCAAGTGAACGCTTTCTGATTAATGGCTTTCTGGCCCATACTAAAATGAGAAACCATGCACATGTGCTGATATAAGACAGGAAAAGGTTACCCGGGGCTCTAGCACCTGACTGATAGGTACCAGAACTACAATCACACACAAAACAATTGCAAGAGTTATATATTCCCTGAATGCGTTAGTTACTTTATATTATAGAGGTAATATAATAGAGATAATAACACTTTCAAGGGTGGTGGTTGTGACTGAAAGTCATAATAGGAGCAAAGCTTTTGAGCAAGCATGTGGAGAGGATTCTAAAAATCACATTATCACCATAACCACCATTGTTTCAGTCAGTTTAGGCTTCAATAAAAGAATTCTAGAATCTAGGTGGCTTAAAAAAATAAATGCGGTGGCTTCTAAGTGGCTTCTACCAGTTTGGGAACCTGAGACCAGGGTTCTGGTTGTGGATTCCTATCCTGGCTTACAAATAAGCAGCTAATATGGCAGAAATTTCTAGACCTTTCATTCCTTATAACATCCACAATCTAATCTGTGGGGTCTCAACTTTTATGACCTAGTCTCACTCTAATGTGCTCCCAAAGGCTAAACTCTAAATGACATCATAGTGATGATTAAGGTTTTTTTTTTTTTCAATTTTATTGAGTCACCATGAGATAGTTGCAAGCTTTCATGTTTGGGTTACAATCACACAATGATCAAACACCCATCCCTCCACAAGTGCACGTTCCCCACCACCAATATCCCCAGTATTTGCATATGAATTTGAAGGACACAAATACTCAGTCCCACAGCAACCATCATCCTTATCATCATTGCCATCAGCATCACCTCTCCACCCATCACGACCACCATCCTCCTCATTATCCTGACCATCAACACCCTCCTATTACTATCACAATCAACCCCAGCCTCATCACCACCATCATAAATACTGCCTTCATACCTGCTCCCATCATCAGCATCATATCACCCCATCCCATCCCCTACATCACCACCACCATCATCGTCACCACCACCACCTCCATCAACACTGTTATCATCTCTCCCAACAATAGTAACATCAACAGTCAACACATATTTAATATCAAGTAGGATCCTGAGAAGAATTTGACCCCTGGAGGTACAAGTAAAGGATTCAGGGAAATTATTATACTGAAGGGAGAAAAAAAAATGGTGCCGTAAAGGAAGCCAGGAGATCATTTAAAGGATCCCTAACTCAGTTCTTCTCACACCAGATCTTTGAAATAATTTTTAGTTGCTACTTTACAAATTGTTCCTGAGATTTTAAGGGTCCAAATAAAAATCACTGCTGGGATTTTAAAGATCTATAACATGTCCATAATTATGTGACTAATATGATCTGTCACTCCATATAATTCATGTGGAGGCACTATTTATAAAAAGCGGCACTCCAGGCTCTACTTAAAACTATAAAAAATATGTGAATAAATGACAAATTGTGACATTTCATAGGATTAAAAGACTTTCTAAAGTATAATCAGCCATCAATATAAGAAATACTGGCCACTAGAAAGGCATAGTGGTATAAAAATATTTAAATTATACTCTTTTTGGAAGCAAAATTTACAATTAGGCCTGTCAAATCTTTTCACGTGCCTGATTCTGGCAAAAAAAAAACATTCTCATTACATACAAAAATCACATCATAATTGGACATATTTCTTAATACCATTTCCCGAATACCCATTGGTAGAACATGAAAATTAATTTTCAGTTTCCTTTGAAATTTTGTTGGCTTACACAGACGATTCAATTGAAATTCTTTACTTATTTCATCTTTTTCAAAGTCTATTTGATCGCCTTTTTATAATCAGTTAGAATTGTATCACTTAATCATCCATTACTACAGTTTCAACTCATCAGATACTAGCAAATCAATTGCTCAATTATTGTAGAACTCCTATTCAATTGCCCACCACATCCAGTCATTAATACCCAATGAATGCATCCTGATTAATGGCATTACTATGAATGCCAAAATAATTAATCGCTTCTCTGTGTTGATGTGAGAGTAATAGAGGATTATAAATGCAGAGCTAATTGGGCTGTGGATGGCTGTATGAAAATTAGGGAACTGGAGAATTAGGCCTTCAGATGGAAGGTTTTTTTCACATGAAAAGCTGCTGATTGGCATGTTACCTTCCTGGCTGTTGCAAGTATTATGAACAGGAGTTCTCCATTGCCTTTGTTTTATTACAGCTCTTTGCTCTGCTTTGATTCAAATTCTCAGATTTAGGTGGTCACTGAAAAGACGGGTAACTTCAAGGTCATATGAAAGAAGTTACCTGAATTTGCATGTGTGTGGGGGGGGAGGTTTCTAATTTGAGATGCATTAGCTTTATGAATTATACATGACAGCTTTATTTTTTTTCTCAGTGTAGGTATTTATTCCTCTAAAAATAGAACAAGTCAATGGACTGCAATGAAGCCCCAGGGGTGGTCCACAATAGGAAAGAGAAACACTGGTGAGCCTGAAGAGGATGACGCAGATTCAGCCCGTTTGGTTGGACGATTTCTGGCTCCTATTAGCATTCTCGTCACAGAGAACAGGCAGGCCCTGGCCCTGAGTCCTCCAGATGTTCGGCCCAGCCTTCCCAATCAGCCCCATTGTCTGGAGTTCTAGAAAGGTCTCCATTCCTCAGAACCTTTCCTGTCTCGCTCACAGAAGCCCAAAATCACCAGTGAGTCAAAATCACCTACAGAGCTTATTTCACAAACCGTTACTGGAATTGGTATCTCTGGGCAAAGGGCTGAAGACAGGTTGAGGGCACCAATTCTCCAGGGGCCTTGATAGCCAGGGACATGGTTTCCAGTAGGTCTTCACGGTCAGGTGACAATGCAAGTATTTCAGGAGGCATGTGATTCTCAGGGGACCTCATCTTCATCAGTGCCTCCACAGGCAGGCATGCCTGACCCAGCCAACCCTGAGCCTGTTTGATCCTGGCTCTCTGAGGTCTAGCCCAGGGGGGGTTGCAGTGCTCTCTCAGCAGTGCTCTCTTGGAAGCCACTAGGCTTTTGCACATGCCATTCCAGTCTTCTACCTACCTAATCAATACCAGCCTTCTCACTTTACTCAAAGGTCATGATTACCACAACTCTGAGGCTGTGTCAGATTTATTTTGAATTTTTAAGGTTTTCCTGTTCACTCACTATGAGCGGAGAGGGATCATCTCAGTGGTGCTCAAGAGTTAGTCCTGTCTCTGCACCCAGGGATCAGTCCTGGCAGGACTGAAGGAATCAGACGTGGTGCCATGGCTTGAACCAGGGTCAGCCTTATGCAAGGCAAACCCTTGCCCTTATGTCTTTGGCCACATGTCAGATTTTTATCATCAGCTATAAGTATTTCACAATGGGTTTAGCATCATTACAATTCGCTATATAATATGGTTTATTATAAGGGCGCTGGAGCGATAGCACAGCGGGTAGGGCGTTTGCCTTACAAGCGGCCAACATGGCCGACCCGAGTTCGATTCCTCCGCCCCTCTCGGAGAGCCTGGCAAGCTACCGAGAGTATTCGATATGCCAGACACAGTAACAACAAAGTCTCCAATGGAGACGTTACTGGGCCCGCTCGAGCAAATCGACGATCAACGGGAGGGCCTTTACCTTACCTTACCTTAAAATCATAATTACAATTTCTATTTCTTTATCATCTGTCAACAGAAAGCACAAGAGGGTCTGGAGCAATAGTACAGCAGGGAGGGAGTTTGCCTTGCAAGCGGCTGACCGGGATTCCATCCCCGGAATCCCATATGGTCACCCGAGCACCATCAGGAGTGATTCCTGAGTGCAGGAGCCAAGTACAACCCCTGAGTATCGCTGGGCATGACTCCAAAAGTGAAAGAAAGAAAGAAAGAAAGAAAGAAAGAAAGAAAGAAAGAAAGAAAGAAAGAAAGAAAGAAAGAGAGAGAGAGAGAGAGAAAGAGAGAAAGAGAGAAAGAGAGGGAGGGAGGGAGGGAGGAAGGAAGGAAAAGAAAACACAAGGGTCTTGAAGGCAAAGATTCCCCACACTCTCACCAGCACCGACTTGGTGCCTAAGAGGCAGTAGGTGCTCAGTAAATATTTGGGAGAAGGAAGCAGGGCAGGAGCACCGACAAGCTTGGGAGGGTGGAGCCAGCAAAAGGAAGCTGAAGGGCAAGAGAACAAGTCCCCCGCCCGACTCTGGCTCCCGGCCCTAGCAGGAATCAATAACTGGACGTGGAGCAAAGCCACTTCAATCTCCCGCAATCCCAGCCCGGTGCTCCCGCCAACACAGAGCCCCAAAGCAATTTAGGTGTCAAGGCTCATTCTAAACCAAGCCCTGCTCCAGACCACGAACAATACCACCCAGCCTGCACCGGGCGCTTACCCAGAAAGAACGGATCAAAGATTGTCCCACTTCCAGCCAACGCACTCCCGAAATTGCCTTCTTCCATTCAATGCGACTGACAGCGCGGGGCACTGAAAAGGCTTTACCTTATCTGTCTAGAACAGATTTTCCTTCTGTTTCCACTTTTACAAAAGTCCTAGCACTCCTATCTGATAGTCGATTCTTTCTGTAATAGGCTGCACAGTCCATTAAAAATTCTATCCCTTCTTTTCTTACAACCTTTTCTGTCCCAAACTGACTTTGTTAGAGCAGACTGCCTTCCCGACACTCAACTCAACCAGGAGCCTCAGGATGTGGGTAAGACCCCAAGACAAAACCAGAAGAAACTTGTTGTTCCTAAGCACAAGCGACACTGGGGTGGGCATTTGCTTTGCATGCAGTAGACCTGAGTTCCATCCCCACCATCCCTTAGGGTCCCCTGAGCACCGCCAGGAGGAATTCCTGAGGGAAGACCCAGAAATAGCCCCTGAGCACTGCCAGGTGTGACCCCAAAGCCAAAAAATAAAATTAAAAAATAAAAACTTAAACACAAGCCACAAAGCAACCACTGCTCGGGCCTGGCTCTTTTCTGACTATGCTGCCTTCTGTTAGCTGTAGCCTCTCCATGGAGAGGGTTCACCTGCTTCCACAGCAGGGGGGCACCCAATTCCTTGGCATGCAAGGCAAGCTTTGGAACCAGGATTGTTCTAGGAGCCAATCTAGAGGAAATGCTTCTGAAAAACATAACCATCATATTCATAGATCAACTTATGAATGTGCTGACTGGTTCATAGTCACAAATATTAGTTTTACAGTAGTATCCCCAGAGCAGATAAATACTAATAAAAATTGCTTCTTTCCAAACTGCCTGGTCTTACACATCTGTATGTATTTACCTTCACAGGCTCTAAGTTATAGTTATCTACATATTATGTCCTGTTAGCCACACATATATTCTGCATAGAGCAAGTCCTATAAATCACATATGTGCATATGTGGGGCTGGTTGCCATACTTTGAATCTCACATGAATGCACCTAGCCACATTCAGAGTCTACATATGTCTTAGTGCAGGTCCCTGGACATAAATGGGCATCTGTGTACATATGTGTGCAACCCTGTATCTATACATATATGTGTGCACTTCTGGGTGGGACATGGAGAGATGCAAGTGTATACGTAGCCCAACAGAGTATTCTAAAATCAAGTCGTGCACAAAATGGAAAACCACCCTTCCTGGAGAGACAGACCTGTGGGCCTTCAACCTTCCCCCAAGGGCCACGCCTATGGCCTTTAACATCTCCTGAGGGCACACCTGTGGATCTTTAACAAGGAAGGAAGGAAGGAAGGAAGGAAGGAAGGAAGGAAGGAAGGAAGGAAGGAAGGAAGAAGAGAAGAGAAGGGAAGGAGGGAGGGAGGAAGGAAGGAGGGGAGAAAGGGAGGGAGAGAGGGAGGGAGGCAGGCAGGGAGGGAGGAAGGAAGGAAGGAAGGAAGGAAGGAAGGAAGGAAGGAAGGAGAAGAGAAGGGAATGAGGGAGGGAGGAAGGAAGGAGGGGAGAAAGGGAGGGAGAGAGGGAGGGAGGCAGGGAGGAAGGAAGGGAGGAAGAGAGGGAGGGAGGGAGGAGAGGAAGGAGGGAGGGGAGGAAGGAGGGAGGGGAGGAGAGAGGAATGAAGGGAGGAAGGAAGGGAGGGAGGGAGGGAGGGAGGGAGGGAGGGAGAAAGGGAGGGAGGGAGGGAGGGAGGAAGGAAGGAAGGAAGGAAGGAAGGAAGGAAGGAAGGAAGGAAGGGAGGGAGGGAGGGAGGGACGGAGGGAGGAGACTGATCTGTTCGAAGTACAGTTGCTTTTAGCATTTTGCCAGATTTCTACCAGAAAACCTCCCAAACTGAAATGAAACCCTATCTGTGCCCAGCCGGCTTCCACCTGGAGCATCAGCCTTCCCTGGTCCCAGTGCCTGGCGTCCTGCATGAATTTGCTGCCCAACACTGTCCATCATCATTGTTGCTGCCCTTCCAGCTCAAGCTCTGGGTCTCTGCTTCCTACTGAGTGCAAGACTCGCACCCTACACAGCCTCCCCTCAAGACTGGGACGCATCCCAGCCTCTTCCCAGCTGCTCGTGGCCTGCCGAAAGCCTGACCTAACCATCTGAAACGTGCACTTCTCTTCTCTGCTGCTGAGATGTGAACCCTCTCTTTCTGCGGGTCTTTCTTTCTCAGACCGGCACCTCAGTTCAAGGCCAAGTGAACCCTTGCTTCAACTTTACCTGTGTGCATTGTTCTCCCCTTCTGGACTCTTGTCACTCTTAACAGGACAATTTATCTGATATTTAATCCAGACCACATTATCTTCTTATGTTTTGCATACTACGGTCTTAAAATCAATAACATCTAACAAGAGTAACAGTTTTTCATCAGAAGAATATGGACAACCTGTCTCTGATTTCAACTTCTAAAAGGGAAGAATTTTTATCCACTAAGTCAGTTCCCAGAAAAACTCTTAGCAGTGGAGAATCTTGAGAGTGGTCAAGGCAGAGAGAAGAACTAGAAGCAAATGGACGTCAGCCAAGCCACACTGACGTACATACAAAGAACAGCAATACAGGAAGAAAGGAAGGCAAGGAAAGCTCTTAAGACTGGGTGTTGGGTTGAGATCTGGGGGAGCAGACATTGAGAGTGGGAGAGAGAATTTCACAGAGCATGTGCCAAACATATGGAGGCTCTTAAGTGAGCAGGAGCTAAGATTGATACCGTTTTTGCTGCATAACAGGCATGCGTTTCTTCCAACTCTCATTCATATGTTCTGCAGAAGACGAATAAAGACTTAAAATATCTTCATTCATTTTTTTGGCTACTGTGCTGTGTTTACTTGACTGTGACCTTACGAACGAGACTGAGATGTCGGACACCAAGATTTATCTGGGTTAAAAAAAAAATTAGCATGTTGTATGGCCCAACTCTAACAACTGCACGGGCAGTCCTGAGCCCCCCCAGGTTGAACACAATGATGAATCGGTAAGTATGTGCTGACGAAAAGCACACACTTTTAGGGATTTTGATGACTAGTTGATGGAGGTCCTGGTTTTTAACATGATAGTGTTCCAGAGTAGCCCTCATTAGTGGTGGAGTCGAGTTGTCTCTGTCAATGTTATGTATTTAAGGGGAGTTTCCATTTGTCTACCAGTAAATAGAGCTTTTGGAGGTCAAACTCACAATTACAGGATTAAAACAGGACCACCACAGGAGCATTGCTTGGTCAGGAAATACGTGAATACCTAAAATACCATGGCATTCAAAGCCCAAATGTCAGAGAGAGCATTTAAGTTGAGATGGCAGGAGAGTCTTTCTCAAATGAAAGCTAATTATTTATGTTCCTTATCAAGAACCCAACTGTATTCTCGGCTCAAATTCTTGCCTGCGTTTGTTTCACTCACCTGCTGTTCAGTGCTTTTTTTGTTGTTTGTTTGTTGGTTTGTTTTTTAAAGTTTATTGAATCACCATGAGATAGTTACAAGCTTTCATGTTTGGGTTACAATCACACAATGATCAAACACCCATCCCTCCACCAGTGCACATTCCCCACCACCAATATCCCCGGTATGCCCCCCTTTCCCCACCCTCCCCCTGCCTCCATGGCAAACATGATTCCTCATAATCTCTCTCTACTTTTGGGCATTATGGTTCGTTCAGCACTTTACACCCAAGATCTTTGTGGAAAATAATCGCAACAGCCACCATTTGGTGGAAAAAATCAAGTGAGCATTTCTAAAACATCCCCAATAGGTTTTCCAAATACTTGTCTTATCTGGAAAAAAATCCATTGCCTGATTCTCATGGAAGAATTCTGGCAGCACTACAAGTCTGTCATAAAGGGGATTTAAATACCTACCTTTAGGATTACTGAAATGGAAAACTGGAGACTCTAAAAGGAGCAGGAAACATAATCATAGTCTACTGATATAGGAATGTTCTTTGTATGGTTTTATTTTATTTTTAATTTTTATTCGTGAGACACCATGAGGTACAGTTGTAAACTTAGAAATTTTTGTGCTTGGGTTTCAATTATACAATGATCAAGTACCCATCCCTCCACCAGTGCCCATTTCCCACCACCACGGATCCCAGTATCTTTGTATGGTTTTAAATGGGGGAAATATCATGAGAACTTGACAGTGTGAGGTAGCAACCACCATTCTCTCCTGAACCCAATTTTACATTTACTCTGATGGGTAAAAGTGAAAACATCACTAAGTCATCGCACTTACTATGATTCTGATATAGAAATGTTATGTGATTTTTTAAATCCACCTTAAATCTCTTCTGCTTAAAGAAAATATCCTGTTTTTTCTTGAAACTGTTCATGACCATACTTCCTTTTGCATGTTGCTGGTTATTAAGGAAATTGCTGTGTAGTATTGTGTAAATTTTAAGTTGAATCCCACCAAAAGCTTACGGAAGAAGAATATACAGAATTCCAGAGATAAACTGGCTGTTCTGGGTGAAATCTAGAAGCTAAGGATAAGTTGATAATGTCACATTCATTATGATGATGGCAGAGTCTCCTGCCCCCACGCCTGGCTGTCCTCGCCAGGACCCCTTGGAGGGGAGCGGGTTGAGTTTTCCTCCCCGCCCTGACCAAAGCTTCAGCAGCCGAAGACCTCCAGGACCAGCCACCTCCATGCTGAGACCACTCTCTGCACACATGAAGGTACTGGCAGAGGAACAAAGCCACGTGGGTCCCGGGGGCCGAGATCTCCAAGCCTACTTGGATCGAGGCTGAGCATCCTCCACCCAGATCCTCCAAATTCCAGTAGGCGGGGATCACACTCACCAACTGGCCCCCTGGCGCCGTGTAATCCCATCAACGGCCAAGACTCAGAGACTATAAAACCCAGCTCCCGGACATCTTAATATCTCATTCCTACTTTGGACAAACTGGCAGGCTACTGAATGTA
Source organism: Sorex fumeus (assembly GCF_029834395.1). Lineage (NCBI taxonomy): Eukaryota > Metazoa > Chordata > Mammalia > Eulipotyphla > Soricidae > Sorex > Sorex fumeus. The sequence continues at coordinate 6,299,620 of NW_026606062.1, forward strand.
ACCTGCCCACACGGCAGAGTCTGGCAAACTCCTCGTGGCGTACCCAATATGCCAAATACCAGTAACAGTAAAGGGTCTCATTCTTTTAACTCTGAAAGAGCCTTGAATATGGCACTTTTTAAAAAAATCTCAGGGCTAGGACGAAGGAGATGTTACTGGGGCCTGCTCGAGGCAATCGACGAATAACAGGATGGTTGTGATTATGATTGATTATGATAATGTTGAAACACTTTAATCTAAGAAATTCCATAATGGGAATTTAGCCCACTTAACTCATCAGAAAAAACTCAAAGATTGGGTTAGAATGATGTTCTACAATTCTGTCCAAGAAGGCAAGAGCAAGGAGCAAAATATTTCACAAAAGTATTTTGCTTAGAAATAAGAAAAGTGGGGCTGAAGCAATAGCACAGTGGGTAGGGCATTTGCTCGCACGAGGCTGACCCAGGTTCGATTCCCAGCATCCCATATGGTCCCCCAAGCACTTCCAGGGGTGATTCCTGAGTGCAGATTACTTCCAGGAGTAATCCCTGTGCATCACTGGGTGTGACCCAAAAAGCAAAAACAAGAAAAATTGCCTGCATAGAAGCAGGTGAGGAAGAGGGGTGGGGGAGGTTAGCTGGGGACATTGGTAGTGAAAATTCACAATGGTGAAGATGTTGGAATACTATATGACTGAAACCCAATCCTGAACAACTCTGTAACAGTGTATCTCACTGTGACTCAATAAAAATTAAAAAAAAAAAAACTATACACTGCTGGCAGAGGAAATAAACTTGTTCTTTTCAAAAAAGAACTGGAGCGATAGCACAGCGGTAGGGCATTTGCCTTGCATGCAGCCAACATGGCCGACCAGAGTTCGATTCCTCCGCCCCTCTCGGAGAGCCCCTCTCGGAGCTACCGAGAGTATTCGATATGCCAGACACAGTAACAACAAAGTCTCCAATGGAGACGTTACTGGGCCCGCTCGAGCAAATCGATGATCAATGGGAGGGCCTTTACTTTACTTTACTTTTTCAAAAAAAAAGTTAAAACTAGTAACAGTAACTTTTAAAAAAGTCTCTTGGTCAATGAAGCTCTGTACCGCTATTAAGAATATACTGATTTATATTTAACAAAATAGAATGTCAACAACACATAAGTGAGAAAAACAACTAACCAACCTGAACATCAGTACATCACTTCCCAAAGTATACAGATATATGCCTACACTGTACTACCAAATAAAAGTATCTGAAAATTAGTAGTACAAAATGTAAACATTAGTTGTCAGTAGATAAATGGATGATAAGAAAAAAATATTAGTGATTCTTCTTTTGATCGTTATTTTTTCATTTTTATATTAAGAAATACATAGCAAAGGGTTGGAGCAATAGCACAGCAGGTAGGCATTTGCCTTGCATGCGGCCAACCCAGGTTCAATCCCCAGCATACCATTTGGTCCCCTGAGCACCACCAAGAGTAATTCCTGAGTGCTGAGCCAGGAGTATCCCCTGTGCATTGCTGGGTATGACCCAAAAAGCAAAAAAAAAAAAAAAAATACAGAGCAAAGATTTATGTTTTTCTGAACTACAATAAACTGAAGCACTACCTTCTAGTGGTAATATTCTAGTGGAGAAAATCAGGATCCCAGGAGTTTATGTATTCTTATATATTTAATCTCTCCACCCTCTGCTCTTCCACGGACTCACTTTCTTCTCTCCTCCCCTCTCTCCTTTCCTCTCTCTCCATATTCCTCTTCCTAATGCTTCTTTCCATCATAGAAGGAAGAAAATGAAATAAAAGATAAGTATAGAAATTTGGCTGCAAAAAAAAAGTAGTTAAATAAATTACTTTCTTAGCTAAAATTGCATCATTAGACTCTTTAAAAAGCTTCTGACAATAAAGTGGAAAATACTAAGAAAAAATCTATCTCTAAATTCAAAGAAGCAAGGAAAGTCTTTAACAATATTTTAATCAAATCCTGTGGATAATACTTAGATTACAAGTTATCTGTATCAGGAAAAGACACTTTCCCCCAAATATGGAACTTTGCCAAATTAATCTATGAATAAAATGGATCATCTTCGGTTTTTCCCCTCGAATTCAGGACAAGCTTTATTTAAAGAAATAGGAAGGAAATGGAAGTAAGGCCAGGAGGCTCCGAGATTATGAGGGAGCTCTCCTAAAGCAGGATTCCATATTTGATTTCTTTTTTTGCTTTTTGGGTCACACACAGCGATGCTCAAGGGTTACTCCTGGCTCATGCACTCAGGAATTACTCGTGGCAGTGCTCAGGGGACCATATGGGATGCTGGGAATCGAACCCGGGTTGGCCATGTTGGCTGCATGCAAGGCAAACGCCCTACCCGCTGTGCTATTGCTCCAGCCCCCCATATTTGATTTTTAAGTAAAGGGATGAAGGAAACAAAGGGAGGCAGAATGGAGAGGGACAATTTATGGTGATCAAGACATACGCTGAGTTTGCTTCTCAAAAGGAAGCGTTCCCATTCACTTAATGCATCAGGTCCAAATTCCAGAATTTCTGGTTACCGCTTTGTTATCTTACAATTCTGAAAGCCATGATGGAAAACTACAAAAGCACCTGAGACGCTTACACACATGAGCTTGTGCATGGTCTCAGGCTGACTTCACTCTCTCACACACTTGTCCTCTGCTTCTTGGATAGCTCTGAGGATTTGAACAAATGATGATGTGCAAGAGAGAGACCAGAGAGGCTTGTGAGAGAGAGTCTTAGGGATCAGGCAGTCTGTGGGCAGACCAACGCCACTTTCAATAAAATCTCAGCCCAGGGCAGGAGAAATGTCCCCGCTTGTCACTCTGATGACCTGCTCAATTCCATCCCACCGGGGAGACTGTCACTCAATCGTCATGACAAACAGCTAAGAAGATGGCAGGACCTTGAAGTTCAAGATCAAAGACAGGCTAATATCACCACGAATAGAAAAAGATCAAAATGAATAATTCTGACTGCAAGTAAACTGTGGGTTCAGTTTTCAGGAAAGATTTCAATGTAAGGGAACATTTCAACTAGGAAACTGTTTGAACTAGAAGGATTTTATTGAAATTAAGCTCTTTGGGACCATCCCCTTTCTCTGCCTTTGTCTTCCTCCAACAACTGCTTTTTACGTGAACATTTCCAAGGTTTTTCTTTTCCTCTCTCACAGCGGGTGAATAGATGATAATTCAAACTAGGGCTTTAAAAATGACCAAGGAAAGGTAAAATATTTGCATTTTTCTTTGTTAAATCTTAAGCTTTCTGCAAAAATAGATGTCACTGATTCTATAGCTGCTAACTTTCTTAGGCTCTTTTATCTCTCTCCGCCAGAACTACAGATCTTAAAGGACTGAATCAAAAATGCAAAATGCATTCACCATTCTCAGATGAATGAGGTTTCTTCCTTTTCTTTTCTCTCTATTTTTTGGGGTATAGCATTTGATCCTCTAAAATTCTTTAAATGCAACAAAGGTGGTAGAGGGGTGGTAGTTTAAATATCATAGGGGTAGATACCTCCAAAAGATTCTTAAGACTGACATTTGCGGTTGGAAATTCTTCCCATGCCTTTCCCAAGCAGAATATATGTTCCATATGAATAAGCCTCTCCACTCTTAGTGACCACCAGGAGGCCATATCTTGCCAGATCTGATGACAATGGCCTTTCTTTCTAGAAATTTACAATCTACTTAACGCTATTAGACAACAGATGAAAACAGAAAAGAGAACCGGGAACAGGCAACTTCTAGGTCATGTGGTAGTGACATGTCAAAGAGAAAGCAAGACTCTTACGTTGACAATGCCTTCACAGAAGTACTGGAGAAGGGAAACGTGGGAAGTCAGAACTAGAAATGATGGATACTCTTATGAAAGAAGGAACCTGAATAAATAAATAATAAAAATAAAAGAGGGAACCAGGGGCTGGAGTGATAGCACAGTCGGTAGGGTATTTACCTTGCATACAGCCAACCTGGATTCAATCCCCAGTATCCCATATGGTTCCCCAAGCACCACCAGGAGTATTTCCTGAGTACAGAGCCAGGAGTAACCCCTGAGCATCACTGGGTGTGACACACATCCACAAAAATAAAAATTTTAAAATAAAAGAGGAATCAACTCCCAGGCCTGTCTGGAATCAGTGAGGCAGCCCAAAGATTGAGGGAGAACCAAAGTCCAGCCCCACTCTATGCTGGCATGAGTAGGTACCGCTGGTTGTGGTCCAAGGCAGAAGTGCTGCACCCCGGTAATATCCAGATGACAGAGAGTGCCAGTCAATGGGCACAGCAACCAGGCAGGGTGTTAGCCACAGAGGGGGCCATTCAGGTCAGTGGTGTCTCATGCATGCCGGAAACTCACTCTAACCCCAGGGTGCTATTAGAGATCTAGTGTCATGGGCTGAGAGGGAATGGTTCCAACTACTGACCTCAGGACCCAGCTTTGGACAGTGTCAGGTACCAGATCACCTCCACTGCCAAGGGCCCCCCAAGATGTCTGATGAGAAAGACTCATTTGACAATGACATGCAGAGGTCCACCATGACATAAGCAAGCAAGTCTGACACTTACGGGGAGCGAGGAGGCTGGTTCTAGAAAACAATCCAGAGTTGGGTGTACAAAAAGGATGAGTGAAGACATTCTGGAGAATCAGCACCTATGCTACCCAAACCCATGTGCTGCCTGTGTCCATGTGTCCTGGTCAAGTACCTGTGAAGCTCAAGTATGTCGCCCACACCTCCCTTCTTGAGATGTACACTTTGGAACTTTCATATCTAAGGCAGGTGTGTGCAGGGGTTTTCTGCCTTTGGAGAAGCCCATGTCCTCACTTGAACTCATTACTCTGCTTTCCTGGGGCAGAGCCATAAGCCTTTCCCAATCGGGGGGCAGAGAGATAGTAGAGAAGGGAAGGTGCTTGCCTTACACATGGTCAACCTAGGTTCAAATTCCTGGCACCTCCAATGGTGCTCCGAGCACCATCAGAAGTGATCCCTGAGTGCAGAGCCAAGAGTAAGTCCTGGGCACAGCCAGGTGTGGCCCCAAAACAAAAACAAAGACCCCCCAACTTATCTTATTTCTTTATAGTCTAGCTTATTGTAGAAGATCTGAAGGGTTTGCAGAAAATACACACACTAAATAGTGCAATACTACACAAGGACATACGGTCCAGAGAAAAACATAAAGGATGGACGCGAGAAATCAACAAGCCATAAGGTGGCCAGAATTTTAAGAGCTGAATTACCCTCTTCTGGCCTTTTCCAACAAGTAAGACAAGACAAATGCTCCCCATTTTTTTAGACATGAAAGTCTTTCCTTCTGACCTGGCCTGGCCTTTATCTGGTCCTTTTCTGCTCCCAACTTGTCCCTTACCCAGAGACTTCCACAGGGAGATAAAGGCTGATGGTCAGTCTCTTTTGCCCTCAGAACCAGGGACAGAACCAGGGACAGAACCAGCTCCAGCCTAAAAGTGGGAAGGAAGGTGGGAACCAGCCAGAGAAGCAAAGAAGAGGGAGAATCTGCTCTATTCTCCTGCTCCCCCAATCCCTTTTGTTTTTGTTTTTGTTTTTTTGCTTCTTGGTTTTGGAACCACACCTAAGGTGCTAAGGGCTTACTCCTGGTTCTGTGCTCAAGGATGATTCCTGGTGGGCTCTGGGGAATCAGGAATCGAATCTGGGTTGACTGTGTGTAAGGCAAACACCTGACCTGCTATACTATCACCCTAGTCCCTCCTGGTCCCATTGAGCTCCAGAGAAAAAAATCAAAAGAACTGACTGAGAAATTGCAGCAATAAAGAGAGCTGCATCTAGAAGCCCACTGGCTCGGTCTCTAAAATAGGTAAACACACATATCAATATTGGCCAGGACCTCTGGTGGAGAGGGGTTCTCCAGGCAAACTGTGTAAGGCGAAAAATAAACCCTCCTGTTTCTACTTTTCTTTTTTTTCTTTCTTTTTTGGGTCACACCCAGTGATGCACAGAGATTACTCCTGGCTCATACACTCAGGAATTACTCCTGGTGGTGCTTGGGGGACTATATGGGATGCTGGGAATCAACCCAGGTTGGCCTAGTACAAGGCAAATGCCCTACCACTGTGCTATAGCTCCAACCCGACCTGTTTCTACTTTTCTACTGGAATATTTCTGGAATATTTCTCCCTTTGAATACTACCCACTGTCCTGAACCCAACAAGAGGGGACCTCATGGTGAACCCTGGTGCCTCCCCCCAAAAAATTCCCTCACCCACAAACATAGAGGCGGAGACATCCCAACTCCAGCAAAAAAAGCTCATGAAACTTAGTTATTGGTTCTTATTTTTGCCACCTCCTGTCGTGCTCAGATCAGGGATTTGAACCAGGTTCACTGCCATGGCCACATGCAAGTGTATACTTAACCTTGGTACTTCCTCTCGGGCCCCAGAACTTAGACTTTTAAAGACAAGGCTTTAGGAAGAGCTAACTGAGAATGGAGAGAAAAGAGAGTTTTAGGGACAAGGAAAGAAAGTGTTATTAAAGCAGTGGTCTTTGAGCCAGGAGTAACCCCTGTGCATTGCTGGGTGTGACCCAAAAAGCAAAAAATAAAAAAAAATAAAAAATAAAGCAGTGGTCTTCATCCTTCAGTCCACGAACTGTGGTCATTCAGCAGGCGTAGAAAGGTTGAAAACCACTAGTCTCCTGCCTTGGTTCTCACCACCCGTCTGTGGACCTTTAAGCAGGATTGATGCTATCCGCTGGTGTGAAAGGTTAAAGGACACTGTGTTGGAGCATTCCAAAGAACCCTTTGCACACTAGAACACCCTCACTTTGCCTATTAAATCAGGTCACCCGGGAAATAAAAATTCACACCTTGAGCACTTAACTTGGTGTCAATCTGTTTATCTCTCGGAGATCAGAAGCAACAGGCCAAGTAAATGGGATTTTCTAGAGATGTATTCTGTGTTGCAATCAAATTCTCCAATTGTGATGTCACTAATCCATCTCAAGCACCATCTTTAAGTTTTGCTCATGACACAAAAGCCCAACTGCCCACTCCAGCTCTTTTTAGTCTTGGGTGAATTGTCGCACACTTCTTGTCTTTGTCACCATCTCTGTTCTATTATCCAGCTCCCCACTCTACCACCACCACACACACACTGAGCGACCACATATGAATCACCTCTGCATTTCCAGAACATCACAGTGCCTGAAAAAGGAAAGACAGGTGATGCGTATGCTCTAAATGGATTTCCCAGAAACGGTTTCCCAGAAATGGTTTTGTCTGAAATGGTTTCTAAATCAACTCCGTCAATTTCCTCAACACAGACATTCAGGAAGCAGAGAAACCATCCAAGGAAAAGGTACCAGAAGAGCAGAAGATGCTGTCAAAGGTGTGTTCTCGTAGGACCACATTTAAGATGGTGGCTCTGAAAGGCTGAGGCACTTTGAGAATCCAATGCGTCTCCAGGGAAAGAGACAGGAACACCCAAAAGTTGGTTACACAGGCTCAAGGACTTCCAAGGAAGCCATGATAACCACAAACCCAGAGTCCAAGGAGGTCACATAGGCAATTTCAGTCTGAGAAGAACAACATCATTGTGGAAAATTGAACACAGAATGTTTTTAAACAGGTCGGGACCCAACTGTTACGACGACAGAGACTTTGAGGTACTTACCTTGCAAATAGCAGACTTTGGTTTGATCTTCAGCACCACGTCTGGTCCCCTGAGCAATGCCAGGAGTGATCCCTGAACACAGAGCCCAAAGTGAGCCCTAAGCATCTCTGTGTGTGGCCACAATACACACACACACACACACACACACACACACACTCACACAAAATGAACAAACAAGATTGTAGAAGACTTTGTCTGGAAGAGAGCTCCTGGTAGCAGGCAGGACAAACATCTGGTCAACCCATCCAGAACCCCAGGGCTGTGAAACTGTGTGGCCCAGTCGCCTTATTCCCTTACAAAAAGCAACAACTTCACTCTCCTGGATCTGTTCAAGTGCCTCCTTAATCTCCTCCTCACTTCTCAAGAGAAGAAAATAAACAGGAAGCAGTATTGTAGGGAGGGGTGTAGGGTGGTAATCATTTTGCAAGACAAGAATCTTTGGAAAAGGAAGTGTTAAGTCACGGCAACTCAAAGAACCCAGGAGAGCTCTGGGGTGATGCAGGTTTCACAGGCAGATGGGGGAAGTTTCTAACCCAGCGAGAACATTATGACAAGGACCCAGAAAACACTCATTCCCAGGGTAAGTCCTGGAAATGTTCTGAGGTGAATCCAGCAGCTGTGATCCAGAAGAATTGACCCGGTCCCTCCAAGGAAAGGCCGACGGGCCATGGGTGCCCCATTCACCCTGTAATGAGTCACGGTGCATCTATAAAGTTTTAAGAGCAGTACATTACTAGGTCATAACTGGAACACTGCTGGCCCGGATTAGACATAAAGCTGCACTTAATTTTATGATCTAAATTAGACATAAAATGTACTAAAAACTAAGAAAGAATAGAACAAATGTGGTCGAATGTGACAGAAAAAAAATAGATTGGGTGGGGAGAACAGAATGAGGGCAGAGGAAAACAGTAAATCTAAGCTGCTTGGTCCATATGAGAAAGAAGGGAGAGAAGATGAGTGGAATGAGCCAGGCACTGAAGAGTCTGGGAGTTGTGGAGGTGGGGGTGCTCAGGGCTCAGTAGGAAGCTCAAGGATGTATGCAGGCCTGTGTCCGGTCTTTGGTACCTCAAGATAAATAAAAATAATTTTGGGGGGGGAACTGGAGAGATAATACCAGGCCTGGCATGTGTAAGGCTCTAAATTTGATCCCTGGCACTGCATAATCCCCTTGTGGGCCCTAAACTTGGTCAGTTTACCCCAACCATGCATGATCACTCACAAAATAATACAGAAGGGGGCTCCTCTGATCTGTTGCATAGAAACATTAAAACGCTTTTGGTCAAAAGTGACAGGTGCGAGTAGGAGAGATAGCAGTCCCTCAAAGTACTGGAGCCTTCTCACTGCCCAGGAGCATGCCGGAAGCCGGCCCCACCCTGGGATGTGCCTCTCCTGGGCACAGACTCCTCCATTATGCACAGGGGTCTATGTATGTTTCCACCCAAAGGATGATGTCAGGGGCAGAGAAATAGTGCCATGGTCAAAGCACCAACCTGCATGCAGCTGACTCCTGTTCAATCTTTGGCACCAGAGTCCCACCAGGTATGACTCCTGAGCACAGAGCCAAGAGTAAGGCCTCAACAATGCCCAATGGGCTCAAAATAAATTTAAAAACAAATGAATGTTATCAGCTGGAGCGATAGCACAGCAGGTAGGGCATTTGCCTTGCAAGAGGCCAACATGGCAGACCCGAATTCAATTCCTCCGCCCCTCTCGGAGAGCCTGGCAAGTTACTGAGACCCATGATGTATTCGATATGCCAAACACAGTAAAAACAAGTATCACAATGGAGATGTTACTGGGCCCGCTCAAGCAAATCAATGAACAACGGGAGGACAGTGACAGTGACAGTGAATGTTATCAGACACTACAAGAGTCTTTCGGTTCTTATTTCTTTCTTTCTTTCTTTTTGGGTCACACCCAGCGATGCACAGGGGTTACTCCTGGTTCTGCACTCTGGAATTACTCCTGGCAGTGCTCAGGGGACCATATGGGATGCCAGGAGTTGAACCCAGGTCAGCCATGTGCAAGGTAAACATCCCACCTACTGTGCTATCACTCCAGCCCCGAGTCTTTCAGTTCTTAGTGAAAATGCATTCACATATGGAGAGCCCAAGATTGTAAAAATAAATTATACTTAGAATCACCTTTTTTTTTTTTGCTTTTTCAGTCACACCTGGCGATGCACACAGCTCACTCCTGGCTACGCATTCAGGAATTACCCCTGGTGTTGCTCTGGGGACCATATGGGATGCTGGGAATCAAAGTCGGGCCAGTAGGTAAATGCCCTACCCACTGTGCTATTGCTCCAGCCCTAAGAATCACCTTCTGAGGAAAAAAAAAAAGAAAGAAAAACCTTAATCCCCGACTCGTGTGGGAAGCCTAAGACATCCACAGAAATGGCACAAGTTGAGTCTTTCTCTGCTAAGGTTTGGTGGGACAAGTCGCTCAGCACATAGAGGTGAAGCCAAATGATCACACAGGAAAATGGCTGTTCTGCCTCCCAAAGAACTTCTGGCTCAACCACAAGTGTGTATGTGGGGTGAAGGGTGGATAAGATAAAGAAGGGACCAGGATGACAGTAATGGCTAGGAACGATTACACTGGACAAGTACTGAGTGTTGAAAGTAGGTGAAGGAATACACCTGATAACCTTTCAGTATCTGTACTGCAAACCACAATGTTTTTGAGCATTGAGAGAGAGAGAAAATACTGACATAAAATTAATTAATTAATTAATTAATTAAAATTGGCTTAATAGATCTTTAAAAAAAAGGAGACAGACAGAGACAGAGAGACAGGAGACAGACAGACAGAAGAAAACTTCCTGCCATAGAGGCAGGCTGGGGAGGGGGTGGATAATGGAAGGGAACTTAGGTGGGGACATTGGTGCTGGTAAGTGTACACTGGTGGAAGGATGGGTATTGGAACTCTGTATGACTAAAACCAAATAATGAACAGTTCTGTAAAGATCTATCTCACAGTGATTCAATAATAAAACCTTTTTTTAAAAATAATAATAATAATAATAATAGCTGGGGCTGGAGTGACAGCACAGCGGGTAGGGCGCTTGCTTTGCACGCGGTCGACCTGGGTTTGATTCCCAGCATCCCAGGTGGTCCCCCGAGCACCGCCAGGAATAATTCCTGAGTGAAAAACCAGGAGGAACCCCTGAGCATCGCTGGGTGTGACCCAAAAAAGAAAAACAAAAAAAGAGCTTCTGGCAAGGCTGCCTGTGAACATTGGGGGAGAATAATGTGAAGAGTCCGTGATCCCCATTCCAACGCTACATTAAAAACACTTAAAAAGTTCTAGTTAGGGGCCTTAAAAAGACATCAGCTCATAAATTCTCAGAATGGGAAACAAAGGTGAAGAGAAATAAGGCTGCTCTTCAAAAGCAACATCGCCTCCTCTTCATCTAATACGGCACATGAGAACGAATTACTCAACTCAGTTATCAACCTACCTTCAGAGAGTTCTTAAAACAACCCTCTAAGGAACAGTATACATTTCAACACGCAGATAAATACATCTCAACCACAGATAAATTTTTTTCTATTACTTTTTTTTTTTTTGCCTGCCGAACCTGATGCTGGAGTTTATAAATTCCTTGAACATCAGGAAAAAAAAAAGCAATGGGGTTGGAGCAATAGCACAGCGGGTAGATAGGGTGTTTGCCTTGCATTCAGCCAACCCGGGTTCGATTCCCAGCATCCCATATAGTCCCCTGAGCACTGCCAGGGGTGATCCCTGAGTGCAAAACCAGGAGTAACCCCTGTGCATCGCTGGGTGTGACCCAAAAAGCCAAAAAAAAAATGTATCTTGGAGCAGAAGAGAGAGCAGGCGGGGCTCTTGCCTTGCACAAGACCCAACCCAAGTTCAATCCCCTGGGGTACAGTGTAAATGGAAGCTCAGAACAGCGGGTAAACTAGCTAACCAAAGGTTAATGGAATCCGGTCATTGGATACCCAAATATGTGTCCAATCCCGATAGATGATGGGATGACTGTGGGAAATCACAGGCGATCAAAGGAACCTCCAGGCAGGACAGGAAACCACACACAGACACAGTGAAAGAACAACAGGAAGAAGAAATGAGCTCTGTCGGGTTCTCTCTGCCCTCCCACCTCTGCCCAGAAAGACGATGGAGCCAGGTAGGGCTCCTGCGACCAGACAGACAGCAGGACCAGGCAGGAGACAGGAGGCAGGACCAGGCAGGGTCGTGACGCCCTGACAGACCATGGAGCCAGTCAGGGCTCATACAGTCAGACAGCGACAAGGTACAGAAAATAGGGGTCCCCTGGGACACGACGGAACAGTCCTAGAGAGGCCCAGAGACAGATTACAGAGCAAAAGCCCCAGCAAGGGACACAGGTGACAGATCTCTCAGCTAGACAGATTCCAGATCAGGAGCACTGGAAGGTGAGAATGGAATAGGGACAAGACCAGATCATCATACACAGAAGGTGACCAGGAAGTGGTATCAGACATACACACACACACACACACACACACACACACACACACGAGACCGTGATGTCTGTCGTACATGGGGAAGCCACACCCATCTCTTTGGACGGTCTGATCAACTTGAACTTCTCAAGCATGTGAGATGTGTATGCAACTCTCTCGGGCATATCTCAAGAACTCACTAGCACAGGAAAAAATCACTTTTGCTTTAATACCAGCAGCACATCTGGTCCCCTGAGCCTCACCAGGAGTGGCCCCTGAGCAGAGTGCCAGGAGTAAGCAGTGAGTACAGCTGGGTTTGGCCCAAAAACAAACAATAAAAAAGCAAGAGGGGGGCTGGAGAGAGAGCACAGTGGGTAGGGCGTTTGCCTTGCACGCAGCCAGACCTGGGTTCAGTTCCCCACATCCCATGTGGTCCCCTGAGCACCGCCAGGGGTGGCTCCTGAGTGCAGAGCCAGGAGTAACCCCTGTGCATGGCCACGTGTGACCCAAAAGGCAAAAAAAAAAGGAGGGAGGGAGGGAGGGGGGGAGGGAGGGAGGGAGGGAGGAAGGAAGGAAGGAAGGAAGGAAGGAAGGAAGGAAGGAAGGAAGGAAGGAGAAAGGAAGAGAGGAAAAGAGGGGAGGAAAGAAGGAAGAGAGGGGAGGAAGGAAGAGAGGAAGAGATGGAGGAAGAAAGGAAGGGGGAAAAATGCCTATTTTGTGATCAAAATTCTTCCTTATCAATCTCCATCCCGACCCCCAACATTGGTCTGAAATTAGAGTTGAATCATGTTACTATCAAAAAGTAGTGTAACATGTCACTCACACTTCAGACAGAAAGCTCCTGGACTGTGAGTGACATGTGCACAGCTGAGAGTTCCTACAACTGTCTTCATGTGAGTGCCATGTCACAGAAGAGGCGGGAGGACCCACCAACCAGGAAAACGCAAAAAGACCCATCGAAAGGAGCCCTGAAACGGCTTGATGTGACAGTATCCAGAGCCAATGACTTCCCTCCCGAGACCTGAAAACTCACCGATGAAGTGGTTGTGACCCAGCGCCAGCATCTCCTCGGCCAGGACCAGGCCCCCGGGTGCCTGCAGGAGGGTCACACTGCGGCCGTCAATAAGGGAGCACTGTTGGAAGCCAGGGGCTGTCACCTTCCACAGCAAGATCAGTGAAGCGGCCGCGTCCTGCCGGATTCTGGAAATGGAAGGAAAGAGAGGGGAAGGGTGGAGGGAAAGAGAGGAAGGAGGGAAGGAAGGGGGAAGGAGGGAAGGGAGGGAGGGAGGGAGGAGGAGAGAGGGAGGGAAGGAGGAAGAAGGGGATGGAGGAGGGAGGAGAGGAGGGAAGGAAGGAGGAGGGAGGGAGAGGAGGAGGGAGAAAAGAAAGGAGGCAAGGAAGGAAGGAAAGGAAAGAGGGAGGGAGGCAGGGAGGGAGACAAGGAGAGATGAAGAGAGGGAAGGAATGAGGGAAAGAAAGAGGAGAGGGAAGGAGAGAGGGAGGGAAGAAAGAGAGGAAGAGAGGAAGGGAAGGAAGGAAGTAGGAAAGGAAAGGATGGAGGGATGGAAGAAAGGAAGGAAGGGAAGGAGGGAGGGAAGGATGGAAGGATTGAAGGGAGGGATGGAAGGCAGGGTGGGAGGGAGAGAGGGAAGGAAGGGAGGGAGGGAGGGAGGGAGGGAGGGAACATCAGTCTACAATTAGAGCAGAATCATGTTACCACCGAAAAGTTCATCTCAGCACTGGAGGACACCAAACAGACTGAGCATGACCCTCTTTCTGCACAGGTGTGAACTGTGTCTGCACAGAGGTAGAGCCGCTGCCCCCCACTGCCACCTCCCACATCACAAATAAAACAGGGGAGGGGAGGGGGGGAGGAGAGAGAGGAGGGGAGGGGAAGAAGAGGGGAAACCAGAGGGCAGCAGAGAACTGTTCAGCAAGGCATATGACTGTCAGAGAATGTGCCCCCCGAGATAAGAAAGCGCTGGGAGGTATTTCCCTAAACCACCAGCAAAGAAATTCGGGTGTTCCCAGATTCCCTCCCTATCCCAAGCCCCTCCACCCCCGCCTGTCAACTGGACAGGCATATTACAAAGTTTCTTTGGTTGACGCTTATATCTCCTGTTTTCAGATCTGGGGTCTCTGGCTACACCCCTCACTCCTATCACTGGTGTCACTGAAGCCCTAAACACCGGTGAGGGGAAGGTGACAGTGGAGGGAAATGGGTGCCGAATTATTGTCCTCCTAACTTTGGAGACCATGCTCTCAAATAAGACTGTTTCCCCGCGCACCCCACCCCCCAACCCCTTCTGCCCCCAGAGGCCCTTGGAGGGGGTGGCGTTACTTCCCCAGAGCGCGCAGGGAAACGCTTAGGGCTGGGCTCCCCCTACTGGCCAAAAGGGGAAGCTCGTACTTGGGCCATCCCGGCTTCTCTGGGTTTGGTGTTAGAATGAAAAGCCAATATTAGTAAGTAGCCCTATAGCACTGTCCTCCCTTTGTTCATCGATTTGCTCGAGCGGGCACCAGTGACATCTCACAACAAACTGTGAGACTTCTTGTTACTGTTTTTGGCATATCGAATACGTCACGGGTAGCTTGTAAACCAAAAAAAAATCATAAAGCTGAATTGGAAAAAAAAAAACCTGTTTTTTGTTGCTTGTTTTCAAAGAGAAAACTTGGTGATACTTGGGTTTAATATTTGGGGGATTTATGTGTATGAGTTGAAAGACTTTGGGAAACCCAGTCATCTGGGAGGTGCAGGGACTCACTCAGGACCTCACCTAAGGCCTCTGGGTCTCTTATGTCACACCCAGCCCATCCAACCCGATTCCACTATTGCACTGTTCCACGCCTCCCATCTGACCCCATTCCCCTGCAGGACCCTCTCGTTAATGAATCCCATAGAGCATGTCTGCACGGGATACTCCATCCCAACGCCCTTTCCAGATAGATCAGCTACATGGATAGATCGGATGCAGCATGAGGCCCAGGTAGGAATCCTCTGGGTGTTTAAGGCAGATCCAGGGCATAATCTCTTACTTGACTGAAGTGTTCTGGGGTACTTCGAAGGTCACCAGGCGGCCCCCCGCAGAACTGTTGGAGCTGGCATTGCCGCAGGCTATGTCTGGGATCACCTGGGATGGGGGGGGGGGGAGCAAAAAGACAAATTTTTGTGGTCTATTGTATCACAAAGTAAGTTTCCACATGCCACACTCCTGCCCCCCACCCTTACTCTTTTCAATGACACAGAGCCAGGGCTAGAAAAACACCAAGAAAAGTCTTATATGGACAGACATAGAAAGACTGCACTCATTTGTGGAATATAAAATAACATAATATGAATCTGACACCCAAGGACAGTAGACACAAGGGCCAGGAATATCGCTCCATAGTTGGAAGCCTGCCTCATGAGCTGGGGGAGAAGGCAGCTGGGATAGAGAAGGGATCACTAAGTCAATGATGGTTGGAGGAATCATTCAGGATGGGAGGTGTGTGCTGAAAGTAAATAAAGGACCAAAGGTGTTAGCCTCTCAGTATCTGTATCACAAACCATATTGTCCAAAAGTAGAGAGAGAGTATGAGGAAAATTGTCTGCCATGGAGGCAGGGGGAGGGTTGGAAAGGGGGAATATACTGGGGACATTGGTGGAGAACGTGCACTGGTGGAGGGATGGGTGTTCGATCATTGTACGACTAAAATTTAAACATGAAAGCTTTGTAACTGTATCTCATAGTGATTCAATAAAAAAGTAATAGTAATTTTTCTTTTTTTTCTTTTTGGGTCACACCCAGGGATACTCTGGGGTTACTCCTGGCTCTGCACTCAGGAATTACTCCTGACTGTGCTTGGGGGACTATAGGGATGCTGGGAATCGAACCTGGGTTGGCCGCATGCAAGGCAAACGCCCTACCTGCTGTGCTATCACTCCAGCCCCAATAATTTTTTAAAAAAGAAAAGCCTTATAAACTCACAAGTTTTGCCACTTATTTCTGGAAGGTAAAAGCACTCCTCAGAGCATCAACCCATGCCCAGTGACCAGGGCTCACTTCCTGTCCTGTGCTTGGCCTCGAGGGTCAGTAGAGACTAAAGGCTTCAAGAATAGAGCAAGCTGGCAGAGGGGGGGTTGCAGAGCAATGGCAGGAAGTGCCCCTAGAGACCCAGCTCTGTGTGGGGGAAAGGGGCGTCTCAGGACACTGTAGCACTGTAGCGCTGTCCTCCCATTGTTCATCGATTTGTTCGAGTGGGCCCAGTAATGTCTCCATTGTGAGACTTGTTGTTACTGTGTTTAGCATATTGAATACGTCACGGGGAGCTTGCCAGGCTTTGCCATGTGGGCGGAGATACTCTCAGGAGTTTGCCGGGCTCTCCAAGAAGGGTGGAGGAATCGAACTCAGCTCAGCCGGGCCAGGCAAACGTCCTACTGTTGTGCCATGGTTCCACCCAGAGGGCTAGGGCAGGAGGACCATATGCCCAGGAGTACCCCGCAACACTAGGGGTGGAGCCAGAGAATGTTTGGACCAAGGCTTTCAAGTTGGGATCTGCAGACTCCTCTGTGGAATGACTTTTTGGATGGTCCTAGACTTGGCTCCACATTCAGCAGGAGAGGACCTTCGATAAATACTCCTGGCGGACTCCTGACACCAATGCATACACTTGTCCCTCCAGTCACGCCTCCTCGTGACCTCGCCTCTTCATGGAGTCCACATAGAAAGGGAAGGAGTTGTCATCCCTGAATTAACTGAAAAAAATTCAGAAAATTTCAGCACTTCCCCTCCATGGCCAACCTCAGAACAAAGTGTCCAGAAGGCCAGATGGATGGTCAAGGTCATCCGGGTGGGTGTTTCACAGTGTGATGCATTGGTGTCACAGACAACAGGCCGTGCATTTTAGCTAAGACTCCAAATGGCTTCCTGTTTCCAAAGCACCATTACTTCCTGAAGCAGGGAAACCCCAGCGCATCCCCAAGTCTTCCCCCTGGCACTTTGAGGTTTGTTTCGGTTTTTTTTTTTGTTATTGTTGGTTTTGTTTGTTTGGGGCCCACCCCTATTGGCAGTGCTCAGGGATTAGTCCTGGAGGGCTTGAGGGACCCTATGGGAAGCCAGGGATTGAACCCAGATTGGCTGTGTGCAAGACAAATGCCCTCCCCACTGTCCTCTTGTTTGGGGCCCCAGACTCCTTCTTGAATAGCCTAAGAAATAAAAGCCTAACTTAGAGGAAGGGTATCTCGCTCATTCTCTCTCTTTTCTTTATCTTTCCAACTAAGATTGGAGATAGCAGGTCTTTAAATAAATAGATTTAAACGTCTGGTTAGGGGAGAAATTGTTATGTTAAAGACACTTTCATAGAGTCATGCATAGAGCTCACCCCAGTTTGATTCTGACACCACGTACACTCCCATCGGCACCCTGAGCACAAAGCCCTGAGCATACCTGGGTGTGATCCAACCCCCTTCCCAAACCCCCGCTGAATAAAGCACTTTCTTGAGAAGTGTATGGAACCAAATCTATTTCACATTCAAGAAGTCATCCCACTGAGGCGTATAGAATCCTAACTCGAAACATTCATTAAATGTCCAAAAGAATAAGTTTGTGGCTTTTAATAAGACAAAAGTGCTGCTTTGGTGTCCAAACATGCTCATATAAACCGCACAATGATGAAGAGAACAGAAAGTGGGTCAACCGATTAGAATTAGTCGGGAAGAAATGTTGTCCTCCCTCTTTCCTAACAAAAAAACTCTAGGCACACCTTGACTTGAATGCATGTTACACAAAGATGTTTGTGCTTGTCTTTTCACTGAAGCTAAAAAGCCAGTAAGAATGAGAGTGGGAAGCAGATGGGATGGGGGACATTGGTGGATAGGACTGGGCACTGGTGAAGAAATCAGTGTTGAAACAGTGTATGCCTGGGGACTGGAGCACAGAAGGTAGGGCATTTGCCTTGCACGCGGTTGACCCAGGTTTGATTCCCAGCATCCCTTATGGTCCCCCAAGCACCTCCAGGAGTAATTCCTCAGTGCAGAGCTAGGAGTAACCCCTGTGTATTGCCAGGTGTGACCTGTCACTGTCACTGTCCTCCGGTGTGACCTAAAAATCAAAAAAAAAAAAACCCAAAAACAGTGTCTGTCTGAAATCCAATCAATCTAATCATGAATAACTTTGTGATTTCATAGTGACTAAGTTAAAAAATAATATTTTTATTATTGCTCTAATAACGAGCAACCAAACATCTATAGGGTGCCACACCAAAGGGGTGGGATGGAATTTTACCCTGTAGTTTTCATCCCAAATTCATGATTTGAATTTGCTCCGCAACACTTTCCGCTAGAAAACCTCTATTTTGAAATGTCTGGGTGGGCTGAAAAATACCTCAGCATATGACTTTTGATTAATTTGAAAATACAGCATGCTAAATCCAGATCGGATGAGGTTGATAAATGTATTATGCTATTGGCAAAATAAATTAATCTGAAACTTTCATTCTCCCACGCCGTCTCAAATTATCTGAAAATCGACAGCTGCTTCTGTTTTCCAGATCCTATGGAAGGGCAGCAAATTTCCCAGACCAAAATCTACACAATCCCAAAAGAACGGAAATGCTGAGTATCACATTCCATGAAGGAAAGTCAGGTGGACAGAGCAAGGCTTATGAGCCGACCATTTCTACAAATATTCAATGGGACTGTGTGCCCCCAAATCTAAGATACTCCTAGAGACCTGCACGTGGGTACCAATGCAGAAAATCATTTTCTTCTTATCTTGTCCTGCATTCTTCTGTTTATTTCAAGTTCAGCAAAACAATCATGTTCAAAGTTCTCAATCACGTCCCCAGGATACATTTCTCCCACAAATGCCCCGATGGATAAGGGTAAGGCATGTGAATTTTATTTCTCTGCTAACTACCAAGTCTTCCATTCTCACTAGAACCCTCACTTGAAGGCATTAAGTGTCTAAAGGACACATTCATAGCTTTTAAATTTTTTTATTATTATTATTTTGCTCTTTGGGTCATACCCAGTGATGCTCAGGGGTTACTCTCTGCACTCAGGAATTAGTCCTGGCGGTGCTCGGGAGACTATATGGGATGCTGGAGATCGAACCTGGGTCGCCTACGTGCAAAGTAAATGCCCTACCCGCTGTGCTATCACTCCAGCCCCAACGTTTATGGATTTTAATAAGGCAAAAGCCCCCAGCGTGCTCAAATCAGGTGTTCAGACAGCTGGGAATTCTCTGGGTAGGGTGAGCTGCTTTTCTGCCAATCAGCGCCCTCACCTCCACTTGGTCCCATTTCATCTCCACCACCTTCTGGCCAGTTTTCGGCTGCCAGGTGGGCAGAGTCACGGTGGCCTGGGAGCCGGGCGCGATGCCCTCGGGCTCGGGGGTCGCGGGGGCCGGAGGCAGCTGTCTGGGCGCCGTGGATTCGGTCCAGCTGGAGGCGGGGAGGTCGGGGAGCACCGGCTGCTCGCAGTGGGGACCCTCATAGCCCTGGTCGCAGATGCAGAAATAGTCCTCGCTGCCGCCGCTGCCGCCACTGCCGCCGCTGCTGATGCCACCACCGCCGCTGCTGCTGCAGTTGCCATGGCGACACGGGTTGCCGGCACAAGGGTCTGCCACAAGCTGCAAGGAGACCATAAATGGGTCAATTATTCCCTCGTAAGAAAAGTGGCGCCGCAGCTGGGATCTGGGCTCTGGGAGCAGCTGTCCCCTGAAGGGGGATGTAGGAGACCAGGCGGGAGGGGGCTCCCAAGGTCACCCCAACCCAAGCCTTTGCACAGGACACAGCCCTCACACACACACGCGCGCGCACACACACGGGCAGAGCGAGCTCAAACAGGTCTCCCCAAGCCCCCAGCCCCAGAGGATGTGATCGCAGGAAGACCCCGACTTAGGCAAGCACAGGCAACATAGAGACTGGTGGAAAAGACCAACCTGGGTGTGGGGAGATGCCGGGGTGGGGTGAGGGTGCAAGGGGGGTGCAAGGTTGAAATTGGGGGGGGGTTCCTGTTTCATAGCCCAGACCACTGTGAAATCCCGCTCTGAGAAATGACGCGGCCCATCTCCCCCTAGAGAGACTCACTTCAGCCCCTTTCCCATGTGGGAAGGACCTTGGGGGAGAGGCAGGTGCTCCCCCCAGAGGGTCCTCAAGCTGGTCGGACTGCAGAGCAATCGCTAGTAAGGGAAAGCGCTGAGGCCACATGCTAAGGAGGGTGTGCTGGAAGCTTCTGCCAGAAGGAGAGAGCAGCAGAGGGACCCTCGGACACGGGGCTCAGAAGTCAGTGGCTAGTCAGGACAGGGTTTTTCTCGGAGCCACTGCCCGCGATGGCCGGGCACACTGCAGAGCCCGTGGGGGTTACCTGCTCTGCTCCCCAACCTACCCCACGACCCGGGGTGTCCTCAGATCTCAGGCCCCCGTGGGGCTGGTTCCCACGACCAGGATTTGACTGCAGTCTGGAAAATGAGACCCTCTCTCTGACCCTGGCTTCTCGGGGCTCACCGTCACATGGGAGTCGGGAGGGACAGGAGACCTTCCGCTGGTCTTGTTGCAATGGACTGCCACAAATACACCCGCCGCGAGACTTGGCCGCGTGCCGGGAAAGAGCCCCACGCGCTCTGCTAACGAGCCTCATCAGGAGAACTCCTCAGGGAGCAGGAGACGGTCTCGACCAGAGGAAACTGAGAAACACCACACCCCATGGGCTGTGTTCACTCTCCCTGGCAGGTCCTTCGGGCACTCACCATTGAGGGCATGGGGAGTCGGGGGAGACTGAGGCTGCGAGTTCCATCCCTGGCACCATGCATACAGACACACACCACACACACACACACACACAGAACATTCACACACAGATGCACACACAACAAACACAGATACACACACAACACTCACACACACAACACTCACATACACAGACACACACATAGTTACATACAACACACACAGATACACACAACACACACACTAATATACACAAAAACACTCACACACAAGACAGACTCACACACAGACTCAGCCACGCACACAGCCAGACACGCACACAACACACAAAGACACACACAACACTCATACACAAACACACTCACTATTGTTTGGAATCCACAACACTCACACACAACACAACACTCACACACACAAAACACACAGATAGACACACACAGCACACACACACAGATACACACAACACTCACACACAGAGACAGACACACACAGACACACTCACACACAACACTCACACACAGAGACAGACACACACAGATACACTCACACACACAAAACCCACACACAACACTCACACACAGAGACAGACACACCCAGACACACTCACACACACAAAACACACACACATAGACACACACAAAACACACACAGACACACACACTCACACATACATGCTGAGAGTGGTCCCAGCAGCACTATAGTTTGGCATCCACAACAAAATGGACAGTTCCAGTGCATACCACCAAGCACGTGAGAGCACCAGGCAGTACCACAACTCAATGAGCACCACAACTGTGAGAGTCTGAGCACCCCAACCAACGGCATGACCAGCCCCCAGCTCATCACAACAACAACCCAAAAGGGAAGGGAAGTGAATCGATTCACTTTATTAAATAATGTTTTAAGAAGTAGATATTTCGCTATCTACAGAGTATCTCCAAAGGACGGTAGCACTGTAGCATTGTCCTCCCGTTGTTCATCGATTTGCTTAAGCGGGCACCGGTAACAACAAGTCTCCATTGTGAGACTTGTTGTTACTGTGTTTGGCATATTGAATACACCATGGGGAGCTTGCCAGGCTCTGCCATGCAGGCAGGACACTCTCAGTAGCTTGCCGGGCTCTCCGAGAGGGAGGGACAGAGGAATCAAACCTGGGTTGGCCGCGTGCAAGGCAAACACCCAAAGGACGGTACAGAATGCAAACTATTTACTATGAGCTTTCCCCACTCCAGGTGAAACCGAGACTCCTCCACAGCAGAGTCCCCCTTGCCCTGGGCCTCCCTTCTCCCTCCTCCCCTGAGCTCTCTCTGCTGCCTCCCTGGCCTGCATTTGCCCCTGCACTAGGCCAAGCTCACTCCCACCACGGGCCTCTGGCTGCAGGGCTGTGATGGGCTCATCTGCATTTCAGGGCTGAGGAGATGCATTTGCTCGGAGCAGACATCCCTCAGCCCAAGATCTGAGGCAGCTTCACCTTCCCACAAGTATGAGCACTCACAAGTGCAGGGACAATACGGAATGCATGCAGGGGGAATTTTGTTCAGGGTGTTGAATTAAAAAAAAAAAAAAGCAAAGAAAGGCCTGGCTTCAGGAAAACCAGGCGTGATGAAGGGCAGAGGTGAGCAGTTAGGAGAGTCTCCACATTGTGTTCTCTCGCACCGGATTTATTGTTGCGTTCAGAGAAGAGGTGTCCACCCAGGATACTATTCAATGGGAAGGAGAAAGAATTGAATTAACGAGGATAAAGGGGACATGGAATGCTTTTTAAAAGGTGGCTGATGTCCAGATGGCCTACGGGCAGAGGAGAAGATGTCATTTGTCCCTTCTTGTGAGGGGAAGGGAAACCCAAACCACAAGGCCACCTCCCCTATGAGAACGGTTATTATCCAAAAGACAAGCAATGAGAAGTATCCGAGAGGAGGTGGTGAGCCGGGAACCCTTCAGGCTCTGTAAGAGCAGAAATCAGTTCAGTCATGAAGGAGAGCAGTATGGAGAGTCCTCAGAAGGTAGCCCACAAAGTCCAGTCATCCCACTGGTAGGTATTTACTCCAAAAATACAAAACCACTTATTAGAGAGTGAGGCTTGAGGATAGTATTGCCTTGCATGTGGCTGACCCATGAGCACCTGGTACCTGGTATCCTGAGCACCACCAGGAGTGATCCCTGACACTGCCCAGGTGTACACCCCACCCAAAAGTAAAATTAAACATTAAAAAAGGACACTAACTTAAAGATACAAGAGCACACACATATTTTTTGCAGTGTTACTGACTCCGTGAGCCGGAAACAAAGGAAGCGTCCAACAACTGACCAATAGAAGAGTCTGTGGTGTCTACATTCACAGTGAACTACTTCCTGGAAGTGTTTCATTTGTTTGTTTTGGGGCTACACTCAGTTGTGCTCAGAGATCACTCCCGACTCTGATCTCAGGGAATCAGAGTGCCGGGAATCAAATTTGGGTCAGCTCCCTACAAGGCAAATGCCCTAACTATTGGACTATCTCTCTGACCCCTCCTTCTTAACTACGGAAAACAGACGGAATCGAGGCAAAAGAGATAGTATAGCAGGTAGGACATTTAACTCTGCTGTTCTGACCCAAGTTCAATCCCTGGTATCCCTTAGGGTCCTCCAAGCACTTCCAGGAGTGATCCCTGAGTACAGAGCCAGGAGAATGTCTTGAGCACAGCCAGGTATGACCCCAAAACCAACCAACAAAAGATGAAATCCTACCCTGCGTAACAATACGGCTGGAGCTGAAGCTATCAGTCTTAGTGAAAAAAGATGGAGAAAGACAAACACATTATTTCACCCATATGAGGTGCTAAGGTGAACTATAAGAGAAAATTTAACTTTTAGATGCTAAGACCAATTCATGGTTATTAGAAGAAGAGGAAGCAGAGGTAGGATATGCAGGACAAAGGAGATGAATGTGTAATGAGGGACAGAACTAGATTTTCAGGGGCCCAAGAAATAGTACAGCAAGTAGGGTGTTTGCCTTGCATACAGATGACCCAGGTTTGATCCCCAACACTCCATATGGTTCTCTGAGCACAGGCGCGATCCCTGAGCACAGAACCAAGAGTAAGCCCTGAGCACCTCCAGGTGTACCCCCCCCCAAAAAATAAACAAAAAGACTTCCAAAGGAGAATTAAATGTGGTAACTGTAGAAGTTTACTTTCAATGATGCACACCAAAAACTTACAGAACGTCACAATGCAATATTACTTTTTAAAAATCAATAATAAATAAGAGCAAAGTCCAAAATATGAGGTTAACCCCATGCCAAATTTAAAATTTTAATAAACACACCCCAAACACAGAAATAGTTTAACGTTATTTCAATATATGGAAGAGATCACTGTAAAACTTAATTCTGGATGTCCAAATCTCCACTGTGCACTGAGGGCTAGAGTGGCCCCCAGCTTCTGCTCCATCACCACTGCCCCCTGCTGGCCAGAGACACTTCAAGATGCAGCAAAAATGAAGGACACCGGAGAAAAAATGCAGAATCCCTGTCTCCACCTTCCCAGGGAAAGACCACCAGGCATGGTTCTTACTGCTCCCCGCAACGCCCCCCCCCCCCCCACCCATGGCCAGGGAGCACTTTTAAAGAACGTTGCAACCAAATGTCTATGGCTGGGCTTCAAGCCACCTGAGCTAGAGTTGGATTTTCCTAAGTTGGTATCACTGCACAGGAAGTGGTAGGCCAGGAGACCTTGACCAGCCCCCCTCCCTAAATGCCCCGAGCTGAGGCCACATCTGCAGGCGTCCAGTCTGCGGCTCTTTGGAGCGTGCCACTGGCCACTGAGACATCTAATAGGCATCATGTCAAAAATCCTCATCCCTGCAGGGGAGGCAAAGAATAAGGTTAAATTTCTGGGATCAACAGGAAGGAAGAAAGAAATGAAGGCAAGCACTGAAGGCCTCCTTAGGTGCTTTTTTTGGGGGGGAAAAGGGACAAAAACAATAAATACTGATGATATAATGAAGGAGTCCCACTATGTGACATTAGTGCACCAGGTCTGGGGACAAACGTGTCCCCAAAACAACCCAACCAAGTCCATGACAGGGTGCCCTCGATCCTGCCCTAACTACCAAGACAGTGCCAGCAGCACACACAAAAAGTGACACTGGCCAGTCCCACCATCAGTGACCATCAGTGACCAAGACTCCCGTGCCACTGTCACATTTAGCACTTCAGGTCTCCTCACAAGTTCCTCCTCCTAGTGACCATTGAGCTGAATCACTGCTCTCTACAGCGTTTAAGAGCAATCCAATAACTCGAAGTCAGCTTTAAGGGGGGACAGTATTTGCCTCCTCCTGATTTATTTTACTTACTGTGATGCCCTTGTGTTTTCATAAAAGGCAAGATTTCTTAAAACTGAGTAGACTCCCATCATCATATATTCATTTGTCATTTGTTGATAGTTGACTCTTTTGTTTTGTTCTGTTTCGTTTTGTTGGGCGGGGGGGGGGGGGCACATCTGGCAGTGCTTAGGATTTATTCCTAGCTCTGTGCTCAGTGATCACTCCTGGAAGGGTTGGACAAATATGGAGCCAGGGATCGAAACTGGAGTGCTGTCACTTCTGCCCATAAATCTGGGGGCTTAACCCAGACTCAATCTGTTCTACTGGCCTATAGGCCTCTCTTTATTCCGGTACCATGCAGTTTGGATTACTTTACCATTGTTGTATAGTTTAGATTTGGGAAATGCAATGTCTCCCATATCCCCGCCCCCCTTTAGAATTGTTTTGGCTGTTTGGGGAGCTATATAGTTTTATCCCAATTTTAATAGAGTTTGTTCCATGTCATTGAAAATATCATAGGATTTTTAATGGGTATTGTATGAAATCTCTGTAATACTTTGGGTCAGAAGGCCATTTTGTTAATTTTCATTCTTCCTGTCCATGAGCAGGAAATGTCTTCCCATTTCCTGATGTCTTCTATTTCTTTTAACAGTGCTTTCTCGTATCCACTGTATAAGTCTTATTGTAACACTAGCACTGTCCTCCCATTGTTCATCGATATACTCAAGTGGGCACCAGTAATGTCTACATTGTGAGATTTGTTGTTACTGTTTTTGGCATATCAAATATGCCATGGAGAGCTTGCCAGGCTCTGCCGTGTGGGTGGGATACTCTCAGTAGCTTGCCGGGGCTCTCCAAGAGGGATGGAGGAATCGAACCTGGGTCATTACAGACTTATTACCTGAGAGGTAATAATTCAGAGCAGTGCCAGCACAAGACTTTGCTCCATGCAAGGAGAGTATAGTCCAGCAGGTTGGCTGGCAACACCAAGAAAGAGATGCATGGAGCCCACCTTCTCCACTCCTCAGACAGTATCTAGGAGGGACTCGAGAGAAGTCGGTCACAGCAGAGGGCAGGGCAGAGATGGTGGACAGAGACTGGGAATCTGTAGGACCTCCCAACAGTGCCCAGCTCGCCAGAGGCAGCAAAGCATTACAGCATGTACAGGGATGAAAAATTAAAGGGAAATCTATGAGGATAAATGGTATCATTTAGGACCTGTTCACTGGGCTTCACAATTGAGAAGAAAGTACAAACAGCATATGGGATTAAGTGAAAAATGATTAATATGGAAAGCTGGGGGAAATGCTCCTAGTTATTAAAAAAAAAGGAGCAGCTACAAATAATTAGACTCATTTGTATAGATTTCTAAATGAACTCAAAAGGGAATGTTGTGATGGTGAACACACCACACACACACACACACACACAGACACACACACACACACACACACACGTAAGCTGGGATACAAGCACTGTCGCACTGTAGCACTGTCCTCCTGTTGTTCATCAATTTGCTCGAGCGAGCCCAGTAACTTCTCCATTGTGAGACTTGTTGTTACTGTGTTTGGCATATTGAATACGTCACGGGGAGCTTGCCAGGCTTTGCCGTATGAGTGAGATACTCTTGGTGGCTTGCCGGGCTCTCCAAGAGGGGCGGAGGAATCGAACCCAGCTCGGCCAGGCCAACCGCACGCAAAGCAAATTCCCTACCGCTGTGCTATTGCAATGGGACACAAGCAGGAAATTAAATAACTGCATTGTGAGGTCATTGATCCCTACTTTAAAATAATCATTCCATGTTCATGCTACCTCCTTGGAGTGTAGGATTAGCTGCTGCTTCACCAACGACAACCCTCTGCTTTGTATTCCCTACCACTCCAGATTAGCTGCCTTTTTTTTTAAAGGAAGGGAAATGTTTCAAGTACATGACATCAAATATAAGATCAAATGCAATCACTGACCTTTAAGAAAAATCCTGGCATCATAAATATTTATTGTAAGCCTTGTTTTACTTACAGAACTCACTGAGTGTTTTCAGAGTATGGATGTGTGTTTTATCTCAGAGGAAGAAAGTCCTATTATAGAGGTCGGTATTGCCCTTGAATCTCATTAAGCTTGAACTATAAGCAGGGAATAACTGAACTGCCAAAATGCCTAATGAAGCAAAATATCATAATTAATATACCTGACTTTGGAGACACTCAAAATTTAATAAATGATGTTTTCTTGGCTATAGCTTCTAACTTTGGATAATAGAGAGAAATGGGTAAGACTTTTTTAATATCGGCTGTAAGAAAGAATAAAGAGAAATCCTATGGATTAATGGTTTTCTTCCCACAGTTAACCAAGCAGTTCATTTATTCAAGGCTTTTTTTGTTACATCAGATTAATGCATCTAAGCTGAGAGTTTTCACATCATCGAGCTAATCTGAAACCATTCTTCATATGTTCTATTCCGGACTTTTCACCGGTGCCAACTAATTAATATTAAGAGCAAGAGCAGAAAACAGGAGTATGGCATGGAAGGGTGGGAGTCCAGCACAGAGCTGCCACCAATGCTGGACCCCAGGACCTCAGGACCATCCCAAGGGATTTCACTGACAGCCAATATCCTTCCCTAACACGTCTATCCCCCAGTGCCAAAGCTGGCTTTGGAATTCCTGGCAATTCCAAAGTTCTACACAGGAAGAAGAATGAAAGGTCACACAAGAGGTCATGGGCGGAGTCACAGGATACAGGAAGTCAGAGCCAGAAGAGCTGCTTCCACACACAGCCTGTGAGCGCCCTCCTCTTAGAACCCTGGGGGCCAGGTCCTGAGGACAGGTGCACAAAACCACCTTCCCAGGTGACCCTTTCAGTTACAGCATGTCAGAAACTCAGGTGCCTTTCATCAAGCACTATAAGGCACCTGAACTTGATGTGCTCCTGCTGGTGTGTGACCAAGGGCTCAGGAATATAGATAAGTCCAGTCCTGATGACCTGAGAGCTTCCACGCCATGGAAGGCTCATATTCGTGGTTACCAGGGAGCCTCCTTGTGCCAATGTGTCTATGGATGTTCCTGCTGGCACCTCGGCCCGTATGTTTGCCAGAGCTAAAGTACCCAGTGCAGGGAGAAAGGAAGGGTTTAACAAAGGCAGCTCTGAAAATGAGCGACTGTGGTGGAGAGAGAGTGTGACGGGTAGGGCGCTTGCCTTGAGCACAGCAGATCAGACGTGGGTTCAATCCCTGACATCACATATGGTCCCCTGAGCACCTCAGGAGTGACCTCTGAGCATTACCGAGTTTGGACCAAAAATCGGAAGGGAGGGAGGGAGGGAGGGAGGGAGGGAGGAGGGAAAGAAGGGAGGGAGGGAGGAAGGGAGGGAGAGAGGGAGGGAGGGAGGGAGGGGAGGGAAGGAAGGGAGGGAGGGAGGGAGGAAGGAAGGAAGGAAGGAAGGAAGGAAGGAAGGAAGGAAGGGAGGGAGGGAGGGAGGGAGGGAGGGAGGGGGGAGGGACAGAAGGGAGGAAGGAAGGAGGGGAGGGAGGGAGGGAGGGGAGGGAAGGAAGGAGGGGAGGGAGGGAGGGAGGAAGGAAGGAAGGGAAGGAGGGAGGGAGGGAGGGGAGGGAAGGAAGGAGGGAGGGAGGGAGGGAGGGAGGGAGGGAGGGGAGGGAAGGAAGGAGGGGAGGGAGGGAGGGAGGAGAGGGAAGGAAGGAGGGGAGGGAGGGAGGAGAGGGAAGGAAGGAGGGGAGGGAGGGAGGGAGGAGAGGGAAGGAAGGAGGGGAGGGAGGGAGGGAGGGAGGGAGGGAGGGAGGAAGGAAGGAAGGAAGGAAGGAAGGAAGGGAGGGAGGGAGGGAGGGAGGGAGGGAGGGAGGAAAGAGGGAAGGAAGTAAGGGAGGGGAGGGAGGGAGGGAGGGAGGAAGGGAGGGAGGGAGGGGAGGGAAGGAAGGAGGGAGGGAGGGAGGGAGGGGAGGGAAGGAAGGAGGGGAGGGAGGGAGGGAGGAGAGGGAAGGAAGGAGGGGAGGGAGGGAGGGAGGGAGGAGAGGGAAGGAAGGAGGGGAGGGAGGGAGGAGAGGGAAGGAAGGAGGGGAGGGAGGGAGGGAGGGAGGGAGGGAGAGAGGAAGGAAGGGAGGGAGGGAGGGAGGGAGGGAGGGAGGAAGGGAGGGAGGAAAGAGGGAAGGAAGTAAGGGAGGGGAGGGAGGGAGGGAGGGAGGGAGGGAGGGAGGGAGGGAGGGAAGAAGGAAGGGAAGAAGGGAGGGAGGCAGGGGAAGAGATTACCAGCAGAGTTTTGCATCCATCGGGTGCTCTTTGCTAACAGAGGCAGAGCTCAGCAGAACGGAGACAGCCGGAAGGGGAGTTCTCGTGGAAAACGGGGCTGTCTGAACCAGCCCAGTCTTGACCTGGGTGGCGGCCATCACGGGAAGCTGGGAAGCTCTGGTTATGATGCCTCCCTGCTCAGGGTGGACACTCCTACATTCTGAGGGGCTGCAGAAACATTTCAAGGCCTCCACTAGGATCCCGCTGACAGTCACTGGGTGCCCTTGACACTATTCTCCAGGTCTGAGGAGGAGAGACCCAACTGGAGGTCATTGCTGGCCCTCGCTGATGTGCATGCTCAGTGGACAGGCATCCGGGCAACAGGGAGGCTGCTGGAGGAAGCCGAACTCCTCGAAGCCAATGGTGACGGAACACCATCTGTAAAGCCAAGCACGCACAGCCCCGGGGGACCACATGACAGCGTGGCCCTGATAGAGGAGTGAGAAGGAAGATGACTCGGGCATATGAGAGATTGCAGAGGAACTCCAGTGTGGACTGGGCCGTGGTCTCAGCTGACTTTCCGAGTGGCAACTCCCACTGGTTATTATTGATTTTGCCGTTGAAGAGTGATGGGACAAAGTGTTGGTGGGAATTGCCTTCGGTGGAACAACGACTCAGCTTTACCATCAAAGAGTCATGTCTGGCCTCAAGAGAAAGGGGTAGGACGCAGGTTGCCAGTGCTCTGGGAGACACAAGTGTGGGGCTGTTGGCTCAGTGGAGGCATGTAAGGAAATAAAGCACAGGAAGAGAGGGCAGGGCCAGGTGGGAGGAAGAGCAGGAGGAGGAGGAGGAGGAGGAGGAGGAGGAGGAGGAGGAGCGAGGCTGGGAGGACATCCAGGGGGTGTGGTCAGGGGCGCTTTTATACCCAGCCAGACAGCTCAGCTCCTGATCGGACAGCGTCGTGCTGCAAAGGGAAAGACAAAGAGGGCAGACTCAGTGTGGGGGTCTGAGCATGGGGGGCAAGGTGACAGCTTACTATGAAAGGGCCAAAGCTGAGTGCCATAAAGCAGGGTCCCTCATCCCTGGAGCTAATCACTTCGGAGGGGGATGGGGCTGAAGGAGTCACTGTGGGAATAGTTGTGGGCATGGTGAAATTCTTACAGCACCCCTCATCTCTCCTCACCAGACGCCAGGGAAGTCTTCCTCCTACAGAGACAGCTGCATTAGCCCCCGTGTGCCCCCAGTGTTCCCCTGGGCAAGAACCACACTCCTGTTGAGAGCTACGTCCTTTCCAAGGGCAGAGTGATGCTTTCTACTCCGGAAATGACATCAGACGTGTCCTCAACGTCCACCCGACTCCACAGAGAGGGAGAATAAGCAACAGGATGGAAGAAGTGTGTACAGCAGATGACAAAGGACAGAGTCCTAAATAAATGTCTCAATGACACAGGGTCCCAGATCCCAGATCAAGACAAACACCTCAGTTTCAAAGAAGCAAACCGTCACAATGATTCGCACAGCACCTGTCTTCTCTTGAAAGTTATTTCCAACTATGAAACGCTCTTTCAGATGATGAGCAGAGACGCACCTTCACATGCAAACAGGGTTCCTGTTGCCAACATCTGTCTGAGCAGAGGAAGCATCAAAGAAAATGCAGATTTTCCCCCCAGGCCCAAGCCGTCGGTCACAATTCTAGGAGTGAAGTCTAGACATCTAGAAATTATTCCCCAGATAATTCTGAGGCACCTGACACAGCTGAGAACATTTATGATCTCTGGGTAAACAGGAGGAATTGACAAGCAACTACTGTAAGGCTAACCTGTCTGTGTTCAGGCAGGAGGCTTGGCTGGAATCATGCCACAAGCACCTGTTTCTGTATTCTGTATTCTGACACCTCAGGGAAGCTGCGGAAGTGTCACTGGGGCCACCAAACCTGCAAGCCCTGTACTGCATCTATCCACAGCCCCTTCCTTTGCGAATCTCCAATATAGACATATTGTCTATATGTGAACTGTATCTTATGGTAGCACTGTAGCACTGTCCTCCCATTGTTCATCGATTTGTTCAAACGGGCCCAGTAACGTCTTCATTTTGAGACTTCTTGTTGTTACTCAAGTGTTTGGCATTCTGAATACTTCACGGGTAGCTTGCCAGACTTTGCTGTGCAGGCGAGATACTCTCGGTAGCTTGCCAGGATCTCTGAGAGGGGCGGAGGAATCGAACCCAGCTCGGCGGGGCTGGCTGCACGCAAGGCAAACGCCCTACCGCTGTGCTATCGCTCCAGCCCATCTTATGTAATTCAATAGAAAAAAAATTAAAAACCTAGGGAAAAAATATAGACTTGGGTTTCACAAAAGGCAAAAAGGCTGGTTGGGGGACGTCATCTGAAAAGTCTTCAAAGGCCTATAACAATCACATCTATTGGAGGGCTCCCAAATAGTGCTCAGTGGCTAGGAGCAATGTCCAGTGAAGTTCAGCCTGGCGGTTCAGACCTGATGACTCAGGTTTTCGGCCGAGTAATAAGACACTGCTGAGGCCCAGAGGTCCTGAAACCACAAGGGCTCCCAGGCAGTGATCAGGAGATCACGGCAGGTTGGGGATCTAACTTGGGCCCTCGCACATGCCAGGCTTATGCTCCGGCCCTTTGAGCTATCTCCCTGACCCCTTCACATCAATTTTTGAACCCCATCCAACTCCCTTCTGGGACTGACATATGGTTAAATAACAGAAGGGCCTTTAGCACTACGATGTAAAGCAGGGAGAAGACCAAGGATTCTTGGGATGACGATTCTGCGGCAGGATGAATCTTGGTGTCGTGAAAAACTAGTTTCCTAGATTATCCATCATGCAGCGAGAGCACAATAAGAGGTCAGACGCCCACTTCCCTTCCCTTGCCTTCACCCTCCCACCCACCATCTGAGATTCACGAGGGTGAAGGATGGGCGGACGGCTGCAAAGGCTAAACAGAGAAAGAGGGAGGAGGGTGGATGGTGACAAGACACCCAGACCACGGGGCCTGAAATAGCAGGAGTGTCTACATTTACCAACTGCAGAGAGGGGCCACAAGAAAGAGGACTGTGGATTTCAGAGCTTAGAGTTTCTAGAAAAATGAGGAGCAATTTTCCTGGGTCCCAGAGCTGCAACAGACAGAGTCTGGAGAATCTACTCCCAAGCGGGGGTGATCTTGGATGGAACAGAGAAGTCCCCTGAGATTCAGGATAGAACGAGACTGGAGATGGTTAGTGTCCTTTCAGGTCTTCATACCATGCTTTTCTGTCCAAAATAGGAACCGCTCTGGTTAGAAATGGCATCTTCATGCTGAAAGGCAAATTGAGTGCCGTGGGGTCCAACGTTCTCCCTATTTGAGCATTAGGGAATACCCTGCCACAGAAGCAGGGTGGGATGGGGGGATGGGGAGTGGGAGGGATACTGGGACCTGTGGTGGTAGAAAATGGGCACTGGTGGAGGGATGGGTGTTTGATCATTGTACAATTGAAACCCAAGCACAAAAATTTGTAAATCTACAACTGTACCTCATGGTGTTTCACTAACAAAATTTTTTAAAAAATATATGAAGAAAGGATCTTTATCCTATCCCAACCCCACTTGAAGGGTACACTCAGAAAATACTGCAGTACTTACACCAAGAGTCAACTCAGCCAAAAAAAGAAAAATCCATCCTGTGATTTTTTTTCCAAATCCAGATAACAAAAATGCCCATTCAGCTGGGAAAGATAAGGAACCAATAGGACAATTATAGGCAGAAATAATCACTCTGGATAAGATCTATGTGCTGAAAGTAGATAAAGGAACAAACACGATGACCTCTCTGTACCTTTATTGCAAACCATCATGCCCAAAAGGAGAGAGAGAAAAAAAAGAAGAAAAGTCCCTGCCTAGGTGCTGAAGGAAGGGAAACTGGGGGCATTGGTGGTGGGAAATGTACACTGGTGGAGGGATGGGTAAACCCCAATCATGAACAGCTTTATAATGGTCTATCTCACAGTGATTCAGTTAATTTTTTTAAAAGCCTGTTCACTTTACTGCATCAGAAACTACATAGCTTAGTGAAATATACTTTTCCAAATGCCAAGATTTCTTGAGTTTTCCGTTAGGCACTCTATATATATTAGGGAAGAAATTCTAAGACTAACTTAGGGGGTCCATCTTCCCCTTCAATTCTCCATCAACTTCCCTGAAAACAGCATGGCCTAGTGTTTACATGTGGGTTTATACTCATTTGTATGTAAGCTATAAGGAAACAAGCAGAACTAAAATTTGGGAGCTGTGAAATAAAACGCATGAAATAATCTGCTACCTGTCTAATTCCTTTCTATTTTTTCCAGCGGCAGCTCTTTGTCACAAGCAACATTTGGAAACGATCTTAAAACTATACTACTTTTTCGCTTTAGTTTGGCTAACCTAGATTGTTAATACTCCTACACAGAAGCCTTTTAGCCCTGCTCAATTTCAGAGAGAAATAAATAGTTGTTCTTCTGAAACCTTTGTTCCTTCGTTTCCATATTCAAATCAATTCTAAAGCATAAAACCCAACTGCACTTATCGTCAGAAGCAAAGCATCCTCTGGTGATAATTTTTTCCCTCTTTTCCTTTTCAAAAACCTGTTTCTTGCATCAGACACTTAGGACTAGCTACGCATATACATTCTCGTTTCATCTCTCACCATAGACACGAATTCATCCTGGCAAAACCTCTTTTTTCCTGAACAACAATGTCAGGAATACAGGAAATATGTCAACTTTTACCTCCCTGCAAGAAACTAGGACACTCGTTTCAAGTGATGCCGGAAAGCATCTTATTAAATTCAGCATGCATTGAGAGAGAAGATTCTTAGCAAAGTAGGAACAGAAAGGAACGTCTTTAATCTGACAGAGAGTATCTGAAATTGAGAACAAAGCTAAGATATTGCCAAACCACCCTCTGAACACAGCACTAAAGGTTCTAGTCAATACAATGAGGCAAGCATAAAAAAAGGGTGTAAAAACTGAGGAGAGACAACACCTATCTTGTTTCACATACTAAATGATTAGGCATACAGATAAATTATTAGAATACAGAACCGCAGCAAGTTTGTGAGATCCAAGGTCAAATACTTTTTAAATTGTCACTCCGTGTATCCTAAATAAAAACTGAAATGTTTTTAAAGCATAGTGTATGTCAAAAATACACCAAATGAAACAAGTGCATGTTCTCAACCAAGAGAACGGCAAAACAGTAAAAATAATTTGAGAATATACATTTAAATGGGGCGGATTCTAATCATGGATTTGAAAGCTCAAAATTATAAAGACACACATTTTTCCCTAAAGGGATCAAAAGATTCCATCCGAGTGCCATGAAATCACTAATTTTCATTTTGTTCTGGTGTAAAATTAACCCAAGCAGTCCAGACATCCTTAACCAAACATAATATGGAAAGATTTGGTCTACCGAAATGAGTGATTGAGGCATGACTGGGTTGGGCTATATTCAGGGGTGCTAGGGGCTTACTTTTGGCTCTGTGCTCAGGAATGACCCCTGGCATTGCTTGGGGGACCATATGAAGTTCTGGAGATTAAACCAAGGATGGTCACATGCAAGGCCTTACCCCTTTAATAGCTCTCTGGCCCAGATATCAGTCATTTTGAAGCAGCAATAATGAAGATACTAGAACAAACCAACTCAAAATGCAATCATCTCAAAACTCCTGTGAGAACACTTCATTGTTGTAATAGAGCAGTGTAACTTTCAATACTCAGCAGTTTACAAGCCCAGCTCTGCCTTCACACCATACGCAAAAATAAATTGGAAGCGGACTGTAGCTCTCAACATAAAGTTGTCCCCCAAAAAAGCAGAATGCATTAAAATGGTAACGGGGGCGGGGGGGAACAGTCTTAGGGCATTAAACAAATGTTTAATAAACAGGACACAAAGAGCACAAAGTAACATGAAGACTAGTAATGAATCAGAACTGTGAACATTAACATCCATTAACATTCCCCGATAAAAGGACAAAAGTACAAACCACGGAATGTGTTAAGGCAGCTGCAGTTAAGATATCTGTGACCCACAGAGTGATCCTCTCCAGAATAAAGGATGATTTGCATGAATTAAGGTAGCAGGGCAGCAGAAGGAGAGAGAACTAATGCCACAGGGGGGGGGAAATGAATGACCTGAACAGACTCTTCACCAGGAGTGACCCCTGAATGCACAGGATGTGGCCACTGGATGTGGCCCCAAAAACCAAATAATAGTAATAAGAAATAATGATGTTTGATGAAAAAATTAATTCCCCCAAACATAACAATGTCTCCATTTGTATGGAGATCACAAAATACAGAACTGAGCCACAATAAAAATACGGGGAGGGGCTGGAGCAATAGCACAGTGGGTAGAGCATTTGCCTTGCACGGGGATGACCCGGGTTCAATTCCCAGCATCCCATATGGTCCCACGAGCACCATGAGGAGTAATTCCTGAGTGCACGAGCCAGTAGTAATCACTGTACATCACCAGGTATGACTCAAAAAGAAAAAAAAAACAGGAAATGTTGGGGTAGCGGGGAACGGGTGCAGGAAGTAAATGGATGACCCCATCAGCAATGTTATCAGTGACCTGGTGTCAGTCACCTAAAGCATCCCCCCCCACCACCAACAACACTCCGAGCTGTGGAGGTCTGGGTGCTTTGGGTGCTTTCTGTGTTTATGATCAAGTTTCCTGAGGATCTCTTTCAGGCTTTCCAAAGCCCCGCTCTCTCTCTCTTGAGCTACCTTGTTTCGTTGACTTGGCAGACAAA
The DNA here is from genome assembly GCF_029834395.1 of Sorex fumeus. NCBI lineage: Eukaryota > Metazoa > Chordata > Mammalia > Eulipotyphla > Soricidae > Sorex > Sorex fumeus. The sequence continues at coordinate 6,335,752 of NW_026606062.1, forward strand.
GGCAAGACCCCATTTTATCAGCCTGCTTCTCCATAACTCGGGGGGGGCTTTTCCCTATGGGTGTCCCCAGCAGCGGGTCACCACCCTTCCCCCACACAGGGAGAGCCCAAAACCTTGTCAGATTAATCAGCAGAACTCTGCTCTGAAGCTTAGAATTTTCTTTCTTAAAAGAAAGATTTCTCACCTAAGGATAGTAGAGACAAGGGCCAGGAGGATCACCCCACAGCTTGGAAGCCGATCTCACGTGCTGGGGGGAAAAGGCAGGTGGGATGGAGAAGAGACCTCTAAGTACGTGATGGTTGGAGGGATCACTCGGGATGCTAGATGCGTGCTGAAAGTAGGCTATGGACCAAACATGATGAGTGCTTAGTGCCTACATTGCAAATCGTAACACCCAAAAGGAGAGAGAGAGTAAGAGGGAATGTGTCTGCCACAGAGGCAGGGGGTGGGAAAGGATGGGGGGTGGCGGGAGGAATACTGGGAATGTTGGTCGTGGAGAATGGGCATGGGTGGAGGGATGGGTACTTGAACATTTTTTTCATTTCATTTCATCATCCTGTTATTCGTCGATTGCCTCGAGCAGGCCCCAGTAACGTCTCTTTCATCCTAGCCCTGAGATTATATTCAAGGCTCTTTAGGAGAATGAGACCCATCATTGTTACTGGTATTTGGCATATTGGGTACGCCACGGGGAGTTTGCCAGACTCTGCCCTGTGGGCAGGCTACATTCGATAGCCTGCAAGTTTGTCCAAAGTAGGAATGAGATAATAAGATGTCATAAAAAGATGTCCTGATAAGGTTCTGGGAGCTGGATTTTATAGTCTCTGAGTCTGAGTCCGCATGGATTTGTCCCTCTGCCAGTACCCTCATGCGTGCGAAGAGTGGTCTCAGCATGGTGGTGGCTGGTCCCGGAGGTCCTCGGCTACCGGAGCCCTGGTCGGGGCGGGGAGGAAAGCTCAACCCGCTCCCCTCCAGTGGGCCCCGGCGAGGAACAGCCTAGGCGCAGGGGCAGAAGACTGCACTGTTCTCGTCCGGGAACATTGTTTGATTAAAATGTGATTATGAATGTGTGTAACTGTACCTCACAGTGATTCATTAAAATAAAAAAATAATAAGTAATTTTTTTTTAAAAAGAAAGGTTTCTTTCCCTTTTTTCCTTTTTTTTAATGAATGACAGGAGGTGACGGAGGCCTTAATCAGGTGAAGGGAGTGACCTTTGCGAGAAAGGCCTGCAGCCCATCTGAAGTGTGGAGGTCAAAGGCACAAGACCAGAGAAGAAGGGAACCCGAGGTGACAAAGCTGTGCTCTTATCACAGTGACATCAGAGAAATAAGGCAGTGAAAAAGCCGAGAGCAGGGGACAGCATCCCAACCGGGAATGCTGGGAATCCCTGCAGGGAAAGTTGGGTGAGAGGCCCCACAACACTCTGGAGTCCAGGTGAGCATCAGAGGGAGGATGAAGAGTCCAGGATGCCCTAACCTGTTTGCTTCTCTGCTCCAGAAGACGCATGTGTCCTGCGTGCCTGGTGGCGGGAAAATTCCCCTGTGTGATTTTTGTTGTGGTTGTTGTTCTGAAGGTGCGAACACTCGCCTTTTTTTTTCAGTCTTGCTAACCTTAGCAGGAAGAACTGCTCTAATTTTAATACCCATCTGCTGCTGGCAACGGGGGCTAGAAACTGGGTCTCGGCAGATAAATCTCAAGGCTTTCACGTTGGCCAGCCTCATTAGCCTGGAGACAAACCACTGGAATCAGCAGGATATGTCCGAGTAGATTTACCAGGGGGATAGAAAGGAGCTTATGGAAGGAAAAAATAATAAGACTCGATTCACCCCAAGAGTGAGCCACGGCTATGCAGTCGCTGTGGTGTTTCTTTTCAATCAAAGTCAAAGACGCCACCCCCAAGTTGCGTGCGCTCAGATTAGTCATCCAGGGGTGACAAGGTCACCCTTAGATTGGCGAGCTGCAGTCACTAGACATGCAGTGGGTTTTGTCCATGAAAAGTCTGAGACAGTCTTTTAAAAGTGTGAAAGATAAGGGGCCAGAGAGATAGTACAGTGGGTAGGGCCTTGCCATGCACGTGGCTGATCTGGGTCCAACAGCCGGCACCTGACATGGTTCCCCCAAGCACTACTGGGAGAGACCCCTGAGCACAGAACCAGGAGTAAGCCCTGAGCACCACCAGGTGTGGTCTCCCCAAAATACCCACGAAAATAGAATTCTGAAAGGCAAAAGAAAGTGTAATAAAGAAATAGCAAAACAGACTGACTGTGGAAAAGGCTATCGTGAGCATTCCACCACGAAACAGCCATGGGGGGGCAGAGGGGACAGAGATGTGGGATGGTCTGTCACAGGGGACGGGCCCATGGCCAGAGAGTCAGGACAGACAGTAAGGGGTGAAGGATAGGAAACCACCTCGCCTAACTCTGCAGCCCTATGGACACCAAACGGGGGCGCCAAAGAGCAAAGACAGCAGTCGCTCCTGGTGCTGTGTCCTTTGGGGTACAGGGGTCACCTCCCCTCCACTGGTGACCCTCCCTCCATCGGACACTGGGAAGCTCTAGGTGATGTCCACAGAAGCAGCACTACAGAGGGCCTGGTTGGAAAACAGCTTTTCTCTTTAGAGACACGATGTTATCTTCGTGTCCAAGAGACAGCGCAATGCATACACGTCTTGCCTTGCACACAGCTGACCTTGCACACATCCCCGGCGTCCCATAGGGCTCCCCCAAGCTCCGCCAGAAGCGATCCCTGAGAACGGAGACAGAATGAGGCCTGAGCAACAGCCAGATGTGGCACAAAAGAAAAACAAAACCATAATTTCCTGGCTGAAGAGACAGAGCAGGGGCTTAGGCTCTTGTGTTAGTGTTGCCAATGCCAGTTCATTCCGCTGCACTCCAGAAGGTCCTCCGAGCACCACCAGGAGTGATCCCTGAACACTGCTAGGAATGGCTCCAAATCCCACCCCCCCACACACAAATAACAGCAAATTACAATCCTACAGAATATGTATAATAATGACCAGTTCAGGAGGGGGGGATAGAGTGAGAGAGCAAGCGAGAGGAAGGGTGGGAGGGAGGAAGGTATGTAGGGAGGGAGGGAGGAAGGGAGGGAGGGAGGGAGAGAGGGAGGGAGGGAGGAGGAGGGAGGAGGAGGGAGGAGGAGGGAGGGGGAAGAAGGGAGGGAGGGAATAGGAAGGAAGGAGGAAGGAAGGAAGGGAGGGAGGGAGGGAGGGAGGGAGGGAGGGAGGGAGGGAGGGAGGGAGGGAGGGAGGGAAAGAAGGAAGGAAGGAAGGAAGGAAGGAAGGAAGGAAGGAAGGAAGGAAGGAAGGAAGGAAGGAAAGAAGGGAGGGAGGGAGGGAGGGAGGGAGGGAGGGAGGGAGGGAGGGAGGGAGGGAGGGAGGGAGGGAGGGAAGGATAAAAGGAAGGAAGGAAGGAAGGAAGGAAGGAAGGAAGGAAGGAAGGAAGGAAGGAAGGATAGAAGGAAGGAAGGAAGGAAGGAAGGAAGGAAGGGAGGGAGGGAGGGAGGGAGGGAGGGAAGGAAGGAAGGAAGGAAGGAAGGAAGGGAGGGAGGGAGGGAGGGAGGGAGGGAGGGAAGGAAGGAAGGAAGGAAGGAAGGAAGGAAGGAAGGAAGGGAGGGAGGGAGGGAGGGAGGGAAGGAAGGATAAAAGGAAGGAAGGAGGGAGGGAGGGAGGGAAGGAAGGAAGGAAGGAAGGAAGGAAGGAAGGAAGGAAGGAAGGGAGGGAGGGAGGGAGGGAAGGAAGGATAAAAGGAAGGAAGGAAGGAAGGAAGGAAGGAAGGAAGGAAGGAAGGGAGGGAGGGAGGGAGGGAAGGATAAAAGGAAGGAAGGAAGGAAGGAAGGAAGGAAGGAAGGAAGGAAGGAAGGAAGGAAATAACACTTTAAAAAGAAATGACAAAATTTTGTCATTAGCACCAACATGAATGAAGTTGGTCATGATATGATATGAAACTAGGTCAGGTAACAGAATAAATATGATTTCATAGCGCAGCAGGTAGGGCGTTCGCTTTGCATGTGGCCAACCGGGCACACCCGGGTTCGATTCCTCCACCCCTCTCGGAGAGCCTGGCAAGCTACCAAGAGTATCTTTCGCCCGTGCGGCAAAGCCTGGCAAGCTAGCTGAGACGTGTTCGATATGCCAAACACAGTAACTACGAGTCTCACAATGGAGATGTTACTGGGCCCGCTCGAGCGAATCAATGAACAATGGGAGGACAGTGACAGTGACAGTGGAAGATAAAACAATGAACAATGAAACATAAATGAAAACACACACTCAGTTTATGAAGAACAGAATGGTGGTTATCATCAGCGAAGGGGAGATGAACAGCAGGTAAATTCAGTGATGTGGGCAAGAAGGAAGACCAGCCTGCCGTGGCACCTGGAACAGTAGGAATAAGTGTTCAACCTTTTATTTATTAATCTATTTATTTATTTATTTTTGCTTTTAGGGTCACACCTGGCAATGCACAGGGGTTACTCCTGGCTTTGCACTCAGGAATTACTCCTGGCAGTGCTCAGGGGGCCATATGGGATGCTGGGAATCAAACCCAGGTCGGCTGCGAGAAAAATAAGCGCCCTACCTGCTATACTATTGCTCCAGCCCTGGTGTTCAATCTTAATGCTGTGCCCTGGAGCACTGGAACCCCAAGCATAGTGCCCAGAGAAGTCCCCAGCATTGACGGGTATAACTTCAAAGCAATCATAATTATAGTAATAACAATAATAATAATTTGCAGTTAAAACCTATACAGCATTACAAACCCACATTAATTTTAAAATGTCTGTAAATTTGCCCAAAACACACACACGGCCACAAATATTTGGCATTTCCAATTAAGGCGTGAAATAAGAAGGGCAGAAACAAAACACTGGAAAAACTGTCCATACAGCACAACTGGACCATTAACTGGGTTTCAGCAAACTGCTTCTTCAGCACGGCGTCTCCTCTGCGCTGTTCCAGCATGTGAATGAAAGCAATCTCAAGCCACTACTGCTGACCAACATGGACTGTGTGAATAAAGTCAGTGTCTGACAGTGGCAGACACGGGGATTATTCCTGCACGTGTGAATGCTGCAGCCACACAGAAAATAACTTCCCTGATGGACATCTTCATGATTCCGATATCATCAGAGCAGACGGGCAGGCCCCATGTTCAGCTAAAGTCACCTAACAATACCAGATGCGGCTGAAACGCTCTCATTCGGAGGTGAACTTTAAAAGGGGGATGGATTCTAGTTATTGTAAACAGTGCTGCAATGAACAAACAAGTGCAGATGTCACTTTGACTATACTTTTTTGCCTCTCCAGGGTATATTCCCAGCAGCACTGTTTACAATAGCTAGAATCTGGAAAAAACCTGAGTGCCCAAGAACAGAGGACTGGTTAAAGAAACTTTGGTACATCTACACAATGGAGTACTATGTAGTTAGAAAGGATGAAGTCATGAAATTTACATACAAGTGGTACTACATGGAAAGTATCATGCCAAGTGAAATGAGTCAGAAAGAGAGGGACAGATATAGAAAGATTGCATTCATCTGGGGAACATAAAGTAACAAAATAGGAGACTAACACCCGAAAGTGGCCGAGATTAGTACCAGGAGGTTTACTCCATGGCTTGGAGGCCAGCCACACACTCTAGGGGTAAAGGCAGCTCAGATAGAGAAGGGAGCACCAAATAAAGGTGTTGGGAAGATCCGCCCAGGATGGGAGATGCATGCTGAAAGTAGACTATAGACCAAACATGATTGCCACTCAATGCTTCTTTTGCAAACCACAGCACCCAAAAGGAGAGAGAGAACAAAAGGGAATGCCCTGCCACAGAGGCAAGGTGGGATGGGGGGATGGGAGTGGGAGGGATACTGGGACTGGTAATGGTGGAGAATGGGCACTGGTGGAGGGATGGGTACTCAATCATTGTATAACTGAAACCCAAGCACAAAAATTTGTAAGTCTACAACTGTACCTCATGGTGTTTCACTAATCAAAAATTTTTTACAAATAAATAAAAAAATAAAAGGGGGATGGAGGCAGGGGAAGCCCCAGTTTTAGACATGAGGTCAGAAGGGGGTCCATGAGCATCGAGGGCCATAAATAGTGAGGAGCAGGGCCTGGAGGCAAACATGGCGGGGAGCTTGGCTTCCAGAACTTCAACTACAGGAATTGCGAGCTGGAGTCCAGAGGGAAGGAAGAACTATCACGGAACCCCCACACACTGGCCCTTGAAACCATCTTATCTCTTTTGGGGGGAAATTGGTGGTGGCTGAGGGGAGAAGGAGGGAACCTGGAAGTAAATCTACCACAAATGGGATAGCAGCCATAGGAATGTCTCCCCAGAGTCTAATGAACAAGAAGTGCCCAAGAGTGATCCCCCTGGATGAACACCCCCATGGGACTCATGACTGCCAGGTGGAAATCCTAAACCCCCAAAGGGACAAATGAAACGTGCCCAGCACAGGTGGAGGAATGAAGTGAGACACTGAACACGAGAGCACAATTGTATGCATGGCACACACACCTTGACCATGAGCCCACAAGAGAATCAGACAATCTGGGCCAAGCACTGGGCACTGGCCTTGAATGCAGTTGACCCAAGCTCCCAAGTTCTGCTAGGAATAAGCCCTGAGTGTAGCACCAAGAAAAATCCTCAACATGGCCAGATATGGTCCCAAACCAAAACCAAACAGAACCACACACATTCCATGCAATAAACAACCACCAGCAAGTGGAAACGTGAGTGAGGAATCAGCAGGGTCCTTCCTTGCTACATGAAGACTCTTCATAGTTTTTTTTTGTTTTTGTTTTTGTTTTTTTGGGGGGTCACACCCAGTGATGTTGGCAGGGTCACACCCAGCAGTGTCAGGGAACCATGTGCTGCTGGCATTGAACTCAGGATTCCTATAAGCAAAGCCAGCCTGTTGAGCTGATTCTCCAGCCCCTTTTTGACCTATCTTAAGATAAAATTTTATGCTTAAAGCATGTCTGAAACTTCTTAATGATTCCCCCACTTAAACCAACTTCTCTCATTAATTGATAGAATTAATTCACCTTAAACCTTTGATAAGAAGCATCTACCAGAGAATGTTAATAATTAATCAAAGCTGAGATAATAGCGAAGATTCGGGGATGATCAGCCACATGGTTCCCAATGATGCTCATGAATCAAACCATTCGCTGCAGCCCTCTCTGTGACCCAAAGCAGCAGGTACCATTATCTGCTTATTAGCTCTGAGCCTCAGAGAATTCAAGGAACTTGTCGTCCATAGTCAGCAGTTAGTACAGCGACTTCGGGCTGAAATTACGAACACAGGCTCAACGAAATCATTCTGGGCAAAATCATTCTCTCTTTTTCATTCCTCTCCAAATTTGTCCAATTCCAGTTCTAAAAACTCAAACAGGAGATGAAAGAATGATATATTTAAAAGACAATTTCAAGGGAAAATGACATTTTCCAGTGTGATAAATGTGTTTATTAGGAAACTACAATAATTGTTGGGATGAACAAACTGAACAATGAATCCAAAAAGAGCCCAGAGATGTAGCATTTTTTTTTAAGTTGACAGGAAAAAAAGAAAAAGGTCGGCACTAAAAATTTGCACAGGGGCTGAAGCGAGAGCACAGCAGGTAGGGCATTTGCCTTGCACACGGCCAACCTGGGTTTGATTCCCAGCATCTCATACGGTCCCCTAAGCACCACTAGGAGTAATTACTGACTGCAGAGCCAGGAGTAACGCCTGTGCATCACCAGGTGTGACCCAAAAAAGAATTTAAAAAATTAGCGCAGGTGAAAGTAGATAAAGGACCAAACATGATGGTCTCTCAGTATCTGTATTGCAAATCATAATGCCCCAAAGTAGAGAGTGCGTAAGAGGAAAATTGTCTGCCATACAGGCAGTAGGAGGGAGGGGATGGTGGTGGGGTTGGGGGAAGGGATACCCGGGACATTGGTCGTGGAAAATGTGCACTGGTGGAGGGAAGGGGTGTTCGATCATTGTATGACTGAAACTCAAACATTGAAGCTTTGTAACTATAGCTCATGGTGATTCAATTTTAAAAAATGAATTTTTTTCAAAAAATGAACACAGAAGAAATAAATTATTTAGGAAGCAGTACTTGAGTAAGGATAATCCTCCATGGCTAATAGAAATATGGAACCGGGGTTGGAGCTAGAGTACAGGGGGTCAAACACTTGCCTTACAAGCAGCCAACATTGGTTCAATCCCCAGCACCACAAAGGGTCCCCAAGACTTGTCAGGAGTGATCCCAGAGGACCAAGTAAGGGGAAATGCCTGAGCAAAGTCAGGTGTGTTTCTCAAAATGTTTTCACTTTAAATAATAATCAAAGCACTACACTTGGGAAGACACCCCATTTTGCCAGTACTGGCTTTTCCGTAATTGCTGTGCCCCAAAGCAAGACCTGCATGAACAGAGACTGACTGAGGACAGTGGTCAATCTGAGAAGCTGGCTCGCACACCGTCATCACTATACAAGTGTGGTTCTTTGAAACAAAATCAGAATGTTACATATTATTTTTTTTCAGACAGCAGCACGGTGGTGAAGATTTATGTATGTCAACGGATCAACATGGCAACCAGAAGCCCCCTCACCTCTGTGCATGGCTAACCAGGATTCCCTGGTTCTAACCCACCCCCCACCCCCTACCTCCCCACCCCCTGTGTGATGCCTGATCACCTAACTGCCTTTAGTAGATTCTTGTGGAGCACTGGAGCTGGGGCAATAGCATAGCAAGTAACACATGAGCCTTGCACACAGCTGCCCTAGGTTTGACCCCAAGCACCCCTGAGCCCCAGAAGGAGTGATGCCTGAGCACAGAGCTAGGAGCAAACCCTGTGCACAGTCAGTTGTAGCCTCAAACAAACAAAACTTAACCTCTTGACCTGGGCTGCCCCTCCCTGGGTCCCCACCCACCCAACAGACTAGCTGTCACACCCACAATTTGTCTCTCAGCACCATCTTAGCATACCAACGACCCTGCCCCAGAGACTCCAGTTGAATCCCCAAATGGATTAGGGGCATACAGAGATGTCTCTGGAACTGAACCATTTACAATCTAGAAATTTACATTTACAATTGCGGCCATGTGAGTTCTCATGATATTCAAAATAGCACTGTAGCACTGTCCTCCCATTGTTCGATTTGTTCAAGCGGGCCCCGTATAGTCTCCATTTTGAGACTTGTTGTTACTGTGTTTGGCATATTGAATACTTCGCGGGTAGCTTGCCAGGCATTGCAGTGCAGGCGAGATACTCTCGGTAGCTTGCCGGGCTCTCCATGATGGGCAGAGGAATCAAACCCGGCTCGGCAGGGCCGGCCGCGTGCAAGGCAAACGCCCTACTGCTGTGCTATGGCTCCAGCCTGCCAAAAAAAAAAATCCCCAGGAATTCAGAAATATATTCAAAATGAGCAATGGAAAATAAATTATTGAGCATCTGCCCCTGGCAGGTAGGCTTGAATAGTGGTGGGAAATTTTGAGCAAAACATAATGCCCAAAATTAAAGAGAGAATACTGGGGAAATTGTCTGTCATAGAGGCAGGGTGAGGACTGGGATGTGTGTGGTGGAAAATGTGCACTGGTGGAGGGATGGGTGTTTCATCATTGTATGGCTGAATCTCAAACATGAAAGCTTTGTAACTCTATCTCATGGTGATACAATTAAGAAAAAAAAAGTAATGTGGATTACATGCCCAATTCAATCAGCTTAATCAATGGCTGAACAAATAGCAGTATTTCTACATTATGTATATATGTATGTATGTATATATATGTATGTATATATATGTATATATATATATATATTAACCTCTTGGGTCCATATAGTCAGTTTCCATCCCCCAAGCCCTACCTGCTCCACAGGGACAAGCTGCCTCCCACCTACCCTCATGAATGCAGAATTAAGGTGGTCCCAGGTGAGGTCCTCCGGTCCCTCATGCATTAGTCCTAGACACACGCTCATTCTACCACTTCGCTGATTGTCTTGCTCTGAATGCTAAATGGAACCATTAGCTACTTGTTTTTATTTGACACACACACATACATACACACACACACACAAATCTGAGTGTGATGCTAAGTCCATCACAAGCCACAAAACACTGGGGACCCCTGACTTTGATGTCAGACATGAAAGTCCTCCACCCCATGGGTCCCTTTATAAATGACTTTCATCCAAAATCTCCGAAGCGCTGCCACTTAAAATGGCAGGAATCAGCGGCACCCCTGAGCTCGGCTGTCCCTCTGGCCCTTTGATTTCATCTCCTCAGAAAACCAAAGAGCTGAAATTTCCAGCAGACAGAGCAGAGGGAGGACACGAGGAATCAGCCAGGACGGAATGCCAGGGGGCTGACAGTCCCCACGTCACAGAGTTCTGAGACACCCCACTGCTGTCTAGAGAGATGGCTGGGGCACGTCTCGCCCCCACTTTATCTAGAGGAAACCAGGGTCCAGTGGTGACTGTGATTCCCCAAGGTCCCCTAGCAACAAAGCTGCACTCTGTCCGGTTCCCAAAGGCTTCTCCTCAACCTTGCCTCCAAGCTAAGCTCACAGGCAACAGAAAAATCATGGGGGGGGGGGGGGGGGGTGGTTGTTAGCTCTAGAGCATGAAATCTTTGCCTCCCTAGCTGGCAGCATCTACGCTTACCTGTGGGCTGGGCATCCGTGTCAATGTGAATGAAAGATGAGTTTCAAAATTAGATCACTAGCATGAAAGGGTCCCTCACGACTAGTCTCCAATCTCAGCACAACCACATAATATACCCCCTTCACCCCAGAGGGTGAAAAATCATCTCATGTCCTCGCTCATGCTACATTTTTTTCAATGCAATTTTTTTTATTGAATCACCAAGAGATACAGTCACAAAACTTTCATGTTTGAGTTTCAGGCATACAATGATCGAATATCCATCCCTCCACCAGTGCACATTCTCTACCACCAATGTCGCCAGTATTACCCGCCCGCTTTTCAGCCCTCCCCGGTCTTTACTGCAGACAATTTCCCCCATATTCTCTCTCTACTTTGGGGCATTATGGTTTGCAATACAGATACTGAGAGGCCATCATATTTGGTTCTTTGTCTACTTTCAGCACACATCTCCCATCCTGAACTATCCCTCCAACCATCATTGACTTAGTGATCCCTTCTCTATTCCAGCTTCCTTTCCCTCAGTTCATGAGGCAGACTTCCAACTATGGTGCAATCTTCCTGGCCTTGTGTCTACTGTTTTTCGGTGTCAGTTTCATATGATGTTATTTTATACTCCACAAATGAGTTCAATCATTGCCACATTTGACAGGAGGAGAGTATCCAAGAGAATCTGAGTGTCAGGGCAGAATACAGGGCAGAGCAGTTGGGAGTTCTGGTTGACCGCCTGCATGTATCACCTGCTTTATGAAGCCTTGAACCATGTCCACTGTTGGGCTTCTAATGTTATGGTGTTTCTGAAGCACCAGGAGGGCCTGGTGGAAGGCTGACTGCTGAAAGGCCTGGAAGGTCCCAGAGAGAAGTAGCCAGGACAGAAGAGTCAGGAGAGCTGGCCCCATCAGCAAGGGTGCACAGGGCAGGAAGCCAGCATAGCGCTGAAGCACAAACCACCCACCATCCAGACTCAGGGTAACCAGCCATCCACCAGGGCAGCCACTGAGACAGCTGCCCCTTGAAGGCTGCAGAATGAGGATGTCGGAAAGCCAGTTACAGGCCAGAGCTGACTTGTAGCTTCTGGATTCCTGCTCTCAGCCCTTTGCAAGAACAGCTTAGAGATGTGGGTTGCTAATGTCCATGCTTAGTCCAAGTCCTATTTCACCCAATATTCAGCACAAGGAGCTTCAAACCCATTTATCTTTGTGCTTCGGTGCTAACCCCTAGCTTTTGTGAATAATCTATGAAGGCTCTGGTTGTCTGTGCACACATGAGACATTAAAACACTGGGTAACTTGATGCATGAAAAAAAAATTTGTTGTTTGTGGGCTACACTCAAAAGATTCTCAGGGCTTACTCCTGGCTCTTGACCAAGGGTCACTCCTGACCACATGCAGTGCCAGGGATTGAAACTGGGTTGACCATGTGCCAAGACAAGTGCCTTCACTCCTGGACAATTTCTCCTTACTCCCTAATGAAAAAATTTGAAAACGTTTTCATTAATAAAATCTTTTACTTTCATTATGAAATAAAAAATATAAAATATAGTGTAATATATAAATATATCATATATGTTATATATTTATATTATATATTATAAATATATTGATTATAATAAAATATAATGTATAATAATTTTTTGTTTTCATTATGAAATAATGAAAAAATTGTATTATGAAATAATGAAAAAAAAGTGACTCAAGCTCCAGTGTTCTGTTTTATACAAGCATGATTAGAGCCCGATATCCAAAATTATTTTGCCTGTGCATATTTATAACAAAAGCATAAGAAACTTCCCTAAATAATGGCTTCACTCTTTAAAACCCAATCACATTTGTGGCCTCATGACAGCATTTGCATTGCAAAAAGCCGGGCATGACACCCCGCTATCAGTGCCTCTATTGTCTCCAACTTTGCAGGGAAGGATTTGGGCAAACAAAGCCATTTAAAAATCAGAATCTCGCTGAATTCAATATAGATTAATAATTCATGCTATAAATATCACTCCCAAAAGCAGACATTTTGCTGGGAAAGGGAAGAAATCAAATCCAAACAGCATTCCCAATTACCACAGAGCATTTGTCAGTAGCACGGCAATCTGTAGAATAGCGCTCTTGTGAAAAGCGAAAAGCAACAGTCAAGTATGTGACGGCAAAAGCTACCGCTGGCCTGGCCATCTCTATCTCATGCCCAGTTTGTGAGCTGACATAAAACCAGTGTATTGTATAGAAAATCAAATGGACAAGAGGAGTCCTCAGATGTTGTTCGAGGTGTTCTTCTGTAAAAGAGCCATGAGCTACCAATACTATCGTTCCCTTTGGTTTGGGATTTTTTTCATTTGCTTGGGGGGAACCTCACTAATGGTGCCTTGGGGGTTCAGGCACCACTCCTAGTAATTTTTTTTCCACTGGGGTCGGAGTGATAGCACAGCGAATAGGGTGTTTGCCTTGCACGCGGCTCACCCAGGTTTGATCCCTGGCATCCCATATGGTCCCCCAGCACCGCCAGGAGTAATTCCTGAGTGTAGAGCCTGGAGTAACCCCTGAACATCGCTGGGTGTGACCCAAAAAGAAAAAAAATTTGGACCACCCAGGCCAGCAGTGAGTCCTGCGGATTCAGTACTATTCTGATTCTGCATCCTAGCGGCCACCACAAGCACCCCAGCTGTGGAGGGGGGGAGCATCAGAGCTGCACTAGGTGGAGCCAGAGGCCAGGCCAGGCCAGGGACCCAAGAGGTTCATCTCTCTGGATCCCTGTACTATGGCCAAACCTAACTAAACACACACCACGAACAACAGTCAGAAATCAAAACCAGCCTGTTTTTAGATTTGGCTGTTCAAAACAAAACAGTAAGTTCCTGTGTATTTTGATGGGAGATGGAAAATAGAAAATTCAAATGGAAAACTCGGCAGATGCCGCAGCAAAACCTAGGGAGAGCGGTAGGTTACCGTGAAACTGCAGAGAACTGGATCCGGAAGTCTGTTATCTGTCAGCCTGTGACCACCACTACAATCGGGGGCAGCTGACTCTAAGTCCCTGTGTTCACCAGCTCTACTGGGTGCTGTGTTACCAAATCTATGTGTGATCGCACCTTAACATGTTTGAGTAATCTAGCATTCACTCTGACATGTGTGATCCCTGGCCCTCCACATATCTCTCTCCTGCTAGAAATCCAGACCCTATAAAAAGTAGAACAAATGCTTTGAAAGGCACTGAGCCTTTTGGGTGTGAACCGAGCTGAGCCTGCCAGCATAAAATTTAAAAATTTTCCAACTTTTCTCAGTGCCATCTAGTTTCAGGAAGGTTCCCTTGTTATGTGTGTGTGTGTGTGTGTGTGTGTGTATGTGTGTGTGTGTGTGTGTGTGCTCCTTTACTCTCAGGCAAGATCTGGACCTATGTAATTCTCAGTGCACATTCAGAAATAAAGTCTCTATACTATTAAATATAAAAGCCTTGGTATGTTATACTACATAGTCATGTTCATTCATGTTTGTTTCATTCTTCACAGCCACTGCATTTTAGACTCCCAACCACACCTGCCAATGGCAAGACTTCAAGGCACAGACAGAGCAAGTTTAGAGTAAAGACACAACAATTTTATGATGGGGACTAAAGAGAACTGGAGATTCATACTGAAGACAAGAATCTGGAAGAAAAGATGCATCCCCCCAAAAAAAAATTTGCAAGGAGGAGATGAGGCCCCTGGCGGTGTGGAATAGAAATGACACTGGTCTCGAATCCATGCCCAAAGACATGAAGGCTTTCAGAACCTATTAAGCATCAGAGGAGACCAGGAAAGCGTGAAAATGAAGACTTTCTGGCCCAGAGTGCTGACTGGACCCTCTGAGGAGAGGCTCCACCACTGGAAGAATCCTAGGAACCTCCATACAACCCATAAAGGTCAGACCAAGGCTAGTAAGGAAAACCATCAGGACTTTGAAGCTCTTCCTCTTGATGACACCTTTGTACCGACTTTGGGAGTCCCTTGAGGAAACCTTACAAAAACTTGCCTAACAAAATACAGAGACGCACACTTTCCCAGTAGAGTCCTCTGCATCTCTGCTGGGGGTGTGGAATTCCTTTCTTTTACTTTCTCATGGGCTGGAGTGATAGCACAGCAGATAGCATGTTTGCCTTGCACGCAGCCAACCTAGGTACAATTCCTCCGTCCCTCTCTGAGAGCCCAGCAAGCTACCAAGAGTATCCCAACCGCACAGCAGAGCCTGGGAAGCTCCCGGTGGCATATTCGATATGCCAAACACAGTAACAACAAGTCTCACCATGGAGACGTTACTGGTGCCCGCTCAAGCAAATTGATGAACAATGGCAGGACAGTGCTACAGTGCTACAGGTGTAGTTTGACAGCTGCCACGGAGAGCTGGTGAGACACCAGTGTAAGCCAGGTAGTGCCCACAGCAGCCTTTATCAGGGCTGACCCTCCTGAGAGCCTTCTTGGTGACAACCTAGGAGCGTTCAGGATAGTTCAAGGACACTGCTGGTAAGTGGGAAGTCACAAGCAGGAGACTAGCGGGCGAATGGGTAGGACAGAGAGACCACAGGAAGGAAAAATGGTTGGAAGGGGTCACACTTGAGAAATGATTGAGAAATACTGATAAAATAGAATGTGTAACATAACACCACTGACAAGAGCAAGACAACTTAGTATTTATTCTACTGACACACACATATAAATACACTGAACCCTTCACACACACACACACACACACACATTTACACTGGACCCTAGCTGCCTTTCAATGTTGTATACTATGCATTTCACATTTCTGGAAAGCACTGGAGGCATTTCTTGGTGTTAAACATAAGAGTCTCAGGTGTGGAGATCTCAAAGAAGAAAGTATTTTCCATCTAAAATAGAGTCGATGCATTTTTAAATATTATATATATAATTCCCTCTCGGAAAGACGGCAAGCTACCAAGAGTATTCCGCCTGCACGGAAGAGCCAGGCAAGCTATCCATTGTGTATTCGATATGCCAAAACCAGTAACTAAAACTGGTCTCATTCACCTGACCCTGAAGGCTTCACCGACATGGCAGCACTGAGAAGGATGAGAAAGGAGAGGTACATTTTATATAAACATATATATAATATTTATATAAAATGTGATAATTATTATTATCTCATTCTTACTTTGAACAAACTGGCAGGCTACCAAATGTAACCTGCCCACACGGCAGAGTCTGCAAACTCCCCGTGGCGTAACCAATATGCCAAATACCAGTAACAATGATGGGTCTCATTCTCCTAACCCTGAAAGAGCCTTGAATCTCTGGGCTAGGATGAAGGAGACGTTACTGGAGCCTGCTCGATGCAATCAGCGATCGTGATCATGATATAAAATGTGGAGAAATTTTACATAGGTAGTCTTATCTATTCCATGTAAGTAAAGTAAAGTAAAGGCCCTCCCGTTGATCATCGATTTGCTCGAGCGGGCCCAGTAACGTCTCCATTGGAGACTTTGTTGTTACTGTGTCTGGCATATCGAATACTCTCGGTAGCTTGCCGGGCTCTCCGAAAGGGGTGCAGGAATCGAACTCAGGTCGGCCATGTTGGCTGCGTGCAAGGCAGACACCCTACCCGCTGTGCTATCGCTCCAGCCATCTATTCCATCCATGTAAACTCCAAAATATATTAACTCAGAATTGCTTTAGAGGTTTTATTAATGACACGCTCACACATATACTGAACCCTTCCCCAAACCACAACCCTCCCCCCAACACACACACATACACCGGGCCCTTCCTCACACCAACCCCCCCATACACATATACACACATACATTGGACCCTTCCACACATCACTACCCCCCCCACACACACACATATATACACTGGACTCTTCCCCACACATGCACATTTACACTGAACCCTAGCTGCCTCTCAGTTTTGTATACTATCCACTTCACATTGCATTTGGGTTTCTATTTCTAAACAAAGATAAACCAACTTAGTAAATTTGCTGAAATTAGTAATTATTAGGTATGCTAACTCCACGACTGTCAAAGAAAGGCTTAATAAATTTTGCTTCCCTTCTTTATAAAAGAAGGGTTTTCGGTCGAGGCACCTCTCAGTGTGGCCTCATGGTGCCCATTCCACATCATTGATCATTACCTAGCAAGCTGCTGCCGAGAACACAGCCGAAATTTCCATGCGATGTAAGACTCACTGAATGACAAAAAGCTGAGAACTAGATAAACCTTCTCATTCAAAAGACTTTATTCTCATTTTGAGACAAGCCTGACAGATGTGGCCGAAATAAATTAGAAGCAACATCTGGGAAAGAAGGATGATACTGCCAGGTGGAGGGTGGGCAGAGACAGCTGCCCAGAGTGACCCCTGAAGTGGTAGGGAGCTGGACAGTGTGGAAAAGGGACACCCACAGGATCAGCTGGACTGACTATACAAGCCTCATGGGAGAGGAGCAACTTCCTCCACCTCCCACTCCCTAGACACTGTGGCCATCACCCAATAATCCATACTGACCATACAAAATGATGCCCAATCCATACTGACCAAGCAAAACGATAGTCAATAGAAAAGCTAGTGTGATCGGTGGCTTCATGCAGTGCATGGGGCACTGGGCCTTCCAAGGAACTGTGGAAGATAACTGAATTTTTCACTCTACCAATGTTCCCAACCTTCCCCTGTACCCCCACCCCTCCAGCCCCTCTCGACAGGCACCTTTCTAAGCTCAGCTGTGAAGGTTTGGGTCTCCTGATCTCAGTGTTGTTGACTCTGGGGTTTGGATACTGGCCTCTATCATTCCTTAACACCAATTTTGAACCTGAATCCCCGGACCTGGCTCCCATTGCTTCTCATCTGTCTCTTGAAATTCACTGAAAGGAATTTATCTGATCACTCTGAAAGTAGGTAAAGGGATTAAACATGATAACCTTTCAGTACTTGTATTTTAAACCATAATGTTCAAGGAAAGAGAGAGAGAGAAAGAGAGAGAGACAGAGAGGAAGAAGAAAAGTGCCTGCCATAGGATAGAGATAGGTGGGGGAGTAATGGGAGGGAAACTGGGAACATTGGTGGTGGGAAATGTACACTGGTGAAAGAATGGATGTTGGAACACTGTGTGACTGAAACTCAATCATAAACAACTTTGTAACTGTGTATTACATGGTGATTCAACGAAGAAAAAAAAAGGAAAGGATTTATCACATACCAGGTGTCTGAGTTGATAATAATTAAGAGTGGTTATAAAATTGCTATTTGTACCTAGATCATTTCAGTTCACTGTTTTATGAAATAACTGAACTGTATGGATATAAACAAACAACCCATAGGAATATAAGTAAAATAGCTAATCGTCTTGGGTTGGAACCGCAAATACTGAGAAAATGTTAAATACATATATTTGTACATATACATCACACACAGACAATCTTGACTGTAATAAACCCATGAGATTGCCTCCATGAGGATCTCCCTCACACAGCTACACATAAATCAACAACAATAATTACTGCAGCATTTATTGCTCTATGCCAACCACCAGGTCAAGAACTTTGCCCACTTTTTCTCCAAGAATTATGTAACTAATTTAATACACACAGAAGAAAATGGAAACACTGCATCACTGAAACCCAATCATGAACAGCTTTATAGCTCTATCTCACAAGGAAGGGAGGGAGGGAGGGAGGGAAGTAGAGAGGGAGGAAAGTAGAGAGGGAGGGAGGAAGGAAGGAGGAAGGAAGGAAGGAAGGAAGGAAGGAAGGAAGGAAGGAAGGAAGGAAGGAAGGAAGGAGAGAGGAAGGGAGGGAGGGGATGGGGAGGGGAGAGTTCTTGACTTACAGGGGTCTCAGAATTGAACATGACAAAACTGAATGTAGAGCCTTTGTCTTTTATTCTCAAAACCCTTTCTTTTAACCACCACAGAGAGAGTCAAAGACAATAATGGTGGGGAAAATAATATGGCTGGCAGTTGATGGGGAAGTTATGTAATCAGAAGAACGATGGAAATCTGGAGTTCCATGAGTACCATGGAGAAGACTCCAGTTGGTCCTACTACACTACAGGTACTACTATACTAAAGCATAGTGCAGTGCTCAATTCTTTTGTAATATGAACCTTAATCTTGTCTATGAACATTGAGCATTTATCGTGTGCTTACTGTGCCCCCAAATACTTGATATGGATGAATTCATTAGTAGATACAAAGGGGATGCTATTATTCTCATCCCCGTTTTACAGATGGGGAAAATGAACCTGGGTGGTCTGACATGTTGCCAAGGGTACACAGCCACCACCTGTGGTAGAACAAACTTAAAGCCCACAGTCTTGCTCCAAAGTCTGAGGCCTAATCTATGAGGCCTCTGACACGTGTGTTGCTCTCTTCTCTACTTACACTCTAGCAGGGAGTGGTACACAATTCATAAAGCAATACTAACAATATCTTGACCGTGAGGTGTTACTTATTTATAAGTCATTTCATTTACCTTGAAATTTCACTTTTGTAGGAATAATTTCCTCAACACCATTAAGTCACTGTTTTACAGTCTGAGTCCCAAACACCTTCCGCTGCCCCTACTGTTCTAAAAGACCCAATATCCTTATGAAAATGCCAAGCTTCTTCTATTTTGCAGTGCCAGGGATTGAACCAAGGGCTTTAGATCTATGAGACATGTGCTTTCACAGCTGTATTTAACTTACCAAAACAGGGTACTGGTAAGTAAACAAACATCCAAAGATTTTTAATGCCCTGAAAATAAGGGGGGGGGGGGGTGGGATAGGATAGTTGTAAATGTTCACTAACCATTTAAGGAATAGTTCTACACCTCGAAGTTGATTGACATGACACAAAATTTCTCTAATTATGCTGAAAGAAAGAAGGGCACCTTTAATTAGCTTCATACACATCACACAACCGTGAGTTTTCCTAATTAGGGCATTAGGGATAACAATATAATCCACAGTGATAATACTCTAATATTAAAACGGAATCAAACTCTGATGATCCCTACCTAGTGGGTATTTCATCTATCTACCAAATGGAGGTCACTCCTCCACCCCCATCTTAAAGTAAATATAAAAGTGACTTGGAGATTAGCTAAAAGTTTGTGTTAAGAGAGACAAACTTCCTCGACCTAGATTTGTAAAGATATAAGGTTAGGTTTCATTTGCTCATTTCTGGCTTTGTCTGTGCAGCTGCTGGAGGTGCCACTGTGGTCGGTGGTGCGGACATCCGTGTGGAGTCACTCACAATTGACCAGATGAAGGTCTGCTTGCTCAATGGACAGTTCCATGTGGGACACGCTCAAAGCTACTGGCTGCCCTCTGCAAGCAAACCCACCCAGCGTCTCTGAGGGCACCACGAGTCACAGCCAGGGAAAGGTGGCAGTAGCCAACCCTGAGAGCCATGAATGAAACTATTTATGGTGGGTTAGCAGAGCATCTGCAAACTTGAACGAAGGAAGGAGAAGACGAATGAATGAAGTGAGACTTCCTCTTCCTCCTGATCCCAGATGTGGTGCTTGGCTAGAAATTTTGACAACCTTACCCTGTCCTCCGGCATCTCTGAAGAAAACATGACAGGGGGAGAGAAATGATTGATAACAGCTTTGCACCAGGTGTCAGCAAAGGACAGAGTCCCTTCTCCAAAGGCTGCTGGTGAAGGTGATCTTGGTTTCTGGAAAGAGACGAGACCAATCTGCACTTCACAGGCACAGCCGGTCCCAGAGGGTAGAACAAGATTTTTCCCCAGATAATGTGTGGCACAGGTTTTGAAATCTGTGAGTGCTGGACTCAAGTCTAGCCCCTGCTCCTTCCCAGTTGTACACCACGAAGCAAGTTCCCGAACTATATCCTAATACAGAGCTGAAAGACAGAACTTCGCTCACGGGGCGGCATGGGAACTGCATAAGAAAATGAGTAAGCAGGGGCTGGAGCAAGAGCACAGCGGGTAGGGCATGTTTGCCTTGCATGCGGCCGACCCGGGTTCAATTCCCAGCATCCCATATGCTTGCCCCGAGCACCGCCAAGAGTATGTCCCGAGTGCCGAGCCAGGAGTAACCCTTGTGCATCGTCGGGTGTGACCCAAAAAGAAAAAAAAAAGAGAGAGAAAAGAAAAGAGTAAGCAGTTCAGCAGAATGCCAGGCTGGACACGCAGATGTGCCACCCGGCCCCAACAGCTGGTTTGCTGGTTGTTGCTTTTATTTATTTGTTTGTTTGTTTGTTCAAACTCTAAGCAAGTCTGGATTTCTGGCAATGAGTCCATGGAGAAGTAAATTAACTTTCTTTTCTCTCCTCCACTCCGCTGGGTCATTCTTAGCCGGCACTGCTGTTCCACCATCAGCACCCGTGTTTCTGAACAAGGAAAAATCCTTGCAAGCTGGAGTAATTAAGGCCTCCTTGATTGGTATGGAGCCGGGAGGAAGCGGATAATCACCAGGGTGAAGCTCTTCACGCTTGAGAAGGCGGATTGATGGAGCTAATATGAAATCCATCCGCTCCTTTTCCCCAACAGAAGTCACGGGGGAGGGGGGTGTGGAAGGAAGGGAGCTCCCGCTCAGCTACTGCTCAGCACCCAAAATCGGGCCCCCCAACATCTCCTGAACATGAAGTGGGGGGAGGGTGGGGTACTAGAAGGACAGTGCTCCCCAGGGACGTTGAGAAATAATAACAGAAAGGAAGGAAATCCAGAAAGCAATTAGGGATCTGTCGAGAGGCCAGGCTGAACAAAAGCAGTTACTAACGTTGCTTTGTTTCCTCCTGTATCTTTTGGGCTCAGATGACTCCCCTGTGAGAATCATAGTCACAGACATCCCTGTGATCCGCTAACTTCAGCGCTTTGACACAACTAATGCAGAACCATCCACTAGTTTCGGCTCCCAGTCTGCCCGAGCTCAGGCCACCGTCTTCCTGTGAGAGAAAGGGGGTGCAGAGCTGAGGCAAAAGATGTTGTATAGGGAGCTGGGGGCCTGGGGTGCACACGGGTGATTCCTTGTGAGTGGCAGAAGGCCCTGCAATTCTGGGACAGACATCAATGTCACGATGGTGGCACTCCGGTCCCTTGACACGTGTTCTGGGCCCAGCTGTGTAGCTCCAGCTTCGGAGGCTGAAGTCTCAACCTCTGTGGCTTCAGGTCCTAACTGGAGTGGCTGAGGAGGTCTTTAAAGGGATGGTGAGGGGCCGAAGCAATAGCACAGCAGGGAGGGTGTTTGCCTTGCATGCGGCCGACCCGGGTTAAATTCCCAGCATCCTGTATGGTCCCCCCGAGCACCGCCAGGAGTGATTCCAGGAGTAACCCCTGTGCATCTCTGGGTGTGACCCAAAAAGCACTGTAGCACTGTCTTCCCGTTGTTAATTGATTTGCTCAAGCAGGCACCAGTAACATCTCCATTGTGAGACTTGTGACTGTTTCTGGCATATCAAATACACCACAGGGAGCTTGCCAGGCTCTGCCTTGTGGGTGGGATACTCTCGGTAGCTTGTTGGGCTCTCCGAGAGGGGTGGAGGAATTGAACCCAGGTCAGCCGCAAGAAGCAAAAAAAGGGGGGGTGATGAAGTTAAAATGGGCTAGTTAGGGTGGCTACCCCCTAACTCAGTAGGGTTCGACACCTTGAGATGTGTCAGAGCAAAGGCTGTGGAGAAGGGCCTGGGAGGGATGTCTGTGCAGAGAACGACCAGCAGAAACGGAACCCTGCTAAGCCCAGCACCAGCCGCCGGGCTCTGGACCTGGACAGGCTCCACCGCCGTGTCAGTGCATCAGCTCTTGTAGACAAAGGTGGCAGGTGGCTGAGTCTGCGTAAGCAAAGTCCTTGGTAATAAATAACTGGGCTGATGGGCCGGAGAGATAGCACAGCGGGGAAGGAGTTTGCCTTGCATGCGGCCAACCCGCCTTCGGCTTCGATTCCCGGCATCCCATAGGGTCCCCGAAGCACCACCTGAGTGATTCCTGAGTGCAGAGCCTGGAGCAACCCCTGAGCATCACTGGGTGTGACCCAAAAAGTAAAATAAATAAACAATTGTGATGGGGCCAAGACCTGGATGCACGGTAACAGCCGCTCACACGCCTCTCCCCGTCAGCTCGCTCCCATCTTACTCCATCCCTCATGCCACTGTCACAGGAAACTCATCCGAAAAGCGTAGTCTTGACAAACGCGTCCACCTGCTCAGCCTTCCTGTTGTCATGCCAACCGAAGGGAGCACAGACAAGCTCAGTTCAGAGGGTCTCCCCTCCCCCCGCCCCCACCTGCCCCAGGCCTCCCTCCCATGAGGCACAGTTAGACTCGGGCTTGCTCTACTCCTCACCCATCTTCGTGATGTTCTTTTTCCTTTATAAATGCCACCCCAGATGAGCACCCTGGAGTCACACCACGCAGCCTGGCTGAGAGCCATGCATCAGCTTTCGCCTGGCTGTGGCGGTCTCGTACATTCTGACCACGGTGCCTCCTAGGGATGGGGTGTTGGGGGGTGTCACCATAGTGCTCAGAGTCTTCTGCAGGCTGGAATGCTCAAACATCTTTTAGTTGAGGGCCTCTGCTTTTTTGGGTGCTTAAAATGCACCCAGGTGCTGACACAGGAGCCGTAGTACAGCAGGTAAGGTGCTGTTTGCCTTGCACACAGCCAATCTGAGTTCATTTAGTCCCTGGCACCCAATATGGTCCCCGGCACCCAATATGGTCTCCGGCACCCAATATGGTCCCTGGCACCCAATATGGTCCCCAAACCCAGAAGGAG
Organism: Sorex fumeus; assembly: GCF_029834395.1. NCBI lineage: Eukaryota > Metazoa > Chordata > Mammalia > Eulipotyphla > Soricidae > Sorex > Sorex fumeus. The sequence goes on from NW_026606062.1 coordinate 6,359,130, forward strand.
TCTGGGTGCAGAGCCAGGAGTAAGCCCGGAGTATGGTCAAGTGTGGCCAAGAAGACAAAAACAAACCACACGCATACACACACACACACACACACACACACACACACACACACACACACACAGATGCAGTGTGGCCAGAAATTACTTCAAACCCCAGAGGTCACAGAGAACAAAGCTGCCAAGTTCAAACCAGGGAGCGGCCAGCATTGTGAATCACACAGGTGGCAACCCCGGGTTTTGAACTCCCGACCTCACACTTACAAGGCAGGCTCTCTCTGCCACAGGGTTGTTTGATTCCTTAACTGGGAACCTGGGACCTGAGAACCCAAGTTTCAATGGAACTCCAAGTTCCACGGAAATTGTGAAATTTCATGAAATTGTGCAGAAATATTTAGACTTTTCCATGTATGAGCATTATTTTCCCAGAAACTGTGCTCAGAAATCCCATCAGACTTTCCAGGCACCTAATAAAGTCGAATTTTTGAGCTGAGCCCCCGGGGTGCACTGGAAAATGGGATGGGGGTGACAGCCTTTGCCCTTTCCTGCTGCAGGAAGTAAGTTACAGCCAAACTGCCTCTCAGCACATGATCCAGACCCAACTTCCTGGATGGCCCCCTGTGTCCTGCCAAACAGATGCAGACCCTCCAAATTCTAGGTCTCTTTCTCCTGAATGAACTGTTTGCAGCTGGCCCTTCAGGACAGAATACCACCTGGGAACTTCACTAGACCAAATTCTGTCCCCTGGGGGCCTTTGCACTTTGCCCTGAGCAGGAGGAAAGCAAGTCATCCTGGATAAGGCCACCTGGATGCGATTCTTAGGGGTGTAATGTGCCCTCCCCAAAGTCGATAAACTGAAGTTCTAATCTCTGACACTTCACTATGTGACCTTATTTAGAAACGGAGTCTTTGTGGATGTAATTAGATAAAATGAGGTCGCACTAATTAGTCTGGGCTCTGATCCATGACAAAGGGCTTCCTTGGAAGGAGCCGCAGACCCAGAGACAGAGCGAGACGAGGACCAAGGCGGAGCTGGAGACCCACAGTTTAGCGCGGGACACTGACCGTCGTCCACCCTCGCCGGAACACGCTCTTCCCGGGGCAAGCAGGAGGAACCAGCCCCTCCATTTCCCTGGCCCGAAAGAACCTAGTTGGGTTGTTTAGTTGTCCCATCTGCACTGCTTCTTATAGTAGCCCCTGAAAACAAACACAGCACTGCTCACAGCACCCTAATCACATCCCCAGTGACCCCATTTCCCAATAAAGTCACCCACCCCAGGCCTTGCCAGCGTCATCTGATGGAAGCACTGGGGCAGGGCTGAGCCCCACATGGCTGAAGTTTCCGGAGGGAAACAGTCCAGGGAGACTGTGAAGGGACCAGCGACCAGAGTGACCAGGCCCAGCAGGTAAGGAAGGCACTTGCCTGGCAAGCCAGGTTTGATCACCAGCACCATGTGGCACCCCCCAACCCATTCTAGGAGTGATTCCTGAGCACAGAGCCAGGAATGATCCCTGTGTACTGCTGTGACCGTGTATTGCCAGGTGTAACCAACACACACACACACACACACACACACACACTTCTCTGCTGTGACTATGTACTGCCAGGTGTAACCAACACACATACACACACACACACCTGTTATGACTGTACTACCAGGTGCAACCAACATACACACACAGACACATACCTGCTGAGACTATGTACTGCCAGGTATGACCAACACACGCACAAGTACACACACCTGCTGTGACTATGTACTCCAGGTATGACCAACACACACACACACACACACACACACACACACACCTGCTGGGACTATGTACTGCCAGGTGTAACCAACACACACATACACACACACACACATACACACACACCTGCTGTGACTATGTACTGCCAGGTGTAACCAACATACACACATACACACATCTGTTGTGACTATGTACTGCCAGGTGTAACCAAAACACACACACACACAAACACACAATTCCAGCTCCTATCTGCCTTTCACAGGATAAAAATGAGGAGACCCAGCATGTGGCTTAGGGGTCTAAGTGCTTGCTTAGGGTGCGCTGAATTGAAAAACGTTTTAAAAGGCTGCCCCCATAGCCTCATCCCAGGCCATCGCAGAGCCACAAGTGTGTTTCTCTGGTCCCCCACAATCACGTGTGTGAACCCTGAACCTCACGATGACAGGAAAAGAGAAGGGAGAAGGCAATTTTTCCCTTTTTTGGGGGGGTGGGGGGTTCACGCCTGCAGATGCTCAGGACTGACTACCTCTATGCGCTCAGGGATCACTCCTGATGGGCTCGGGGGGCGGGGGGGGGGCATATGTGGTGTCCAGGATTAAACCCAGGCCAGGAAGATAAAAGACAACTGCCTTGTTGCTGTACTATCTCTCCAGTCCTTTTTTTTTTCCCCAAGAACAATCAACCCGCACTGAGGGACAGTATAGAGGCCAGTGGTTCGAATCCCGGAACCACACAGGGTGTCCCCAAGAAGCTCCAGGTCTGACCCCTGAGCACACAGCCAGATGCAGTTCCCTCTAAAGAACAAAAATATGAAATTGTGCATTCTGGGACAAGGCAGAAAGAACCAGGGGTGGATTTTGCTAAGTGAAATGGATCAGGAAGGCAAAGATATTCCAGGACAGTTTCGCTCCTGTGTGCAATAGAAATCACACAAGAAAACAAACAAAAATCAACACCCTAATTCCCAGACTCCTGAGAACTGTAGGGGTGTCCAGAGGAAAAGTGGGGAGTAGGGCGTAGGGAATGGGCAAAGGGGTCTTTCTAGTGGTGGAATGACACTAAAAACAAACTAAAATATTCTATAATTTGCGAGACCACAAATTACATGGACTACTTGAAAATAGGCAAAATCAGAAACTGAACTGGGATGGGAAGAAGACCGGCAGGGCGTTGGGGATGAAGAGGAAGAGGCTCGGGGGGGTGGGGGGGGAGGGATACTGGGATCAGTGGTGGTGGAGAATGGGCACTGGTGGAGGGATGGATATTCGATTATTGTATAACTGAAACCCAAGCACAAAAAATTTGTAAATCTACAACTGTACCTCATGGTGTTTCACTAATAAAAATCTAAAAAAAAATAAAAACGAAAATGAAAAGTATCAAAGACCAAAAAAATCAGAAACTGAAAAAATAAATAAATAAAACATCAAATGCAACAGCTTGGGGAATGCATAGCCTTGAAATCAGTTTTGTAAGAAACATGAAAGGATCTTCTTTAAAGGACAGAACTAAGTTCCCAGCACCCATACTGAGCCCAGCATGAGTCACAGCCATACTGTACTAGATTAAGAAAAGCATGCTTCCCCCTAGCTGGCTGAGAGATTTTATACATTTTCAATAACAAGTTCATGTTTCACTTATATCAAATGTGGCTGAGAGATTTTATACATTTTCAATAACAAGTTCATGTTTCACTTATATCAAATGTTCTATGTCTGATCAGGTATTTTTTTATCTATAGAGGTTTTTAGTATAATCTTTTACTTATTAATGCAGACACTTAAGTATCTATAACATCACGGTCCTCCCCTTGTTCATTGATTTGCTCGAGCTGGCGCAGTAACATCTCCATCGTGAGACTTGTTGTTACTGTGTTTGGCATATTGGATATGTCACGGGTAGCTTGCCAGGCTTTGCCATGCGGGCGAGATTCTCTCAGTAGCTTGCCAGGCTCTCCAAGAGGGGCGGAGGAATCGAACTCGGGTCGGCCATGTTGGCCGCTTGCAAGGCAAATGCCCTACCGCTGTGCTGTACTGCTGTACCGCTCCAGCCCATCTATAACATATATTTTCTAAAATAAACCCTTTGAATGCCCTGCCACAGAGGCAGGGTGGGATGGGGGGGATGGGGGTGGGAGGGATACTGGGATACATGGTGGTGGAAAATGGGCACTGGTGGAGGGATGGGTATTTGATCATTGTATAATCGAAACCCAAGCACAAAAATTTGTAAGTCTACAACTGAACCTCATGGTGTTTCACTAATAAAAATATAGTAAAAAATAAATAAACCCTTTTTAGGATAAAACAAATTTTTGTTGTTGTTTTTAATTTTTGGGTCACACCCGGAAATGCAAAGGGGTTACTTCTGGCTCATGCACTCAGGAATTACTCCTGGCGGTGCTCAGGGGACCATATGGGATGCTGGGAATCAAACCCAGGTCAGCTGCGTGCAAGGCAAATGCCCTCTCCGCTGTACTATCACTCCAGCCCCTAAGACAAATTTTTATACTTTTATAGACCTATTCAGATTTTCCCCTTAAAATTTGGTGGGTGGGAGGCAAACAGGGTGGGGGAACATTGGTGGAAGGGATGGGGTTGAAGCCACGTATGCCTGAAACCCAATCATGATAACTTTATAACTTCCCAGTGACTAATTAAATTAAATTAAATTATTTCTTAATCATCTTCACTCTTACTAAATTTTACTTTTGTGGGATTGACCTATTTCATGTAAATTTTAAAATGCATTAGCATAGAATTATTCATAATATTAACTGCTTTAATTCATAGACCTCCAAAGGAGGAAAAATCTTTTGAAAAAAAAACATTTACCTTATCATTAATTTACAGTCTTGTGGAATTTCCCTCTATAGCTCTATTCATCTATATGCATGTAGATGTCACTACCTCTAGAGCGAGTGAGCAAGTGAGAGAGGAGAGAGAGAGAGAGAGAGAGAGAGAGAGAGAGAGAGAGAGAGAGAGAATCCTCCTATATGTGCAGTAAAAAAAAAGAAACATAATAAGAGAACGACAAATGGTCAAAACTAGGGGAATTGTCAGAATGGGTCCTTGGACAGAATGATGGATGCAGGAAGGGTATGATTTTGGGGGGTTAGGGGGAGGGTTGGGTCACACCCAGCAATGTGTTGCTGAGGGGGCCATATGAGATGCCAGGGATCGAACCCGGGTCAGCGGCATACAAGGCAAACATCCCACCCATTGCACTATCACTCTGGTCCCATAAAGTATAATCAACAGTACTGTAGATCCTGGCACCTCAATAAATATGGTTAAATAACTAAGGGGCTGGAGCAATATTACAGCAGGTAAGGTGCTTACCGTACACGTGATCAACCCAGGTTCAATTCTCTGACACCCAAAATGATCCCCCTAAGCACAAAGCCCTGAGCACAAACGCCTGGTGTGTCCCCAAAACAGAAATATTAATAACAGTATGTAAAAATGCAGATTGCTGAGTGGCACTGATCTTACAAAGTCAAAATCTCTGGGCAGCTCCTGGACCCTGCAGGACTCTGCATGCCCCCACCCCAGGCCTGCAGGACCTCCACAGCTTCTGGGTACCAGGCGCCCCTTCCCTCCAACCTCCCAGTCTGAGCCTGCAGTCTTAGGTCCCAAGGGCTGTTGTTCCCCTGGATAGATTTCGAAGGGATTACTAAATCAATGATGGTTGGAGGAATCGTTCGGGATGGGAGATGTGTGCTGAAAATAGATAAAGGACCAAACGTGATGGCTCTTGGTATCTGTATTGCAAACCATAATTCCCAAAAGTACAGAGAGAGAGTATAGGGAAAATTGTCTTCCATGGAGGCAGGGGGAGGACTGGAAGGCAGGGGAGGGGGGCGTTTACTGGGGACATTGGTGGTAGAGAATGTGCCCTGGTGGAGGGATGGGTGTTTGATCATTGTATGACTGAAACTCAAACACGAAAGCTTGAAACTCTATCTCATGGTGATTCAATAATAAAAACTTAGAATAAATAAAAAATTAAAAGAAAAAAGAAAAAGAAAGAAAATGAACCTCGGAGGAGATGGAGGGAAGGGCAGAGGCAGGCCGAGCCCCAGGGATCAGCAGGATAGCCTGACCAGGCAGGATTCCTGACCAGGGTTCCCCGAGCCATCAGGCTTCACCCGAAATCTCTGACTGAGACAGAGTTTCACAGAAGCACCAAGATTCAGGCAGCGAACAGATTTGAACCATCTTTCCCATCCAACCCCCAGACACTGCGGCTGCTTCCAGACAGCCTGTAGAGGGAGTCTTACGAGTCTCTGGAGACGGTTTGCTGCAGAAGGCTGGTGCTTGGCTCATGGTGCTTCCGAGCACCAGGCAAAGAAGGGGATGGGGACAAAGAGAATGGCAGAGAGGGAAGTAACGGCATGCCACAAAGGAAAATATGACCATGAATTAGAAGTCAAGTCAGAGAGAAAATGGAACTGGTGCTCAGGATCTTTATTGCAAACCATCATGCCCAAAAGTAGAGAGAGAGTATGGGGGAAAATTGAGGCAGGGGGAGGGCTGAAAAGGGGGTGGGGGGAGATACTGGGGACATTGGTGGTGGAGAATGTGCACTGGTGGAGGGATGGGTGTTCGATCATTGGATGACTGAAACTCAAACGTGAAAGCTTTGTAACTGTATCTCACGGTGATTCAATAAGAAAGAAAGAAAGAAAGAAAGAAAGAAAGAAAGAAAGAAAGAAAGAAAGAAAGAAAGAAAGAAAGAAAGGAAGGAAGGAAGGAAGGAAGGAAGGAAGGAAGGAAAGAAGGAAGGAAGGAAGGAGAAAGGAAGGAAGGAAGGAAGGAAGGAAGGAAGGAAGGAAGGAAGGAGAAAGGAAGGAAGGAAGGAAGGAAGGAAGGAAGGAAAGAAAGAAAGAAAGAAAGAAAGAAAGAAAGAAAGAAAGAAAGAAAGAAAGAAAATTGGGCTTGAGTGATTTTTTAGTGGGAAGGGTACTGGTCTTGCATCATGCAGCTGACCTGGGTTCAATTCCCGGGTCCCCAAGCACCAGCAAGAGTGATTCCTGAGCACTGCCGGTGTGGCCCCAAAACAAAATGGAGAGAGAAAGAAAAAAAAAAAACAAGAATATGGGAATTAGCTCAAAGGCTGGAGCACAGGCTTTGCACGTGGGGCTCTGAGTTCAGTTCCCAGTGCCACAAGATTCCCTGAGCACTGCCTGATGCAGCTCCCTGAACACCACCTGGTGTGGCCACCAAACCCTCCTAAAAGAGAAGAGGTGTTGGTCTGAATAAACGCTGTGGGACCCGAGAGACTCCTAAAGTCCCACAGCTCTGATGTTTTATTATAAATCTTTTGAAGATGAGGCGCCTTGTCCCATCTAACTGTCACCCAAAAACCATTTCCCTTAAACAACATCTGATGTAGCTTTTTCTTCTTGGCCCTAAAAGATTTAAAAGACAATATACCTTAACAATACAATAGAACAAAATAAATAGGGGAAGAGTCCAAAAATATTTCCAAACTTTTCTCCTCAACCAATGCTTTTTGGGTTATACCCGGTGATGCACAGGGATTACTCCTGGCTCTGCACTCATGAACTACTCCTGGGGTGCTCGGGGGACCATATGGGATGCTGGGAATCGAACCTGGGTTGGGCACGTGCAAGGCAAATGCCCTACCCACTGTGCTATCACTCCAGCTCCCCAATAGTCTCTGTCTTAAACACAGTGAAATGACCAACAGCTCAGGTCCGTCCGCCCACATGTACTCGATGCAACACTAAACTAACCACAGCCTTTTCTTTCTGCATTCTGAGGCTGGGACACTCAGCCCCTGGCTTGCAAGGAGCTCTGAGAGAGCCCGTTGCGCTACGTAACACCTTTGTCTTTATGTGTGTTTCTGGAAGCCAATACCAAATCATCATTTCAAATCATGCCCCTTAATTTGATTCCCGCTGAAGGCAAGCTCGGAGTACCGTGATCCCCGTCCCGCTCATTTCCACATTGTGAGCAAATCTCCTCAAGTCCTTCCATGCGAGAGTGAGAAATCCACGATTATTTCATCTTATTGTACCGAGGATAACTCTAGGAGCAGTCATCTAGGATGATAACAGTTCCTTCAAAACAGCCGCTAAGCCCAGGGCTAAAGGGGAATCACAACCAAATCAAAGCAAATCAGAGAAAGCAACTTTTCAGAACAAACTGCTTCCCCGGATGATGTTCTGGATTGTACTGTCATGGAACATCAATGGGGGCAGAGGGATAGGAGTGAGGGAACACAGGATAAGAGTAACCGAATGCAGGCAGGGATCCGCTCCGAATCCCCGAAGTGCTCCCTCGAGTCTCACCAGTCTCCACCCTGTCTTCTACTACTTTCCTCCCACCTCCTAGTGTGTCCCAGAGTCAACACAAAGCATGGGTGGTTCACGTGATAGAAAACTGGCACCAACAGAACAAATTCGAAAAGCCACCATCAGTGGCAACAACCAGAAGCTAGAGATGGAGGGAGAGTTCCAGAGCCTGGGGAAACATCCACTTCCTGCCTAGGAAAGAGTCACCCATCAGATAAAAACACATAACCTCTAATAAAGCTGACAGATTAGGGCTGGAGCAATAGCACAGCGGGTAGGGCATTTGTCTTGCACACGGCCAAACCGGGTTTGATTCCCAGCATCCCATATGTTCCCCCGAGCACTGCCAGGAGTAATTCCTGAGTGCATGAGCCAGGAATAACCCCTGAGCATCGCAAGGTATGATCCTCCCATTGTCCAAGGTATGATCCAAAAAAAAAAAAAAGTTGACAGATTAGAAGTCATCATGTTGCCAGAGGAAACACAAGCAACTGAAGACACAGACACGAATCTGAGTCTGGATGAAGAGAACCCATGGGGTAAAGCGTGAAAGTTACGAAGTTGGGGGCCGAGTTGGGGGGGGGGGGGGCGGGGGAGGAAGTGGATTAAGTCTGGTTTGGAACCAGAAATGCAGAAGGAAAAACTAAAAGCCAGTCAGAGAACTCTGATCATTCTGGTTTTGTTAGACTGGAAAGAAAGAACTAGAATAAAAGTTCACAGATATGGGAAGGCTGGAAGAGCAAGTGCTCTATAACTTGGATAACAAGGTAGTACCAGAAGCTTCTGTTTCATGCAGCAGCTCAGAGGGAGATTGTGAAAGTACAGAAGAAGATGTTGGCTGTATGTCATTGCACTCAACTCCATAAACGGGATCAGAAGTTAACAGAGCTTTGAGGGGCCAAGCATACAAATATGTAGAGACTGGATTTTACAAAGGACATGGGCAAGAGGGCTAGACAACATGCAAACTTCATAGTTTTCCCTATTTATTTGTACAACCAGTACTTGAGTCCTTTTCTTTCAACCTTTTAAAACACTCCAACACATTTTCCAAAAGAGTTGAAATCAAGCAATGGAGAGTCAATGCTACCTTTGTTTCAAGAACCTGATATTAGAGAAGGACCATGTTGAAACTATAGCAGTATCGGTGTCTTCATTCCCAAACTGGCCTGTTTGGGAAATAATCCCAAGTTCCTATGTACAATGTGAATCAATAAACTCAGATACAATAACAAAAAGGTACACACATAGCTATGAGGTGTTTTCATTAGTCATGAGGCTGGATTTTGTCCCAGTTGTCTCTTCACTTTAGAAGACCTCCAGAACCAGCCACCACCATGCTGAGACCACTCTCCGCACACATGAAGGTACTGGCAGAGGAACAAAGGCATGCGGGTCCCGGGGCTGAGATCTCCATGCCCGCTCGGATCAGGGCTCAGCATCCTCCACCCAGATCCTCCAAATTCCAGTATGCAGGGGTCATACGCACCAACTGGCCCCCTGGCACTGTGTAATCCCATCAGCAGCCAAGACCCAGAGACTATAAAACCTAGCTCCCGGAAGCACGTGGCCGCATTCACATCCACGCGACATCTTATTATCTCATTCTTACTTTGGACAAAATGGCAGGCTACCAAATGTAACCTGCCCACATGGCAGAGTCTGGCAAACTCCCCGTGATGTACCCAATATGCCAAATAACAGTAACAATGATGGGTCTCATTCTCCTAACCCTGAAAGAGCCTTTAATATGGCACTTTTAAAAAAATCTCAGGGCTAGGATGAAGGAGACATTACTGGGGCCTGCTCAAGGCAATCGACGAGCAGGATGGTCTCTTCACTTTAGATAAATACTGAATTTTTCAAGTCTTGAAACTGTCTGAAAATAGTATGTCTAACATGTTGTCCATCATAATAAAGACATCACAGAGAAATACCCTCCTGAGACTGAATGTCTGCCCCACTCGAGTCACTTCTAAAAATGATGAGCAGGGGACAGAGAGAAAGCACAGTGGGTAGTGTGGTTGCCTTGCAAGTGGCTGACCCGGGTTCAATCCCTGGTACTATACATGGTCCCCCAGATATTGTCAGGAGTGATCCCTGAGTATAGAGGCAGTAGTAAGTCATGAGCACCATCAAGTGTGACTCAAAAATACATATGCACATGCACACGCGTGCGCGCGCACACACACACACACACACACACACACACACATTTGAGAACTGATGAGACTAATGAGGTCCTAAGGATCAGCCACATTAGAAAACTAAGGTTATGACAAGTCACCAAACCCCTAAGCCAGGCAGCATATTACATTGCTTTCTTTTCATGAGAAAATCTTGTGAGCACCTCAATTGAAAGTTAGTTCCTCTTCAAATTTACCACTAGAAACAATACTTTCCTGCCGAACAGACCCAGACAGGGCACTGGTAATATAGCCACATGAACACTGCCTCTCTTACAGTGTTCTAATGCAAAAATTTTAAGAAAACGTGTCCTGCAAATGTCTAGGATTTAATACATGCGTTACCCCATGTTTAATGTTGTAAACATGATTTAATAAATAAACCTGATTTCATTACCATTCATTTTATAAATAGGAATGACTAGTTATAAAATTAAATGTATATATGCATATATATCCATATGTATATATATATAGAGAGAGAGAGAGAAATTGAGATTCAGCTCAGTAGATACTGTAACTTGTCACCAAAACTCAAATAGTCCTAGCCATTTCGTGACTTTAGCATGACAGGCTTTGATTAGTAAAGCCGTTTCTAACATTCAAAAGACTTGGCCATCTGAGAACCAACCTTCTGGTCTTCGGTATACCACTGGCTCCAGAAGACAGCACTTCTATCAGATTTGAAGCAGATACACAAGCATCTACTACCTATTCACAGTGAACAGTGCCATGGAAGGAAATAAAGGCAAAGCCTGCATGAATGCTCATGATTTATTAGGAGGCCTGCGGAAGGATCAGAGGTCTGATTAACAGGTCGTGCTTTACAAGCTGTGCTTGTTCATAAAAAATCAAAACACTGGGGAAACTATGCTGCTAGCAGGCAGGACACACGTGGAGAGAAGGAGGAAAGGCTTTCTAGAAGCTAGTGCCCAAGCGATAGCAGCGGTATGAGTAGAAAGGGGTGGGGAATCTCCCCGTAATGTGGATTGATCCTGGCACAAAGCCTTCCAGACATGCCACTTCCAGGGAGGGTGTCCCACAAACACACAGCCCTGACTGTCACCCGTTTCTCCAGGCAGCACTTAGATGGAGGTAAAAGATGCAGAAGTCTTGGCCTCTGGTTCATCCAAACTCTAAACTCAAAGACAGTCCTGAATCCAAATTCTCTAAGTGTCCAGCTATATCCAGAGACAACAGGAGCCAGCATTGGCATGAATTGAAACCAGGACAGAAAAAAAAAAATACTACTTTCGACAAGAATCCTCCCCGTTCTTGGGCCTGGCCACTGACCACACCCACCACACCCTTTTCCCATTCTACGTGATTCCTCAGATATTTTTGTTTTGTTTTGGGGGGAAGACACACCAAGCAATACTCAGGGGTTACTCCTGGCTCTGTGCTCAGGAATTACTCCGGGCAGGGCTCTGAGGACCATATGGGATGCCAGGGATCAAACTGGGTTAGTCACGTACAAGGCAAATGCCCTACCTTACCTACCCTCTGCCCCATACATACTTGTGGTTGATTCCAACCACTGATCAATTCTTCTCCTAACCTGTTTTTCCTGGCTGTGGATATTAGTCATATATATATACATATATAAATATATTATGCCACAAATGAATGTAATCATTCTGTGTCTGACCCTCTCCTTCTGACTCATTTCACTTGGCATGATACTCTCCATACCTATCCATTTATAGACAAATTTCATGACTTCACTTTTCCTAAAAGCTTTGACCACTGAAAGTGGCATCGTGAGCCTGGAAAGGGAATCCTGATCCTAGAAGGGGGATGGAGATGGTTCCTCTGCTGTGCTCAGGGCTCAGTCAGTGTCAGATCCTTTTATCATCTTCACGAAAGCTTACTGCTCTCCAATACTCCAGCTCAAGGAGGGATTTACAGAAAATGCCTGAGGTAAACCCATGGGTAATCAGCCTTAGACTCACTTAAGGGACAAAACTCTTTACATATAATTATTAGTCTTCTAAGAAATTCCACACTAGTGCCCCCACTGCGTCTAGCCAAACAGCCTATCCAGAATGCTGATCTGAATATGCCAACCCAGCAAAGATCCTCAACCAATATATGGGGGCTAATCTCTCACCTCAGAAAAAAAATGTTGGTTGATTGGTTGGATGAGTGAGTTTGAGGCCACACCCAGCAGTAATCAGGGTTTATCCTGACTCTGTGCTCGGGGATCACTCTGGGTAGGGCTTGAGGGACCCTGTGAGGTGCCAGGGATGGAATCCAGGCGGCCTGTGTGCAAGAAGCAGCTGTCCTCCTGCAGTCTCTCGTTAGTGCTCTAAAACAACAACAACAACAACAAAATTAAGCAGAAAAAGTGTGTGGAACACCACAGTGTAGAATTCATTTTCCATACATATTGCATAGCAGAGATGAGATCACGATCACGACCAACTTGTTATTCGTCGATTGCCTCGAGCAGGCCCCAGTAACGTCTCCTTCGTCCTAGTCCTGAGATTTTTTAAAAAGTGCCACATTCAAGGCTCTTTCAGAGTTAGGAGAATGAGACCCATCATTGTTACTGGTATTTGGCATATTGAGTACGCCACGGGGAGTTTGCCAGACTCTGCCGTGTGGGCAGGTTACATTCAGTAGCCTGCCAGTTTGTCCAAAGTAGGAATGAGATAATAAGATGCCCGGGAGCTGGGTTTTATAGTCTCTGAGTCTTGGCCGTTGATGGGATTACACGGCACCAGGGGGCCAGTTGGTGGGTGTGGTCTCCGCCTACTGGAATTTGGAGGATCTGGGTGGAGGATGCTCGGCCCCAATCCGAGTAGGCTTGGAGATCTCAGCCCCGGGACCCGTGTGTCTTTGTTCCTCTGCCGGTACCTTCATGTGTGCAGAGAGTGGTCTCAGCATGGTGGTGGCTGGTTCTGGAGGTCTTCGGCTGATGGATCCCTGGTCGGGGAGGGAAACTCAACCCGCTCCCCTCCAAGGGGCCCCGGCAAGGACAGCCAAGCGCAGGGGCAGTAGAATTCATTTGCCATACATGTTGCATAGCAGAGATGAGAAAATGGGAAAATTCCTCTCAAAGACACGTGCCCTCCAAGACGGACCTGGGTGAATGCAAACAAACGGATTCTAAAAGCTTGACTCTCCACAGCCCTGTCGCTGGGGGCCTCTCTCTGCTAAGTCAGTGAGGCACAAGGTCAGAGTTCCATCCACTGCCCAGCGTGACCCCAAGGCACTGTCATCTGTGGTCCCCAAGTACAATCACGTATATACCCTGAGCATCACCACAGAGGCAAAAAAGTGAAGTGGGGTGGGGTGGGGGATGGGGAGAAGTAATAAAGCGAGGCTGACTTCTCATGCTTCTAAATCACATCTACTTGACTTGGGGGAATTTTCCGAAAGAGTGAGCAAGAAGTTACCCCAAGATCAAACATAACACTAGAAGCTTATTATCGAAATTTGTCTCCTGAGAGTCCAGAACGGGCTTCTCTTTAGCAATGTCATTTATGAACGCCATCTATTTTTTGCTACGATTCTCCAGTGTTTATTTCCCCGAAGGTTTGTCCATCTATTTCATCAGGTCACCACATAAACCACGGGTTGAGTTTATTCATTTATCCCACACCAGCCAGACCAGGAAATGCTCAAAGTCTTAAAGACCTGTGGAGAGCAGAGCTTCTGGGGAGTTATTTCAAATGCATTTCCTTTACTTGTTACATTTCGTTTACTTGTTACACAGAGATCACAAGCCAACATACAATTGGACAAACCCGTAACAAATATATTTTGTCTATGCATGTAACAATTTACATTTTGCTCACTTCATCTTATCTTCATACCTGCAGGGAAAACATCATCCAAAGTAACTGGTTTGCTAGCAAGGACCAGAATAATCATGTACAGGGTTAGTTATCTCAGAACAGCTTTGGAGGCTCCAGGAATACCCACTCATCTTTCCCTGTTGCATGAACGTTCATTCAGTCGGAGGTGCTGAGACAAGGAACGCAAAAGAAATTTATGTCATGGAGGGTCCAGGTTCTCTCAGACCTGTGGCAAAGGTAGAGACCCCTGAAATCTCCTTTTATTGATATGGTACCTCTAAAAGACGCGATACAGTGATGTCATCAAAAGACATTACAGAAAGAACAATGAGGCAGGCTTGGCATGTAATGTTTCCTTGCATCTGCAGGCCAGTAATTTTGGCCTCTGGAAAGAAGTTACAAAACCAAAACCAAAACCTTTCTTGGGCTATAAGCACTTGGATTTGCATCCCAAAGATGAGGCAGGGCCAGAGACCGGAATCTACAAGTCAAAGATCAGGCTGGGCTTCTGTGAGAAAAGGAAAAACTGACTCTTTCAATAGACTGAAATTTATAACATTATTTACTGAAGGCAGTTTCAAGGAAAAAAGATGTTCAGCCTCATCCAAAATAGTCAGGACACGTGAGAAATCTGGCCCATTTTCATGGTACTCTGTGTTCCTGCCCCGTTGTACGGTGCAGTTCACAAGGGCTCACCTTGATGGCTCAGTCCAGCCACGGCGTTTCCCCCTGCCCCCAGACCTTGCTAAGAGCAGGTGCTTCTGTGAAGGAGAGTCTTCCTCCAACACTTCCCTGGAGTCAGAAACTCTGCGTCTGCTCACACCTCTGCTGCCCCAACTCCAGCTGTAGCACTATCCTCCCGTTGTTCATCAATTTGCTCGAGCGGGCCCAGTAACGTCTCCATTGTGAGACTTCTTGTTACTGTGTTTGGCATATTGAATACATCACCAGGAGCTTGCCAGGCTTTGCCGTGCGGGCAAGATACTCTTGGGAGCTTGCAGGGCTCTCCAAGAGGGATGGAGGAAGCGAACCTGGGTCATCTGGGCCAGCTTCATGCAAGGCAAATGCCCTACCGCTCTGCTATCGCTCCAGCAATAACTCCTGCTAACACTCAGAAATGCCACTGAAATGCTGAAAGAGGCCACTTGAAGAAAGAAGAAGTCCTCTTGGCTCCAAACTGCCGAGAGGACTTCTTCCTGTGAGTCACACAGAGAGAAAGAACAATGGCGAGATCTTCCTTGAGGCACTTCTGTACACCGACCGCTTGTGTTGATAACCAAAGACACTTGATTGGCTGAAAGTCTCCAGGATCTGCCTGTCTCACAGAAGAGGTGAGAAGCCCAGACCATAAATGAGCCGAAGGAAAGAGGGAAATTCACCTGCTCCTGCAATGCCTCCCTCCACAGCCACTTAGCATTTTGTCACCACAACTCAGTCAATGAAGAAATAGGAGTAAAGCGTTTTCTCTCTTTTTCTCAGTAACTCTTTTCTCAGTCTCCTCATCTGAAAACTGGGAGTCATAGTGCCACCGACCCTATAGAGCTGTTTCAAGAATTTAAGAAACGGGAAGGGAAATAATTGGCAACTGCAAGACATCAAATGTCTTCAAGGATTATTTTTATTACTATATTTTTTTTCTTTTGGCTTTTTGGATCAGCAATGCTCAGAGGTTACTCCTGGCTCTGCACTCAGGAATTACTCCTAATGGTGCTTGGGGGACCATATGCGATGCTGGGGATTGAACCCTGGTCAGCCACGTGCAAGGCAAATGCCCTATCTGCTTTATTATCACTCTGGCCCCTGCTGTCATTATTATTAATTCTATATAGGGCTGGAGCGATAGCACAGTGGGTAGGGCATTTGCCTTGCACGCAGCCAACCCAGGTGTGATTCCTCCATCCCTCTCGAAGAGCCCAGCAAGTTATCGAGAGTATCCCACCTGCACAGCAGAGCCTGGCAAGCTCCCCGTGGCATATCCGATATGCCAAAGTCACAACAAGTCTCACAATGGAGACATTACTAGTGCCCACTCGAGCAAATCGATGAACAACGGGAGAACAGTGCTACAGTCCTATATTAACCAATATATAACATCTATAAAGAGAGCTCAGATGTCTATGAGCTTTATATTATATGATAGAACACCTTATTTACTTAGTTATTGCTGGGGGGGGGGGGACATACATGGATCTGCTCAGGTCTGATTCCTGCCTGTGCACTCTGAAATTGTTCTCAGGAAAGCTCAGGGGACCCTATGGATTGTTGGAGATGGATGAGTCACACGCAAGGCAAATAAGTGCCTTAGCCACTGTACTCGCCCTCTCTGACCACAAGAACATCTTGAACCAATCTAGAGCTCACAGAACACCTTGAACTAATACATTCTGTCAAAGGATATATCTGTGATTAAGTGTACCTCTTTGATTAAAAATTTATCACCAAAGGCAGTACCACTGAGCACAAAGTGTTTTTAGCTGATAAAGATGGAAAGGTAAACAGGCATCGTTTCCTTACCAAGGAGATGTGTAAGGAATGCATTCTAACAGCCAAGGGATCCAGAAAGAACATTTCCCAAAAAGGATGTCCAAATCCAACATGACTCATGTTTTCTCTCGAGGGGTTGTACGACTCTGTAGGAGACTCTGACATACACAATCTAAAGCTAAACAGAGACGCTGACATATATTCTGAAGCTAAACAGAGACTATCCTTCAGCCCTGCACACAGAAAACTCCAGCAGCTCCCAAAGCAAATCTGACACTGGTATTAAAGGCATGAAATATATAATGAGCTCCGGTTTCCTTAGTGTTTTTACTATCATTTAGGCATCCTTGATAAAAAAAAAAAAAAAAAAAACTTGCAGATCCCTGACCTTACGAAATGAATGTGTGAATTTCACTCAAGTATGCAGCATCAAAACTCAAATAAGATTTCTTTGGATGAGGAATAACAGCAACTCATAGAACAATGATTTTTTTTCTTTCTTTTTTTTTTTACAATAATGAGGATGTGAATATAAAGTTGTGGGATAGAGGGAAGTGCCAAGTGCATGCTTAGTATGTGGAGACACTGAGTACCACCAGGAGTGTATGTGTATCCTGAGTCCCACTGGGAAGTGATTCCCGTCACAGAGCCGGAGTAGGTCCCAATCCCCTCCCAAAAAGAGAATATGAAGTCATGAAATAATTACAAAACAGAATCATTTAAATGGTAGTAGTAGTAGTAGTAGTAGTCATCATATGAGAAGTCAAGATCACTGAAATAAAAATATCAGGCAAGAGAAGATGTAACATGGGAAACAAACAAGCGTTTGAAGTTCAAGAAAAATATTAGACCCAAATATTTAAAAGATCTGAAAATATCATTGTTAAAATAATATTCTAGGGGCTGGAGCATAGCAGGTAGGGCGTTTGCCTTGCACGTGGCTGAACTGGGTTCGATCCCCGGCATCCCATATGGTCCCCTGAGCACTGCCAGGAGTAATTCCTGAGTGCAGAGCCAGGAGTAACCCCTATGCATTGCCAGGTGTGACGCAAAATAAATAAATAAATAAATAACATTCTAAAAATCCAGAAACTATGGGGGAAAGTTTGAACCTACCAGTAATTTAAAAAGCAGGTTGAAATAGGACATCCTCTTACCCTACTAAATTAGTAGCACTGTAGCACTGTCCTCCCACGGTTCATCAATCTGCTTGAGCGGGCCCAGTAACGTCTCCATTGTGAGACTCTGTTGTTACTGTGTTTGGCATATTGAATACATCACAAGTAGCTTGCCACGCTTTTCTGTGTGGGCAAGATACTCTTGGTAGCTTGCCAAGCTCTCTGAGAGGGTTGAAGGAATTGAACTCAGGTCAGCCGGATCAGCCACATGCAAGGCAAACGCCCTACCCTTGTGCTATAGCTCCAGCCCCTAGAATGTTATTTTAATAATGATATTTTTTTAAAAAATTAATTAAGTGGCTATTCTCAACACTGCCTACTAATGAGGTTCTACGGGGTAAAATCTTTGGGGAAACCTATCAGGTAATAAGCAAACAGGGGCCTAAAAGTAGCACGGTAGCACTGTCCTCCCGCTGTTCATCAATTTGCTCGAGCAGGTCCAGTAATGTCTCCATTGTGAGACTTGTTTTTACTGTGTTTGGCATATTGAATAACTCATGGATCTAAAGTAGCTTTCCTTTAGTACAGGGAAAGTTCTATATCTGTAATCAAAAGCAACAAATCGGAAAAGAGTGGATACATGGCAAAAGGGGAATGGTTGGGCCAGTTCTGGCTCAGTTCTTAAGTGAACTATCACATTTATTAACAAAACAACAGGAACCATGGCAGGCTCAATGGAGGAGAAAGAACTAAAACTTTTCCCAGTCTCTGTTTATGTCTGTTAAATATGATGACTATCAGCAGGAAATTCGACATACCGTACAGCAATGGAGGCACTTCTCACTTTATAAATCTGGAGAGATGGCTTTTTTAAAGAAGTATGACTTCACTCTAGAACTGAAAACTTTTGTATTAAAATATTACCCCCACCCAAAAAAAAGAATAAAATTTTAAAAAGTCCACTTTATAACACTGTGGGTTTTTTTTTTTTTTGGTGAATTGTTTGCTCTTTAGCAAAAGTGACGCAAGACTTTCAAAGAAAAATCATGTATTCTAGAGACAGATCGGCACTGCCTGCCATTTCAATCTGGGCAGAAACAAGGACCTGGAAATTGTCCTGGTGGCCTCACCTCACTGTCAGGCCAAAGGAGTGTTTAGTTGTCATGGCAACCGGGATTAGCCTCCTGAGAGATTGGGCCCCTCCACATCTGCTCCATTTTCTGAAGTGTCCTTTTTTCCTTCTTTCAGTGAAAACCAACCCAAATCCTTGCACAAGATCTTCTCCATAACCTTCCAGAAGCACTGGGATCTTCTTTGAATCACATCTTCATTATTAGCTAAATTTCCTCTCGAGCTTTGAGGCAGTCAGTAGCCATGATGGGTTTAACTCTGACTCTGGGCAAGTTTAGTTTCAATCCACTTGCTCAAGGACAACTACACCAATTCCTAACACAGTGAAGTGCCCTCCCTACTTCTCTGGGCATCCCCAGGCTTCCCCACTCCCCACATCCCAATGTCCGAGATGCCCTTGACTGTTTTTCTGATAAACCGTCTTGGTCAGCACAGAAGCCTAACCATTAAGATGTTAATGGCTGGTACAGCAGAGGAGCAACCTTCTGGCCAGGAGCCCATGTGACTGCTTTGCTAATAGCACACATTGAGTGTTTTGACTCCACTTGTCATGCAGAGGCACTGGGGGCTCAGCAGGAAAGGACTCACACATCGATTAATAATGTCTGCATGAGCCAAGACAGTACAGATTGACATGCTGAGGTGACACCACCACCTGCAGAACCAGGTAGGCTGACACTTCAGTTCCATCCTCAATCCCCCAGGCTTCATTTCTCTGAGGAAAAGGAAGAACAGCAGGAGAAAGGAAGAGTAAATCCAGTGAGGAAGAAAAAGGCTACCCACTGCATGAGTGAACAGTTTGGGACTTCTGATGAACAGGCTTCGCTGAATAATCTACTAGACCAGCTGACTTTTCTTTTCTTAACAACCAGCCCTTTCACTTTTCATTCCCTGCTGACAATGTCATTAAAAGTACTGTTACCTTGGCTGGAAAGATAACTCAGAGGACTTTGCTTTGCATGCACGAGGCCCCAAGTTTGACCCAACCCTGAATACCGACAGCCAAATACTAAACACCAAAGTGAATCACAAAGAGTGAATCAGTCAAAATGACATCTGCACCTGCATGGTCATTGCAGCACTGTTCACAACAGCCAGAATCTGGAAACAACCCGAGTGCCCAAGAACAGATAACTGGTTAAAGAAACTTTGGTACATCTGCACAATGGAATACTATGCAGCTGTTAGGAGAGAGGAAGTCATGAAATTTTCTTATAAGTAGATGGTCATGGTGAGTATTATGCTAAGTGAAATGAGTCAGAAAGAGAGGGACAGACATAGAAGTACTGCACTCATTTGTGGAATATAAAATAACATCGCTGTCACTGTCACTGTCCTCCCATTGCTCGTCAATTTGCTCGAGCGGGCCCAGTAATGTCTCCATTGTGGCACTTGTTACTATGTTTGGCATATGAAATATGTCACAGGTAGCTAAAATAACATAATATGAGACTAACACCCGAGATAGTAGAGACAAGGACCGGGAGGACTGCTCCATGGTTGGCAGACTGCGTCATGAGCTGGGGGAGAAGGCAGCTGGAATAGAGAAGGGATCACTAAGTCAATGATGGTTGGAGGTGGGAGATGTATGCTGAAAGAAAATAAAGGACCAAACATGATGACCTCTCATTATCTGTATTGCAAACCATCATGCCCAAAAGTAGAGAGAGAGTAAGAGGGAAATGGCCTGCCATAGAGGCAGGGAGAGAGGTAAGACCGGGGATGGGGGCAGGGGATACTGGGGACATTGGTGGCGGAAAATGTACACTGGTGGAGAGATGGGTGTTCAATCATTGTATGACTGAAACTCAAACATGAAAGCTTTGTACCTTAAGCTCATGGTGATCAATTTTTTTTAAAAAAAAAAAGGAGTGAATTTCATTTTGGGGACCCATGGGCCAGGTGTAAGCTGCTTCCTCCTAGATCACTTCCTCTACCCCAATCAAAGCTGGGAGTCCCCCGAAAAGGTACCATTACCTTAATTACCCTGTGAAATATAAATGACATTAATACTAACACCACCCCCAAAGCAATAATTTTTAAAGCATTCACCATGGAGGGGGCAGTTTGACCTGTAATCCTTAAATTAAAAAAACACTGGGGATTATGCTGTTAAATATTTTCATCTATTTATTCTATGTTTTCATTTTCACCCACATTTCACAGAAGAGAAAACTAAGAGACAGATGGACTGAGTGATCTGACCTTGGTAATAAAGGTCAGAGAGATGGAACTGAGATTAGAATCCAGGTGTGTGACTCCTGAGACCAGTCTTTATGTCATCCTCCAGTTCTTCCAAGTCTGCACCTGCACATCAAATGGGGCGTTTGCGTAAGTGAAGCAAAATAAAAGAGTTTCCTGACCTGCTCCTCATTCAGTTCCCCAGAAGGGGTAGACCCAGCCCAGCCCCAACACAGAACTGGCCAACTCAGGCAAGTCCAGCTGCCCCCTGCAGAAAAAAAAAAAAGGGTCATGTCAGGAGCAGCAGCACAGGAAGGAAAGATGGGAGATGAAGGGAGGCTGCAGGGAGGCATGGGACCATGAACTGGACATCACTGAACCACAGGGAAAAAACATGCGCAAACCCCAAATTTGCAGATGACAGAACAGAGGCTCAGAGAGAACAGTAATTCAAGACAAAAACTAAGTTCAAGCTCTCTAGAGAGCCAATAGACCCAATCAATGTTGCGTGAGAACTTCGCGGTGGGGGGGGGGGGGGGTATATAGTATTAAGGAATAAAGTGACCAGAACTATCACCAGTTCTCCCGAAACCGTTTTTTTCCCACACCTCTCCACGCAAAAAACTACATTTCCCAGGTTGTCTTGCAGTTGGGGTGATCACATGACTAGCAGTAGCCAATAGGATGAAAGAGGTCCTCTTCTGAACCCCGCTATGGAACCCACTCTCTTCTGCCTCTTCAGAGGCTGTCTCCTTTCCTTCAACAATAATGAAAGCCCACTGTGATCTAGGAAGAAGCAGCTTTCGCTTGGCCCCTGGGTTACTGGGTAAAGCAGATACCTCCCCCAAATGAAAGAAATTAAAGGCAGCTAACACTTTGGCTCTGGCCTGGGCTATCTATTACTTCTTGAGTGATAAAAATCTCCTCGGGGATCAATCTATTGCCTCATTCATCCCACCTCCATTAAAGAAAAGTTCCAGCTGATCTTTGACTCAGCACCCTCTCTCTTCTCCCCCATTACGCCCATAATTTGATCTATAAACAAGAACTGCAGCCTGGCCCTTCTGTTCAGATTTGTATAACCAAGGATTTGAGCTGACCACAGCTAATTAGCTGCCTTTTATTGCTGCACTAAGCCATTAATTCGGCAACTGCTGGTGCAGCTGGACAGTAACCACACTCTTCTCTTCACTGTGAAGAGTGGCCACTGCACGGTGGCCAGGTCACACCAGATGGGTGATGATGAAACTTCCAAAATGTTGTCAGTCAGTGAGCTAGTTTTTAAGACACAGCCATCGGTAACAATAAATCGCACAATGAAAAGCAAAGTAAACAGAGATTCAAACCCCATCTCGTCCCAATTCTTTCACTCCATTCCACTCTCCCTCCTGCTCTTAGGAGAGTCACTGGATGCTCTGGTAGAAGCTATGGGTGGTGTGTGTTCAGACTGGTTCACATTTTCAACGGTGTAGTCAGAGACATCCCTTCTGTGGCAGAGTCTTAAATATTTACCATTGTTCTTGAGGTGGGGGGGCGGGGGAGGGGGAGAAATATCACACTTGAACACTATCTGCTTGGTTATTTTTGTTTGTTTGTTTGGGGGACATAATCCAGCAGTGCTTAGGGGCTACTCAGGGCTTGTAGCTCCAGGCGGCTCCTGACAATGCCTGAGGGACCATGCAGGGTCAGGGCTCTCACATGATCTATGCCCCTAGTCCCTCTTAATTATTTAAACAGACAGAGAGGTACTTAGCCTTTTGGTTCACATAGAAATGCCATCTTTTTTCATTTATAAGCCTAAATTTCTTTCAAAAATTACAAAGTTTCTTTAAGAAAAATTATTTTCATGGTCTCATTACCGTGGAAACAATTAGGTGAGATGCTACATAATTCATGTTATTGGAAATCTCTTTCCTAGCCTGGGTGTAAATTTTCTAGTCAGAATTTTTTTCTTTTTTGTATATAAGAAGTACTGTTTCCAAACTATTGTACTACTGTGATAGGAAACATATTTATATGCCAATTTTTTCCAACTGAATTATAGATTCCAACAAATCCTAGTCAACAATACTAGTAGGACTATTTACAGAGGTCTAGGAAACTCATTCTAAACTTTATATGAAAATTAAGAACTGAAAGAACCATTTGTTTTTTGAAAAAGTAAAAAAAAAAACAGGATTCCCACTCTGATTTCAGAACTATAGCACAGTACAGATTACCTGCAGAAACCAAAGTATTGGTGTAAATACAATGAAAAAGATCAGTGAAACAGAGTCCAGAAACAGGAGCGGAAGCAATAGCACAGCAGGGAAGACACTTGCCTGACATGTGGCTGAACTGAATTTGTCCCGGGCACCCATTTGGTCCCCTGAGACCCTCCAGGAGTGATTCCTGATCATGGAGTGAGGAGTAAGCCCTGAGAACTACTGAATGTGGTCCCCACAAAAAAGAAAAAGACACATAGCAGTCAAGTGATTTCTTGGCAAAGGTGTCAAAGTAATTCACTGGACAGAGAATATTCTTTTTTTTAATCCCCACTTATTTATTTTTTTAACTGAGTCACAGTGATATACACACTTGCAAAGTTGCTCACAACTGGGTTTCAGTCACATAATGTTCCAACACCCATCCCTCACCCATGTACTTTTCCCATCACCAACGGTCCCAGTTTCCCCTCCCGTCCTACCCCATCTCTGGGGGCCCGACTTTTATCCCTTTGCACATTTGATCTGCAATGTGCACAAGAGGAAGAGCTGAAAGAGAAGTGTTAAAGGGCCTGGCTCGCCAACTGATATGAATTTGATTTCAGTTAGAATATGGAGATACTTGTATTGCAAACCATAACCCCTAACAGGAGAGAGACAGACAGAGAGAGAGAGAGAGAGAGAGAGAGAGAGAGAGAGACAGAGACAGAGACAGAGACAGAGACAGAGAGACAGAGACAAAGAGACAGAGAGAGACAGAGAGACAGAGACAGAGAAACAGAGACAGAGACAGGGAGACAGAGACATAGACAGAGAGACAGACAGAGACAGAGAGACAGAGAGTGCACATGCAAGAAAAGCATGTGGCCAGACCCAGCTCCCAGCTCTGGGGAAGCAGCCAGTGAGAAAGAGAAAACGGGGTGTTTATGATGGTCTCGGGCCGTCCTCCCTCAGACAGCTTTGACATGAAGAGCTGTTTTTGGAACTCTCAAGGATAACTGTCTAAGAATAAAGTCACTGAAAGTCCATTCTTTAATAGATTATGAACCGGAAAAATCAGCTTTCAGGGCTCCTATGGGTAGCTGAAAAATGGCAAAAAGTAACATTCTAAGAAAACCTACTTACCTGGCCTGTTTCCTGCTCAGTCCTCACCAATGCTGGGTGCTCAGCACTGAAAGATAGATCCAGGGGTCCAGACAAATGCTGACATATCCCCATCTCTGCATAGATTAAATAACCCCAAGTGCCAAGTCTGACTTCCACCCCCTAGAGACCACCTCCATTGGAACTTGACTCTTCCTTGGAAGCATCAAGTATAAACTAGACCATGAGAGAAGAATTACATTTGAGAACAACGAACCTCAGGCTCGGGCCATCTCCCACTGTCCTCAAGGCTCATAGGAGCTCTCCACAGGACACTCAGATTCAGGGCCACACAGAAGCTATTTCAAAAGGTTCCAAGAAAACATGAAATACACTCTAAATTGTTGGAGTCCTTATAAAAATAACATAGTAGGAGACTAACACCCAAGGACAGTAGAAACGAGGGTCAGGAGGATTGGTCCACAGTTGGAAGCCTGCCTTCAGGGCTGAGGGAGAGGACAGTTGGGATAGAGAATGGACCACTATGACATTGATGGTTGATAGGATCGCTCGGGATGGAAGATGTGTGCTGAGAGTGGGTCAAGGACCAAACCTGATGGCCTCTCAGTATCTGTATTGCAAACCATAATGCCCCAAAGGGGAGAGAGAGTAAGAAGAAAAGTGCCTGCCATAGAGACAGGCGCAGGGGTGAGGTGGGGTGGGGGTGGTGGGAGGGAAACTGGGAACATTGGTGATGGAAAATGGACACTGGCAGAGGGATGGGTGTTGGAACACTGTATGACTGAAACCCGATCATAAAAGCTTTGTAACTGCGTATCTCAAGGTGATTCCATTTTATTTCAAAAAAACTAAATAAATAAACTTCTGAGTGCTGTGGAGCCGGCTTGTGTGCGCGCTGGAAGAGCAGGTGACCCAGCTCTGACTCTCTGCGGGCGGGTCTCTGCCTCCAGCTCTGACATTCTCATTTGCATGTGTCAAGATTACACTACAATGCGCCACTTCCCACTCACGAAATCATGGCTTTGTTGAAAGGATGAATATAGAAGTGTGCCAAATTATTTAAAGACATGTGAATAGTGAGCAAAACAGTCTCGTTAACTGATCCCTGGAGAGAAAGTAGCACAACACACCCCCTCAAGAGATCTGGGTGGAGGCAGAGAGTCTGCACGGGCCTACAAGTCTACCCCGTGGAGGCCATTTCAAATAGTTGCTTAACTTCGGGCTACAAGAACTATTTTGAAAGGGTTGATTTTACTGTACCTGCCCTCACCCTGGATAAAAATGGAGAGAAATGGAGATAATTATAAAGCAGGCTCCGAGTGCCCCAGAGGGCTATTTGCTTGGAACAATGCATGCAATAGAACTGAAGCCTCACAGGAAGTAAATGGCAGTGACTGTTGATGCGGAACTCGAAGAGACACCCTGGGCAATGCTTAGGACTCAGAATAAATTTGAGACCAGGGATCCTCAGGGTTCCTGGTGTCCAAGATGCATGATTTCCACTAGCAGAGTATAGCAAGCTGGGAGTTGGACAAAGAATCAATGTCTGGACAGATTTGCTTAGCTGGGACAGTAGAAGGCCCAGGTGACTCAGGAAACCAAGAGAGAAACCAGAGACTGGCGCAGGAGATGGGCCCTGGGATTAGAGCTGGCAAGCTGGAAGAGTTTTCTTGGGTCTGAACAGGACGGGATGAGAGGAAGTGGAGCTGTAACGGCCCGGGAGGTCAGGATGAAGTTCAACATCAGGTAGGGTGGCAGTAAGTGAGCTTCAGGCCACTCGGCGATAGTATGGACCATTGGACCTGCAGTTCCAGGGCTGACTGTCTAGGACATGGGCGAGGATGAGAAAGAGTGAAACAGCACCAGGTGAGGAGACAGGCAGCTGGCGGGACAGAGACACAGGCAGCTGGAGAAATGGAGGGTTTTCCACAAAGGCTTTACCTCAGATCTGCCTGTGGCATGGATGATGAACCTGTGACTTAGGGATAAAAAAAGAAACCTAAACAAGAGCTGAGAAATTTGAAGAACTGTAATTGTGCTGTTGTGCTGTTCTATCTCTAAAGACTTCTCTCTCTCTCTCTCGCTCTCTCTCTCTCTCACACACACACACTCACTCACTCACTCACTCACCTAGTAATCAAGTAATAACACTCCCAGACCTGTGATCCTCAGGGTTCCTCTCCTGCAAATTTATCCTATAATCGACAAATGAAAACTCTACTGAGTAAAGATTTGATATATGTCTCACTTGTGAAATGATCCCCACAATTCAAGTTGATACATCCCTCCCCTCAGATTGCAAGTATCCCAACACAGCAGCATGGGTGGTAATCACCATACACTATAGGCCAAATACTACATCTCCAGAACGTTTTCATTATAACGGCAGGTGTGTGCCCTTCCACCAACACCTCCCCATGCCCCCACCTCCCTGCTCCCAGACACCATCACTCCACTCTCTATGAGATTTTTAGATTCCACGTGTAAATAAGATCACACAGTATTGATCTTTGTCTGGCTTATCTCAGCAAATGCCCTCCAGATTCACTGATGCCATCTAAGAAGCAGAAATTCTTTCTTCCTACATGCAATAATGCTCCTAGTGTCTGTGTGGGCTGGAGTGATATCACAGTGGGTAGGGCGTTCGCCTTGCATGTGGCCAACTCAGGTTCGATTCCTCTGTCCCTCTCAGAGCCCGACAAGCTACCAAGAGTATCCCGCCCACACGGCAGAGCCTGGCAAGCTCCCCGTGGTATATTCGACATGCCAAAAACAGTAACAACAAGTCTCACAATGGAGATGTTACTGGTGCCTGCTTGAGCAAATCGATGAACGATGGGAAAACAGTGCTACAATGCTACAGTGTCTGTGATTCTTCTTTATCCATAATTATCAACAGATCTCCATTGTTTCCATGGCTGGGCGACAGTTTATAATACACCCCTCCCTGATGTGGGGACATAGACGCCTCTTCAAGATCCTGGTCCTGCCTTTAACCAAATCTCACTAGACAGGCAACAACCAGGCTGTTGGTCCAAGAATCCGTAACACTATTGCAATCTTCCCATGGGGAGAAAAGACTGCAGATAGATACACAACAAAAAGAAACAAAACTAGTGAGGGAAAACAGGAAGAGGTGCTCCTAGGACACTTAGACTGTTGTTTTTCAGTAAACTTGGAAAATTTAAAATTAAAATTCTGCATTGGGGTGAAGAAAGCAAGATGGCGCCTTCCTTGCTACTCAGCTCCCTCTGATGGAATATTGGTTGGTACAACACGCCCAGGGAGATGAACCACCTTCCACACAGTGAGAAACACACCATCAGTGAGTTGGTAGGAGAGTGGGAGAAAATGATCAGAAAGGTGTGGAGAAGGAGGTGCACAGAAGGGAGGGCGTGCATATCTATCTACACATAGACACACACACACATACACGCATGCGCACTCACACACACACACACACACACACACCACCTCCACCACCACCGTGCTATAAAATAGATATTATATATAGTGTACTGTAATATGTATATAATACATATACGTATCTTTTTTTTATATGTACACATATTAAAACCTCCCAGCATCTTTTGGATTTTTCATGTTTACAGGCTGGAGCAATAGCACAGCAGGTAGGGCATTTGTCTAGCATGCACCCGACCTGGCCGACCCGGGTTCAATTCCTTCGCCCCTCTTGGAGAGCCCGGCAAGCTACCAAGAGTATCTCGCCCGCAAGGCAAAGCCTGGCAAGCTACCCGTGATGTATTGGATATGCCAAACACAGTAACAACAAGTCTCACGATGGAGATGTTACTGGGCCCGCTCGAGCAAATTGATGAACAACAGAAGGACAGTGCTACAGTGCTACAGGTTTATCAGATTATACGAAAGTACTAATTCTAGTAAGTCACTAATTTGTCTTTAAATTAATATTGCCAGCAATGTGAATGTTTTGATTCAAAGGTGAAAAGTGCCTGAGATGCTTTGCTGGGCCTGTGACACAAACGCTACATTTTCTTGAATTTGAACCACCACCCCGTGGCCCCAACCTGACTGCATATTTACCTGGGGAACAGGCCGCCTCCAGGGATGGCTTTCTTCTCGTGAGAAAGTCTCTCTGATGTGGTTTTTAACTAAGTTTTACAACTTGCGCCAATCCCTCTGCAGAGTAACAGACCCTGCTTGAAAAGGCAAAGGGGAACTGGAGAGAGAGCGATCAGGGGGTCACTGATCACTGCCTCGAGCCCCGACCTAGGGAAGGATGCTTGGCTCATTTCACCAAAGCCCCTGGGACAGTTACAGAAACCTGGCCCCAGGGGCCATGATGGAAAGGAAGAATGATCACCCCGGGGGTCACTGGAATACCAGAAAGAAGCTGATGCCACATTCCTGGCTCTGATCCTAAAACACCAATGGGTATGTGACCACAATATGATGAAAATGCATCCTCACAGGGACTCCCAGGGGAGATGCAGATAACTACTGTCCTCTGCAGAGGTGTCTGACCACAGCACCATCCAGACCCTCAGGCTGGCCTGGCCACTGCAACAGTGTTTCAGAAGCTACAGCATGAATGTCCACAGCAGGAAACTGCTCCAAACATTTCAGCAGCTGACTGGTTGCAGAGAGAGCAAAAAAACATCAGATGCGTTCTGTTGTGGTGAGCTGGCCCCAGAACAGCCCAGGGGCTTCCACCAGCCTTCTTCCACTTTTTTAGGGCCAGAGGGATTTAGGATGACGCCTTTCAGTGCCCAGGGCTTACTCCTGGCTGGCTCTGTGCTCAGGGTTCACTCCTGGTGGTGGTTGGCAGGGGCACAGATACTTACGTGGTACCAGGATCATACATCATACTGTGGGCAAGACCTATCCTAGCTCCCTGGCTCTGTTCTTCAGCCTCCCCACACTGGTGGTCGGCTTCAGAGGATGCAGTTCCCACTGCCTGCCTTGCCAATATCGGGTGGCAAGTTTTAATCTCAGTGGCACTGTTCACTTCCAATCACACCAGAACCAGGTGTGTCTTGGCACCACTATGGAGAGTGTCACCCCACCCCACCTGCAGTGAACCAAAAGATGGTTTGACACCCCCATGTGGAAGCCCCTTGGTGGTAACATGTTTGTTGGGAAACAGTTTTCCTCCAATATGCCAACGTGCCCAGACACGTTGCACACTGGGTCTGGGCAGACGTGGGGCAGAGGATGATGGGAGTGCAGAGAAACACCTTCTGGGAGCAGATGAGGTCTATTCACTGAGCGATACCACAGAGGGTAGAGCGTTTGCCTCGCACCTTGATTCCTCTGCCACTCTCGGAGAGCCTGGCAAGCTACCGAGAGTATCTCGCTCGCACGGCAAAGCCTGGCAAGCTACCCGTGATGTATTCGATATGCCAAACACAGTAACAACAAGTCTCAAAATGGAGACGTTACTGGGCTCGCTCGAGCAAACCAATGAACAACAGGAGGACAGTGCTACGGTGCAGACAGTGCCAAATACACACATATATTATAGAGGGTCTCGGCTTACAGAAAGGTCCAATCACAGAAAGTTTAGCATTACTGGCCTTTCCAACTTTGCTTTGCCCCGGTCCAATCCCAATCAAAAGTAAATGCGGCAGTTAGGATGACTTGCTAAGCAGACGTGACAATTTCTGTGTCTTGGGCTCATGTGACTAGGAGGTGGAGTGAGGCTCAAAGCCGAACACCTGGTGCTGACTCCCTGTTTTTGCCAACTTTGTCAAGATACTCACTCTTTCGAGGCTTTAATCCTGGGCCGCTTTGCAAGGTTGGGTCTTATCTACTCCAGTGTCCGTCACCAGCTCCACACGTGTTCAACCCCTGCAAGCTCACAGCGAATGCTGTAGTTAAGAATGCATGAACCCCACGGCTAGGGGTGTGTGTGTGTGTGTCTGTGTGTGTGTGTGTGTGTGTTTCACCAAAACCAAGACAAAATGAAAGAAAGAAAAACAAGGGATGCAGCAACCTCTGTGTTCCAGAGTGGGATAACCTGTTAGCCCAAGTCCCGGCATTTCTCTCCCAGTCTACCATTCCGGGTTCGTGGATGCTGCTGATGGGCCCTGGAAATAGGTCACACATTTTTTACAAATTGAGTCACACCTATTTGGGAGCAAGGGGGAAGGGCCGGGGATGGGGGCGGCATTTTAAACATATTCACTAAGTTCTCATATCAAGCATAGCTGCAATGTAGGAGACATAGATCCAAACCAGGAGACGTTTCGCTTACTTAAAAGGGAGTTATTAATAGCGACCTGGAAACAAGTTGGGAGGCCCTGTCGCCTGTATAAATCAGCCTGATCCTGTCCGTCAGAGCACTTCTATTTCCAGCTCTTCTTGTTTATTTTGTCAATACCTTTAAGATACAGCTGACCCTGCGCCAGGCAGGGGCATAGCACGGGGCAGGGGTGAATGAGCTGCCCCACCAGATTCCACAGTAGTCTCGTGGGCCGGCAGAGAGAAACTTGAGGAACACTCAGCAGTGACGAGATGGTCACCAGCCTGAAAGAGAAGGTGAGCCCCCCTACACACACACACACACACACACATACACACACACACACACACACGGCAACCAACTGGAAACACTATAGTGGGAATCAAGACCTTTGGTCACTTTAGTCAGAGCCCGATTGAGGACCACGTCTTTTCTCGGTAACTGCCTCAATATGGATGTTCAGGTAGTGACCTCTTTCCTCCTCTTCCTCTTTCCTTTCCCTTTTCCCTTCCTCTCTCTTCTGTGAAAGTCTCGGCAGGGGCAGCACACCCAGAGGTGACCCTCCCAGCGATCCTGCCCCACCGGGCATTATTTTCCCACCTAATTTTCAGACACTATTTCCAAGACCTTGTGACATCTGAACAACAAGCCCTAGCCCCCAACAAGCACACATTAGTAGACGGCTAGGGCTGCCAAGAAAAGTCTCTACTAAGTCATAAAATAGTCCCCACCCCACCCGCACCCCCCAAAATGGGATTTGGAAAAGCATTGTAAACACAGATGGCTGATCATGGGAAATAAATAATGCCATCTGGTTTAATTCAGAATCCCAAACATCAAAACTGGTAATCATGAATTTGTATTCCTAAGTTTCCTGAAGTTGACAAGGGACTTTAAGCTCATGGGCACCGCTGTGCGGTCAACCTAATTCAAACGGGGGGACAGGACAAAGGCCACCATGTCTGAGTACCTACATGTGATACTTGTAATGTGACATTACACATGGGGCCTCTCAAGGAATAAATAGAACATCTCCTAGTGGCGGTCTCTCTGCCCTCATGTGGCTTCCATGCACCTCAACAGGGACAAATAATAAGAAATAAAAGCAGGGGCCAGAGAGATGACTCAGTGAGTAGGGTGCTTGCCTTGCAAGCAAACCACCTGGATTGGTTCCATCCCGGCTCCGCATATGGTCAAGCAAGCACCACCAGGAGTGAGCCTAAGCAGAATCAGGGGGAGTCCTGAGCACCACCAGGCGTCGCTCAAAACAAATCACCCTCCCCCCACCAAAAAAAAAGGAAAAGGAAAGAAATAATAGCTATTTCATACCACTGAGTGCTGGTAAGAGAAATGGAAGAGGTAAAAATAGTCCGAGAAGCTCAGACGGAGAAGGGAGCACCACATAAAGGGAGTTGGGAGGATCCTCCCAGGATGGGAGAAGCATGCTGAAAGTAGACGATAGACCGAACATGATTGCCACTCAATGCCCCTCTTGCAAACCACAGGACCCAAAAGGAGAGAGAGAGAACAAAAGGGAATGCCCTGCCACAGAGGCGGGGGGGGGGGGGGTGGGGGGGGATGGGGGGGTGAGAGGGATGATGGGACCCGTGATGATGGAGGATGGGCGCTGGTGGAGGGATGGGTACTTGATCATTGTATAACTGAAACCCAAGCACAAAAATTTGTAAGTCTATAACTGTACCTCATGGTGTCTCACTAATAAAAAAAAAATAGTCCGAGGATTTCAGGACAATTGAAGGGGTGAAGGGACCCCCAAGTAAAGCAAGTGATCTAGGGGAGAGTAGAGCTATGCATATTGCCTATACAGACGACCCTATGTGTAGACATCGTGGGCTAAAAGAAATGCCTGGCTTTGAAGAATAAAGTAAGCGGATTTCCACTGTCTGATTTCAGATCTAGAGGAGTCACAGAGGCTTGGCCGTGGGAACAACCCGACAACCCTCATCTCACCTGCTAACAACCGATCAATAAGAAATATTTGCTCAGAACTCATCTTCCCTACTGGTACACATTTAGAAAATACAATTTCACAGGTGAAACTACAGGTTGGTGAACAGAGAGGCCCCTTCTGCAGCCTCAGGTGCCCAGATGAGCACCTAGGCGAAGGGGGACACCTGTGTTTTTAAGAAGTGCACCCACAGTGACTCAAACTGTAACCCAGGCTCTGCACCAACGCGTGGCCCCTTCCCCCAGGTACACTGGCAGTGGGGGGGCGTGGCCTCCAGGGTGGTGGCCAATCAAACGGCTGCCAGTTAATTTCCTATTTCATAGTGCCTTGGACCCATATCTCAGTCTCCTATACGGAACTCTTAGGAGGGCAGCCTGGCTATCCCAACCACATTAGGCCATTGATCCACTAGCTTATTCCAAACCAAATACCCCCAAAGCTCACCCAAATCACAGTGATCACAGGTGGAACTGCAGACCAGGAAATGTCCCCAGGATGAGATCTGAACATCCACAGGAAATGCTACTGTAGTGATACTGTTTGTTCCCAGAATTCTCACCCAAGAATACAGGGTGCAGATGATGCTCAGGAATAGACACAAGATTTCTGACCCAGGGTCTCAGCAGGAACACACATCTGCGCGCTCCACGGGTGGTCGGAGGAAGTGGCCTCACAGTCGCATGAAGAAGCAGTGCTAAGTAAATTGCAATGTCATTGTCTGTGTGATGAACCATTATCCAACAATTGAAAATCAAGTTATTGTTCATTATTTGATGACACGCAGAGATCTCACAATAACTTTAAGGGAATGGTAGCATAGAAAATTGCAAGTGTAAATTTCCTAACTAGGCCAGAGAAAAAGAGAGAGAGAGAAAGAGAGAGAGAGAGCAGCAGGTAGGGCCCTGTCTTGCACACAGCCCACCTTTGTCTCAATCCCTGGCACCACACAGGAGCAAGCCCTGAGCACTTACAGGTGAGCCTCCCCACACCACCACCACAAGTAAATAAATACAGAAACAAATGATTCCATCTCAAAATCTGACAGATTTACATCAACATACAAACAAAATTCTGGGGAACCCAGTAAAAGAGTGATCACAGTGCATATGAGATATAGTTCTCTGAAGACCGTATTGGCCCACAAAGAACATGATTCACACTTTATATGCAGAAGAAATGCTGGACAGGTGGCAAGGAAGGCCTGGAGCGGGAGCATTATACACAGAAGCCCTGGATCTGATTCCCTGTATACCATGGGCCCACCCCCCCTCAGAGTGTGGTCCCCACTTGCCAAGTATCACCAAGTGTAAGTACATAAGAGTATACAAGTATACTTTATGCCATTCACTGTATCACTGTCATCCTGTTGTTCATCGATTTCCTCGAGCAGGCCCCAGTAACGTCTCCTTTGTCCTAACCCTGAGATTTTAGAAAGTGCCACATTCGAGGCTCTTTCAGGGTCAGGAGAATGAGACCCATCATTGTTACTGCTTTTTGGCATATTGAATATGCCACGGGGAGTTTGCCAGAACCTGCCGTGTGGGCAGGATACTTTTGGTAGCCTGCCAGGATCTCCAGAGTAAGAACTAGATAATAAGATGTCGCGCAGCCACAAATGCAGCCACACGCTTCCGGGAGCTGGGTCTTATAGTCTCTGGGTCTTGGCTATTGATGGGATTACACGGTGACGGGGGCAGTTGGTGGGTGTAATGCCTACATACTGGAAGATAAGGGATCTGGGTGGAGGAAGCCCAGTCCCAATCTGAGCAAGCTTGGAGATCTATGCCCCAGGTCCCTCACACCTGGGTTCCTCTGCCGGTTCCCTCATGCACAAGGCTCGTCTGAACGTGTGGAGAGTGGTCTTAAGCATGGCTGTGACTGGAACCGGAGGTCTTCAGCTTCTAGGGCTCTGCTCAGGGTGGGGAGGGAAACAACCCACCCTCCTCCAAGGGGCCCTGGTGAAGACAGCCAGGCGCAAAGGCAGGAGACTGAGCTGTTTTCTTCCGGGAGCTGGGTTTTATAGTCTCTGGGTCTCTATGCCATTATCTTTCTGTAAATAAAAAGTAGTTTGCAATGACTCATGACCTTGGGGCCATCTATATGTGTCAGGCCTGTGTTTCTGGGGGGCAGATTTCTTCTCCGTCACCCTCGGGTGTTTCTCTTCACATGTGTTGGGGCAAACCCAGTCACGGCTGTCTCCCCATCCCAGCTGTGTGCCCAGGGTCTGGACCACACCTGGTCGATATGCAGCAGAGGACGACTGGGTCACCTCCGTCACTACAAGGGCAAGGCAAGTGATCCTCGACCTAGAAGTTTCTATCCACTGAGTCATGCAGTCCATTGCTTTTTCATTTCAGCCGGAACACTGCTATTTTTAGACGCGCACTCCAGTTGTTCTGCATTTTGATTTGGTATTGAGGACTTTCTCCTGGAGGAGGCTTTTGTGTGCGTAGAATAGCTGGGAGCTCTGCCCATGCCCCCGGTAGGGGCTGTATTGAACCCAGACCACCATGTCCCTCCAATCATTCCAGCTGGCCATTGAGTGACTTAGACATGTTAGACGGTCTGAGAGTCTGGGGTGAGTCGGGGAGAGGTAGAAGATCGAGTTTTCTAGAAAAGCCTTGTTCAGCCTCCCTCTGGGGATGCCAAGCAAATGGCCTTGGGACCATCGGAGCCAGTCACAAAGGTGCAGGGCTCTCCGTCTGTCCTCTGCTTAGTGGTGACCAAAGCACTGCTCTCTGTCTCAATCACCAAAGCTAGGGGTGTTTCTTTGCGCCTCCATCATGAACTTTCCCCAGATGAGGTCAGGGTCTAGGCACTCGCTGTTTGGTTATTTTTTTTTCTTTTGAATCCGTAAAATCATCCTCTCTGGCCATGTGCCAGCCAAGACAATGTGTCTTCGTGGACTTATGTCAGAGGCCGACTCTTTGGGCACCGCCCTCGTGGCTGGCCCATGCTCACACCAGCCCTGCGATGTTTCCAGCATCAGAGCAGGAGGGACAAGAGGTATCCACCTCGACACTGAGAACGTCATCTCCACGCCTCCTCTCCTCTCGGCACCAAGAGTGGAACACAGTTACTTCCAAATGAATAAGCAGGGACTCAAGAATATTCAGGGGGTGTGTTTAACAGTCGGCTGTGGGGAAGGTGGCAGGGGGTGGCAAATCACCAGGGCAGAAATATTCACCCTGGGCATGTCAAATTTCCAGTTGCCACTGATATCTCACTGCCCTGCCCAGTTGGGGGCATTGGCCATCAACCCTTGGGAGCCAGTGCCTGCCAGCCCAACATCCCCCCAGCACTCGCAAAGGGTGGCCCAGTTAGCCCAGAACCACAGCAACAGAGTTCCCCTTCCCAGGCTATGCTGGGCAGGCACCCACAAGGGCAGGGCAGTTGTTTCTGACACGGAGGCTGCTGACTCTCCATGTGATCAGGAGACCCAGGGTTCAC
Organism: Sorex fumeus; assembly: GCF_029834395.1. Taxonomy (NCBI): domain Eukaryota; kingdom Metazoa; phylum Chordata; class Mammalia; order Eulipotyphla; family Soricidae; genus Sorex; species Sorex fumeus. Next base: position 6,395,057 of record NW_026606062.1, read on the forward strand.
CTGCTCCTAAACTCCCCCCACTCTCTTCACAGGGCTACCCTCCAGGAAGTGCAGTCAAACCCATCGCTCCTCTCCCAGGCACCCCCTCAGCCCAGAGCAAACCCAGAGGCCTCTTCTCCCACACACTCCCGCCCGGGCCCTCATCAGACCAATGGTCAACTGGACCCCACTGCCACACAACAACGACTGGCCGGTCCTCCCCACAGCTGTGCTTGGTCCTCACACCTGGGAGGGGCTGACGCTCTGGAGTCCCAGCTGTGAGGAGACAGGACAGAGTCCCTGCAAGCACGTGGGTGGAGACCATCGTCTGCAGGGGGGCCCTTGCATGGTTCAGTTTCACCCCCAGACTCTCTCTCCTCTCTCATGATGGAACTTCCAGGACAGAGAAGACTGTCTTTTTTTTGAGGGGGGGGTGTCACACCCGGCAATGCTCAGGGATTATTCCTGGTTCTGCACTCAGGAATTACTCCTGGCGGTGCTCAGGTGACCATATGGGATGCTGGGAATCGAACCCAGATCAGCCGCGTGCAAGGCAAATGCCCTACCCTCTGTGCTATCACTCCAGCCCCAGAGAAGACTGTCTTGAATACAGATCCTGAAAAGAGAGGTGTCATCAAGCCCACTTCCAGCCTTCCTGGGATGAGCCCGGGGTCAGGGCAGCCTCCCAGAGGCCCCGCCTCCCCCCACCCCGGCCTGCTCCCACTCTTTTCCTTCAGCTGTTTGTGTCACCTGGATTCTCACACCTGCCCACCATCGCCTAGCCCTGGCACCAAGCTGGGGAGTGCCCTGGGACACGGGCCCTGAAGTCCGGCGAGATGCTCTTTGTAGACTTCCTGGAAGCAGGAGGGCAGGGATGGACACAGCTCTCCATTTTGCTGGCCTCTTCTCCATGCCCCCACCCCCTTCCTCTGAGCTGTGCACCAAAGTTGTCCCTTGGGGAGGCTAGTGACTGTTCATCTTGTCCCGTGACTCCGCTGAGCTGTTGAGTATCTGATTTGCGTCACGAGGCAAGGGGAGGAGGACAGAGACGGGACAGTCCTGGTAATGGCAGAGAGGGCCACTTCTGCTTTCCAGTCCCACCCCGGCCCCTGCCACTCCAGACCAGGTGCTCAGCCCCATTGCCCTGAGCAGTCCTCAGACCCCACAAAAGTTCCCCTCTGCTCCCATGAGTCGTGGGGGGGGGGGGGGTGAGGGCATTTCTGTTGCTTGGCAGGAAGGGTTCACTGCCACAAACCCACACAGGGCTACGGGGGGGGGGGGGGGGATGTGTGGACAACTCGGGTCCTGATCATTCCTTTTCCTCCCCTCTCCAAGAACACCTCAGTTTTTGTTTTGGCTGCAGACAAGCCCAGGAATGGCTCTACTTGCTGTTTCTGCCCTTGGTGGAGTCCCCAGACATCCTCTGGGTATCGGGGAAAGCAAAAGTGTCCTTTGGGAACTGGGTGAGGGGACAAAGAAGGAGCCGCCCTGGCTCCAGACTGAGCAGCAGAGTCCCTGCCCCACACCATAGTGCTCTCAGCCTCAGCTCTGAGGGGGCAAATGAGGATAAAAGCAAGTGCGTGTGTTTCACGAGTCAGGGAGAAGTCGCTCCTTCCCGCACTGCGAATTAACACAACACGAGCCAAAGAGACCTCAAGGATCTTCGTGGGTCCTGGCATCTCAGAGACGTCCCTGGGTTTCCCAAAGCATCAGAAGGGGCCCTTGGGGGCAGGTCAGTGCAGGGCATGCTCGGGGTGGACAGGAATCTGGGTTCCGTCCCCACCACCACCCACACACTCAAACGGAGGCCAGACAGAGCACCAAGAAGCGAGTCAGCATGTCACACCGGAGCCATCTCAGCCTCCACGTGCCAACTTTTACACCCAGGTTCTGGGTTTCCCATTTGCCAGTTCCACATCTGATAACGCAAACACAAAGGAACCTTTATTGCAAGCTGGAGCTAAGGTCCTGGCCTCATCCAACGCAGTGGAGTCTTGACTAGGACCCCAATTCAAGTTCAAGCGAACATTGTGTGGCATATCGTTACATAAGCAACGTTGGCAGTTTTTCCAACTGCAACGAAGCAATCACAAGTCTGTGAGCTAATTGGTCGTGCCCACCTGCTGTACCCAGAGATATCCTACTTATCATAAGACTGGCTAGAGGTGTCTAGGGGATTTCCAGCTTTGGCCAAGGACAATCTCGGGGAATTCTTTCCGGAGGAAACAAAAACTTAGGCCTACTGCTTGTTTTGCCTGTCATGGTGCATGTGAGGTTCTTTCTCTGCCTCACACGAACCACCATGATGCTTTTAAGCCTCCTCATCCCAGCCCTAAGCAGACCTGGGAACGATAAAACTAGGCACCCTGATGCGAGAGAGAAAATGGGTGGGGAGCAGAATGAATTTGCCTCCAGAGAAGGGACACACGGCTGGCATTTGTCATCTACAGTATTAGTGATCTTGGCAGGAGTCATTTTCAAAAGGAGAGCCGCACCCAAAAGAAATCTGAACCTTTGATGGAACCAAAGAATAAGAAGAGATAAACTGTCACTGTCACTGTCCTCCCGTTGTTCATCAATTTGCTTGAGCAGACTCAGTAATGTCTCCATTGTGAGACTTTGTGGTTACTGTGTTTGGCATATCGAATACGTCACAGGTAACTTGTCAGGCTTTGCCGTGTGGGTGAGATACTCTCAGTAGCTTGCTGAGCTAAAATATTTTAAAAAAGGAAAAAAAGGAAAAAGAAATCCTTTGGAGGCAAAATAGTTTCGAATTAAACCCGTCAGGGGAGGGGAGGAAGGCAGCTAGAAAAGTGAATGGATGTGAGGCCTGGATTCGGGGGAAGTTAAGTTCGGACAACTCTGGCCAAGACTGAGCAGTCATCGGCATGGCTTCTCAACCCCTCTTCTGTCTCTTTTCATCGCTCCAGTGGATAAGACCACCCACTTCTCAAATGAATGCAAAGCTAGATAGAGTGTCACTCTCATCTGGTGAGGCCCGATCAAGCACGGCAGAGGGTCTGACCATCACTGACCATCACTGACGATGTGTACGTACATCAGCATCCAGAAAACAAATCCCTTCCGGGGCCATGTAGAGCGCCTTCGAGAGGACAGATTGGGGAGAGGGGACCTTCCAGGATGTGCTACAGGGAAACCATGGGGAAAAGGCAGTGATAGCTTCCCAAAGGCATTCGATGTGGGGAAGAGTCACCCCAGCCGGAGGAGGACCTACCCGCCCTGCTGGAGTGGAAGGAAGAGAGGGCAGGAAGCAGCTTGTGGGAGCTTGGCACCCTGCTGGCGCAGAAAAGGGGGCAAAAGAAAACCAGTCTTTTGTGGGTTTTTGTTTTTTGGGTTTTGTTGTTTGGTTTTGTTTTGTTTTTTTAACAGCCTCACATCTTGTGTGTTGTAGGTGTGAAAATACAGTGATCAATGTTGTGCTTTCAGCAGGCCTAAAAATAACTCTTCACCTGCTGCCTCCCTGTCCCTGTTGGCCACCAGGGCGATTGTTTATCTGGGCAGATGGGAGAAGCTGTTGGGGGCTGCAGGAGGGGCCTGGAGGGGGCAGGGCTCGGGAGTACGTTGGGGGGGGAAGGGGGGAGGAGGGGGAGTGATGAGCTTCAACTGCTAACCCAAGATCCCTCTTCTCTCTCCCTGGAACGGGCTAGACCTGGAATGCTCTGACATGCGCACCCACCAGGTGCCTCTGGACCCACCTCCAGACAGGCACGGCCGGGATCCTCATCCACGCTTTTGCCTGCCACACTCGGCAGCCCACCCACCCCCACCTCTGCTTTCCCGTTCATGTGTAAAGATGCAAAGAACCCGGTCCGGAGGGTTCCAGAGAAAATAGTCTTTACCCACTGAGTGGGGGCTGAAGAGCCCCACATAGCTGCCGCTCCATCCTGGAGGCAGAGGCAGAGGAGAATGACCAGAAGGCTTGGGGCACAGGGACCCCCGATGTCCACCAAGGAGCCCGTGAGGCCGAAGTGGAGCCATGACAGGCTCCACTTTAAGACCGAAACTCAGCAGGCCTAAGTTTGGGTTTCCCCCATCAGAAAGTCCCGACTTCTGAGGAAACACTATCACCCTGGGCAGATAGACCCACCCATGGCAACAGCCTAACAGAATAGGGGTCATGGGCAGTGGCACCCAACCCGGTACAGGCGGCCAATGGAGACTAATCACAGGACAGGACTGGGACCAAAAACTGGAAACACACTGTTAGTCCTTAGGCTCATGGGACAGGTCTAGAACCAAAGTTGGAAACATTGTCAGTTTCTGGGAAAAATGCTGCTATGTAATCAAACCCTATATAAGCTGCTCAGAATTCGGAGTCAGGGTCTTTGTCAAGACTCCACTGAGTTGGATTGAGACTCAGACCCTAGCTCGAGCTGGCAATACACAGTGCCTTGCAGGGCTGGAGCGATAGTACAGCGGGTAGGGCACTTGCCTTGCACGTGGCTGACCCGGGTTCCATCTCCACCATCCCATATGGAACCCAAACACCGCCAGGAGTAATTCCTGAGTGCAGAGTCAGGTGTGACCCAAAAAGAAAAAAAAAAAAACTTGGGAATTCATTGGGGCTAGAGGGATAGCACAGCAGGTAGGGTGTTTGCCTTGCATGCAGCTGACCAGGGTTCGACTCCCAGCATCCCATATGGTCCCCCGAGCGCACCACCAGAGGTAATTCCTTAGTGCATGAGCCAGGAGTAATCCCTGTGCAACACCAGGTGTGACCCCCACAAAAAAAAAAGTGCCTTGCATTTGCATCCTTGCATCTGGTCTTGTCAATGTGTGAGCAAAACTCCCTTCCCAGGACATAACAAGCCAAAGGCTCTTGTAATAAGATGGAAGGTACTTAGAACCAAGCCAGCCGGAACCCCTCCCCTCTCCTCAGCACCAGAAGCCTTAGCACAGCTTCCAGCCTGGGGGACCCAGATCTGACCAGGAAGATCTGTCCTCGAACACTGACTTGCATCCCCCGTTTCTACCCTCTCCAGGCCCCAGGTTTTCCCTCCTTTCCCTGAGCAATGAGATAAAGATTTCAAGGTGCCAGGGTGGGGATGGATGCTGTTTTCTCTTCAGCTGCATTGGGAAGCCCCAGCATCGGGCAGGGGGAGGGCAAGTCCTATTTAGCTGCAGTTACTCACCAAGAAAGATGGAGCCTCTGCCTTTGCAACATCCACAGAGACACTGTCCCAAGACCGGGATTCCAGGTCTCTGGACCTTGAATATCACTAAGTGGGTGGGTCAGTTGGCTTTGGGACTGTGGGACAGAATGAAAGAATCCAACCCTGCCAACAGGATCAAACAGGTTCCAGGTACAGAAACTGCAATCAAGTGAACTTTTAGGTTCTTCTTCTCAAAGTTGAATCGAATTATTCAGACTGCCACCCGGAACTCAACCTGTGCACATTCTGACTTCCTATGAGTCGAAATACCAACATATGACAATTCACAAGAGAAAAGTTTCCTTTGACCCAACTCAAAAGGATAACTCTACAGCCTAAGACTTGGCCAGGAAAACTAACAACGAAGAGAAATACCAGAGCAGCATTAAATCGCCCCAAAAAAGAAACGGCAGCTGAGATAGAGAAGGGATCACCAAATAAATGATGCTTGGAGTGCTCATTCGGGATGGGAGATGTGTGCTGAAAGTGGACTATGGACCAAACATGGTGGCTGCTTAGTACCCAGATTACAAACGATAACACCCAAAAGGAGAGAGAGTGAAAGTGAATATACCTATCACAGAGACAGGGAGGAGATTGGGGGTGGGATGGCAGGAAGGATACTGGGAACATTGGTGGTGGAGAATGGGCACTGGTGAAGGGATGGGTACTCGATCATTGTATGACTGAAACATAATCACAAATGTTTGTAAGTCTGTAATAATAAATAAAATAAATTAAATTAAATATAGCCCCTGGAAATGTGCAACTCAGCTTCCAATTGACCCTAAGATCAACTGAATAGAAATGAGAAGTTGGGCTGGAGAGATAGCACAGCGGAGAGGGCATTTGCTTTGCACGCAGTCGACCCGGGTTCGATTCCCAGCATGGTCCCCTGAGCACTGCCAGGAGTAACTCCTGAGAGCAGAGCCAGGAGTAACCCCTGTGCATCGCCGGGTGTGACCCCAAAAAAAGCAAAAAAATAAAATAAAATAGACAACCTCATGGGTTTTTATTTGCTTCTGATATTTTTGCACCAACTGGACGTGGGGGGGGGGCACACCCAGCAGTGCTGGGGGGTTCTGTGTAGTGCAGGGGTGAGGTATGGAGCCTCAAATAAGCAGAGCTTGCACTCGGCCCTTTAACCATCCCCTCAGCCCTTTCTGCACAAAGTAAATATTGAGGACACCCAGATCTTTCACCAGTCACTAGAGGGAAAAAAATCAAACAAACAAAGCAAATGAAATGCTGAGAAAGGAAGGTCGGTGATATCAAATAGGAAAACAAACCAATTAAAGCGACAGCAAAGACAGTGCTATAAAAGGAAGCAAAACTGCCAGAGAACTATAGGCATCGCCTGCTTTCAAGCCGCCAGAAAGAGCTTGAGCATAGCCAGGAACAGAACGAGAATTCTTTTCCTGTAAGGCATCAAAATGCAAATTCCGCTATAATATGGTGGAGGGAGTAAAAAGGGTTCGTCTGGTAAATCTATTACAGAGGAAGCCAGAAACACATTTATGGGCTCTGGGGACAATGTGGATGGTAATTCTGGATATTCCCCTCCCTGCTTTATTGTCCAAATCCACTAATACAGAAGAAAAAGAGAAGAGTTAATGATGCTTCTCTGTCATCCAGCAGTACATCGATGGGGATCCAGTGTAAATGCAACCACTCTGCTCTTTTCATTTCTTTTTTTTTAATTTTGGGGCTACCCCCAGCTGTGTTCAGGGCTTACTCCTAGCCCTGCACTCAGGAATCACCCTTACAAGATCTGAGAGACCTCACAGGGTGCTCGGGATTGAACCTGGGTCAGCCACATGCAAGACAAGCGCCCTACCCGCTGTACTATCCCTCCAGCCCTGTGCTCTTGAAGGGGCTTTTGGTTCAGCTCCCAAATCTCTGAGTCTCAGGAGAGTCTTCTAGAAGAATATTCAGAAGATGGACAAATAATAATCACCCTCTTTTCAGTGGCGACGCCCCTCTTACTTGTCATATGTAACCCCAGACAATCTTTGAGGGACATATATTTGCCTAGGACAATATATGAGGGAATCCTGACCTCTTCCACACCCCCCTAAGTGGGTACCAGCCTCTCCACTTTGACATTCGTCACCCATCATGCTCTGAGCAACTTTACCCGGTGGATAACGGGACCCCGTGGGCATTCACACTTCAGGCATCATTAGCCTCCCCCCATGAGCCTCTGCGGGTCAAGACCAGAGGCAGGAGCAGCTGAGGGCACTTGGCACTGCTATTCGGGGCAATGGCCAGGCACCCCGTCCTCTTCATCTGCTTCCCTTGGGGAGTGAAGCCTTGTGGGAAGACTTTAAAAGCAAAGAGTTGGGATCAGAGATAGAAACAGGGGCAGATGAGCATTAAAGCATTTACCTCACATGTTACCAACTCAGGTTCAATCCCCAAACCCTAAGCAGAGAGACAGGAGTAAACCCTGAGCACTACAGGGTGAATCCAAAAAGCTAAATAATAATAGTAATAATAATAGTAATAATAATAAATTGAATAATAAAAGTAAATAATAAATAATAAAATAATAATAAAATTTATTATTGATGAGAACGCTATTTGGGTCTCCCAAAGAGGAATCAAAAGAGCTATGCTTGAAGTATCACGTTTCACTCAAATGAGAGAAAGAGTCCGGAGTTCCAACCTCTGTCAACGATCAAGAATCAGGGATGCTGTCTCGTTTGCCAAGGCATCGAAAATCAGATGGGCTGGACACATAATGAGATTTGGAGATGACCGCTGGACTAGAGCCGTTGCTGACTGGATTCCACGGGATATCAAAAGACCACATGGCCGCCCACCTACCAGATGGTCAGACTTCTTCATCAAGATCATGAACGAACGGTTTGAGCTCTTTGTGTCCTTAGAACAAACAGATGCCAGTGGGCTACGCTAGCATGCGACAGGGACAAATGGAGACGTTACTGACACCTGCTCGAGCAAATCGATGATTAACAGGAAGTCAAGTGATCGATAAAAGTTAAATAATAAAAGTGAATAGTCAGAGCCAGGAGACAGGTCGAAACACTGGAGCTCAACACATGCATTTGGATCCCCAGCCCCTCACGCTCGCCCTATCACCCAGCAAAGGCACTTTCATCACCCACCATCCCAGTTGTCTGAGTACCCCTGGGACTGGCCCCTCGGGTACTCCCGAACACCTCCTAAGAAACTCCCCACACACGCACAAAGAAAAAGTGTGTTGTCTTGGGTATTAAACCACATGACTGCAAAGACAAGGTTGTACAGAGCCCACAGGCTTCACCCGGAGCAGGGACCTTCAGTGAAGATCCATTTGCCAAGTTGTGCTTCTCCCGTCTTTAAAAGCACCTCTGGAGCCCACAGCTGTTCCACAGAGGATGCTGAGTATCGTGTTCTGGAAGAGAGACATCCTGACACCGCTGCTTCTGTCTGTGGGTGAGTGTGACTCATCGACCAAGCGTTCTCAAGCTCACCAGCCCCAAGCACGGACTCACTGTGCCCTTCCCTGTAAAGGGGCCTTTGCAGATGTAATTAAGCATCTGGAGATCACTGTACGTTAAGGACAGTCTAAATCCCCAGAAGAAGTGTGGGAAGCAGGCATGCAGTCATAGAAAGCACTTGGAGGGGACTGGAGTGATGCTAAAGGCAGAGAAAGCACCATGCGGCCATGGGCCATGGGTCACAGACTGTCAGACTACTTTGCAAGAACTGGAGGGACAAATAGGCAGGGAAAGACAGAGCTGCAGAGGGCTTAGAGGGACCCCGAATCTGCCCAATGCCAGCCCTCAATCTGCAAGAGATGATGCCACTGTAGTGTTTCCAGCCACCAAACCTGTTACTACACTGTTGGGAGAAAAGCCCCTTTTGGTCTGCTTTGAAGCGAAGTCTGTTGCAATGTATATCACAACTGAATGTTCCTGGTAGATGTGCAGTGACAGTTTAACCACTGTAATCACACAGGGATGGTGTGACCCTATCTATAGAAAACATATGTTTGTTCTGATCATTGTGTGTATGTGACCAGTTGTACTCTCCCACCACCTTCCTCAACCTATACAAAGCCTTGCTGTCGTTCAATCAAGTGGAACTCCTTGATGGGATCCCCGCCGTGCTCGTGTGCTCATTTCTCGGTTGAGGTGGTGGCGGCATAGGGTTGTTCTTTTCCCCAGACCCTTCTCTTTACAGGAAGGGTAGATCAGCCCGGTTCTCAGGCCTCTTGTTGGACAAGGGAGCATGCTGAACAGAGGCAAGAAGAAGGAGACCCCAACACTACACTCCAAGGAAACCAATACAAGCACACATGTCATCAGTGAAGAAACTGGGCAAAGCCATCCTGGGCCTGTTGCAGTGGGAACCAGGTGCCCTCGTGGAAAGAAGTTGAAGGGCTGGCATGAAAGAGATTCAGGTGGGGGAACAAGAGTGAAATACGAAAGCGGGGAGGGTGCTTGCCCTGAATGCTGCAGACGCAGGTTTGATCCCCAGCATCTTATAGGTCCCTGAGCACCACCAGGAGTCATTCTTGAGTGCAGAGCCAAGAATAACCTCTGAGCGTTGCTGGAAGTGACCCAAAACAGAGAGAGCGAGAGAGAAAGGGGGTGGGGGAGGAGAGTTCTAGGCTGAATCCAGACTCAATTCTATCAGTTGTTTGCTGTGTGGTCTTGGGTATGTTTTCTTTTTTAATTTAATTTTATTTAGACGCCATGATTGACAATAATGTTTACAACATTTTGGGACATACAATGTTCCCACATCCAGTCCCACCCGCCTGTGACCGCACCCCTCCAGCATCCCAGGATCCCTCCCACCCTACCCCCAACCTGAGTACCTGACAGATACACTCTGAATCTGAATTACTAGAATCTGGGTCCCCTGCGTTCAGAAGTGTCAGATCTGGTGGTTTAGATGTACAGGCATCTCACCACAGATGCCATAGGGTCCTACAGCTCTAGAGAAATCATTTCTGAACCCTCCCCGTTCCTCAGTGTCCTCTCCCAAAAGTTAGGTGGTAAAAACAGCTCCTAGTTCAGTGTTGTTGGAAATCAGTGAGGTTCCCTGTAAAATGGTGGAGGGGCAGATTTGGAGAGGGGCAAAGGGTAGTTGGTTACAGAGCTCCATACATGAGCCAAAACTATCTAGGATTCAAGAATAAGTTTATTTTTTTTTTAAGTTTGGTTCTACAGCATGGCTCTTTGAACGAGTCTGCACTAAACAGCTTGTCAATAATTAAAACAATTCCAATGCCTTGATATCCACACTTCTATTTATAATAGTTAAAATTATCGACTCCATTCTCACAATCACACCTAAGTACTTTTTCATTAATTCTCACAGGAGGAATACATTTCAGCAAATGTGCTTCTGAGGCATGCAGGTGCCCTGGAGCTCAGAGCTAGAACACATTTTATTTAGTTTATGAAAACATGAAGACAACGATTTTCCCATTTCGACTTTAGATTACTCAAGTCACAAATAAGATCGGATCCTAAAGGTATTAACCTCCATGATCACACATCATGGTTGAGAAAGAATCACTGACCCACAAAGACTTGCTGAGCAGCCGCTAGGTGACAAGATAATGGTGTGTAACACCAAGGTCACTCATTATTTTTGAAACGTGACCTCCTCATTTTTTTTATTAGTGAGACATCATGAGGTACAGTTGCAGACTTACAAATTTTTCTGCTTGGGTTTCAATTATACAATGATCAAATACCCATCCCTCCACCAGTGCCCATTTCCCACCACCACGGATCCCAGTATCCCTCCCACCCCGCCTCCCCCCATCCCACCCTGCCTCTGTGCCAGGGCATTCCCTTTTGTTCTCTCTCTCTTATTGACCTCCTCATTTTTATCCAGACCCTTAAGGCAGCTTCTTCATACTTTTACACACTGAAAGTTAAAAATCCCAACCTACTACAGAAAAGCAGCAGAAATGCTACAGAAAAGCAAGCCAGCAGGAGACCCCACTCAACAGGGCAAGAGTTAGGGACCTGGCATGCTATTCCCTAAATAGGAGCCTGTGTGTTGTGTTAGAATTCTCCAAGAAACAGATCCACGGTTACACACAGATTTATAAGGAAGAGTATATTTCTCTTGTAGGACGGTGGGGGTGGGGAATTGGGCCACACCCAGTAATGTGAGAGGGATATTTCTAGTTCTGCACTCAGAGGTAACTCCTGGTAGTGTCTGGGGAACCATAAAGGGTTCCAAGGACAAAACCATGGTTGGCTTCACAGATCACAAGCACCTTAAGCCCTGCACTCAGTCTCTAGCCCAAGAGGATATTTCTCATAGGACTAGCTCACAACTCAGGGAGATGAGAGGTTCCAGCTGCCATCCACAAGTGGGCAAGCCAGGAAGTCCAAAGGCTTGGCATCAAGGAAGCCCACGGTGTAAGTCTGAATGCAAAGGCTGGGGAATGGGGTGGGGCAAAGGAAGAGTGGGGAAGCCATGGGGCATGATGATGTAGGTTCTGGTTCAAGTTCAAAGGCCCAGGAATAGAGATAAGAGAAGTCCCAGGGCAGGAGAAGTCAAATGCCCCAGATTAAGCGAAGAGAACCCGGGGGTCTTTGCTCCATTCTGAATCTCCATCCAGGCCTGCAGTGTGCTGAAGGATGCAGTGACCTATACAGAAGTGACACTCTCATTCTGAGAATCCTGCAGCACCCAGCTCTGGGCTCAAGGGCAGGAGAAACTACGGCTGCGGGTGAACTGAGGCAGCAATGGGGGGGCACCCTTTCAAGGTCTCTGAAACTAGGCTTTGGTAAAAAACAGAAACCAGGAGATATCAGGTCTCGATTTTTTAAGCCATTGACCTTTTGTTTAACAAACAATGCACTTTCCTTCAATAGTCACTATAGACACAACACAGATGGTTAAAATTTTCAACAAGATTTTGAATGTCTCTGCTAACAATTTTTATTTGAAAAGAGTGTCCCACCCCACCCTCTGCCCCTGATCAATTCCTTTGCAACAGCCCAACCCCTCCTATGCACAAACACTTGATGCTTAGAGAGACAGAAACAATTGCTTGGATTTGACCTCACTGTGATGTGACTCTTTCTCTTTTTTTTTTTTTTTTGGTGGGGGGGAGGTGTTAATCTTATCTTTTTTTTTTTTAATTTTTATTAGTGAGGCATCATGAGGTACAGTTGTAGACTTACAATTTTTTGTGCTTGGGTTTCAATTATACAATGATCAAGTACCTATCCCTCCACCAGTGCCCATTTCCCACCACCACCTGATGTAGATCATTAAATGCCTTTTTTCCTTTCTTTGTTTCTTTTTTGTTTTTGTTTTCTGAGCCACACCCAGTGATGCCAGGGCTTACTCCTGGCTCTGCACTCAGGAGTCACTCCCTGTGGTGCTCAGGGAACCACAGAGATGCCGAGGATCGAACCAGGGTCAGCCATGTGCAAGGTAAACGCCCTACCTACACCAGCCACTAAATGACTTCTTTTAAGGGATTGTACTGTGTTAGTTACGTCGGTGAAAATATGACTGCACAGGAGCATTTTTCCATTTCTGTTCCCCAAGTCTGATGGCAAGACAGTTCATTCCAGACTCGGTGTAGAGAAAAGAGGTCACTGGAAACTGAGCATCTTCCACCCCAGTGTGTGGTGAAATGCTGCATGCGAAAAAATGAATTCTTGCACATATCCGAAGCCGAGCCCCAGAAAGATCAGCAGAAAGTCAGAGTGTGCTGATTAGTTCAATTTTCTAATTAGTTGGTGACGAGTGAAGAAGGGGAAACTCTATATCCACATTGAGTAATTTCCAGGAACTTAATCCCAAAAGGAAGCAATGTTTTAAAACTCTGTGCTTTAAGAAGGGGTCAGAGCAATGGAACAGCAGGTAAAGCATTTGCTCTGTACGAGGTGGATGCAGGTTCAATTCTGACACCCCATATGGTCCCCTGAGCACCAGCAGGAGTGACTTCCGAGCAATGCCAGGTGTGGCCCCAAAACAAAACAGAAGCAAAAACAGAAGCAAAAAAAATCCCTCTGTGTATGAAGTATGATGAAGACCCAAGTCTGTGGAAGGTTACGATATTAAGTAAAAACAGTTTAAATAAAGGGAAGATAAATGCCAAGCAGGCACATTAATGGGGTGAAAATCCTAATTATTGTAGTGCTTTTATCCTACCCACAACCTCCTCATACACATCCCAAGCCCAGAAGTCCCAGGTACATGTAAATTCCATCAGGGAAGTGGTTTTTTTTGTGATTACTGATAAATCCTAAGCATGGTAAATGCCCTGCCTTCATCATAAATAATTCTAGAAAGAATAAAATGAAGTCCTTTTATTCATGTCAAATCAACATAGTGTTTATGAAGATGGCCACAGTAGTAGTTCATAAATATCAACACGTATGTTTTATATACATATGATGCTTTATATATGTGACCACACGTACCTTGATTTTATAATCTGGCACAAAATAAAAATCTATTTCTCCATATCACCTAAAGACCAGACCTGGGGTGTGGGTGGAGGGGAAACAGGTGTCTATTGGGGCCAGAGAGATAGTACAGAAGGCAGGGCGTTTACCTTGCACGTGGCCAACCTCGGTTCAATCCTCGGCACCATATATAATCTTCCGAACCCCACCAGAAATGATCTCTGAGTGCAGAGCCATGAGTAAGCCCTGAGTACCACCAGGTGTGGCCCCCAAACGAAAGAAGGGTGATCATGTACATGGTTTACTACAGTAAAACTGTATGTACTACAATTTCTCATACCTCAGGAGCCATTATATGTCAACCTGAAGGTCCAACATTATAAACTAGTAAAAGCAGAAAGTGATATCTAATTTTAACCATTTGAACTTAAGCACTTGTGGAAATGTTCCCATTAAAGATGACCTGTGCCACAGTCAAACATAAAGTAACAGAGACAAAAGAGAATATTTCATAAGAAAGACAACCATATGAAGGAACCGAAAGTTAAAACAAATATTGGGACTGAAGAGATAGAACTGAAGTTGAGGTGCTATCCTTGCATTCAGTTGTCCCTGATTAAACTGCCAGCACCACATATGGTCCCTCATGCTCTGCCAGGAGTTATCCCTAAGTACAGAGTAAGACCTGAGCATCACTGGGTGCATCCCAAAATATGAAAACAGAAAAAGAAGTGAGGGAAACCCAAACATCTGGTATATTATTCAACATAAAATCAAACTACAAAAGTAACCTTAAAATCAAATCACAGGGCAAAATTTCCTGACCCCATGTGAGGCTGTCTTCACCAGGGCTCCTTGGAGAGGGGCATGTTGAGTCTCCCTCCCTACCCTGAGCAGAACCCCAGCAGCTGAAAACTTCCAGAACCCAACCACCATCATGCTCGAGGCTACCCTCAACACGCTTGGAAGAGCCTCACCCAAGTGGGAACCAGCAGAAAAACCCAGATATGCGGGAACCTGTGATTGAGATCTCCAAGCCCACTTGGATCGGGACTGGGCCTCCTCCCCCCAGCTCCCTAGTTTTCCAGGAGCTTGGCAGTCACACCACAAACTGCCCCCGGCACCATATAATCTCATCAATGGCCAAGATCCAGAGACTATAAACCAGAGTTCCTGGAAGAGAGTGACGCAGAATTTCCTGAAGCGTGTGGCCACATTTGCAGCTGCACAACGTCTAATTCTCTAGTCCACTTACATACCAAAAGCAGCACACCTTTGTTTGGTTTTAACATACTTGCTTGTATTCTCTTATATATGGGCTTAAATAGCTCCAGAATGAAATCCAACAACCTTTAAACACTTCCCTCTTATTGTGGTGGAAAGGTGCTCGGCAGTGGGATTGGTGTTTGAATATTATCTGCAATGAACTATTGTGAACTACTTTATGAAAATAAAATATGTAAAAATTTAAAAAAATCAAATCACAGAAGTGCAAAACCATTTTTATTTTCATGATTAATTATAGTGAGAGAACATAATTTACAATAGTAAATTGTTAAGTTAAATATTTAAATATTAATTTAATATTTGGCCTCCCAAAGAGGAATCAAGAAGAGCTATGCTTGGAGTATCATGCTTCACTCAAAGGAGAGAAAGAATCTGGAGTTCTGATCTCTGTCAATGATCAAGAATCAGGGACACTGTCTCATTTGCCAAGGTGTCGAAAATCAGATGGGTTGGACACATAATGAGATTTGGAGATCACCGCTGAACTGCAGCCATTACCGACTGGATTCCATGGGATGTCAAAAGTCCGCGTGGCTGCCCACCTACCAGATGGTTAGACTTCTTCATCAAGACCCTGAACGATTGGTTTGAGGCTGTTCATTTATTTTCCTAGAACGAACAGACACCATTGGGCTACACTAGCATGCGACCGGGATGAATGGACACATTACTGGTGCCCGCTGGAGCAAATTAATGAGTAATGGGATGTCAAGTGATCAAGTGATCAAGTGAATTTAATATTTATTTTAATATTAATATTTTAAGTTTACAAGTTATTGTACCATAACCAGCAGTAGAATGCCAACATCCATCCACTACTGTCCTAGATCCTTCTTGCTTTTGACCTCTATCTGCAGCCCCATTCTGTTAACAATATCTCATCATTATTTTCACTGGTCACTGTCTATTTCCTTACTTTCTTTATACTCCACATATGAGTGAGATCATTCAGTATTTATCTTCCTTCCAACACATTTCTCTCTCCAGTTCCAACCAGGCTATAACAAAATGCAAGCTTTCATCTTTTCTTAGAGCAGACTGGCAAATACCGTATAGATATACCACCACTTCCTTAGCCACTCATCTGCTGACGGGCACTGGAATGGTCTCCAGATCTTGACTATTATAATTAGCACCTCAGTGAATTTAGGTGTGCATCTGTTTTTAGAAACTAGTGTTTTTGTGTTCTTGGGATAAATGCCAAGAAGTGGAATTGCTGGGTCCTACGGAGGTTCTATTTTTAATTTTTTTGAGAAGTCTCCATACTGCTTTCCATAGAGGCTAAACCAGACGACACTCCCTCCATCAGTGATGGGTTCCTTTCTCACCACATTCCTGCAACACTGACTGTTTCCAGTCTTCTTGATATGTGCCATTCTCAAAGTGCACAGTCAGAGCTCTGTCATTTTTATTTGCATCTCAATGATAATCGAAGATGATGAATATTTTTTCATGTGCCTGTTGGCCATCCGGGTGTCTTCTGCTCAGCACCTCTCCATTTTATGATGGCGTTGCTGGGGTTTTTCATTGTTAATATTATTGTTCAGCTCTGTGAGGGCTTTATTGATCTTGGATATTAGCCCGCTGTCAGAAGTCAATCTGAGCAGTTAACGTAAAATCACAAGAGTGAAAACACATTTCTTAACAAAATGCTTACATGAAAAGTCCAGATGTCATTATTATATAACAGCCCATTTGAGAAAAGAGGAAAATGCCATCCCCTGGCATCATTTATTGGTGTTAAGTTTCATGACTCATGGGGCCAAAGCAAGTAGGTGCTGTAGGTGGGGTTGCAGCCGGTTGGGTTAAATTCCTTGCTAATAGCTGATCGGGTTGAATCCCAGCACAGCATATAGTCCTGGGAGCCTGCCAGGAATGATACCTGTACCCAGAGCCTGGAGTAAGTCCTAAGTAACTCTGGGTGTGGCCCAAAAACCAAAATAAAATAAAATATTCATGACTCATAGTCAAGACAGAAACTCATCATGCCAATACCAAGAGCTCCAAGCAGAGGAGAACCCAGATCTTCTTGTTTTGTTTTGTTTTTTGGTCTTTTAGAGCCACACCCAGTGATGCTCAGGGCTGACTCCTGGCTCCCACTGAGGAATCACTCCTGGCGGTGCTTAGGGGGGGCATATGGGATGCTGGAGATCGAACCCGGGTAGGCCGCGTGCAAGGCAAATGCCCTCCCCTCTGGACTATCACTCCGGCCCCAGATTTTCTTGTTTATGACATAAAATATTTGACCTCTAAGCCAATGAATATCTAGCTAAGCACCATACAGGTATATTGAAACATGCATGGTAGTCTATAACACAAAATTTAGTCATATCAGTGCAAATTTTGCAAAAGTACACTACCTGCACCCCAAGTTAATAAAGAAAATCCATCATCTCACTAGTTGGAGAAGAGTGTGGTGTGATCAGAAGAATTTCAGAATCAGAAGTGCAGTCAACACAGCCCTGGCCACTTGACCCAGTGGAGATCAAGCTCCATGGGTGTCCCGACTAACCAAAATAGGACCTTCCTCTCTGGGATGACTTGGAATGTTATTTTTTGTGTGTGGAAAAGGACAAAAATTTTTCCGTTCAAACTAACAGGAATAGCACTCCCAGATCGCCAAATAGTATTTTGGGAGTGTGAGAAAAATCTCTTGAGTTCACTGATTTTGAGTTGGCACAGCATTACCCAACAGGGTACATTTTTGGGTGTTGGGTTTTTTTCTGTTTTTCAAACAATAACATTTTGGTGTCATTTTTTTCTCTGCTCCTCACAATGTTCCTGGTAATACCCATGATGACTCTTCATTCTTCAGTGATAGGAGCAGAAGGAAGAACCAGTGCTGTCTACCTAACTCAGCAGAGCAGTTAGGATGCAGGTCCAGGTTGACTAGCTCTGACTTTGTCCCCTTACGCAAGTTCCCAATGTAAAATTAAAAAGCAGAGGAACAAAGAAAAAATAATCATCCTCATCAAGTGTCCGAGGAGTCTCTAGAAGTCCAGTTCTTCTATGTGGACCCAGCCAACTTGTATTTATTAATTTTTGACAGATGAAGGAGAACACAGTGGAGAACATGATGTTACTCTGATCATGTGCTCATTACTTAAAGCCATTGCTCCAAGTGACATGCTTGTCAGCTTCTCCTCACTGCAATCTTGACTCCAGAGTGACTGTATCTTGTAGTCCATAATCAGCATAAGTGGATCTGAGGTCAGTGACTAGTATCCATCTGGAGTACAAGCTATTAGGTGACCCTGAAGAATAAGTGACCAAGCGCATCCATGAGAATTCTGAGTCTAGATGAAGAGACCTCACTTTGACTCCATGTTCTGAGTGACTCTGACGTTGAGGAAAGTCCTTGAATCTTCCTGGCCTTGCATCCATCATTGCTTCCATAACCCAGATCATGTTTCAGCTCTTGGCTCACAAGGATTTTGAAGAGATTCATAAAATGTTGTGTGTTTTCCACTTTTTTTTTCAGCTGGATTCCAAATGGAGCAGGAGTTATTTTCTGATCCTCGTGTTATCCCGGGTAATACCCATAGAATCCAGTCTCCACACAAAGCATACTTTGAGTGTGCCCAACTTCAACCGTCCAAGGAAAGTCATCAGAATGACTGCGAGTTCTCATGCAAACATGGGAGCATGCATGCTGTCCCAGGGCATCCAGAATGGGGCAGTCGAGAAGTAGAGGTGGCAGGTGGAGGTTCTGTAAGGGCAGTGCTCTAGAAGCAACATCAACAGCTGCACAAAGAGACCTGGGATCCATGGGTTGTGTTCTTCCCGGACTCCGGATGATAACATGGAAGAACACAGACTGGCGACACTTGACCATGAGCTCACAAACCAAGGAGCTAGGATGCTAGAGTTCTCCCTGGAATAACCCCCTGGCCACAAGAGGTCACTGGGCCTATATGGAGTGCCCTGGGTTCTGACTTCTTTGGAAACCAGGCTGTTGCCAGGGAAACCTAGAATTCCTAAGAATAACATAGATTAATTGACCTTTATTGCTGGCAACAGATAGCTTTATTTATTTATTTACTTATTTATTTTATTTATTTTTGCTTTTTGGGCCATACCCGGTGATGCCCAGGAGCTATTCCTGGCTCTGCACTCAGGAATTACTCCTGGTGGTGCTCGGGGGACTATATGGGATGCTGAGGATTTAACCCGGGTCGGCCGTGTGCAAGGTAAATGCCCTACCTGCTGTACTATGGCTCCAGCCCCAACAGATAGCTTTAGATGTGGGAAACATACATCTTTGGGTGTCAGCAATACTTCAATCTTGCCTCTGTCTTAGGGCATCAAGGACAGTGAGCCAGCAGCTTCCTCCTAGTCATAACAAAACCTTCCACCTTCTCATTAGTGCACGTAGGCATCCTCTCTCTGCCTTTATTTAACCATTGCTGTTCTTAAGAAACTTTGTCATATGACTGCAAGTCTATGGTCCATGTGGATGGCTTTATCTGAGTCTTTGAGCATCTGTTGCCCGAGACCAATGGACTATCTCCTCATTCCCAGGGTCCCCATGGTTACCAGATAATAGCACTAGGGTGTGATTCCAAAGTCCAGGATACATCTATTTCAGGCAACTTCCTCCAAAAGAGCTGACCAAGTTCCAAAGTAACTTAAGCAGGCAGAGGTGACTGCCTTTGCCAGGGCAGTGCAGAAGCATCCCCTGGACTCACAGAACAGAGGTGGCCAGGGCATGTGTGGAGAAAGAGCTTGATCCTTGACAGCCTATCTTACCTGCAACCTGACAAGGAGGAAAGCTTTCTCAGTCTAGTAATGTGTGGAATGAATTCTTGGGCCTTCATTTCTCTTCTAGTTCCAGTCAACTACAATTATAAACTTCAAAAGCAATTAAAATGAAATGAGACCTTATACCAAAAAAAAATCAGATGTAACTATTCCAGTGGACACATTGCAGCCCCTTATTTATTGTCACTGTCCTCCCGTTGTTCATCGATTTGCTTGAGCGGGCCCAGTAAGGTCTCCATTGAAGATTTTGTTGTTACTGTGTTTGGCATATTTATTGTAAAAAAAAAAAACTAGCAAAAACAGTGGCTCAAGCTGAAGAGATAGTACAGTAGGCAGACACTTGCCTTGTATGTAGCTGACCCGGCATCCTATATGGTTCCCTGAGTCCCACCAAAAGTAATTCCTCAGTGCAGAGCCGGGAGTGAATGCTGAGCACCATGACGTGTGGGTACCCCCCACCTAAAACAGAAACAGCACAACCCACCTCTCATGGGATCCAGCAGCTTCAGCTGGGCCCTTCGCCTGTGAGTGAAACAACCAACTTCTATGAAGCAGCATTTCGAGTCGGATCTCCTTCTCTCCCTTCCCTTCTCTTTGCTGTTTTCCCCTGCCACCAGGCTCAAGGACTGCACAGGTGTGAAGGCGGTCTGGTGGCAGACACTGACGGCAGTGACTCAGAGATCACGCCCTCTGGTGCTGTGTCACTGGGACTCCTATTGGCAGGGAGGGATGCTCTGGGACGGGAGCCCACTGCCAGCCCGAGATCCACCTTAGCATAAAGCCGAGGCCCCAGCACCCAAGCCCGGATCAGGCGAGCAAGTGGCTCACCTGTCCCGGGGCACAGGCTAATGGCCTCTCCTCTAAGCTCAGGCCAGTGTGTGGTGGGTCTGATTCGAAAAGCCTCTTACTTAGCAAAAAAAGCAGCCCTCACGCCACCGGAGTCAAGATCCAAAGAAAAGGCATGAAAGGCAAGAGCTGGCCAGATCTAAGTTAGGCACTGATTCCAAAGGGTCTCAAAGCCACGGGGTTGGAGTGCCAGGGGGTTCTGAGAAGGCCAGCCATTATTCCAAAGGTGAAACCGGAGCAGACTCAGGTCCTGGAGAGAGAGGGAGACAGAGCAGGCAACCTTTGTGGCCGCACAGAGCTCAGGGAACGGGCACCAAACACAGGGATTTCAAACTCTCGAGGATTCTCAAAAGCAGAGTTTCTCAAGGGGGTGGGGGATGGGAGAGGGGTGGTTTCCTAGGGGGCCACAAGTGTAGATTACATAAATGAGGGGCCACAGCACAAGACAAGAAATAGCCAGATAAAGGAGGAACCAAAAGAAAATAAGGTCAAAAAGGACCACAGTCAAAACTGTTGGGGGGCTGGAGAGATAGCACAGCGGGTGGGGCATTTGCCTTGCACGTGGCCAATCCGGGTTCAATTCCCAGCATCCCATATGGTCCCCTGAGCACTGCCAGGAGTAGACTCCTGAGTGCAGAGCCAGGAGTAACCCCTGTGCATCGCCAGGTGTGACCCAAAAAGAAAAAAAAAAAGAAAAACTGTTGGAAAAAATACTGGGGGCCAAAGAGAGAGAGAGCAGCAGGTAGGGTGCTTGCCTTGCACGCCACTGACCCGGGTGTGATTCCTGGAATCCCATATGGTCCCTCGAGCACTGCAGAGGGAGTGCATAGTGCAGAGTCAGGAGTAACCACAGAGCATGGCCAGGTGTGGCCCAACTATAAAAGCAAAAACAAAAAGTATGTGAAAAATACCACAGAAATCAATTAAAATATATATAATTGGGAGGGAGTGATGAGCAGTGTTGGATTACCGTCTAAGCATTTTAAGAAGTAAAAATTGGTTTGTCTTTGCTCCTCCTACTGGGAGCTTAAGTTTATCGAGTTATTCCTACCATAGTGCTCCCAAGACACAACCAATTCCATCAGGCACTCCCAAATCCTCTGTGTCTATCTTTAACCTCTCCTATACACTCTTCTTCCCGGTCTATTTATTAATCACAAATATCCCCAAATCAGACCCTGTAACCTGTAGGCCAAATCTTCTGAGGGCACTGGATTTTGTTTATATAAGTGAGATATCGCTTTTCTCTTTTCCTTATGTCCTTTGTACAGTTTACTTCAGAGCAATGTCATTTTTGCATAGACACAAGAAGACAGTTAATGCTGTGTTTTTTACAACTGACTCTGAATAATATTTACTCCTGGGTATCTGTCATATTCACCTGACGTAAGCCTCAGTTGCCCTTACTTCCTAACACCCTCAAAAGGAGGGTCCCAGAGAAGGACAAGGATGGACCCAGGGCAAGTCATAAGCTACCCTGGCATTGAAAAGGGACAAGCTAAGAGCCATAAGAAGTATAATAAGTTAAGAGTACTGTCATAGAACAAACTGTCGTGACCCAAAAAGTAACTGAAAATAAAGACCCTGCTGGGGTTAGGAAAGACTAACTTGGCCTGAAAACTGTAGTCTGGGGTATATAGAGAGATGTCCCCAGGAAGAGCCAACCTTTAAGCTTATAATATCTCTTACTGTGTCCATACAAAATGGCTAGAAATATTATTAAGAAGCAATTTTTTTTGGCTTTTTGGGTCACACCTAGCGATGCACAGGGGTTAATCCTGGCTCTGCACTCAGGAATTACCCCGGTGATGCTCAGGGGACCATATGGAATGCTAGGAATCAAACCCGGGTTGGCTGCGTGCAAGGCAAACGCCCTACCTGCTGTGCTATTGCTCCAGCCCCAAGAAGCAAATTTAAGATGACTATTTTATATGGATTAGCAACTGGGAAAGGAGAAAGCAATATTCCCTTAGATGGAATTCTGCCCTTAAACAGAACTCCTAGCAGGATTCTAGAGTGCTGAGCACCTAAATGAGATTTTGCCCTTGAGTTAATCTCCTTCGTTATCTCCCTAGCAGTAATGTATTACAGGGCCAACAAGAGTAACTCTGGAGCAGTTGTTCACTTAGTATCACTTCCATCACAGTTTTGAAAACCAGTTCAATACAGCTCCTCATAAAAAGCAGTTACCAATCGAACAAAGACCCCAAAATATTCCATCAAAACCTCAAGGATAATGGGAAATGAACACTGATGGAGGGATGGGTGTTGGAACATTAATATGACTGAAACCCAGTCATGAAAGCTTTGTAACTGTGTATCTCACAGTGATTGAATTTAAAACATTAAAAACAAACAAACAAAAAAAAACAAAACCAAAAAACCTCCAAGGATAAGACACACACAATCAAGGCAAAGAAAGATGAAAGTCATAGCTTTCTAAACTGACTTGGTGGGCAGGGGAAGCTCCTCAGTGTAGAGCACTTACCTTACATATGTGAGGCCCTGGGTTCCATTTCAGGCACTGCAAGAATATTAAATAAACTTTGAGAAGTTTCTACAATCGCATGTACAAATTATCTTAGAGCTCAGGCCAGAGAGATAATACAGTGGGTAAGGTGCTGACTCGGGTTCAGTTCCTGGCATCACATTTGGTTCCTCAAGCTCTGCCAGGAGTGATCTCTGAGCACAGCACAAGGAGTAAGCCCTGAGAACCACTTGGTATGGCCAAAAAAAAAAAAAAAGAAAAAGAAAAAGCAAGTTTTCAGATATAGAGAACAGATTGGTGGTTATGGGGGAAAGAGCCACAAAATGGTTAAAGGGACCAAAAGGTACACAACTTTTCATTGTAAAATAAATAATTCACAAGGCTATCATATATAGCATGGATACTATGGCTAATAATTTGGTGGCATAGGTGAAAATTGTTATGAGAGTAAGACCTAGTGCTCTCGTCACAAGAAAAATCAATGATATTTTAACTATGACTGGTAATGGGCCAGTCATTTAACTATGACTGGTAATCAACTAGATTCATTATAGTGATCATTTTCCATACAAACGTCTAATCACTCCTGAAAGAAACAAAGAATATGTCACTAATACATTAAGTTTAAAAAGACAGTATGACAGGAAATCCCCTCAATATGAGCTTCTGTCTAGAAAAACCATGAAACCAGACATACACATGAACCCACAACCTCCAGGAAAAACTGAGGGCACTGCATTCGCCTGGTTCTATTCACACATTTCTTTGCTGGGTGCCCGAGACCGGAACCCAGACCTAGAACATCACAGTTCTGTGACTTGGGACAGGAATGAGGCTAATAACTGAAGTCCTTAGGGATGAGCCAAACAGAAGCTCCCACCCCCCCCCCCCCCCCGCTCCCTGCCAGTCACCCTGCAAGAAATGATCAAAATCTGTTCCTTTATGGATAGGGCTGGAAAGGTGTCCTCTGGACAGGATGGGCCTCCGAGACGCCCATTCACCTCAAGCTGATGCCCCACCAAGAACTCTGCCGCCCTTGACTTTTCTTTCTGCATCAAAAGATGCAGAAGAGACTCCGTGGGACAGGCAGGCTGCCTCTGTCAGATGACCCAGATAATGGTCCTGCCTGGTATCTCCTGTCATGGGACCGACACGCTCCAGAGGGACCCATCAGGTCCTTCATCCGCACCAAAATGCCCACGGAGGCAACGGATGTGCTAAAAGGATCATCCAGCACTTCCCTCCCTGCCCCCAACAACCTCCCCACCCAATGCAGAAACGCATGTGCCCGAAATAGCTCCCAGTTTGACCACTCTGCAAAGTGACACTCGGGGAAAAAGTGCAAAAAGAAGCGACGCGGAAGGGAGCAGAGATTCTGACAGGCCTTGGGGAGAGCTGTCACGAGTTTTCATCAAAAGGGTCCTGGGAGCAGACAGGCTTCTTTAAGGACGATTACATAAGTGCCCCAAGGTCACATTCGCCTGTTCGCTGCTGCTATATATACCCTTGGAGTCTCTTTGATTTCTGGCCTCCAGAATTGGGGGCACCACTGTACATTGCATGGATCCTAGTAAATGAAAACTAATGAGGAACCCTGTGCCCCAACACTTCATTGTACCCAGATATACATTTTTCCACAAGGGCACCATCCATGCAAGTGAAGC
Source organism: Sorex fumeus (assembly GCF_029834395.1). Taxonomy (NCBI): domain Eukaryota; kingdom Metazoa; phylum Chordata; class Mammalia; order Eulipotyphla; family Soricidae; genus Sorex; species Sorex fumeus. Next base: position 6,419,664 of record NW_026606062.1, read on the forward strand.
CCGGGGCATTCAACAAGAATTATAAGCTTACCATCAGGAGGAGGGGGAAAAAAAACCATTTCAGTGCAGTAAGGAAGAAGGAGAGAGGTGGAAGGAGAGGGGAGAAAATTGCTCAAGAATGGCAGAGAGACGAGGCTGGACCCAGCAGAGAGTGATCATGAGAGACTCGTGGTAACTGGCTCTGCCCACCAGGGGAAATGTGAGTGTTTGTTCTTTCGGCAGTGGGCATGGCAAGCAGGCAGTGGGGTCTGTGTTGATTTCATGTCAGTGACGATGCATCCGACATTTCTTGTTTTTTTTTCTTTTCCAATTTTATTTTATTTCAGGCACCGCGGCTTACAGTACTGTTAATGACAAAGGTCTCACACATCCCATCACCACCCCCTCCAGCGGCCCGTCCACTTCCACCACTGTCCACACACATCCTGTCTTGGTGCGCCCTTCCCTCCTCTGCGGTGAGCTTCCTTTCCAAAGCCTGTTCTCAGCTTCCGTTGCATTGGGACCTTGGTTATTCCCCGCCTCTGTTTCTTGAAGTGCCGCTATGAGGGAGATGGTCCAGCGCCTGTCCTCTCCTTCCACGTACTGTTCTCGGCATGAAACTCTCCAGAGCCATCCACATGGCAGTGAGCTGGCTTCCCCCCTGCTCAGAATGTGTCTCCAGGCCAGTCACCTAGACAGAACCTTGTCCTCTTAGGAAAGGACAAAAGGGTGGATCTCAAGTCCCACCCGGGCCAGCCGGCTGCCCCCAGGAGAAAAAAACAGACTGGTTCTAAAGGCAGGGGGCGCTGTGGAGGCTCCTTGCCGAGGGTCCCAGTCCTTGCACCTTGAGGACTGCCAAGAGACCATGAGGGAAAGCATGTAGCCACCAGCTGCTGCAAAGGGCTGACTCAGCAAGTCCCCAAAAAGGGAGACCTCAGAGCTGCCCCCCAGGGGATGAGGGACAGCCTGGGGGTCTGGGGGGACAGCGGCCAGGAGGTCAGTGCTGTCTGCCAACATGCCTGCGCACAAAACCCCATTTCCCACCCCGGTACCCCCGCAGATGGGGGTCCTGGATGCTGAGGGGGCGGGCCCTGCACTGCTGAGTTAGGAGCTCCCCGGGGGTCATCCCAGCTCACAGTGGAGTCAGGAGGAGCCAGAGATATAGAGACCTCTGGCATCTGGAAATGATCATCTCATCGGCCTCCATGAGCACCAAACACAGTCACATACATGGATGTATGTGTGAGAGTGTGTGCCTAGGCGTGCATGCATGTGTGCATGTATGAGTATGCATGTGCATATTTATGTGTGTGCATGTGTGTATGTGTTCATAGGGATATGTGTGTGCATGTGTGTCTGCGCATGTGTGCATGCATGTACATGTATGTGTGTGCATACATGCATGTATGTGTGGATCTATGTGGGAGGGTGAGCACTAGTGTGTGCAAGTGTGTGTGTGCATGTGGGTGCATGCGTGTGTATCTTATCTACCTGGAGGATTGTTTTCCCTGTGTGCCTTCCCGCTGCCTGGGACTCATTCATTTCCTCCCAAGTGTCAGCCCTCACTGTGACTGTCCCTGACAGGTGGGCAAAGCCCAGACTGTGACTGTCCTGGTGTTCCTTTGGGACTTGACCCTCCTCCCACTTCCTCCTCACAGCCCCTACCCCTGGGAGCCTGATGAGGCATCCAACAGACAAGGACTCTCTCTCCTCGGGGCTTCTTGGGAGCTGAGCTTCAGTTGATTTTTTCGTGGGGAGGGCGTTTCCTGCAGCGTTGAGACCCAGACGCCCTCCCAGCGATGCTCGGCCACATGGGTGGATGCCAAGGCCCGGGAAGGGCATGCTGCTTGGACGGGGCGGTATGGAAACCACCCAGGCTACACTGATGACACTCGGGAGGTCCAGGGACCACAGCCAGCATTGCTGGGTAGGCACGGCACACAGCCCTACCCCTACACACACACACACACACACACACACGTACCAGGCTATCTCCCCAGGCCCAGGAACTGAGAAAGAAACAAACCTGTCAGAACTTGGCCCATGAGGTAGCCCATGCCAAGCCCAGGCATGTCAGGCATATTCCCAACAGGACAATGAGCCCTGTCTGAGACATGTGTCCCACCCAGCCCAGTGAAAGCCCCCACCCTTCTCCCTGCATTTCCCTAACCCATGGAGAATCAGCCCCTTCTGATCCCCCAGGGACCTTCGTCCCATGACAGAAATCCTGCAGATGTTTCTTTACGGAGCCTCTGCCTTGCAGTTCCTGTCACTAGGAAGGCAGCATGGAAGGAAACGCACCTCTCCAAAGCAATGTAGTGACGCCCTAAGCCCCTCAAGGTGGCCTGATTCAGAAAGAGACAACAGTGGAAGGATCGAGGGAGAATGAGGTCACTAGGTCTGGCCCCCCTCCAGCATGCCCGGGGTCTGTTTCCAAGGAAGACAGCTGGACACAGAAACAGACGGGGACAGAGGGCAGACACAGGCAAGGGTTGCAGAGACATTGGTCATGTGAATCAGGAGGCCCAGCTGGGCACAGGGAGGCCCCAGGTCACCCGCAGCCACCAGGCTGGAGGAGAGGCCGGAAGCAGCCTCTGTTGGGTGTTAGTTTTAGACTTTCAGTCTCTGAACCTCAAAATAATCTGCTCCTGTTCCCTGGGGCCAGGCGAGGTGCAGCCACGTCGGCCAGTTTGCCATAGATGTTGACACACACGTTTTTCCCATTCTGTTCTGACACTGATTCCGGAAACAAAATACTGTCCCCACAACTGCTCCAGCCTTTCTGGAAAACAATATGGGTATTCCTTCAACAACTGAAAATTGAGCTTTCGTATGACCCTGTAATACCACTTTTGGGAATATATCCGGAGGGTGCAAAAAAGCACAGTAGAAATACCTGCACCAATATGTCCATTGCAGCACTGTTCACAATAGCCAGAATCTGGAAACAACCAGAGTTCCTGAGAACAGACGACTTTAAAGAAACCTTTAAAGAAACCTTAGTACATCTATACAATGGAATACTATGCAGCTGTTAGGAAAGATGAAGTCATAAAATTTGCTTATAAGTGGATTGGTCCTGGAGAGTATCATGTTAAGTGAAATGAATCAGAAGGAGAGGAACGGACATAGAATGATTACACTCATTTGTGGAATATAAAATCACATAGTATGAGACTGACACCCAAGGATAGTAGACAAAAGGGCCACGAAGAATGCTCCATAGTTGGAAGCCTGCCTCATGAGCTAGGGGGAGAAAGCAGCTGGGATAGAGAAGGAATCACTAAGTCCATGATGGTTGGAGAGATCGCTGGGATGGGAGATGTGTGCTGAAAGCAGATAAAGGACCAAACGTGATGGCCCCTCAGTATCTATATTGCAAACCATAATGCCCAAAAGTAGAGAGAGAGTATGGGGGAAATTGTCTGCCATAGAAGCAGGGGGGAGAGTTGGGTTGGGGAGGGGGGATACTGGGGACATTGGTGGTGGAACATGTGCACTGGTGGAGGGATGGGTGTTCAATCATCGTATGACTAAAACTCAAACATGAAAGCTTTGTAACAGTATCTCATGGTGATTCAATTAAGAAAAAATACTGTCCGAACTGTCTGTCCTTGAGCAGCAGAACAAGGTCATGCCAATACCAGAACACACAAGACCAAAGAGCAAGCCCTGGGGGTGGTGAGGAGCCATGGAAATCCCTGCACCAGGAATTCTGGGGGAAACCACTGCATCAGGAGATGCTCAGTGGCTGAATTTTCAGAGTCTTCCTGATTAAAAGAAGTTTGAATATAGCCATGAGTTGCATGTATGGCAAGGGAATTACAAAGTGCCTGGGACTGAGGGGGCTGGGAGACGTTGGTACGGTGTGTGGAAAAAATGTGAAGATGAGGCAAAGGACACAGTCACCCAGACACGCGGACCCACAAGGTGCGGCCCACGAGCACTGAACCAGCCTCCCCGATCATCAGGCAACACTGTCCTTCCCGGCCCCACAGCCCACGTACCCACAGATGGGACATGCAGCCCCCACAGGGCAGGCAGGCGCCCCCAGAGAGGAAGGGGACCCCCAGTGACACACGCTGGATGGAGAATGAGACCTTCAGCACACCCACATCATCCTAGATGCAGCAGCCGAGCAGGGCCCCTCCCCATGGTTCAGAGGCTCCCTGGGGACCTGAAAGAGGAGGCAGGTTCACCTGACGTGGGGCACAAGCAAGATTCCAGAGGCATGAGACCCTCCCTGCTAATCACAGGGCCCCCACCCTCTCCCAGACACTGGTTATGTCACTGCCTGAGCCCCACTGGACAACACTTACCCAAAACAAGAGTATTCGAGGAGAAAGGAAATAGTGACCTTGATATTTAAAGGTCCAAATTTAAACTCTTCAATGTCCTCTTATTTGGAGGGGTGGGGCAGGGTGGGTCACACCCGACTGTGCTCAGTGAAGGGCACAGAAGACACACCCCCTCTGTCCACCTCCGCTGCTGCTGTCCTCGACCGTGGAACCGTGAGAAAGAGACTGAAGACAGAGGAGGGACTGCAGAGAGCATGGGGATACGGGATCTGCCTGGCACGTGGCCCATCTGGGTTTGATCCCTGGCATCGCAGCCAGGAGTGCTCCTTGAGCACAGTGCCAAAGGTAAGCCCTGAGCACTGCAGTGTGTGGCCTGCAAACAATCAAACAAATCACTGACATCAGAAGAAGCAATGACTGCAGGTATTCAGGGGGTCCCCTTAGGATGAAAAATGATAGCTCAGGGCCATCATTCTGTTCTAGAAGGTTTTGTACTCGGAGCCACTCCTGGCGGAGGTTCAGGAGACAGACGCAGTGCCGGGATTTGAACCACAGTCATAACAAAAGGGGCTTACTCCAAAGTATCTCTTCGGTCCCCAGTTCTACCCTCTGGTGGACAGATGCTGTCTAGCTTAGCACCTGAGTCCTGCTGAGTTCCATCACGTCCTCTGAGGGAAAGGAAAAGGAAAAGGACTCCCAAGTTTTCGCTGGGAGGCAATGCTCTTTCAAACTCAGTGAATCCTTAACTCCAGTCCTGATTCAAATCCAGGGGAGTCCATTAAGCAGATGCTCCACTCGGACACCTCCCCCAAGAGCCAGAAACATGCTTGTAATTATAAAAACGTAAGTACTTATCAGCTTAGCAAATGTCATCTCAAGACATTACAACAGCCTCAACAGATTGGAATATGCCAAGCACATATTCCAGAGAAAATCCTATTAAAAGGGAACAGAAATTTCATATGTAAGCGAGACACGGGGGGCAGGGAGCTGGATCACTGTGAGAGAGGAGAGCGTTCCAAGAATCTCCCGTGGAAAGGCCACACAAAAGATGAGGCTGCATTTAGAATAATGGCATTTGAACAGGTGAGGACACGTTCCAGGATTAGTTGACGAGCCATACCCATCGGAGGAGACTGTACAATTTTGTTGTAGTACCATCAATCAGGGCTGGAGCGATAGCACAGCGGGTAGAGCGTTTGCCTTGTAACCAGCCAACATGGCCGACCTGAGTTCGATTCCTCTGCCCCTCTCGGAGAGCCTGGCAAGCTACCAAGAGTATCTCGCCCGCATGGCAAAGCCTGGCAAGCTCCCTGTGACATATTTGATTTGCCAAACACAGTAATAGCAAGTCTCACGACGGAGACGTTACTGGGCCCGCTCAAGCAAATCGATGAACAATGGGAGGACGGTGACAGTGACAGTGACAGTGACCATCAATCACACACAGCAGACAGGGAGATGCTGGGGATCGAACTTGGAGCCTCCTGCCTACAAGGTGGGTGCTCCACCATGGAGCACTTTCATGAACTTTCAATGATCAAATCCCCACGTGAAAGTCATGCAGTAGACTGAAATTTTCCTCAACGCCCTTCCAAGCTTCTTCAAAACCCTCTCCGGAATGTTGGCACAAAACTCCCAGTGTTCTAATTACCCCACAAGGGGCGACTTTGATTTGCCAGTTACGTTTGCTTATCTAGCTCGATGCCAATATTTCATCGGGCTATGAAAATACTTATGAACATTCCACAAGTGCGATTTCTCAAGACTTCTAACTGATTAGTCAATCAAGCAAGTAGCCTCTTCGGAATCACACCTGTCACTGCATCGGGAAGCAGAAGGGAGAGGGAAGGGAAGAACAGAGGGGAGGGTACAGGGAGGGGCCGAGCATCGAGGGGAGGGGAGGCAGAAAGGAGGAGGCTATAAAGGGGGCTGCCTCCCTGAGACCACCTACAGACCCACAAAGCTGGCCCTGGTTACCAGCAGCCAGGAAAGCACTGACTCTACGTGGTGGCCGAGGGGTGACATGGCATTCCACCCTTGTCACAGGGGGTGGGCAAAGTAGACATCAAGACAAAGACTCAGTCTGAGGCACAGCCCTGCACACCACATGCCCTCCACACTGGAACTGTTAATGATTTATACTTTTTTTTCTTAGTTACTGTGCTTTATGGGCTGGAGTGATAGCACAGCAGATAGGGCGTTTGCCTTGCATGCAGCCACCATGGCCAACCCAAGTTCGATTCCTCTGCCCCTCTTGGAGAGCCCAGCAAGCTACCGAGAGTACCTCACCCGCACAGCAAAGTCTGGAAAGCTACCCGTGGCATATTCGATATGCCAAACACAGTAACAACCAAGTCTCACAATGGAGACGTTATTGGGCCCACTCAAGAAAATCGATGAACAACGGGAGGACAGTGATTGTGCTTTGTAATATCACCAGTGATGGTTTCCAGTGTTCATCATTCCAACACTACCCCTAGCACTAGGGTACCCACTCCCCTCTCCTAGTTCCCCGCTGCCTCCTACTTACAGCCCCAACCCCACACCCACACACTAACTCAGTTGTGAGGGTCAGATCTCTGGTTGTATTGCCTTTGCCTCACTGTGCATGTTTTAATCCCACACAGGAGAGAGATCATTCTGCATCTATCATCGGTGATTTTGACACCGAATGCACAAACCCCTTGAGGATGCTCCCCGGTGGACACTGTCACCCCCATTTCATGCGTAAGGAAACTGGGTGCAGCAGGGTTCATAACTCTGAACTTGGACTTCGTGGTGAAGTGGGTGATTTTAACCCTCATCTTAATTCTCCATCTCTTCAGATGCTCTGAAGTTTTATTAATGGTCTTGTTAACGGTCATCTAGCATTCAGCAAGGACCCCTAAAGGCCGTCAGTGATGACGGTCACAGACAGGGCAAGGCGATGCTTACCTCAATTTAAAAGCTAGTGGTGCTCATGCTAAGTTGCTTGTTTAGAAAGCAAAGCCAGGGGGCCAAGGACAGATGAGAGGATAGGGGAGGTGTAGTGTGTCTACTACACAATGGAACACAATCAGCACCCATGAAAGGCAGAATCGCGCAATCCACAGCCGTCTGGATGGAACTGGAGGCTGTCACCGGAAGAGAAGGAGGTCAGATGAAAAAGAACAGACACTGGATGATCTTATAAACTATCAAAGAGGGCCACCTAGGTTCCTCTGGCCCCGCGATTACAGAACTGAGAACAGAAAAGGAAAGAAACCTGGAGGAGTCGGAAGAGGAGGAGGGGCGGCAGCAGGTGTGGTGTCTCCCCTCCGGAAGCACAAAGCCACCAGAGCTGAAAGCCAACTACAGCCAGACGAGACAACGAGACAACGTGCTGGGCAAGAAGGTCAAGGAAGCGGGCTGGGGAGTGGGAGGGAAAAGAGGAAAGAGATGGGATTGGTGCGGGAACACAGTAAGCCTAAAACTCAGCTACAAATAACTTTATATATCACTGGGTCTTAATTTTAAAAAATCTTTTAATAAAAGTAAGGAACAAAGTGGGCTGGAGCAATAGCACAGTGGGTAGGGTATTTGCCTTGCACACGGCCAACCTGGGTTCGATTCCTCCATCCCTCCCAGAGAGCCTGGAAAGCTACCAAGAGTACCCCACCCGCATGGCAGAGCCTGGCAAGCTCCCCGTGGTGTATTCGATATGCCAAACACAGTGACAAGTCTCACAATGGAGATGTTACTGGTGCCCACTTGAGCAAATCAATGAATAATGGGAGGACAGGAGGACAGTTCTACAGTGCTTAGGAACAAAGCACCATGGGGCTGGAGCAATAGCACGGCAGGTAGGGCGTTTGCCTTGCACACAGCTGACCCAGGTTCAATTCCCAGCATCCCATATGGTCCCTCAGGCACCGCCAGGAGTGATTCCTGAGTGTATGAGTGTATGAACCAGGAGTAACTCCTGTGCATTGCTGGGTGTGACCCAAAAAAGCCAAAAAAAAAAAAACAAAAGCACCTAACGGGGGATTGCAGGGGTAAAGGGGGTGTTGGGGGAGATGATATAATACAGGGAGGAGAGGAGATGAGGGGAAGGAGGAAGAGGAGGAAAGGAGAGGAGAAGATGAAAGACGGGAGGAGGATGAAGTAAGTAGGAGAGGAGAGAAGGAAGGAGAGGGAAAACGAAGAGGGGAAGGAGGGAGGGAGGGAAGAAAAACGGGAGGGAGAAGAGAGGAGAGAAGCAGAGAGAAAGGAGGGGAGGGGAGGGGAAGGGAGGAGAGGGGAGGGGAGGGGAAGTGGCTCTTCCCCACCCCCCACCCCCACCATCCAGCTGACACCTGGGCACCTTCAAGCCCTGCCCAAATGTAGATTCCTGAGCAAATAAAACTCTGCTGGTTTAGGCAACTGCATTGGAGTGGAGGGGGGCAGGGAGTTTGGAAATTGAGGACAAAAACAATGGTCAGTATGTCCCTGGATCCAATGAGAGTCGGGGGAAGGTCCTTAAGGTTCCCAGTGTCAGGGCTGGAGCAATAGCACAGTGGGTAGGGCATTTTTCTTGCGTGCGGCAGACCTGAATTCAATCCCCGGCATCCCCGAGCACCGTCAGCAGTGATTCCTGAGTGCAGAACCAGGAGTAATATCTGCGCATTGCCCCCCCCCCCGACAAAAAAAAAAGGTTCCCTGTGTCCTCAGACTCGAAAACATGGTCACCAGGTATAAATCTGTCCCTCTGGTCACCCCTCAATCCGCAGGGGTCTCCAGCTCAGAAGTGACACCGCCTAGCCCCAGCCTGACCACCGCAGATGTCAGCCAGAGAGAAGTTCAAGGACCTGCACCCACTGCCCACACACGTACAGAACTGCCCGGGGACCCGCTGCAGTCCAGGCCCGCTGCCCCCACACCCACGACTGCTGCACCTCCAGCAGCAGCAAGAAGAAACCGAACTCTCCCGAACCCAGTGGTGTGACCTACTTGTGGCTCGGGCTCACCCACAAATCAAAGCCGCAAGGGCTATTTTCCAACGGAGACCAATTTAAAATAATTTACTTTTAAAAGAATTCTAATGAGAAGTCACCAATGGAAGATAATTTAGATGAAAGCTGTCCTGTGACCTAGTAAAAACGAAGGGATGAAGCGGATCGTCGGAAACAAACGGGAAGAACCGCTGAACATCACCGTCACTCCAGGACACGTCGCCTCTTCACTGGTTTTCTCCTATCTACCATGAGCCTGGTTGCGTAGCAAAATCACCACACATTAGAGTTCTCTCGTACGAGTTCACTCACCAATGCACACAGTTCTGAAGAGAACGGGGGACAAAGGGTCTGGGGCAAAATCCTGTTCTCTGCAGTCTGATCGTTATTGAAACATTTTTATTTAGAACTATGAAAAATGAATGCAAGTGAACCCATAAGGTGAACGTCACAGGGTTGGTTCCCCTCTTCATTTCTACCACACACTGAATCTGAAGTGGAAGCCAATCACCAAATGGATCACCTCAATTTCCTAATCTGGAAAATACTGCAAAGATGAGGAGGAGAGTGTTTAAAAGACTATTTCTGGACCAGGCCAGCAGGCCGTGGAAGTGCTCTGCACAAGGGGGCAGGTTTGGACCCCGGCCCCATAAGGTCACTCAGAACCACTGGGCGTGAGTGCCACAACCCCCCTTACCAAGCATGTAGTCAGGAGAAACCCTGAAGCACTGTCAGTTATAGCCCTAAAATCAAACCCAGTAAATAAGTAATATAAATAAATGACTGTTTCCAGGACTGAAATAGTTATGGCTCTCAAGGGTAAATGATCACTCCATAGTGACACCTCAGTAAAGACAAAAATGAAGAGTCCACGATGCTTAGGTCAAGTTCTAGCTCAGAACACTACCATCTGTTGAAACATTCTGTTATTACCTGGACCTTGGGCAGTCCTCCAGTGTTGTACCATTATCAATAACGGTATAATGGCTATTTACAAACTTTCACTCACTTAATCACTTAATCACTTAACTTCCCGTTAGTCGTCGATTTGCTCGAGCGGGCGCCAGTAACGTCTCCATTTGTCCCTGTCGCGTGCTAGTGTAGCCCAATGGCATCTCTTCGCTCCGGGAACATGGAGGGCCTCAAACCGATCGTTCATGACCTTGACAAAGAAGTCTGACCATCTGGTAGGTGGGCGGCCACGCGGTCTCTTGACATCCCGTGGAATCCAATCAGTAACAGCTCTAGTCCAACGGTCGTCTTTAAATCTCATTACGTGACCAGCCCATCTGATTTTCGACACCTTGGCAAATGAGACAGCGTCCCTGATCCTTGATCGTCGACGGATGTCAGAACTCCGGATTCGTTCTCTCATTTGAGTGAAACGTGATATTCCAAGCATAGCTCTTTCTATTCTTCTTTGGGAGACCTGAATGGCGTTCTCATCTTGTTTGCGTAGGGCCCAGGTCTCTGAGGCATATGTTAATGCAGGAAGAACAGTGGAATCAAAGAGATGTGCCCGGAGCCGGAGGTTCTTCGTCCTCTTAGCTATTTCTTCGACGTTCTTGAAGGCGTTCCAAGCCGCTCTCTTCCTCCTGCGCAGCTCGGGTGCCAGGTCATTTGTCATGTTGACCTCTCGACCTAGGTACACATAGCTGTTGCATTCGGAGATGGTCGTTCCATTGAGAGCGAATGGGGCGTCAGGAATAAGGCTGTTTCTCATAAACATTGTCTTCGTAAGATTCAGCTGTAGTCCTACCTTTCCACACTCACGGTCAAAGTCGGCCAGCATTTGTGCCGCTTGGCTGATGTTTGGTGTTATTAAAACAATGTCATCAGCAAAGCGGAGGTGGTGTAGTTGCCGACCATCTATCTTCACTCCCATTCCTTCCCATTCCAGTCGTCGCATGATGTTCTCGAGGGTGGCACTGAAGAGTTTTGGTGAAATGGTATCACCCTGCCGCACCCCTCTCTTGACATCAACGATCACTTCTTTGTAGAATGGTGAGATCCTGGTAGTGAATCCGCAATACAGCTCACGGAGGATCCTGATGTATTGGGCTTGAATGCCCTGATTGGCTAGGGCTTCAATGACCGCTTCCGTCTCAACAGAATCAAAGGCCTTCTTTAAATCAATGAACGTTAAGCAGAGCGGCATCTTGAACTCCCGAGAAACCTCAATGAGTTTGGTTATCGTGTGGATATGGTCGATGGTGCTGAATCCTTTGCGGAACCCTGCTTGCTCACATGGTTGTCCTTCATCTAGTGTTCTGCCAATCCTATTCAGGATGACTCGAGTGAACAACTTGTAGATGACAGACAATAGGCAGATCGGGCGATAGTTGCCAATGTCATGGATGTCTCCCTTCTTGAACAGTAGTACGGTCCTGCTGGTTTTCCATTGAGATGGAACCTTGCATTCATACAGGTAGCGAGTGAAGAGCCGAGCCAGTGTATTGATGAGTACTGACGGCAGATTCTTCAGGTGTTCAGGTCTGACCTTGTCTGGGCCGGGTGCTGTTTGCTTCTTTACTGACGAAATGGCGTGTCGGATTTCGGAAGGGAGAACGTTGGGAACGACATACCCATCCTGTGGAATTTGGTATGTCGGCAAGTGGACATGGCTATCGAAGAGATTTGAGTAGAAGTCATGGATAATCTTCTCCATTGCCGTTCTGGAGGATGTGATGGATCCATCAGGACGTCGGAGGGCAGTCATCTTGGTCTTATAGTTGGCGAAGGACAGGCGGGCGTTACGAATACTTTTCCCGGCTTCTGCTGCATCTACCAGTACTTCTGCTCTTCTCTCTTTGAGGTCTTCCTTGATCGCATCTCTGCACTGCTTTGCAAGCTCGGACGTTAGCTTGCGGTTGCCTGAGGCATGCGCCAAACCACGCTGGCGAATTAGCTCAAGAGTTTTCGAAGATAGGCGACTTTTTGTGGCTATCTCTCTCTTGGCGTTCCTCGCACATTCATGGAGGTGCTGAACCAGTCGATCGTATTCCTCGTCAATGTTGTCAACAATGGCATCTTCCCATGTTGCCGCAATAGTACCAAAGAGTTCCCAGTTGGTGGTCGTTCTGGGAGTTCTCTTTTTGAACTTTGCAGCCCTTTCTCCCCGCTCTGTGAAGTAGAATTTTGCACGAAGGAAACTTTCACTCAAGTTTCTAATTTCTAAGGACAGAGTTCAAGAAGGGTGGGGAGGTATTGTACAGAGTCAATGGGTCTCAAGGCTGTGGAACCAAACTGTCTCACTGATTTCCAGAAAAATAAGTATATTTTCACACCCAACCTTGGCATAAGTGTGTTGTTTCACTTCAGAATACATTTATTTTCAATTCTTTTTTTTCCCACTGTCGAACGCTATTCTCTACGTCTCAGGAGTGCCTCAGTGGAAATCAACATGGATAGTTTGATGACAGTAAGTTCGCACTAGAAGTCTATCCTTCGCCATACAGTTGTCCCGAGGGGGCTATATTTTTAATGCATCTTGAAATTATTTTGATCTGTCACAATATTTTAGTATTAGCAGCTGCCAAATTTAGACATAAGGCTAAAAGAGTAATTTCCCATAATATTTGTGTGTCTGGCACTGCTTTGGGGGATAATGATCTCCAGATGGATTATCAGTCAACTTTATCTTAACTGTCACCATTTATTTCTACTCTCTTCATCTGACTGGTAATTAAAACTCAATGGCAAGAGTTTGGTAAATACATTCACTCATGGCGATGTACAATCGGTGGTGATCCTCCATGAGGGTAAGCACATTATTAGTGAACACTCAGGCTCAGAACCTTTCACTTCCCGTCTCACAACAATATTCCCTAATGATAACCTTTCCCGAAATACTTCACCCATCTGGATGCTGCCCCCGATGACAAAACCCACCAAATGTGTCTATTCATGGAAAAGTCAGGCCTATCCATACAACCACGGTCATGTCAAGTGACCGTGAGTTCAAACTGATCTCAGTGAATGAGGGCAGTCTGTAGGGGCCCTTAATTCCCCCCACATGCGACTCCCTGGCCATCATCACAGGGACCCCATGCCACTGGAATTTTTGTATACTCTGCAACACTTAATTAGGCCACCGTCCTTCCACTGAACTATGGAAACAGATGGAAAGTTCTTTCCGCCTCCCCAGCATCAACAGGAAGAGGCGCCCCAATGTGGATGGGTGGCCCAGCGAGAGACACATCCCTGAGAGCCATCCCTGGGATGCCAGGAGATGCCACTAGAGGGTAGACTTGACTCTGTCTGAGACCCAGAGCCTGTTCTCTAGGGAGAAATAATCCACGACCTTCGCCAGCACCAACATGGATTGCATCCACAAGACCGACTCCTGGGAGAAACCAGAAAGCTGGAGTCAGCTGGGCTGATTTAACCTATAGATATGGGAGAGCAAAAGTCTGCCACCCCCAAACACCTTTGGTTCATTTTATGAGATGGCGCCAAAGCATGAGCAGAAAGCATGTTTTGTGAGAGAGACTGACATGTCCGCTTCTCCCCAAAGGTGTCTTTTGCTAGACCTTAGCCAAAAGGTCTTTTCTTTGTGTCTTTGCCACTGAGATGGTCAAACTGAAACCTGTTTACCCTAGTTTTACAGGTCCTTAAGTTGACCTTCCCTTTCTGGCCAATGCCCTCTGCGTCAGCCACGTCTGGGCTGGAGCAATAGCACAGTGGGTTGTACACGGCCAACCAGTTCAGCCCAGGTTCGATTCCTCCGCCCCTCTTGGAGAGCCCAGCAAGCTACCGAGAGTATCCCGCCCGCACGGCAAAGCCTGGCAAGCTACCCGTGACATATTCGATATGCCAAACACAGTAACAAGTCTCACAATGGAGACGTTACAGGGCTCACTCAAGCAAACCGATGAACCAACGTGAGGACAGTACAGTGCTACAGTGCTCAGACTGGAAGGTCTAGTAGTGGGAAATGCACACTAGTGAAGGGGCAAGTGTTGGAACATTGTATGACTGAAATCCCAATCATGAACAACCTTGTAAACTGTGTATCTCACGGTGATTCAATAACAATTTAAAAAAAAAAAAACTTCGGGGGCTGGAGAGATAGCAAAGCAGGTAGGGCATTTGCCTTCCACACGGCCAACCCGGGTTCAATTCCCAGCATCCCATATGGTCCCCTGAGCACCGTCAGGAGTAATTCCTGAGTGCAGAGCCAGGAGTAACCCTGTGCATCACCAGGTGTAACCCAAAAAGCAAAAAAAAAAAAAACCTTTTAAAAGATGGTGCCTGTGGCCTGGAGATATAGTCCAGCAGAAGGACATCTGCCTTGTAAGCAGCCGACCCGAGTTCCATCTCTGGCACCTCACGTACCCAAAGTAAGCCTGAACATCACCAGGTTTGCTCTCATCCTCCAGAAAGTGAGTCAAATATAGATGGTGCCTATTAGGGACCAGACAGAGAGTTCCAGGGTTGAGCCCAGTACCCGCCCCTCCAATCCAGCCCTGTGTGTGACCCAAATTTCCAAAAAAGACAAAGATGGAGAATGTGGAAATGTGGGGTGAGTTACTTAGCTTTTCCTGGTCTCTCCTGGTGTACTGATGCATTTCCCTTTACTTTTTCTCCTATGCGAGACTTGTTGAATTTTTAGTCCAGACTCTGAAGAAGCCAGCAGGAAACAGAGATTATTTTTCTTGAGCCCAACACAGGTGGCACTGTTAGCTAGTGTCGCCCAGAAACCTCCTTGTCTGAATCACCTTGTTCTGAATCACCATCCCGAGCTGACCTGGGGTCTCCTGGGTGTATTTGGGGCTGATCACCATCCCCCTGGCCAGCCGATGACGGGTGAAGGAACGAGGGCCATCCGGCTGATTAGTAATCAGTGGCCCACAGGGTGCTTGTTCAGGTGCCAGATGTCATTGTTTTGTGTCACCATCCTGCAGTGAACTGGGGGGTTCCCTGGTACAGCAACTCCTGCTCACACTCCCAGCCCCACCCCTCCATTCGTGGGTGAAGGGTGGCGTTTTCCCACACAGAAGGCGCTGGCTGGTTCCCACCGTTCCTTCTACCCAAACCACTCGGCTTTGGCTGAGCCAGAACTTTCGAACGATGGCCAAGTTTAGACACGTTTCTCCTGCTAAAACCCATCAGAACATATGCAAAGTTTAAACCCATTCCAAATTGTTTCTTTTTTTCACACCATTTATTTTAGCCTTAAAAGTATACGGAAGGAAAAGAAGATGAGACAGCCACATCAGCATACTGGAAAGCTGCGGAGAGAGAACTTGGCAGGGCTCCACGCCAGAAAAATACTCTGTTGGACCCATCGAACTCAAATCAGACGAAGAGGAAATGTCACTGCCCACCCGTGTGAAAATCCCCCAGCACGTCCTACACCCTAGAAGCATACACACAAACACGCAGAGGCCCTTCCACCCAAATTCAGGGGGGGCCCTGGGAGGCGGAGCCAGCATTACAGAGAGAGAATTCCAGGGGTCCTGAACTGAAATCATTTCTTCCCAGGGGCCTCCCAGAACCAGAAGACCAATCTGGCATCACTGCAATGAGCAAACTAAGAGTCCTGCAAAGCTCAGGACATCGGCCTGGTCCACCCAAGTCTGGCAGCAGTGAAAAGTTGGGTTCCGCTGCTGATTGGACACTGAGTAACTATCCCGGAAGTTGCGATTCCAGAAAGTTGCCATGATGTGGCTTCAGTGAGTTGCTTCTAGTCTCGGGAATGTTTAGCACACGACCTTTCAGGTGATCAAACTCTCCATGTTCGGGTTTCTCTTTCCCAATGAGGAGTGACCGCCCCCCCCCCAAGTTGTCAGCCAGGCAGTCAGCACAATACGGTAATCACCCCCAAAGAAACTCAGACAAGGCAAGCGTGTGTCCTGTGTTGCAATCATTTGTCCCGTTCTACAGAGAAATCACACAAAGAGGGAATTACCAGGCAAAACTCTAATGGTCTGATTCCAACAGCACAAGAAGTATCTTTCTCCTGTCCCATGAGCTGGGGGAGAAGGCAGCTGGAATAGATCACTAAGACAATGATAGTTGGAAGAATAGTTCGGGATGGGAGATGTGTGCTGAAAGTAGATCACGATCACGATCACGATCACGACCATCCTGTTATTCGTCGATTGCCTCGAGCAGGCCCCAGTAATGTCTCCTTCATCCTAGCCCTGAGATTTTTTAAAAAGTGCCATATTCAAGGCTCTTTCAGAGTTAGGAGAATGAGACCCATCATTGTTACTGGTATTTGGCATATTGGGTACGCCACGGGGAGTTTGCTAGACTCTGCCATGTGGGCAGGTTACATTCGGTAGCTGAAAGTAGATAAAAGATCAAAAGTGATAACCTCTCAATATCTGTATTGCAAACCTTAATGCCCAAAAGTAGAGAGAGTATGGGGGAAATTGACTGCCATGGAGGCAGGAGGAGGATCGGAAAGGGGAAGGTATACTGGGGACATTGGTGGTGGAAAATGTGCACTGGTGGAGGGATGGGTGTTTGATCATTATATGACTGAAACTCAAACATGAAAGCTTGTAACTGTATCTCATGGTGATTAAATTTTAAAAAAAGAAAGAAATAGCTTCCGTGGGGGGGGGGGGGGCAGGTACAACAATATTATGCCTTGCATATGGTTGACCTGGTTTCAATCCCAAGCACCCCATACAGTCTCCCATCTCCCAAATCAGATCAGGGAAGATCTCTGAGCACAGAACCAGGCAGCAAGCCCTAAGCACTGCTGGTGCCCCCCACCTCACCCCCAAAATCAAAAGAAATGAATATCTTCCTTTCTATCAACAAAAGTAGAAATTTGGAACACAATAAGGCAGTGATTCCCATCTTGTGCCTTAAAGGGTCAGAATAAGCTACCCTGTCCTTCCTACAGCTTCCTTCCTACCCCAGCAGATCTGAATCCACAATCCACAGACAGAGCAATGGGACCAGTGCTGCCCTCATTAAGGGAAGCAGTGAGTCACAGGGCACGCATTCAGGACACAGTCTGCATGCAAAGGACCTTCCACTGTCATTATTTTTCACTCAGATCCAACAGCAGAGTGACAAAGACTCAAACAAAAGTCACCTCCACCTCCATCAAGCTGTTGCAGTAACCCAGCAGAACAAAACGAATCAAGACTACTTCCCTCGTTGCTCTTTCTCAAGTTTCTCGGGCTTAAGAAACCAAGAAATGCATGCCCAGATGTGCCTTGTAGAAAAGACAGCCAATGATTCTGTGAAAGTTTGCATCCACGGAATTTCATATTTAAAACTAAAATAACCTTGGAAAAATTCTTTCCTACAGAGCTGGAAAGGCCCGGGTGCGTGTTGTTGTGAAAAGTCACAGTGTTATCCAACACTGGTGGACAGAAATTAGCTGGCAGAGGACACGTCCAGTTCTCCCCTGTTCCAAGGTCACTTTTTTTGTTTGTTTGTTTGTTTGATTTGTTTGGGAGATTACTCCTGGCTCAGCACTTAGGAATTACCCCCGGTGGTACTTGGTGAACCATATGAGATATAGGGGCTCGAACCCGGGTTGACTATGCGCAAGGCAAATGCCCTACCCACTGTGCTATCTCTCTCTGACCCTCTCTCTGGTTTCGATCTGGCCACCCACTTCAGAGCCTTGTTAAAGGATAAAAATGAAGGGCTGAAGTAACAGTGGCCCAATCACTCGCCTTACACATGACTGAGGTGGGTTTGATCCCCGACAACACAGATGATCTTCTGAGCCCCAACAAGAGCGACCCATAAGCACAGAGCCAGGAGTAAGACCCAAGAAGAGCTACAGGTGGTTCAGCCTCAACGCAAAAAAAGATCCAACACCAAAGTGACAAAGACTCAAACCAAAGTCACCTTTTGCCCAAAAGTAGAGAGAGAGTATGGGGAACAACTCTCTGAGATGTTAAACAACTCTGCTCAAGACCACAGAACCAAGGGCTGAGGAGAGGCATGTTTGAGACCCCCAAGTCCAGTCTCCCATGCCACATGGTCCCCTGAACACTCCCAAAAGCAACCCAAGAGCACTGAGTTGGGAGGAACCTCCCATCACTACAACCATGGTGCAAAAACAAAATTCACACTGGGACTGAGAGCTCACCAACTTCATAAATCCCCCTCATCTGAGGTTAAGAGTTAACCAGAGTGTTGATGTGACAGAAAGAAGCCCGGATAAGGCTACAAGTACATATAAAGGAAACAAATTCTCCATTAAAAAGACAAAGGCGGGGTTGGAGCCATAGTGCAGTGGTTAGGGCGGTTGCCTTGCACACGGCCGACCCAGGTTCAATTCCCAGCATCCCATATGGTCCCCTAAGCACCACTAGAAGTAATTCCTGAATGCAGAGCTAGGAATAACCCCTGTGCATTTCTGGGTGTGACCAAAAAAGCAAGAAAAAAAAAAAGACAAAGGCCAGGCGGAGAGAAATAGTTCAGGAGGTACGACATTGGCCTTGCCTGCAGCCGACCCCCAATCCCCCATATAGTCCCCAGAGCCCACCTGAATGATCTCTGAATCCTGAGCCAGAAGCAAGACCTGAGAACCACAAGGAATGGCCCCAAAACCTAAATATGTAAATAAAACAGAAGACAAAGCTTGGGAGACACTATGATATCACAGCAGGCAGGGGGTTGGCCTTTCACAAAGCTGACCCAGGGTCAATCCAAGGTAGCTCATAAAGTCTCCTGAGTCCCACCAGGAGTGATGCCTGAGCACAGAGACAGGAGTAATCCATGAGCACGTCCGCAGGTGTCTCCCCCAACCTAAAAAGACAAAAGTCAGCAAAGAACATTAAAACAAAAAAAAAATTAAGGGAAGCAGAGAATGAGTACAGCAAGTACGGGCATTTGCCTGGCATGTGGCTGACCCAGGTTTGATCCCCAACATCCCATAGGGTCCCCCAAGCACTGCCAGGAGTGATACCTCAATGCAGAGCCAGGAGTTACCGATGAACATTGCTGGGTGTGACCCTCCTAAAAATGGGGGGCCAGGGAATAATACAGTGGTGCACCATATTCAAATTTAATCCCTGCACCGCAAGACCTCCCAAGCCTCAGAAAGCCCCGAGCATGGCCAGGTGAGGCCCTGGGACCCCTAAGCACTGGGGGGGGGGGGGGGGGTGACTGGGAAAACCCTGGCAGCAGCCCTGGACCTGAGCAGAAGCAGATCCTGGGCCCTCGACTGAACCAGTTGGCCACAAATTGCCAGTGGGGGTCCTGAACCTCCTGAGCGCTGCCTTGGAAGCCCAAAAGTCAAAGGAAACAAAAGGAAATCTTACTAGAGGCTATTTACAAGAAACCTGTCCTAAATATAAGAATTCAGAAAGAAAGTAAACCAAGTAAACATATTAGAAAAGATCTAAACATGATCACTTACTACAAGAGAGCAGATACATTTGTTTAATACAGACATGGTAAATCTTAGGGCAAAATACATAAACCTATGTGAGTTTTTATGTACCAAATATATAATTTTTATTTGTACAGGATGTAAGGTCTGTATTAGCCAAATTTTAAAGAAAATCACTATGCAATTGAAATAGTAAAATCAAATAGGACACAGGTTCAAGTCATAATGGAATTACACTGGAAATCGATTATACTAAAAATATCTAAAACTTGTTGGAAATTAATCAAACCTCGATTAGGTGAATCTAAATAATTTATGGGGAAAGGAGAATGTCAAGGAAAATTAGAAACTCAAATAAATTATAATGAAAATACTGTATGTCAAAACTTGTTCATGTAGTTGTAGTCAAGATTAGGGGCAAAAGCCAAGTTTTAAATGCATATGTCACAGAAGAAAAGCTAAAAAATCAACACTGCACAGGCAATTTGACATCCAAAATTTAAAAAATTCAAATTAAACCCTTCTTTAAAGAAAGTCTTTGATTCTGTTGAGACGGAAGCAGTTATTGAAGCCCTAGCCAATCAGGGCATTCAAGCCCAATACATCAAGATCCTCTGTGAGCTGTATTGCGGATTCACTACCAGGATCTCACCATTCTACAAAGAAGTGATCGTTGATGTCAAGAGAGGGGTTCGGCAGGGTGATACCATTTCACCGAAACTCTTCAGTGCCACCCCCGAGAACATCATGCGACGACTGGAATGGGAAGGAATGGGAGTGAAGATAGACGGTCGGCAACTACACCACCTCCACTTTGCTGATGACATTGTTTTAATAACACCAAACATCAGCCAAGCGGCACAAATGCTGGCTGACTTCGACCGTGAGTGTGGAAAGGTCGGACTACAGCTGAATCTTACGAAGACAATGTTTATGAGAAACAGCCTCGTTCCTGACACCCCATTCGCTCTCAACGAAACGACCGTCTCCGAATGCAACAGCTATGTGTAGCTAGGTTGAGAAGTCAACATGACAAATGACCTGGCACCCAAGCTGCGCAGGAGGAAGAGAACGGCTTGGAACGCCTTGGAACGCCTTCAAGAACGTCGAAGAAATAGCTAAGAGGACGAAGAACCTCCAGCTCCGGGCACATCTCTTTGATTCCACTGTTCTTCCTGCATTAACATATGCCTCAGAGACCTGGGCCCTACGCAAACAGGATGAGAACGCTATTCAGGTCTCCCAAAGAAGAATAGAAAGAGCTATGCTTGGAATATCACGTTTCACTCAAATGAGAGAAAGAATCCGGAGTTCTGACATCCTTCGACGATCAAGAATCAGGGACGCTGTCTCATTTGCCAAGGTGTCAAAAATCAGATGGGCTGGTCACGTAATGAGAACTAGAGCTGTTACTGACTGGATTCCACGGGATGTCAAAAGACCACGTGGCCGCCCACCTACCAGATGGTCAGACTTCTTTGTGAAGATCATGAACGATCGGTTTGAGGCTCTTCATGTTCCCAGAGCGAACAGATGCCATTGGGCTACACTAACACGCGACAGGGACAAATGGAGACGTTACTGGCGCCCACTCGAGCAAATCGACGACTAACGGGAAGTTAAGTGATTGAGTGAAATTAAACCCAATTGAAAGTAGAAAGAGAAGATAATAAAGAACTTATTAAAACAGGGGTAAGATAAACTCGTTAAAGCTAACGTCTTTGAAAGGATATAAAAATCAAGAAATGCCTGACAAGACTATGAGAGAATAATAAAGCACAAATGACAATTATATCTATAGGATCTGAATGGATAGATGAATGGATGGATAGATGGATAGACAGAGCCAAAACTATAGTTCCTGTAAATCTTTTAGAAGTCACAGGATATTGGAATCAATTCATGCCAATAAATTTGAAAAATTGGATATGGGCAAAGGACTAGAAAAATACAGTCATAACTCAAGTCAATAAATTTGAAAAGTTAGATAATATCAGCAAAGTGCTAGAAAAACACCTTCATACATGTGTGCTGCACTTTATATGAACCCAGAAATAAGGCCAAATATCATCATACCTAATTTTTCCATTAATGAGTTATATTATTCTATTCTCGAAGTTTTACCTTTTTTCACTGCTATTGTACTAATACATAAAGCACTAAATAGTACCATTTAAAATAACTTTTAAATACAAGGGCATTAAGTACATTCTCATGGTTGGGCAACTAAATCACCACCAATTTCCAGAATTTTTTCCTGTATCCCAACTGAAACTGTTTTCATTGAAGACAAACTCCCAATTCCTTTCTCCGTCCAGGCTGTAGTAACCACCATTCTGCTTTCTGTTCTAGGAACTTTCCATAGTAGAATCACACATTTGCCTGCTTGTGATGGGCTTATTCATCTTGTCATCAGGATGCATCCATGCTTCAGAATGTGATAGACTGTCCTTCCTTATTAAGACCTTCCTTGTTAAGATCTTGTTAATGTCCTTTCTTGTTAAGAATAATAACAAACTATTGCAAATACACACCATGTTATTTATCCATCCATCGGTAGACCTTGGAGTTGTTTATTTATTTATTTATTTATTTATTTATTTATTTTGCTTTTTGGGGTCACACCCGGCAATGCTCAGGGGTTACTCCCAGGTTTGCACTCATGAAACACTCCTGGCAGTGCTTAGGGGAACCTATGGGATTCTGGGAATCAAACCCGGTTCGGTCACATGCAAGGCAAATGCCCTACCCGCTGTGCCATCAATCCAGCCCTGACCATGGGGTTGTTTTTACCTTTTGGTTATTGGGAATAATCCTGCTGTAAGGGTGATCCAAACTTTATTCTTCGATTTGCTTGAGCGGGCACCAGTAACATCTCCATTGTGAGACTTGTTGTTACTGTTTTTGGCATATTGAATACGCCACGGGTAGCTTGCCAGGCTCTCTGAGAGGGACAGAGGAATCGAACCCAGGTCGGCCGCATGCAAGGAAAACACCCTACCCACTGTGCTATTATTATATGTTTAAATTTTGAGGAACTGCCAGACCGTTTTGCCATTGCCCATAAACCATTTTACATTCCTACCAGCAAGATATAGGTTCATTTTTTTTTCCACCTCATCACCAACACTAGCTATCTGGAATTTTGGTTTTGTTTCCTAATTGTCACCGTAATCGACTATGAAGTGGGATCTTACTGGGGTTCTTCTGCTCTGCCTTTCCCCAGTGACTAATGTGAAACTGTGATTTACAAGAAAAATAAATTTGGCATTTCAGATGACCAAAATATATGTCTCATACAAATTTGGTCTTCACCCACAGTTCCTGTCTCACAGCTTCCCCAAAGCCTTGGAATTTTCTCAGGGTAGAAGAGTGTGAAGGTGTCCTCTGCTGTTAATGAAGGTAATTTCTGGAAGCACCTAAAGAAAGGAGCAGGCTGCCGGAGAAACCCATGTGAGCGGAAGGTTGGACTTCCTGTCCTTCCCAAGCTCGCACCACCTCCCAAGGACAGGCTGGAGGTTGCCTTCAATCGCCAGTGGCCAAGGACTTTGTTATTCATTCCTCTGTGATAACGTCACTCATTCCTAAGATATCATGAAAGCTCCATTAAAGAGAGAGAGAGAGAGAGAGAGAGAGAGAGAGAGAGAGAGAGAGGTAGTTTTCCACCCGCCTTGCATGTAGCTGACTCTGGTTCAATCTCCGGCACCTTGTATCATCCCCCACGCACCTCCAGGAGTGACCCCTGAGCAAAGAGTCAAGAGTAAACCCTCCTCAAGGAAAAAGCATGGATTCTCCTGGATCCTTCAACTGGGTGTGGCCCCAAAATTAAGAAAAGAAACACAAACAGAAAATCAGAGGAAGAACTTCAGAGAACATCTGGGTTACTAAGCACATGAAGATGTGAGGTGGACTCTTCACTTCCTTTGAACGAACGTTTTATATATTTTTTTTCCTTTTTGGGTCACAGCCTGCATTGCACAGGGGTTACTCCTGGCTCTGCACTCAGGAATTACTCCTGGTGATGCTCGGGGGGGTCATATGGGATGTTGGGAATCGAACCTGGGTCGGCCACGTGCAAGGCAAACGCCCTACCCACGGTGCTATTGCTCCAGCCCCATGTTTTATATTTTTAAGCCACTTCAGAGTTACAGAAAAGCTGTGATCCTCATAGCTCTGCCACACTTCCAGGCCATATCTCCCTTGTCAGAGCCTACATTAGTGTGGTTGGTGCCACTGACACCCAGCCTCCTCTTGGAGCTCCTGGTTTTCCTCTTGTGTCCCTTTCATTGGGAGGGTGGGGGGAAATGGGGACGTGTTTGGGGCCACACCCAGTGGTGCTCAGGGGCTATTTCTAGCTCTGTGTTGAGGAGTGACACCCTGACAGTGCTTAGGGGCCCATGGGTGGTGCTGGGGATTCGAAACTGGGTCAGAGGCAATGCAGCCTCCAGCGAGACAAGTGTGTCCCATCCTGTGCAGGTCCTCAGCCCCTCTGGTATCCTCTTCTGTTTCAGGACCCACACTGCCTTTCTCGATCTTGGCTGAGGCAGTGTCCGTCTCGGTCGGTCCTTGTTTGGCATGACTGACAGTTTGGTGCTGCACCCATCAAGTATGTTGTAGACTGGCCACTCACTAGGATCTCTCTGGTAGAGTTCTCCTGATGAGACTGGACTTGGGGTTCGGGGGCAAAGCAGCCGCCGTGCTACCATGCCCTTTTGTCACATACCCTTATCATGTGATACGTTGATAATATTAGCACTCATCCAGAATGTACACTACGGCCATGACTTATCTCTGCCACTGCTAACCTCTGGCTGAGGTGGCATCTGGATTCTCCACTGGAGAACACACACCCCAACACACATACAAACACACACAAACACACACACATACACACACATATACACACTATTTTCTGTGTGTCTCTCTGTCTCTGCCTGTCTCTTTTCTGTGTGTGTGTGTGTGTGTGTGTGTGTGTGTGTGTGTGTGTGTGTCTGTGTGTAGTCTTAGCACTGGCCACCCTTCTCAAGGAAAAAGCATGGATTCTCTGGGATCCTTGTATTTGCCTCCATCGACTGATGAATTGCTTTGCAGTCTACATCGCGTGTCTTCATTTCCAACCTCTCTTACAAAATGAGAAACTGCTTCCCTGGCTGAATATGGGCCCAAGACATAATCTGCATCTTCTCATTCCAAGTGCATCCCTTGACACAGGCCCCTGGATAAGCCCCAGCCCCCACAGTGGTCTCCCTTCCAAGAGCCAAAGCTGAGCACAGGGACTCCAGCTCCCATCGCCCGTGACCCTCCATCAGTGTCAAGATGACCAGCACGTCAGAAATGCAACTCCAGGGCAGGGAAATCACATGGTGGGTTAAAGCACATTCCATATACGGGGCTGACCTGGGGTCGGTCCCCAGCACCGCATATGACCCCCCAACCCCTGTCTAGAGTGATCCCTGCGCACAGCACCAGGACTGAGCCCAAGGATCACCAGCTTTAGCCCAAAACAAAGAGAAGCAATTCTGGTATGCTGAAGATTGAAACAGGCATTTTCTAGAACTGGGCCAGTGTGTGTGTGTGTGTGTGTGTGTGTGTGTGTGTGTGCATATGTGTTTGCGTGTGTGAGTGTATGAGAGACAAACGGACAAAGACAAATACAGTCCTCCTAAATACATTATAATACTCTGAAACTACTTACACTGATATACCATCACTTAAACTGAGAATGAGGTCATACGAGCGAGCGCCGCACAGCTACTATAGAAAGTGCTCCCCAAGCATCCGTTCCCACTCATTTGCAAACCTCGCTGCCCAAGTCCCCAAGGCCATTTACTTGGTTCAGGTTGTTCAAACCCAGTAGCCTGGCTGGGGTTGCTAAGCAACCAGTGCTCCCAGCCTCTGTGCTAAGCTTCAGCCCCCATCCGATGCACCTGGGTCTCTCCTCACGCGGAGCTCATTAAAGACTCGCCATGCACATGTTCTCCAGCAACTCCGTGAGCTCGCCCCTTACGGAGAAGTCGCTTGGACAGTGCCAGGAGCGACAGCGGTCACTGGGGAGGCTCCGTGTCGTCTCAGAATTGAGGTGCTGGACAGGCTTCAGGGCACAGGAGAGGAGAAGGTCCAGTTCACCATGGCAACTGCTGATGCCCAATCCTGAGCTCACCTTTCCAGCCTGTATCCTCAGTGGAATGGAGCGTCTAGACCAATGATAACTAGGACTCCCTTTTCCCAGTGGCTTCAGCACCCTCAAACACCACCATTCCCATTCTCTCCACAAACAGGAACACACGTGAAGCCCAGCTTCCCCGGGACACTCACAGAAGGGGCCAGTGTGGGGGCCCAGGCTGAGCCACGGTACAGTGCTTGCCCAGGGACAGGCCCACTGCAACGGGGCCAACGGCACTGTACAAGCAAGGGGTCGCGGCCAACAGGAGACACAAGACAGGCCTGGGATGGAATTTCTGGGATGCTGGGTTCCCAAGCAAGGACACTGGTCTGCGTGTGATCCCAAATGGTGTGAGAGCGGAAGTGAGGAAGGGAAGGCCGGATAATCCAGGCTCTGATGGGTCCTCACACAAATCTGAGCTGCAGGAGGGCTCAGCAGCCAAGCTACCCTTCCATTTGGAGCCTTCCTCCTCCCAAAGGACACAGTAGACAGGGGAGCTAGGATAAGGAGGAAGAGTGTCCCTTCTAGGAAAAAAGAGCCTCTCTCCAGTAACGGACAAAGAAGGGGGAAAGAGAGGTAGGGAGATGAGCTGAGCCACCAGGCTGACTTTTGGTAGTGCTCCCCATCAATTCACCTCAATCCAACCAGCATCCCATCCAAGGCAGCAAGGGACCAGCATCCTTTCGGTATCATTTTTAAGACCATGAAGACTGGACAGGATAATGATCATTTTGTTGACTCAGGAAACCAAGGATGGGGGGACTTCCTTTTCAATCAGACCAGGCCCACCAGTCTGCATGTACCCGACCTGCCCTCCCCACCTCTGTAAAGGGAAAAATAAAAATATTAAATTTTCTTCTTCTCTCCAGCTGAGGTTTATTTTAGGCTCACAGAAATGCTAATATTAGTTCTCATTTCTCGGTCTTTATTATTTCTCTCATTATGAGACCTTCGTACAGAAATAAAAGAATTTCCTTTGCACAACCAAAAAGAAAATATCAATTGCCAATCTTCCAGAGTGAAAATGAAGACAGAAGATCACAAAAATCCCCGGTCAGGAGAAATGAGGTCATTCTTAACAGGGAAAGAGCTAAAAATACAATATGGAGATAAAAGCATAAGGAAAATTTGCATTTTGCTGAATTTTGGGATGAGCCTTTTTCTGCCCAAGACTGAATGAAGAACACTGTTGAAAGCTGGCCATTATACCATGGGGAGTTTTTAAGAGAGACTCTACCATCCAATAGTGCTATTAAGTTCAACTTGGTGATATTAACAAACTCCTATGGAACTTAGGCCAAGTATTACAGAAAAATTATGTGCAGAGCTTTCTGGGAATAAAATAAACAAAATGATTGCAGTGTTCAGCCTCCAACTCCCCAAAAAATGTTAAAATAAATTTAAAGTATTTAAATGTTATTTAGAAAATGTAAGCCAACTTTTCTTAAAATAGGCATATACTGGGTCCTATTTAAAGATGTATTTGGAAGAGACCATGGGATCGATTCTATCAATAAAAATTTGGCTAAAATGGAATTCTTCAAAAGCAAAATCCTGACTCAAATTAGGTAATTCTCAAAATCTAGTATAATGCAGAATTAGTGTCAAATACTAGAGCTGTAATTAAAATCTATCAAGCATCTCATTGATGGGTCTGGTCCAATGGTAGACCCAAATCACAAGCTTCTAGGAGACAAAGCAATGAGCAAAAACAGAGTCAAAAATGCGAAGTGGGGGGAAAGAGTTGCAAGAGGAACACAAGAACGTCACCCTCATTAACCAAAGACCATCACACGGAGAGTATCAGGCTAAGCGAAATGAGCCAGAAAGAGAAGGACAGACATAGAATGACTGCACTCATTTGTGGAATATAAAGTAACATAATATGAGACTGACACCCAAGGACAGTAGTGACAAGGGCCAGGAAGATTGGTCCACAGCTGGAAGCCTGCCTCATGAGCTGGGGGAGAAGACAACTGGAATAGAGAAGGGATCACTAAGACCATGATGATTGGAGGGATTGTTTGGGATGGGAGATGTGTGCTGAAAATAAAGGACCAAACATGATAGCCTCTCAGTATCTGTACTGCAAACCATAATGCCCAAAAGTAGAGAGAGAGTATGGGAGAAACTGTCTGCCATAGAGGCATGGGGAGGGGTGGGATGAGGAGGGATACTGGGGACACTGATGGTGGAGAATGTACACTGGTGGAGGGGTGGATGTTCTATCACTGAATGACTGAAACTCAAACATGAAAGCTTTGTAACTGTATCTCATGGTGTAACTGTCACTGTCCTCCCATTGTTCATCAATTTGCTCGAGTGGGCACCAGTAACGTCTTCACTGTGACACTTATTACTGTGTTTGGCATATCGAATACATTTTACGGGTAGCTTGCTAAGCTTTGCCGTGCAGGCGAGATACTCTCGGTAGCTTGCCGGGCTCTCTGAGAGGGGCGGAGGAATCGAACTCGAGTCAGCCAGGTAGGCTGCGTGCAAGGCAAACGCCCTACCTGTTGTGCTATCGCTCCAGCCCATCTCATGGTGATTCAATAAAAATTAATTAATTATTTTTTTAAAGGATCAGCCCAAACTGAACACAGCAACAACAACAACAACAACAAAAAACTTAAGCAAAACTAAGAGCACACAGTTGTGAAGCAATAGTCTCTACTAGAGTAGAGACTCCCTGGCGGAAGGGCACTGATGCTCCGTGGTGGATCCACTGTAGATGACAGTATGGACGCCCAAAATTGTGTTGTCAACGGTTCTGGAAATTATAGTACAAATGAATTTTGAGAAGAAAGAAATGGTCTTCCCCATTCAAAATCTTGAACATACAAAGAATCAATGGGGTATCATTAGCTCTCAGTCAATATACAATAAAAGGATAGTTAGGACACCGTGACTGTCCGGGCATTTCCCCCCTTCCCTCTGTGGTCAATGTTGCTGCGTCTGGTGCTTGCACACTTTGCTGGTGGTGTGTTGGGGTCCGCCCTCTGCATTTTGCTGAGGTGCCTCCAGAATCTACTACCTCCAGCATGTGGGATGGGGAGGGGTATCAAACTTGCAGCGTCGTGCTTGCAAATCAGACACCCTACCGCTGAGCTATCCCAGAGCCTGAGTCACAATATTTTGAAAACCCTTATATAAAAAATAGGCTCTAGGGGCTGGAGAGATAGCACAGCGGGTAGGGCGTTTGCCTTGCACGTGGCCGACCCGGGTTTGATTCCCAGCATCCCGTATGGTCCCCTGAGCACCGCCAGGAGTAACTCCTGAGTGCAGAGCCAGGAGTAACCCCTGTGCATCGCCAGGTGTGACCCAAAAAGCAAAAAATAAAATAAAATAGACTCTAGACTCAAATGTTTAAGACTTCGACATACAATGGTTGGAATCAACCATAAGTGTATGTAGGGTGGAGGGTAGGTATGACAATAGGTGTGACAGATATGACAATAATAGCTGGGAATGATCACGCTGGACAAGAATTGAGTGTTAAAAGTAGGCGGAAGGATAAACACAATAATCTTTCAGTATCTGTACTGCAAACCAACTGCAAAGCCCAAAAGGGCAGAGAGAGAGAGAGAGAGAGAGAGAGATTGAGAGAGAGAGAGAAAGAAAGAAAGAAAGAAAGAAAGAAAGAAAGAGAGAAAGAGAGAAAGAGAGAAAGAAAGAAAGAAAGAAAGAAAGAAAGAAAGAAAGAAAGAAAGAGAGAGAAAGAGAGAAAGAGAGAAAGAGAGAGAGAGAGAGAGAGAGAGAGAAAGAGAAGAAAAGTGCCTGCCATAGAGGCAGGCTGGGCGTGGGGTGATGGGTAATGGGAGAGAAACTGAGGACACTGGTCCTGGGAAATGTACACTGGTAGAGGGATGGATGTTGGAACACTGTATGACTGAAACCTAATCATGAACAGCTTTGTTAAGATCTATCTCAGTTATTTAATTTTTAAAAAATCTTACAACAATCAATAAAACGTTTCTGGGTTAAATTTTTTTTAATAAAACCTTGGACATAAAAAGTTTAACTGAGGGGGCTGAAGTGATAGTACAGCGGGTAGGGCGTTTGCCTTGCACGTGGCCGACCTAGGTTCAATTCCCAGCATCCCATATGGTCCCCTGAGCACCACCAGGAGTAATTTTTGAGTGCATGAGCCAGGATTAACCTCCTGTGCATCACCAGATGTGACCCAAAAAGCCAAATAAAAAAAAAAGGTTTAACTGAATCTTTAAGTTAAAAACTGCTCTGTGATTTTTTTCAGCCCCCAAGAAATTCAGCACAATGTCTTGGTAGCCACAAGTCACAGCCCTCATCCAACTTTTTTGGATGGCAAATAAGCAGTATTTATTAGAGTGCTTAACATCTACAACTTCAAATGTGTTTGCACACACACACTTTTCTGCATGGGAATATGGATGGTCATTGCAACATTATAATGTTAAAGTGGGAGCAATGTACCTCCGTTGGGACCAAAGACATAAACAGTCACACAACAAAACAGTGTTCAGTTCTCAAGAGCAAAGGACTGGCTATCAATGTCAAGAAAGGAAAGATGCTCATGGTTCTTCCCGTTGGAAGAGTAAGAGGGATGCAGTCTGGGTGGTTTCATGGGGGAAAATGGAAAAGATACTCAAGAAAGATTAAGTATTGCAGAAGGGTATACAGATTTCCTCCTTAAACCAAGCACTTGGTGCACACATGAGTCCACACAGGCTTCAATAGTCCGTGGACTGGGAGAGCTTATAAAGTTTTAGCCCAAGGTCCAGAGTGATAGTAGAGTCTTACATGCACTAAACCCGTTCCAGGTTTTATCCCAGGCACCCATATGGTCATATGGTCATAAAAACAGTTTATAATCAGTTTTTAATGTCCTAACACAATTCCATGGCTGTCTTCAGAGGAGTCATCAAGCTGCAAAATATTAATACTAACTATGAATTAAGTTAATATTTTACATGCACATCACACGCCTATGGACCTATCTGGGAAGAATTTAAAGTGTTGCTAATAAAATCTATTTTAAAAATGGAAATCAGAGCAGGAATTTGTTAGGTCTTTGGGTTTCCATCAAGCCAGGTCCGGCCGATGAAAATTATGGAAGCCTCAGTGAAATTTGAATTTTTGAAAAAATAATGCACAATACCTAGAATATCTAGAACATACACAAAATAAAAGTCACTGTTTCTCTAAAATTCAGTGATTTTGTTTTTGTTAATGGGTCCACACCTTGTGGTGCTCAGGGGTTACTCCTGAATCTGTGCTCAGGAATTACTCCTGACGATACTGGGAGGGACCAAATGGGGTGTCAGGGATTGAACCTGGGTCAGCCACATGCAAGGCAAACACTCCACCTGCTGTACTATCCCATTTTGCTTGCAAATGAAGTATTGGGTTCATTAGCAAAGAACACGCAACCCAATTTCAAGACTTACAAAAGACAGTAAGAATCAAGACAGCGGAACTGGCAAAGGGATAGATCTGTACAATCAATAGAACAGAACAGAGAGTCTAAAAATAGATCCACATATGCATGATCAGATCCATTTTCAGCAAAGGTGACAAGAATATTCAGTGGGGACAGAAAGTCTTCTCAACAAATGTTTCTGGGATAACTGGATAACCAAAAATCAAGAAGTGAATTGAAGGCACCCATATACAAATTCTGCTGCAAAATGTGCCCAAGATCGAAATGTAAACCCTAAAAAACTATACACCTCTAGGACATATGGGAGGAAATGTTTGTGACCTTAGATTAGACAAAGATTTATTTATTTATTTAGTATAAATAAATATATGGGCTCTGCTCTCAGGGATCACTGCTGACAGTGCCCCGGTAACCATTATGGGAATGTAGGGATTGAACCAGGTTGAACGCATACAAGGCAATCACCCTACCAACTGTACTACCCCTCCGACCATTGGCAAAGATTTCTTAAATAGGACACACACACGCATGCACACACACAAAGCACAAACTACAAAAGAGAAACTGATAAATTATGCTCCATTAATATAATTTTTTTAAAAACTACTCTGCGGGGCTGGAGCAATAGCACAGCAGGTAGGGCATTTGCCTTGCACGCGGCCAACCCGGGTTTGATTCCCAGCATCCCATATGGTCCCCAAGAGTACCACCAAGAGTGATTCCTGAGTGCAAAGCCAGGAGTAACCCCTGAGCATCGCCAGGTGTGACCCAAAAAGCAAAAAAAAAAAAAAAAAACTACACTTTGGGTTTTTTGTGTTATGTTTTTTGTTTTGCTTTTGGGGGTTACATCCAGCAGTGCTCAGGGGCTCACTCCTGACCCACTCTGGATGGGTTCTGGAGACCATACATGGTGCCAGGGCTAGAACCTGGTAAAACCTGCCTTTTAAAAGGCATAGTTAGAAGACAAAATGACGCTAATGAAATGAATCAGAAAGAGAGGGATAGACATAGAATGATGGCATTCATTTGTGGAATATAAATTAACATAATAGGAGAACACCTAAAGACAGTAGAGATAAGGGTCAAGAGAATCATTCCTTGGAAGCCAGTCTCACATGCTGGGGGAAAAGGCAGCTGGGAACAAGAAGGAACCACTAAGTAAATGATCGTTGGAGGGCTCGCTCGGGATGGGAGATGCGTGACAAAAGTAGACTATGGACCAAACATGATGGTCACTTACTACACGAATTGCAAACCATAACACCCAAAAGGAGAGAGAGAGAGTAAGAGGGAATGGGCCTGCCACAGAGGCAGGGGGTGGGAAAGGGTGGGGGTGGCAGGAGGGATACTGGGAACATCAGTGGTGGAGAATGGGCAGGGTGGAGGGATGGGTACTTGAACATCGTATGACTGAAACGTAATCACGAAAGTCTGTAAGTCTGTAACTATCTCACAGTGTTTCATTAAAATATAATTTTTAAAAATTAAAAAGAAGACAAAATGACAAGTCACAGATGGGCAGGAAATATATGCAAGTCACATATTGAATATTTGTATCCAAAAATCTAAAAAGAACTTCCACAATGCATTTGAACAGATGCTTGGTCAGAAAAGAGGTACGGGTGGCAAACAGGCCATTTTAAAAAAGGCCATCATTAACCATAACAAAATGTGAATTAGAACTACAGTGTGATGCTGTCACACATCTATGAAACTAGCTGACTTCTAAGTCCCCAACCATCCCAGCTGCATACAGAGAAACTCTGCTGGCCCTCCTGCTGACTGCTGATGGAAAGACAAGAGGACTTCATCCTGGAAGCAACTTGGCAGCTTCTTACAGCGCTGGACAGGACCAGGGAGATATAAACACATCCACAAAAGGCCTCTGCATGAAGCATAAGGACACCATATTCATGATCATCGTGAACTGGAACCAACCCAAACAGCATCGATTTGTGAAAGTAAACCCTCCTGGTGGACTACTACACAGCGATGTAGAAAACCACCATGGGCCCAGGCAATGGCAAGGCTCAATCTCAATGGAACGGTGTTACACAGAAGACATACTTTTGGTGTATAATTTGTTTTCAGATGACATTCTGGAAACACGACCATCAGGATAGAAATCACATCAGTTGGGGCCAGAACAATAGTACAGCAGGGAGAGTGTTTGCCTTGCACACGGCCAACCTGGGTTGGATTCTCCAGCATCCCATATGGTCCCCCGAGCACCATCAGGAGTAATTCCTGAGTGCAGAGCCAAGAGTAACCCCTGAGCATTGCCAGGTGTGACCCCAAAAGAAAAAAATCATACCAGGGGGAGCCAGAGGCTGAGAACTGGCTGCCCAGGGTCTTGAAGCAATTGTGCAGTGAACCTGCTGGTCTACATTTGACTGTCGTCTCATACCTTACACATCCATCTGCTAAACTTCACGGAAATAGTTCAAAGGGTGACTTTTCCTGTATGTAAACTGCATCTGAATAAGAAGCAAAGAAGGGTCTTCATTTCTCTCTGTGGGAACAATCCAGAAGTGTAGCTTGCAGTAAGAAACTGTGTGTGTGTGTGTGTGTGTGTGTGTGTGTGTGTGTGTGTGTATGCAAAAAGCCGTTCCTTTCTAAGGGAATATACTGAGATCTTGTCAATATTTTTCCTCTGCCAATACATCCCATCTTGCTTGCAAATGAAGTACAGGTTCATTCGCAAATAACAAATCTCAGAAATCCCTGTCTGCCACCATGGGAACCAGCTGTCACCTTCCTTATTCCGCTTGTCCCTCCCACCACTGGATGAATCGCTGCCCCTTTGTATGCACCCGACAGTTCTGATTTCCCCTGGAGAGGGATTCTGTTCTTTTTCATCCAGAGTGTAGCTCCTCCCACCGAAGGCCTTCCATGAAGGAGTTGCCATCTGCCCCAGAAACCCAGAGTCATCACACATCCTCCCTTAAATGAACTACAAGCGGCCTTGGAACTGAAATTCTAAAGCTCCTGGGGTGTCTGGTAGGAACTGGTAACAGAAGAAGACAATGGTGTTTCTCTTCGCAGTCTCCTTTCTTTTAAGTCCACTTATTTCATTTTTCAAATCCTCACCCGTTTGCAAAATCCGGTGCCTTTGTTCCCCTCTAAGCAAGGGGAGGTTTTGCGTCATGCCAGCCAGTGCCCAGTGTCTGTGCCCACGCTGAGGCTGCGGGCTCGGCCACCCTCCTTGTCCTCTGGTACCCACTTTGAATGCCCGTGAAAACAAGCGCCCAGCCCACACTCATGGCCACATGACTTCTCATACCAGGAGTGGCACACATTGGATAAGAAGTAAAATAGAAGGCAAGCAATCTCGAATTAAAAAAATTAGCACACAAGGTTCAACCTGTAAGAACATGTTAGTAATCTCTTACCCAAGGACTCAATGGCTCCAGGGTGAGACACAACAATCTTTACTCACTTTCTACTAAAGAAACCTTTTTTGATCATTTTTTCAGCAAATTATTCATAAAAGCAGTACAAAATAAATGATTTAGGGCCTGCTCTTGGGGCAGGCTTGGGTGGTGCTTGGGAAAATTTGAAATAATGGTGGTGGGAAGGTGTAATGGTGGTGGGTTTGGTGTTAGAATATTGAATGTAATAAATTGTGAACAACTTTATAAACATAAAATAATATTTTTTAATTTTTAAATAAGATTTGCTCGAGCGGGCCCAGTAACATCTCCATTGGAGACTTTGTTGTTACTGTGTCTGGCATATCGAAATAAGATTAATAAAAGAAGAAGAGGAAAACACGGGCCCGGGGCCCCGCTCCCCAGTACTGCCACAGGCTGTCTGACTTAAGAGTTTTTCGAGAAGCCTCACATGAATAAGCTCCCTCCAGCCAGCATGTACAGACACTCCCCCGGCAGGAGCACTACCTGAGGCAAGGCTGGGAGGACATTGAGGGCACTGTCTTCACGGTGCTTGGGGTGTCCACGTCCCAGAGGAGATCCCAATTTCTGCAGGCTTCAGAGACCGGTGTGTGGGCTTGGCGTGTCAGGTGGAGGAAAGAGGGGGTGATGAGGGTTCGCAAGGTGTGGGCAGGTGTAGGTGGGGCATGGTAGGTGTGGGCGGGGTTAGGCTAGTATGGACGGGGCATGGTAGGTGTGGGCGGGGTTAGGCTAGTATGGGCGGGGCATGGTAGGTGTGGGCGGGGTATAGGCAGGTGTGGGCGGGGCATGGTAGATGTGGGCGGGGTTAGGCTGGTGTGGGCGGGGCATAGGCAAGTGTGGGCAGGGCATGGCAGGTGTGGGCAGGGTATGCGCGAGAGTGGGCGGGGCATGGCAAGTGTGGGCGGGGCATGATAGATGTGGGTGGGGTTAGGCTGGTGTGGGCGGGGCATAGGCGGGTGTGGGCGGGGCATGGCAGGTGTGGGCAGGGTATAGGTGAGAGTGGGCGGGGCATGGCAGGTGTGGGCGGGGTTAGGCCAGTGTGGGTGGGGCATGGTAGGTGTGGGCGGATATAGGCAAGTGTGGGCGGGCACGGGAGGTGTGGGGATTAGCTAATGTGGGCGGGACATCGCTGGTGTTGGCAGGGCAGGTGTGGGGAGGATTATGGCGTATGTGGATGGGCAGGTAGATGTGGGCTGAAGGGGGGTATGGCAGGTGTGGGCAGGGCAGGACAGGTATGGGCCAGCCAGGGGGATGGCAGGTGTGAATGGGGTGGGACGGATATTGGCTGGGCGGGGCAGGGTAGGTGTGGACAGGGCGGGGATTTGGCGGGTAAGAGGGGTAAGCTGTGGGCTGGGTGGGGGGGGGTCTGACAGGTGCAGGCAGGGCAGGTGAGACAGATATGGGCAGGGTGGGGCAGGTGTGGGCAGGGCAGGTACGAGGGTAAGGCAGGTGTGGGCGGGGCAGGCCTTCTGAAGCTGGTGTCTGCAGGGGACAGTGAACCGAGTGGATGCGACTCCATATTCTTCTTTTGCTCGGTGCTGGGGAATAGAGGTGGGGATGTGTTGAGGGTCTGGGGTGGGGAAGGGGTGATCTTCTCAATCCTGCCACAGGGAATTACTGGATAGGGGGCAGGGTTTAAAATGACCAGACCTAGGGGCTGGAGCAATAGCACAGCGGGTAGAGCGTTTGCCTTGCACGTGGCCAACCCGGGTTTGATTCCCAGCATCCCATAGGGTCCCCTGAGCACCACCAGGAGTAATTCCTGAGTGCATGAGCCAGGAGTAACCCTTGTGCATCGCCGGGTGTGACCCCCCCAAAAAAATTACCAGGCCAGCAGGTCTTAGAGGTTGGGGTTCATGCTGTGCACCTGGGCTCAAGTCTCCACCGGCACATGGTTCCCTGGGCACTGGCGGGCATAGCTGGATTGATCCCAGAGGCTGGGCAGCACTGTAACCTCGGGTTCTTTTATTGAGCCCGAGAACGGCATGTGGGTCCCCCACCCCAGACCTCCTGAGAAACACTTGGGAGAAACACTTCCCCCACACCCCTCAAAAAGAGGGGGAAGTCACCAGACCTCACCCAGACAGACCAGCTATAAGCCCTAACCCAGGGTGTGACTGGGTGGAGGGGGGGGGGGGGGCGCTTGTTTTCTTTCAAGGTCCTGATTCTTCCATGGAACAACTGGGATAGGGGGAGCAGAGTGGCAGCCGCGAGGAGTCCACACAAAAGGGGTCCCGGCTTCTGGGCTTCTCAGAGTGGGGGAAAGGCACCGCGAGGCCCAGCCAGCGGCCAGCTGCCTCGGAGGTTGGGAAGACCCCCAGCATGCTGCCTGCGACCCCATCCGCCTCCACAGCTCAGATTCCTCCTCAGGAGACAGACCCCCCACCCCCCAAACCCCCGTCCCACAGGCCCCGTCTGCAAAGATGCTCCAGACAAACGTGCTTCTGCCGAGCGGTCCCCCTCCCCCATCCCTCCTCCCCCCATTTTCCCCCCACTACCCCTCACTCAGCAGCAAAAGCTTTCATTGCAGCCGCTGCAGCTCGGACAAGCAACTCTGCCTGGGTTTCAAAGGAACCATGAACTCGCTGAGGATTTTCTGAGAAACGGTTAACGGCAGCATAAAAAGCACGATCCACTTTTTCAAAACTTTAATGCGGTGAGTGTTTTCGTTTTTAGAACTTGTGTCGGAGCAGCGTTCATCCCCGCTGGAAGAAAAGGCTGAGTCTGTTCATTGGCAGGAAACCATTACAGACACTGAATAACTTGGCGCAATCATATCTGCTCAGTATAGCTTATATTTGTGCTACATCTTACGTTTTTTGTTTTGTTTTGGGGCCATATCCGGCAATGCCCGGGGGGTTACTCCTGGCTCTGTACTCAGGAATCATTCCTGGCGGTGCTCAGCATATGGGATGCTGGGAACTGAACCCCAGTCAGAGGTGTGCAGGGTAAACGCCCTCCCTGCTGTTATATCACTCCAGCCCCCAACATCTTACTTTTTGGTGGTAGGTGAAGGACTGAGTCACACCTATTAGTGCCGGCTCCCAGCTCCGCACTGGGTATCACTCCTGGCAGTGCCTGGGTACCATGCAGTGCCAAGAACCAAATCAGTGTTGGCTGCATACTACGCAAATGCCTTACCCCCTGTACTATTTCTCTGACCTCACAACAACTTTTTCTTTTTTTCCTAATTTCTGGGCCACACTGGCCGTGCTTCCACAGGGATCCACTCCAGGGATCAAGGGATGCTGGGGATCGAATCTGGGTCAGCCACACACAAGGCCTTACCTGCTGTACTATCTTTCCAGCTGTTCTTTGTTTCCAAATTCATTCTCCAGTACTTCTTGATATTTACTGGGAAAAGAAGACTGTGTGCCCATCTATTAATTGCATTTCTACAAAGACAACAGATTTGGAAAATAAGTCCACTTGGGCAATACGGACACTGAGATTCAACGGCTTTCCCTCAAGTTGCCTAAAAAACTCAAGAAAAAGACAGCGACAGAAGCAACGTCTCAGCATCTGCACTGACCGGATGCTTCGCCCATGCCACTAGGCGAGTGTGTGTGTGTCTGTGAATGTGAACTGAACCGGGCAGCACAGACGGATACTGTGCAGAATCCCTGCTGTTGTCTGTCCCCCAACATCAATCAAAAACTGCATTTATCCGAAACAAAACCACTGTTTCAAGTTGGCGAGTTAATCAGAAGAGCAGATTATAGCACCAGCTTAGTGGGTGAAGTTGATTTGCATAAAGGCAGACAAATCTTCTTTTATCTTCAAATGCAGAAATGGACACATTTTCACTCTAATCCCTAAGGATAAGTGTCTGGGGAACGTAAAATGAAAAAACAAACGGGTGTCTCACAGTTTGAGTATGGACTCAAAAATAAAACCCACATTTCATTTAAATGTGTGTTGTTTTATTCTGTGCCACACCTCACTGTGCCTGAGGCTTATCCAAGCAGGCATTCAGGGAGCACTCTGGGTGGGGCTCTGGCTCTCTGTCTCTCTGTCCCTATCTCTCTGTCTCTGTCTCTCTCTGTCTGTCTCTGTCTCCGCTTCTCTCTGTCTCTGTTTCTCTGTCTCTCAGTCTCTGTCTCTCTGCCTCTGTCTCTGTCTCTTTATCTCTGTCTGTCTCTGTAACCCTGTCTCTGTCTGTCTCTCTGTCTGTCTCTCTCTCCTTCCCTCCCTCCCCTCCCCCCTCTTTCTCCTATTTCACCCCTTTCTCTCTCTCTCTCTCTCTCTCTCTCTCTCTCTCTCTCTCTCTCTCTCTCTCTCTCTCCTCTCTCTTTCTTTCCCCAAATAACCTGAATAAAACCCACCTTTGCAGCCGGGCCCCCGGGAGAGGCCCTGAGCCACACACGTGCCCAAAAGACAGAAAGGACCACCTCCAGTTTTCAGGAGTGGACGTTATCTCAGACCCTCGGGGGTCCAAGAGTTCGGCTCCTTATCGTCTCTTTGCTGGCCACTGTGTAAAACAGTTTCAGCCACAGCCAACCCCTAACTCTAGCTCTGAGGTGAGTTAGAGATGGAGCCACACAATATGAATTTACATAATGTGGAAGCGCCCAGAGCCTCTGCCAAGCCCGTGAGATGGCACTGGCTCACGTGCCTGAGGAGAGAATCCGTGACCCTCACCCCATAGCCCTCCCCGTCCGTGTGGCCAGGCTTCCGTGACCAGACCTCCTGCGTCTCCATCATCCCACACAGCAATGCTGTGTTTGTGAACAGCACCGAACCCTCCTGAGTTGGCACATGCTCGTGGGTTAGAGGGTGCTGTAAAGTGGGGTGGGATTTTTTTTCCTTTCCGGCCACAGTGCCACAGGAGACCTAGGATGAGTCACTCCATCCAAATGAGCCTCATTTCTGTCCTTGCAGAAGGAGAGGACCACACCAGTTCCATCGGTCCTCTCTGCCTCCCGAGAAGCCTGTGCAAAATCGGGGGTCTGAAGGACGAAAGGGGAAAAAAAGACCAGATCCTTGGGGGGGGATCCCAGAGCCCCTAAACCTTTCTGGAGACACCCCACAGAGGCAGGACGGTTACCCACCCCAAATCTGCTTTCGCTGTCAAGACTGAAAAATTACACACACATGCACTCACACACACACACACATACACAGAAAAGATTTATTGCTCACTTAGTGAACCCTGGGTGGCTCCCTAATGGGTCCCGAGAGAGCCTGGGGCCCAGATGGTGTTGAATGGCGGCATCTGCCCTCGCTCTGCACAGCAGGGCGCTCCCTTGCTTCCTCACCTGCTGCTTTAGGTGTGGGACTGGGGCAAAAAGGGTCCAGAGAAGCTGTCGGCAAACATCAAAAATTAGCATCAGGTGCTTTATCACAAACTCTGGGGAGTTGCTTCCACCTTGAGGAAATAAGGATTCTTCAGTCGGTACCCAGCAGGGTGGAGATAAAGCTGCACATCCTCCCCGTCCCTGGGTCCCAGAGGACTGGGTGAGGGGAGGAACCCCAAGCCTGACAGCCCCCTTCTCCCCACACCCACAGCAAAGCTGAAGATAGACTAACGACAGATCCATCTATTGGGGGTGGGGAAGGGTCCACCCGGAACCCAGGGCGTCACCTACGCAAACATGTGCTCTACCAACACACACACACACACATACACACACACGCACACACGCACACGCATGTGTGCACACACACACGCGCACACACACGGCGGCTTCATCTACTTCCAGCCCAATTTCGGGTGTATGCTCAGCTTGATTTTTCTCCACCAAAAGTAAGAGGAAATTTTCGAGCTAATTTTTCATGTTCCCACAGCTAACCTGAGCGTGTTGGTAGCCGGGGGAGGGGAGTTGTGACATTCTTCTCACCCACAACTAAAATTCCTCTTCCCCTGTCTTTGGGGAGCAATCCGACTGGATTTCAGCGATCCGCCCCGTCTACTACGGCGAACACCAGTTCCCCTTCTCGGGGATCTATGAGCGGAACGCGCCTCGTTCCTCAGCTTCATATCTCTCTTGAGATTGCTTCTCTCTCTCTCTCTCTCTCTCTCTCTCTCTCTCTCTCTCTCTCTCTCTCTCTCTCTCTCTCTCTCTCTCTCTCTCTCTCTCTTTCCTGGCTAGAAAATGAGAGTGGAGGAACACTGCAAGACCACGAAAGATGGTTATTCGAATGATCAAGTGATGGGGAAGCTGTTACTTTCCAGGTGATAAGGCTCGGAATGAGAGCAGCGAGTCCTCGTGGGCAAACACGCGGGGTCTGGCGTGGGGCGCGTTTAGCTCTCCCGTTGGACTCGTCGTTAGTTCGTTCTGCTCTATCTCCACCTCCAAGGCTTCTGCTAGGGAGGTGGGGGTGGGGGAGGGGTGGGGTGATGAAATCACGTTCCCGAGGCCAGGGTGCCCCACCCCAGAAGGAGGCTCTGCAGGACAACCCCCCCCCCCAAAATCGGCTCAGATCCTGCTGGGGGTAGGGTGGAATGGGGGGCTGCAATATTACTGTATCCGTGCCTGTATCTTATCTGATGAGCCGTTAGAGATCAAACCACTCTTGGGGCAAATCAACACCCAGGAACCTTTGGAGTCACGGACCAATCTTTCTCTTTCTTGAAGATCTCAACCATCTGTGTCTAGGGTCACCCAAACCCCAGTGGAGCCCCTTTCCCCACCCCCAGTCACCCTCCCCGGGGTGTGTACACTGATCGTGGCGACGGCACCGAATCCAAGTCACATCTCTCCAGGTTGGACAGGTGAAGAAAGAGCAGCCGGGCAGACGCTTGCAGGCCGCTAACGCACGGGTGGGTAGGTGGGCGCGCATAATGCATCGCTCAACAGGGGGCATTAGTAAGCAAGATTTTTTTTTTGGTCCTACGGGCTAGTCCGGCCCCTCAGGGGGGTTTCTCTGCAACCTCACGCACCCCAAATCGATCCCAGACGGCCACATCACGAAAAGGCTTCCGATCAGGAAAGCTTTTTGGAAGCAGTTAACAAAGAGGAAGAGAATAAGGAAGAGCTGCCGCCACCTAAGTAGAAAGAATCGCGGCTGCTCAAGTAAAAACAAAGAGATTTAAAAATAAAGAAGGCGAGAAGTACTACTAAAAAAGTCAAGGGCAAGCCTCTCAAGCCTATTTGCCTCTATCAAAAAAAAAAATTTTTTTTTTTTTTGTTCCCCAAGCTGATTCTCCGGGAAGGACGATCTTCCTCCAGAACAACCCTGAGCCCCACGGAACATTCCCAAGTCACTCCGGGGGCATCTCAGCCAAGGTCTGCGAAAGCGCCCTTGACCCCAGTCCGCGCGTCCCTTCTCGCAAATTCCTCCCGCGCCCTTGCCGCGGAACAGACACCGGGGGAGGGGGGATGCCCCCGCGCGTCCGGCGCCCCGCGGCTCGCTCGGAGCTTGGTGCTCTCCGGGGTGCGACCCCGTTTGTGATTTTTCAATCGGGGGCTCTTGGGAAGCCCCAATTCTCGGCGGCCGCTGCCCAGCCTCCGCCCGGCGCTTCCCGGGGGTCTGCCCGACCCCCCAGCGCGCGCGATAGGAGAAGACCCCCCGCGCGGCGGCGTCCCCCCGGAGATCTCCGACGGCTCCACGTCGGGAAAGGCGGGCGGCGGGACGCAGCTGCCCCCTCGGGCCCGGCCGAGCACCCCGGGGTGCCGGCGGGGGGGTACCAGGGCCCGCCACCCCCGGCCTCTGCCACGGGTCCCCCCGGCCGGTGCCAAGGACGTGCTCCCGGGAGGCTGGGCCGGGCCGGGGAGGGGTGAGGGGGGCGAGCCGGGGCTGCTCCGGGGAAGGTCGGCGGGGCCGGGCACCGCCCTCCGCACTCACCTGGCAGTCGGCGCCCCCGAAGCCGGCGGGGCAGGCGCAGCGGTAGCCGGGCGCGGGGGGCTGCGGGGTGCACACGCCCCCGTTCCGGCAGGGCTGCGCGGCGCACGGCCCGGGCGGCGGCAGGGGCGCGGCGGGCACGGGACTGGCCCGGCCGCCGGCCCGGGGCCCCGCGGGCAGCAGCAGCAGCAGCAGCAGCAGGGCCCAGGCGGGCGCGGGCGCAGGGGCGCGGCGGGGCGGCATGGCCAGCGAGGGACGCGGGCGGCGGGCGGCGGGCGCGGGGCTGCGCGGGACGGGCGCCTCCTGCAGCTGCGGGCTCGGCGCTGCCGGGGCAACGGCGGGCGGGGCGGGCGGGAGGCGGGGCCGGGGCGGGGCCGAGGGGCGCCGGGGGGGCTCCCTGACGGTCCCCGAGGGGCGCGATCGCGCGCGCGCGCGGGGAGCCCGGAGAGAGCGCGGAGACCGCGCGGGGCTGGCGGGGAACGCGCGGTCCGCGACCTCCGGGTGCCGAGGGGGGCGGGGGAGGGGCGACCTGGGCGCCTGGCGCAGAATCCGTGAGACCTCTGCGGGGACCGGCCTTACCTCAGGCCCGGCCTCCTCCCCCGCCCCGACACACACACACACACACACACACACACACACGCACGCACGAACGCACTCACACACGCGCACATGCACACACTCACAGGCATGCACACACAAGGCACGCACACACGCAGGCACGCACACAGAGGTCCGCACACTTACCGGCATGCACG
Organism: Sorex fumeus; assembly: GCF_029834395.1. Lineage (NCBI taxonomy): Eukaryota > Metazoa > Chordata > Mammalia > Eulipotyphla > Soricidae > Sorex > Sorex fumeus. Next base: position 6,462,749 of record NW_026606062.1, read on the forward strand.
CGCACTCACACGCACATGCACACGTTCACAGGCATGCACACTCACAGGCCTCCACACTCATAGGCATGCACACGCAGGCATGCACACAAACATGTAGGCATGCACACGCGCGCCCGCGCGTCCCCGCAGCTGTGACCTCGCTCTGCGCCGCGGGCCTCGGGGCCCTTGTCCTTGGTGCTGACCGAGGAGTGTCTCTGCCCGCGGGCGGAGCCGGCCATAGAAAGAGCTGCGGGGACTTGGGGCAGGGGGTGGCCGAAAGGGGTCTCGGGATCAGTTTCCATCCCCGTGGGTTGAACCGAGGAGGAAACTGAGGTCCAAAGAGGCTGGGCGGGAAGCCAGTGGGTCACCCGACTCCCTGCAAAGCGCGCGGGCACACTTGGGAAGGAACGAAGGCCCGGCCCGCACCTACTCCCTAGATCTGGGGATGACAGGAGCATTCAAGGAGGGGGTCGGCAGGGGGGTCGTATGGGGCGCGTCCACACCCCCCGCGATGGGGCTAGCTCTGCCCCGCTCTGCGGGGTCCCCGCATCCCGCCCCGTCTCCCCCACCGCACTTCGCGACCCCTGCGAGCGAAGGTTTCCCGCCCTAGTCGCCAGCTTTTCAGGGGCCGAGCGAGAAAAGAAAATGAGGCTCTCTTGGATCGACTGTTGGGGTACAGTTTTCGGGGCGTCCTGGAGCAGACTGATCAGAGAGAAAGCAGAGAGGCCGCCTGACCCCTGCTTGGGACGCCACGCGGGAGAAGAGCTCGGAGCGCAGTAGCAGGCGGCAACCGCACGCCAGGAGGGGTCCGGGGCTGGCGGGCAGCGATGCTCCATCCACGAGGCATTGCAAGAAGCCCCTGAAACCCGGGCAGATCTGGGGGAATGAAGGTGAGGGGGTGTGCGGAGACTCAAACCTCCAAGTGAATCCCGTTATTACATTTCCCTTACACCTGCTCTTATCTGAGACCTCACGTTAAAAAAAAAAAAAAAAAAAACTCTTAATTTTGTGCCACGCCAGCACCCTCTGCTGGCATGAGTTTCGTTTTTCAGGTGTTTCTTCCACTTGTTGGAAGTTTCAAACTAACTTCCATAAACCCCGACGTCAGGGGCCAGGGCTATCAATGGCCTTTTGGCCACTGGCAGTACCCCCGCTAACGGAACAACACGCAGAGGGAAAAGGTTGTGAGTTCATTAAAACCATGTTTCACTGGCCTACCTTTTTAATAACCCCCTGGGCTGTGAGCATCATTCCAACTTTGAAATCCAGCACTCAAGGGTGATCTCATTTCTGCTTGCTGATTTCTGGTTTTTCTAGAGCGAGTCCCCCTTCTAAAGAGTAAATCTGTCTACGGTCCCCAGAGGTCAGATTAAAGCAGAAACAATACCAAATCATTTCATTTTTCTCTAAGAATGACTAGATTTTTTTATACTACCTCTTATAGGTAGAATCATGAAATTCGTTCTGAAAAATAAAACATAGAGCTGTGCATTCTAATCCCAGAACATCTATGCATTAAATAAAATATGCACACATGCCCTGTTCACAGTTCTCCCGTTGTTCATTGATTTGCTTGAGTGGGCCCAGTAACATTGTGAGATTTGTTACTGTGTTTGGCATATCGAATACGTCAAAGGGTGGCTTGCCAGGCTTTGCTGTGTGGGCAAGATACTCTCGGTAGCTTGCTGGGCTCTCCGAGAGGGGCAGAAGAATTGAACTCGGGTCGGCCATGTTGGCCACGTGCAAGGCAAACACCCTACCCGCTGTGCTATCGCTCCAGCCCATGCACATAAGTGTTAAATATTCTTGGTGCAATTAGCACTCTTGAGAATATTTTCTGTCATTCCAAAGACTCGTCTGGTATTTGAGGGACTGTTTCCAACCATCTACAAGATCCCCAAACACCCAAAGTGTTCAATTATATTACCTTATTTATTAACACAAGTTATGATAATAATGCTCTGTATTTCTGGGCCAGATCGATAGCATAGCGGGTAGGGCGTTTGCCTTGCACCCGGCTGACCCGAGTTCGATTCTTCCGCCCCTCTCGGAGAGACTGGCAAGCTCCCAAGAGTATTCCACCCCCCACGGCGAAGCCTGGCAAGCTATCCATGATGTATTCAATACGCCAAAAACAGTAACAACAAGTCTCACAGTGGAGACATTACTGGTGCCAACTTGTGCAAATCGATGAACAATGGAAGGACAGTGCTACAGTGCTATTTTATATTTCTCAGGGCTAAAAATTCATTTTTTCCAAGACATTAGTTCCTGTTGTTCTAAATGTAAAAAGCATGAACTCTTTACACGAATCCACTTCCTTTTTTTTTTTAATTTGGGGGAGGGGTTGGGCTTCACCCAGCGGTGTTCAGGGCTGTGAGTGGAAGCACCACACCCACTGTACTATCTTTCCAGCTCCTTTCCCTTTGGATAGAGGACTAATCAATTCTATTGAAATAAATAATAAATTCCTTCCCTTAGCAAGGGCCAAAGGTCAAAAAAAATGTGAAGTGAGTCCTCATTGCAGTAAAAAACTGGGATAGGGTTTCTCATGGTCCCCTTCTGGGAAGTGTGGACTTGAAACCGTCTAGCTGCTACTCTGAGCGTTTGTGTCAGCCAGCGGGTCAACGCTGAGCGAGAGAAAGATTATAGGGAAGTGCTGGACACTCTCACCATATAAGAGCCACCACAACTTATACTGAAAGGAAGAGGTAGAAGTGAAGCCACACAGACGCCCAGTTAAAGCCAACGGAATATGAAGCAAACAGCAGTGCTCGTGGCCTTTCTGCTATTTGCTAATATTTCTACCCTCCCTTCTTCAGGATTGTCTCTGTAGGACGACACTCTCCCAGAGCCTCGTGAAATTGCATGAAGTCATGTGACTTGCCATGGCCAGTGAATCTCCGTGGGGGCATCCAGAGCCAGACTCATCTCACTCTGGCAGCCAGCAAGACTGGCACGGGAGAGGCTCCCCTGCCTTTGACCAGAAGGGAGGGTGGGAACTCTCCCAGATCACATAAGTGCAGGATGGTGTGTTCCCCGGTTCATATCCCTGGAACTACATCTGGTCCCCAATCAGCGCCTGACTAGTGCCAGTCCTGGGAATGGAAGGTTGGACTCAATTAGAGGTTCTGCATTTGTTTAGAAAGTGCCTCTCCGGCCACACGGGAGCCTTGTGGACAGCAGGTTTGAGCCGGGCTCGGCGGGAGCGGCAGGGACCTCATGGGAAGGGGGGCTTTGTGGGCCGTCCCCCACGCCCCACCGAGGTCGCCAGCTGCCCCCCACGAGCGGCTCTCCGGCACGGCCACGACTCCAGGGCACAGAAACCAATCTCTTAACTATCTAACTTTTAATAGAAATTCTTCCAGGGTCAGTAAGTAAAATAGCAGAAATTCAAAACCGCGCGGCCGCTATCACCAAGTTGTAGAAAGCAAATCATTTCACAACGCTGTTTCAGCATATCTGATTGTGGGGGGTGTGTCGTAAACTCTAAACAATAATTGTGCATCTTCTATCGAAACAATCTATCTAGTCAAAGTAGATAGAGTATTAACTAGAACTCATCTGCCTCACAAGAATTGGGAGGGGTGGGAGGTGGGGGTCTATTGGGGTTCGGGGTTAAAAATAAGTATTGGTAAAGGGAAATGTGTTTGATATTTACATGACTGAGACCTAAACCCGAAAGCTCTGTAACTTTTCCCACAGTGATTCAATAAATAAATAAATTATAAAAAAAAAAAAAAGAAAAGAAAGTGCCTCTCAAGGAGAGAGAAAGAGGGAATGTGCCTGCTGTGAAAGCAGGGGGTGGGGGGTGGCGGGAGGGATACTGGGAACATTGGTGGTGGAGACTGGGCACTGGTGGAGGGATGGGTATTTGAACATTGTTTGACTGCAATGCAATCATGAAAGTTTGTAATTCTGTAACTGTATCTCATGGTGATTCATTAAAATAAAAAAGAAAAGAAAAAATTCAAAATAAATTTTAAAAAAGAAACTGCCTCTCTTTCAGAACCCCTCTAGTGGTTCAACTCAACTATATTATCCCTGGTGGACATTATTTAAAATGTTTCAGACCAGGGGCTGGAGAGATAGCACAGCGGGTGGGGCGTTTGCCTTGCACGCGGCCAACCCGGGTTCGATTCCCAGCATCCCATATGGTCCCCTGAGCACCGCCAGGAGTAACTCCTGAGTGCAGAGCCAGGAGTAACCCCTGTGCATAGCCAGGTGTGACCAAAAAAAAAAAAAAAAGAAAGAAAGAAAAAATAAATAAATAAATAAAATGTTTCAGACCAAATATGATTCTCTCTCCTTCTCCCTCCACCTTCTGCCTCTCTCTCTCTCTCTTTCTCTCTCTCCCCCTCTCTCTCTCCCCTCATCTTCTCTGTATTTTTGGTCACAACAGGAGAAAAATATCTCACTTGGGAGCGTGTGATGTCAAGGAGAGCCACAGGCCTCCTAATCCTGAGTGTCTCCACCTGTTTGCCACCAGGTCATCATCGTGCGGGCAATGCCAGCCTGGGTGACAGAGACATCACGTTTGCATTTGGATTGAGTTGCAGAGGGAACCTAGTAGAATGTCAGTACGTGGGTGTGTGGCCTGAGATCCCAACCAGAACTTGAAGCGACATGTTCTTTTCCACTGACCTGGAGTTCCGAAGTGTCGTGTCTGCTTCTGCCACTGACTGGGCATCCCCCATGCTCAAGTAGTGAAGCCTTCAGCACCCACTGAAAGTCGGTCCCTTTCAAGCAATCTGCACCCCAATTTGTCTGCACATGGACAGAGAAGCATAGCTCTCCACCAGAAAATATCCCTGCAGCCGAGAGATGAAACCTGGAATCCACTTACAAAAAAAGTCAGCCAAACCCCCCAGAAAGAAAGGAACCCAACCCTTCTGCCCTGAACAACAGCATCAAGCCACCTGTCTATGCAAAAGAGTTTCCTCAGAACCCGGATGGTGGGGGACACGTTCTTTTTGACCTTTAGACATCAAATCATGCAGTGATGGCATCTCTATCCTAGAGAGACAGGACTGGGCCAAGGTGCTTGCTCTGAATGCAGTTGACCCCGGTTCATATCCCTGGAACGACATCTAGTCCCCAAGAACTGCTAGGGGTCACTCCTGAGGACAGAGGCAGGAATATCCCCCAAAAACTTAGGGCTATAGATTAACCACCACCCTCTCCCCCAACCAAGTCTCTAAGGAAGGGAGATCTTAGTGGAGAAGATAGATAATATAAGGATTAAGGTTTTGCCTTGCATGCAGCCAACCCCAGCTAGATCCCAGGCACCACATGGTTCTGTGAGCATAGTGGGATTCAGCTTTGGAGGACCCTGAGCACTACTGGGGTATCCTGAGTAACCCCCAGCACTGCAGGGCTGGAAAAGGCAGCAGACCTGGGCCCTTAAGTTGAACTGCTCACTCAGCTGGCTGAGAATGTCCAGGAGAGACACCCAAACTATTGAACCCTGATGGAGAGAGCCACCCCACTTCCACATCCTACACCCCCACAGATCAGCAGTATCTTAGGAGCCAGGAGGATGAGTCAAAGGGCCGGAGCACATGCCTGCCCTGGATTGACCCCCACAGATGGAGCCCCAGCAGGGAACGCTCACCAAACCCGGGAAACAGCAGGCCTGAGCACAAACACCCACACAGACACTCTGAGTATTGCCAGGAGTGACCCCAGGCCCCTGAGCACTGCTAGGGAGGCCTCCCCAAGATAGAAAAGACACCTTGGAAAAATGAAATGAATTGGACAGCAGTAACAGACAAAGCATGCACCACAGTCCCGCACTCATATGTGCACCATTTTTTTTTGTTTTATTTATTTTGCTTTTTGGGTCACACCTGGTGATGCTCAGAAGTTACTCCTGGCTCTGTACTCAGGAATCACTCCTGGCAGTGCTCAGGGGACCGTATGGGATGCTGGGGATCAAACCCGGGCCGTACACGTGTAAGGCAAACTCCTAACCTGTTGTACTATTGCCCCAGCCTGTATGGGCACTTTTTAACATATTATCTTCATTGGAATGACAACTGGTGGCCAGGTGAAAGCAGACAGAATTGACTTAGCAGTGAGGTTAAACATCAGGTCTAAAGTAAATTCGCCTGGGGACTGGAGTGATAGCACAGCAGGTAGGGCATTTGCCTTGCACTCGGCCAGCCCAGATTCGATTTCTAGCACCCCATATGGTCCCCTGAGCACCGCCAGGAGTAATTCCTGAGTTCATGGACCAGGAGTAACCCCTGTGCATCGCCAGGTGTGACTGAAAAAGCAAAGAAATAAATAAATTAAATAAAATAAAAAATAATAAAGTAAAGCCGCCGGCCAGTGGCAACACCAGGACTCAGACGTAGAGAAGACGAGTGCCTGGCCATGGGTCACTGATCTATGTGTGTCACCTGAACCTTCCTGAGGGCAGTGTCTGAAACTCTCACACCCCACAGAATCCACCCCGACAGTAGGCATATATGGTGTCGCAATGTGTTGTGATAGTGAATTATCACGATAGCGAATTGTAAGTCTGAGCTGGGTGTGGCCTGTGGGCTGCATACACCTTCTGTGTATCATGTATGGAACACATGTGTGTTTGCATGAATGGCACCAGGCTCCCAGCCTGCTAGCTCAGGCTTTACTGCGGGGAGGCTGTGGAGAGCTTCTGGTTCTCACACACGCACTCGCCCTCTCTGTGAAGTCTGGGACGCCCCATGTGCAGAATCGTCGGCAGGAAGTTGGGGGTGCGACTCTGGCTATGTCTCCTGGAAAGGAAAACAAGCACTAAGGAGCTAAACCCCTTCTCCTGGCTGGGGGGCACCAGAACCAGTCAGTCCCCCAGACCTCTGTACTCTCTGTTTCTCGGCCTCCCAGCCTCCCTCCCCGAGAGGCAAGCCAATCCAGACATAAAAATGTAATACCGAATGTAAATACTAAGTACATGGGAGTTCTAAGTGTCTTTGAAGAGTCTTAGTGAAGAATAAATATGATTTGCATATATTACAGCCGCAAGCATCAGGACTATTATCTTAGTTCTTTAATTAGCAGTATTCCCTTTTAAATTAGTCAGTAAGTGTTTCAGCATACACTTTCAGGTTATTTGACTTGGAATTATCATGGAACAATTCCTAAATGCTGTGTTTAAGATGGGTTCACCTTAACTTTCTTCCCCCCGAGACTTGTTCTGATTTGAATTAAACCACGGTTCCAGCAGCTGTTCGAAGCCGTTTTAATTCCTTTTTGCATTATCACTCGAGTACTGACTGGATCTAGGGAAGGTTTAGATGGGAAGTCTTGGATAAAAAGAGAGCAAAGAATTTCAGTTACCTTAAGTAAATATTTCATAAAGCACTTGAACTACTACCAAATGAAAATTGGATCTTCCTATGAGAACAGGAGAATTATATTAAACTCAATAATTGTTTCTAGTTCCTACATTTTGCTGTTAGGAAGAGCGTATCACACTGGGTCATAGACCAATTCTCAAGAAGGAATCCACCATCAACTGATTTGCAGTAAGGAGGTTCCACTGGGGTACCCCCTGGGTTCCCCTTGAACTCACACTGGGACCCTGGAGTAGAGTCCCTGAAATTGGGCTGAGGTGATAGCACAGTGGGAAGGGTGCTTGCCTCACATGCAGCTGATTCTTTTTCGATCCCTGGCACCACAAAAGGTCTCCTTGAGCCCCACCAGGGGTATCCCTGAGCACAGAGCCAAGAGCAAGCCCCATGGACCACTAGGGGTGGCCCCAAAACAACCAACCCTTAGGGATTTATATTCTGTGGTATAAAGGAGTCAGGAAGCTGTGGGCCAGAGCTGATGATCTGATGACCCACATAATAGCACTGTAGTACTGTAGCACTGTCCTCTCATTGTTCGATTTGCTTGAGCAGGCATCAGTAACGTCTCCATTGTGAGATTTGTTGTTACTCCTTTTGGCATATCAAATACACCATGGGGAGCTTGTCAGGCTCTGCCGTGTGGGCGGGATACTCTCGGTAGCTTGCTGGGCTCTCCAAGAGGGACGGAATCGAACCTGGGTGCAAGGTTAACGCCCTATGCACTGTGCTATCACAACCAGAAAAATTGCCTGTTTCTGCTGTCGGCAGGCTGCACCATCCAAGCCAGTTCTCACCCGCTCTGCCCAGGAGGGTCGCCTGGAAAGCCACATCTCTCCATAGGTAACTGGGCACAGTGTTGCTTTGGGGGAACCAGCCCTCTTCAGCTGACAGATGGTGAACAATGGGTAAACAGACTCCAAGGAAACAGAGGGGCAAGACCTTCCTGGCATTAGACATGGCAATGGTTTTGTCACTATGATGCCAAAAGCAAGGGCAACCATAGAAAAACAGAGGTGAGTGAGACTGCAGCAAACTCGCTCCCTCAAAAAGGGACCAATCAACAATCTGGAAAGGGAAGCCACAGAAGAAAATATTTGCCAGCCATATCACTGATGAAGGTCAGAACACAAGATACACTGAAGCACAAATTATCAGGCTGCAGAATAAGATAATAAGTCACTGACACTGTCACTGTCCTCCGGTTGTTCATCAATTAGCTCGAACGGGCACCAGTAACGTCTCATAATAAATTGTGAGACTTATTGTTACTGTTTTTGGCATATTGAATACATCACGGGGAGCTTGCCAGGCTTTGCCGTGTGGGCGAGATACTCTCGGTAGCTTGCCGGGCTTTCCGAGAGGGGCAGAGGAATCGAACCCAAGTCAGCCGCATGCAAGGCAGACGCCCTATGTGCTGTCAACCCCATTAAAAATGAACAAAGCAGGTCCAAAGGGATAGTACTGGGCATACGACATTTGTAATGCATATAGCTGCGGTAGCTGAGAATTGAATGAACAGTTTCTCGAAAAATATATATATAAATGTGGGCCAGAGATATAGGAGATATAGTACAGTTGGGAGGGCATTTGCCTTTCACCTAGGTTCAACTCCCAGCACCCTATATGGTCCCCTGAGCTCACCAGGAGTGATCCAAGCTCTGTACACCACCCTCCATAATATCTACTATCTCTCCAGCTCTATAATTACTTTTAAAGCCATTTGCTGGTTTGAATCAGATCTTGACTTATTTAATTTTGCACACGCTCCTCTGGTTTTGCTGAATTTTGGTGTCAGTGCCATAATTTCTAGAAACAATATTGTACAGAGTCAGAATAATAGGGCGTTTGTCTTGCATGCTGCCAACCCCAGTTTGATCCCCGGCATCCCATATGGTCCCCTGAGCACTGCCAGGAGTAATTTCTGAGTGCAGGGCTAGAAACCTCACCGGATATGACCAAAACCAAACAAATAAATAAATACAGGATCGTCACAGCCTTACATCCATCTCTGCTCTGAATTCCATCCCCAGGGAAATGCAAGACCACGGGACCGTGTCCAGTTCTGATGGTGTGTCTACTACATTATATATTTTTCTATGTGTTTATAAGGTTGTTCCATGGAAGATTCCTCAGGTTAGTTTAAAGAAAAGGGGAGAATGTGAGGGCGGAACTGATGCCATGAAGTCTCAACGAGGCTTCAGTTTCTGGTTCCCCAGAGCAGGACTTGCAGTTTCTGGTAAGCTCCCAGTTGAGTAATTTGCTGAGATAAGGAATTGGACAGTTGGGTCTGGTCGGTCATGAGGGGGTCACTGAGCCCTCTTTAGAAACTGTTACTAACCATTGTCTAATAGATGACCACTTTTTCAATAGGGCTGATGCTAAAATTAGACCAGTTTATAAATTGCTTCTTAACTCTGAACCCTATATAAACTGCTTGTGATTTGGAGTAAGGGTTCTTGTCAAGACTCCACTGTGTTGAATGAGACTTGGACCTAGCTCGAGTTAGCAATGGCTCGAGCTAGTAATAAAGTTCCTTTGCTTTTGCATTATTGTGTGTGGATTTGGTCTCTCCGCAGTTGGGGATCTGAAACTTGGGCACAACAAATATACCATGTACAAGGACCCTGAGCTGGCTGAAGACACAGTCCAGGGGTTAAGGCCAGTTGAATGCCCGGAACCACAGCTGCTCCCCTGAGCTCGGCCACAGTCACTCACAGAGCCAGGAATAGCCCTTGCCAGGACTGCCTAGTGTGACCTGTTCCCCCTCAACACCCTCCCAACCCCCACCCAAATAAAGGCTAAAGAAGCTCATTCAAGGCACCCTGGGGGCCAAAAAAACATACTGCAAAAAAAAAAGCCATCTGCATTTCTATATTCGTGGCAGCACTATTCACAATAGCCAGAATCTAGAAACAGCCCGAGTACCCCAGAACAGATGACTGGACAAAGAAACTATGGTACATCAACACAATGGAATACTACACAGCTGTTAGGAAAAATGAAGTCATGAAATTTGCTTATAAATGGGTGGAGAGTATCACGCTGAGTGAAACAAATCGGAGGGAGAGGGACAGATACAGAAAAACTGCACTCATTTGTGGAATATATATGGAATATATATATATATATATATATATAACTAGTAAGAGACTAAGGCCAAGGACAGTAGAAGCAAGGGCCAGGAGGGTTGGCCCACCGCTGGAAGCCTGCTACAAGTGGTGGGGGGAAGGGCAGTGAGGCTAGAGAAGCTATGACAGTGATAGATGGAAATGATCACTCTGGACAAGAACTGGGTGCTGGAAGTAGATAAAGGGATAAACAGGATAACCTTTCAGTGCCTGTATTACAAACCATAGTGCCAGATGGAAAGAGAAAGGAGAAAGTGAGACAGAAAAAGAGAGAGGAAGGGATAGAGGAAGGGAGGGAGAGTGAAAGAGGGAGAGGTACAGGGAGGGAGAAAGGGAGAGGAGGAGGAGGAGGAGGAGAAGAAGGAGAAGAAGAAGAAGAGAAAGAGGAAGAGAAAGAGGAAGAGGAGGAAGAGGAATAGGAGTAATAGGAAGAAGAAGAGGAGGAGGAGGAAGAAGAGGAGGAGGAGGAGGATGAGAAGAAGAAGAAGAAGAAGAAGAAGAAGAAGAAGAAGAAGAAGAAGAAGAAGAAGAAGAAGAAGAAGAAGAAGAAAGAAAGAAAGAAAGAAAGAAAGAAAGAAAGAAAGAAAGAAAGAAAGAAAGAAAGAAAGAAAGAAAGACCTGTCCATAGAAGAGGCAGGCCTGGGGGTGAGGGCTGGGGATGGCGGGAGGGAAACTGGGGACACTGGTGCTGGGAAATGTACACTGGTGTTCCAACACCCGTGGGGGGTGTTGGAACACTGAAACCAGTCATGAAAGACTTTGGAACTGCGTATCCTGACAGTGACTCAATAAGACGAAGGCACTGAGGTCAGTGGGGTGAGGAAGGACGAGATGCTCAAGCTCCGGAGGTGCCAAAGGTGGAGAGGAGCAATCTAACTGGGAGTGTGTGGGGCGTGGGGGGTAGACAAACACAGTGGATGCCGCGGCACCCTCCAGGGCTCTGACAGAAAGGGGAGTCAAAGAGGACCCTCACTCTCCGCCCTGAGCCCCTGGTGTCTGCGGCTGAGGACCAGCCAAGAGGTGGTGCTGAAGACCAGACGGACCATCACTTGCCTGCGCCTCTAACGAGAGGTCCGGCAAGGGCACACGCTGTGCCACTTTCAGTGCCGCTCCCCCTGCCCCCCGAAACAATAGAGATCTGATTTGATTCGGTACGTGCAGTTCATCCTCCGCATCCATTTCCAAAAATAGAGCCAGGGACGGGGCGTACTTCCTGCCCCACGAGCCTCCTGAAAGGACAGCGTGTCCCTCCGCATCCCTTGCTGTCCCTCTTTGCAGACAGAGGTGCTCAGGAAATCAGAGGATGCTTGGTCCCAGGGACCTTGAGAAATCTGGGGCGTCACCAACCTCGGCCCGAAACCAGAAGGTGAAAGCAAGCCTGGCTCGGGCACACCCCCGAGGAGGGCACAGGGAGCAGCAGTTTTAGTTGAGGAAATGTCCCGAAGTGACCAGGAGACAGAGATGAGGAGTCGTGGGGGGGGGGGGGGGGGCCGGGGAGAAGCTGATCCCGGAGCGGGCGGGCGGGCGGGCGGCTGCCTGGTGATTAACTGCGGTGTCGGCTCCGCGTCACCAGCCAGTGTCATCTGAGCATCATGTGCTCCCGTGTGCGTCAGGGGCGATGTGTAATCTGAGCATCCCGCAACGCACGGGCTCGGAATATTAAAGACGCGCGCGCGCCTCGGCCCGCCCGCCCAGTTACTAAGATGCAGATGTCACGGGCTGATTAAAAACTACTCCGTGGCAAATATTCCATTTGCCGCTGAGATGAAAATTAATAGACACCAGCCAGACGACATTTATATCAGCCTGACAGCTCCTGGGGAGGGACCGCCACGCGCGCGCTCGCTCCATCATTTTCCCCCCTACAATGTGCAAAGGAGCCAAGGTGAGCGCGCACCTCCCGGCGGCTCCCACGGTCTCTTCTCAGCGCCGCCGCCTGCCCTCATCCTTGGCAGACACAGGATCCAGGGACCGCGGACCTTTATTATTATTATTATTATTATTATTATTATTATTATCATCATCATCATCATCATCATTATTCCAGAAAGAAAAACGCGCTTTTCTGCTGCTGACTCATGCTTATGCTTACATCCTGGGAATTAATCCCAAAGGGTGAGGGGTGATGGCAAAGGCGTCAAGTCTCCGCGGGACTGGGAAGTGACCGTGGGGGAGGGACACGCTTATTGGTCACAAAAGCCTAGCGAGCGTGAAGGACAGAGTAGCTCAGGAGGCTGTGCCAAGGGGCAGGGATGGGAAGGCAGAGGTGAAACCGGAACTCACTCTCCCCTTCCCCCTTCCCTCCCCTCTCCCCTCATCCTATCTTACTCCTGTAGGTCCAGCTGCACCAAGGTGGTTTGTCCCGAGCTGTGGAAGCTTCAGAAAGGGCCAGCACTCTTGCAAACCTGGGCCTTGGCTACAGAGAAGAATGTTTTGCTTGCTATATTTAAAGAGAGTTTAAAATATGCAATGTGAAATATTTGCTGTCTATTCCCACAGTACGCAATCTCCTTGAGGAAGGAGAGTAAAGAAAACACTCCTCCAGAGGAGACAGACATTGCAGGGCGGGTAAGGCACTTTGCCTTGCATGCTGCTGACCTGAGTTCAATCCCAGGTCCCACATACAGGGCATAGGGAACTGCCAAGAGGGATCCCTGAGCACTGAGCAGGAGAAAGCACTGAGCACTGCTGAGAAAGAGAGGAAGGGACGAAGGGAAGGAAGGAAGGAAGAAAGGAAGGAAAGAAGGAGGGAGGGAAGGAAGGAAGGAAGGAAGGAAGGGAGGGAGGGAGGGAGGGAGGGAGGAAGGAAGGAAGGAAGGAAGGAAGGAAGGAAGGAAGGAAGGAAGGAAGGGTGACTGACACTGCTGGGCAGGTGAGTCCTGCGTGTCCTGCAGACCCGCCATTTGAGTCTGATCCAGCAGCCCCGAAGCTGAGAGGGAGCCTGGCACAATGCCACAACAGTGAGACCTGACACACCAAAACCCAGTGAGCGTGAGCTGGGTTGCCCACATAGCACTGGTGGCCCCCAAACCCCACTGCGCGTGGCCCCAGCACCAGGGTAGGATTCGCCTCTGAGCACCCCAGCTATGACCCAAAGCCACACAGAGCAAGAAGTATGTGAGTCTCGACAGCTCCGCCAAGTGGGACTCTCCATGGTCACCACAAAAACAGCACTAATGGGGGGCTGGAGCAGGTAGGGCATTTGCCTTGCACACAACCAACCCGGGTTCGATTCCCAGCATCCCATATGGTCTCCCGAGCACCACCAGGAGTAATTCCTGAGTGCATGAGCCAGGAGTAATCCCTGTGCATCACCAGGTGCAAACCAAAAAGAAAAATAAATAAATAAATAAATAAAAGCACTAACAGGACCAAAAATTTAAAGTAGTGGTTTTCCTCAACAGGGAAAAAAAAATATTTAACAAATTAATCACAGGAATCCTGAATTTATGAAACCCTGAACTTGATCAATTTTTAAAAATTTTTATTAGTGAGACATCATGAGGTACAGTTGTAGACTTACAAATTTTTGTGCTTGGGTTTCGATTATACATTGATCAAATACCCATCCCTCCACCAGTGCCCATTTCCCACCATCACGGATCCCAGTATCCCTCCCACCGCCCATCCCCCCATCCCACCCTGCCTCTGTGGTAGGGCATTCCCTTTTGTTCTCTCTCTCCTATTGGGTGTTGTGGTTTGCAAAAGAGGCAATGGGTGACAATCATGTTCGGTCTATAGTCTACTTTCCACATGCTTCTCCCATCCTGGGAGGATCCTCCCAACACCTTTATTTGGTGTTCCCTTCTCTATCTGAGCTCCCTTTTCCCCTAGCATGTGTGGTTGATCAATTTTTTAATGCCCCAAATATTTTGTTTTGTTTTGGGGGGCCATGTCCAGCACTGTTTAGGGCCTACTCCCAGCACGGAGATCAGGAGGTGGCCAGGCTCCTGACAAACATACACTCGGCCCCTTGAGCCATCTCTCTGCCCCTGAACTTGACAAAGTCTGACAAGTAAAACCAAGCACATACATTCAGAACAAGGAAGGTAGTACAATAGGTGGGGTGCCGGCCTTACACATGGCAGACCTGGGTTTGATCCCCAGAATCCCGTCTGGTCCCCCAAGCTCTTCCTGAAGTGAGAGACATCAGGTGTGACCCAAAAACCAAAATATTAAAAAAAGAAAATAAACACGCTCGTTAAAAATGAAAAACATGGGGCTGGAGTGACAGTATAGTGGGTAAAGGCATTTGCCTTGCAAGCTGCCGACCCCGGTTCGATTCCCAGCATGTATCCCATAGGGTCCCCCGAGCAACGCCAGGAGTAATTCCTGAGTGCAGATCCAGGAGTAACCCCTGTGTAACACCAGGTGTGACCCAAAAAGAAAACAAATTAAAAATAAAAAACGTCTAAAGCCCGAGATAACACAGTGGACGAGGCCCTGGCTTTCTGTGTGGCTGACCTGGGTTCAATCTTTGGCACTACATATGGATCCCTGAGCACTGCCAGTAGTGATTCCTGAGCACAGACCCAGGAGTAGGCCCTGAGTACAGCTGTTATCAAACCCCTTCCCAAATAAAAATAAAATAATTTTTTAAGTCTAAATAAAAACAAATTCCAAATGTAATGATCACGGTAACGGTCACGGTCCTCCCGTTGTTCATCGATTTGCTTGAGCGGACCCAGTAACATCTCCATCGTGAGACTTGTTGTTACTGTGTTTGGCATATTGAATACATCACGGGTAGCTTGCCAGGCTTTGCCATGCGGGTGAGATACTCTCGGTAGCTTGCTGGGCTCTATCCTTGAAAAAAAAAACAAACACAAAGATCCAATAAATAACACATACCAGCAAGTACGTGAAAAGACAAACATCATCACCCATCCTAGAGATCTGTGAATTCAAATACAAGTAAAGGGCCGGAGAGAAAGGACAGCGGCTGATTTGTTTTTCATCGCCGGTACCCTCTACAGTTCCGCAAGTGCCACCAGGAGTGATCTCTGAGCACAGAGCCAAGAGTAAGCCCTGAGCCCTAAGCCCTAAGCCCTGGTGTGGCTCTAAAACTCCACAAATAAACAAAGATGAACAATTGCAGCTCCCTTCAACTGTGTGGTTGAATCCGATGAAATATCGAATCAGATTAGTACATAGTGTTCCCGGTCAGGATGAGAGTCCTTTGGGAGTAACTTGCTGAGAATGATTGCTATGTTCTCAATAGCTCAACTAAGGGAGAAATAATTCTCAGCATCGAGGGTGGGGTGTGGGGGATGTGGAGGGAGGGGTGGGGAAAGAGAAGAGGGCTAATGTTGTTCCTACTCTACCCATCTCCTGTAACCTGGGTGTGTAAAGAATGGAGTTGGTTAGGGGGCTGGAGTGACAGCACAGCGGGTAGGGCATTTGTCTTGCACGTGGCCAACCTGGGTTCGATTCCCAGCATCCCATATGGCCCCCTGAGCACTGCCAAGGGTGATTCCAGAGTGCAGAGCCAGGAGTAACCCCTGTGCATCACCAGGTGTGGCCCCGTCCCCAAAAAATAGGAATAGAGTTGGGTTCTGTATAAAATCTCCGGGGGTGGGCCAGGTGGAGGCCCCGATGGCTCTTCCCCTAACCGCCTGGGTTCAGGTGGGTCTGGCTATTGGGGAAGATGGTGGATAAAACGAGGGCCAAGCCAGCTGATTGATCAGATGTCATATATTCCATCTCATCTCCTTTCACTCCTGTCTCTCTGTCTCTCCTTTTCTCCAAGTCCCTGATCTGGAACCCCTTTCTCCTTATCACTCTGGCTCTGGATCCTGATCCTCCAGTCCACTCTTACAGTCTAGTTAAATCCCAAAGCCATGAGGGGCTGGATTTACACATAGGTGTGGCCACAATCAAAAAGTTAAAGTTCTTTCCTTTAGGGGATGCTGCTTCTAGGACAGATTCTCTTTCAGCAGGACGACTCACCCAAGGGCCGGATCCCATGGGTGTGTTTCTCCTCTCCTTGTCCAACAAACATATTACTGTATCACTGTCATCCTGTTGTTCATCAATTCCCTCAAGCAGGCCCCAGTAACGTCTCCTTTGTCCTAACCCTGAGATTTTAGAAAGTGCCACATTCAAGGCTCTTTCAGGGTCAGGAGAATGAGGCCCATCATTGTTACTGCTTTTTGGCATATTGAATATGCCATAGGGAGTTTGCCAGAACCTGCCGTGTGGGCAGGATACTTTTGGTAGCCTGCCAGGTTCTCCAGAGTAAGAACTAGGTAATAAGATGTCACGTGGCTGCAAATGTGGCCACGCACTTCCGGGAGCTGGGTTTTATAGTTTCTGGGTCTTGGCTGTTGATGGGATTACATGGCTCCGGGGGCAGTTGGTGGATGTAACGCCTACATACTGGAAGATGGGGGATCTGAGTGGAGGAGGCCCAGTCCCGATCCAAGCAGGCTTAGAGATCTAAGCCCCGGGTCCCGCACACCTGGGTTCCTCTGCCTGTTCCTTCATGTTTGAGGCTCGTCAGAACGTGTGTAGAGTGGTCTTAAGCATGGCTGTGGCTGGAACCGGAGGTCTTCAGCTGCCGGGGCTCTGCTCGGGGCAGGGAGAGAAACTTAACCCGCCCTCCTCCAAGGGGCCATAGAAGCATTCATAAGATTAATCATTTTGTATGGACACAGTCACTGTCACTGTCTTCCTGTTGTTCAATGATTTGTTTGAGCGAGCCCAGTAACGTCTCCATTGTGAGACTTGTTGCTGCTGTGTTTCACATATCAAATACGTCATGGGTAGCTTGCCAGGCTTTGCCGTGTGGGCGAGATACTCTAGGTAGCTTGCCGGGCACTCCGAGAGGGGCGGAGGAATCAAACCCGGGGTCGGCCATGTTGGCTGCTTGCAAGGCAAATGCCCTAACCACTGTGCTATCGAGATGCATTAATCTTATAGAATTGCTCTCCTGGGGTCATCCCAATCTCAGACTACAGTGCTCAGGTCAGATTAATCTTTCCTATCCCTAGCAGTGTCCTAGTCTCATCATTACTTTCGGATCATTTGTCCATGATCAAGCTCTTAACTTATAGTTAAGAATTGCAGCACTTTGGCCAGGCCCATCTCGATGCCAGGGTAGCACATAGCTTACCACTTGCCCCAGTTCCATCCAGTCACTCGTCAGGACCATGTTTTGGGGGGTGTCAGGGAGTGAGGGCTGGAGCTATAGCACAGCGGGTAGGGCGTTTGCCTTGCACACGGCCGACCGGGCGACCCGAGTTTGATTCCTTTGCCCTTCTCGGAGAGCTGGCAAGCTACCGAGAGTATCTCGCCCGCATGGCAAAACCTGGCAAGCTCCCCGTGACATATTCAATATGCCAAACACAGTAACAACAAGTCTCACAATGGAGACGTTACTGGGCCCGCTCGAGCAAATCGATGAACAATGGGAGAACAGTGACAGTTACAGTGAAAGGAAGTGAGGACAACTGAGGCTTAATTTAAGAAAGCAGATGCCCAGCAATGACTAATATTCGAAGCCAATAAATCCCCAAGTTACAAAAGCATAATTTTGTGTTCTTGTGTCTATACAAAAGGACACTGCTTCTTTTTTACTTTTAAAAATTTTTATTGAATCACCGTGAGATAGTTATAAGCTTTCATATTTGGGTTACAATCAGACAATCAAACACCCATCCCTCCACCAGTGCACATTCCCCACCACCAATATCCCCAGTATACCCCCCCTTTCCCACCCTCCCTCTGCCTCCATGGCAGACATGACTCCCCACAATCTCTCTCTACTTTTGGGCATTATGGTTTGCATTACAGACCCTGAGAGGTTACCATGTTTGATCCTTTATCCACTTTCTGCATACATCTCCCACCCCGACTGATTCCTCCAGCCATCTTTTTCTTAGTGATCCCTTCTCTATTCCAGCTGCCTTCTCCCCTTGCTTATGAGGCAGGCTTCCAGCTATGGAGCAATCTATCTGTCCCGTGTATTTTTTATCCTTAGGTGTCGGTCTCATGTTATGTTGTCTTATACAAAAGAGTGCTGAAAAGGACATTACTTTAAAGTAAACTATTCAAAAGACATAAGGAGAGGAGAAAGGCAATATTAACTTCCAATACAAGTTCAGTGTCCTTCACTTAATCACTTAACTTCCCGTTAGTCGTCGATTTGCTCGAGCGGGCGCCAGTAACGTCTCCATTTGTCCCTGTCGCGTGCTAGTGTAGCCCAATGGCATCTCTTCGCTCCGGGAACATGGAGGGCCTCAAACCGATCGTTCATGACCTTGACAAAGAAGTCTGACCATCTGGTAGGTGGGCGGCCACGCGGTCTCTTGACATCCCGTGGAATCCAATCAGTAACAGCTCTAGTCCAACGGTCGTCTTTAAATCTCATTACGTGACCAGCCCATCTGATTTTCGACACCTTGGCAAATGAGACAGCGTCCCTGATCCTTGATCGTCGACGGATGTCAGAACTCCGGATTCGTTCTCTCATTTGAGTGAAACGTGATATTCCAAGCATAGCTCTTTCTATTCTTCTTTGGGAGACCTGAATGGCGTTCTCATCTTGTTTGCGTAGGGCCCAGGTCTCTGAGGCATATGTTAATGCAGGAAGAACAGTGGAATCAAAGAGATGTGCCCGGAGCCGGAGGTTCTTCGTCCTCTTAGCTATTTCTTCGACATAAGCTATTTCTTTCAAAAGACATAAGGAGAGGAGAAAGGCAATATTAACTTCCAATACAAGTTCAGTGTCCTAGAAAGATCTAACCTTAAAATTAACAGAATCTGATTAGGGGAAAAAGCTGATTAACTGGTTGGGGAAGAGAGCATAGAGAAGTGGTCACAGATAAACAAAAGAAAGGAATGACTCTGGAACACTTTGATGGGTGTAACCCGATAAACCTAAGCTCCTTGTGGAGAAAGGACAAAGCAATGTTATCCTACAGGTCCCATTTTGCTTTGTGCACTAATCTGAGTGTTTATTATTTCTATAATAACCCTTTGGGCTGGAGCAATAGCACAGCGAATAGGGTATTTGCCTTGCATGTGACTGACACAGGTTCGATTCCTCCATCCCTCTCAGAGAGCCCAGCAAGCTACTGAGAGTATTCCGCCCACATGGCAGAGCCTGGAAAGCTCCCTATGGCATATTTGATATGCCAAAAGAGTAACAACAAGTCTCACAATGGAGACATTACTGGTGCCCACTCGAGCAAATTGATGAACAATGGGAGGACAGTATTACAGTGCAATAACCCTTAAGTATAAAACATTTTGCTTGTTTTTTTTTTTTTACTTTTTGGCTATGCACAGGGGTTACTCCTGGCTTTGCACTCAGGAATTACTCCTGGCGGTGCTCAGGGGACCAAATGGGATGCTGGGAATCAAACCTGGGTCGCCATGTGCAAGGCTAACACCCTACCCACTGTACTATCGCTTTTAGCCCCCAAAACATAATTTTTATGTGTGGGTAAATTCACAAAGAGGGACTTCAAAAGCTTGGTGGAACCCTGAAGATCCTTTGCAGTGATTCCTTAAATCGTTGAATTGAGTCTTCAAATCCAACCTCGAGATTCATTCTTTGGACCTGCGTGGATTAGCACATAGTCTCATGGTCAGTAAATGCATGCCTGTCTATTGAGCCCACGAATGTTTACTGAAGGCCTTTACTGTGGACCAGTCATTTCGCAGAACATAAAGAAGACAAAGGGCACATCTGTGCTCCTTGGGGGAATTTATAACCAAGGGAAGCAAAAGGACGTTTGAGTGCCAAACTCTGTGAACCCCATACTTCTTGTATGTCATTTCACATTTTCTCATAATATTCTCTCAGGAATTCGTTCCTTAAATCAGGGCTTAACATCAAACTGAGTTTGGAATGACCTGCGGACACCCCCCCCCCCCCCCCCCCCCCGCCTCCCAGGACCTCAGCAAGGCAGGGTCCTCCTAGCCCTGGGGAATCCTGCCAACCCTCAGCCCACTTCACTAGTGCATAGGGAAGCTCTTCCCTGTTCTGGGGCCTCACCATCCTCTTCCTCAAAGCTTCCTTGATGATCAAGATAAAAGCAAAACCCTAGGGGTGCCCTTTAATTGCTCTTCTCCACTCACACAGCCTGGTGTTCTTTTGAACCCTTTGCTCCTTTGAAAATAACCTTAGGAAGAGCTGTAAACCGTGGGTATTGATCTCTGGCTATAAATTGGAGAGCAAATTTGGAGGCAAAGGCAGAGCAAAACATTGTAATGAAGACAAATCTTGGGGCCAGAGAGACAGCACCGTAGATAGGGCGTTTGCCTGGGTTCCATCTCGGGAATCCCATATGGCCCCCCCAAGCACTTCCAGGTGTAATTCCTGGGTGCATTACCAAGAGTAATCCCTGAGCGTCGCTGGGTGTGACCCAAAAAGAAAAAACAAATTAAAAAATAAAGTAGCTGCTCTTAAAAAAAAAAAAAAAATCTAGTCATTGTATAATCGAAACCCAAGCACAAAAATTTGTAAGTCTACAACTGTACCTCATGGTGTTTCACTAATAAAAATTTTAAAAAGATAAGATTGTTGTGAAAAATATTAATTTTATAGCAAAATAAGGTCAAATAAAAAATTTGAATATTTAAAAAAAATCTAGAACCTTAAGGGGACCCGAGTGAGAGGCAGCAGGCACTTTGGGACATTGCCTTTCTATCACTATTTATTTTGTCTGGAATAGAGCTCTCCTGATGGGCTAATGCCCCCGGGAAGAAGGGGCAGCCGAAAGAGCTCTTGGGCTCATCTGTGGGAATTTCCACTTTCCTTAGAGCAAACCTCCACTCCTGGTCACTGAAGAATTCCTGGAGGAGGAGGATTTATCAGCGTGCCTGATGGGCGCCTCGGCCAAGCATCCATCTTCTGTGACTAATGCTGGTGACAGCGACCCTTCGATCTGTGTCATCTGAACTCAGCTGAGAAGCTGCTTTCTTCCTCTACTGAGTGACGCCACATGCTGTGTTCCCAGAGAGGAAGGTGGCCCGGGGGAGTTTCTGGAGGGGGCCTTTGCTCCAACAGTGGAGAAGCAGGTGTCAGAGTCACAGCAGAGTGGGAGGAACTTACTTGCCTTGCCTACAGCCAACCTGGGTTCCATCCCGCCCCCAAGCTCTGCCAGGAGGGATCCCTGGGCACAGAGACAGGAGTAAGACCTGAGTACCACCAGGTGGGACCCAAATAAAAAGAGGAAAAAAAAGAAGAAGAAGAAAAACAAGTAAGTCCCAACTCATTGTGGGATTCAGTAGTTCTTTGCTCTATTGTGTAAAGGGGGTCAGGGAGTACATAAGAAATATAAGCTCAATTAAATAGAAGCTTTGAGCTCTTATCGCTCCTCATTGCATATGGTGGGGCTGGAGCGATAGCACAGTGGTAGGGCATTTGCCTTGCACGCAGCCTGCCAGGCCGAGCCGGGTTCAATTCCTCCGCCCCTCTTGGAGAGCCTGGCAAGCTACCGAGAGTATCTCACCCGCAGGCCAAAGCCTGGCAAGCTACCCATGACGTATTCAATATGCCAAACACAGTAACAACTGTCACAATGGAGATGTGTTACTGGGACCGCTCGAGCAAATCGATGAACAATGGGAGGACAGTGACAGACAGTGGCAGTGCATATGGTTTGCTGTATGTTTCTGAAATCTAACTCAGAGCTCTATTATTTCTACCCAGAAGTGCCTTAGCTCCGAAGGCTGTTGGAATGGGCACAAACCAAAGCAGAAAGAGAAGCTGCCAAAAAGACACATGACTTAGCAAGAAAGCAGTTGGCACACTGTGACATCTAATTCATATGAAAAGAAAATGGGTAGGATCATACAAAAAAAAAAGGAAGGAAGGAAGGAAGGGAGGGAGGGAGGGAGGGAGGGAGGGAGGGAGAGAGGGAGGGAGGAAGGGGATCTATCTCACACCAGGTAAAAAAGATGAACAAGAACATAAGTCGTGGATGTTAGACCTAAAACAGTAAAACATGTTAGAGAAAAAACATATGCAATATACTCCCCAGTAGTGACTTCAGTGATGTGTCTGGGGACTAGATGCCAGTGGTGAGAGAAACAAAAATAAAAATAAACAACTGAGATTACATCAAACTAAATGGCTTCTGCACAGTGAAAGAAACAATCAATAGAAATGAAAAAGCATGCTCCTGCATGAGAAGAAAATGGTACATCGTATCTCCAACAATGGGCTAATATTCGAGGCATCTAAAGAAATGAAACTCAACAACGATAGGACAGACAACCCCATCAGGAAATGGGAAGATGAGACAGTCACTTCCCCAAGGAAACAAATATACGGCCAACAGGTACTTTGTAAAACTGCTCAGCTCAGAAGCCAGAGTGGCAGTTCCGTGGGTAGGGAGGGCATTTACCTGCTACTTTATTGTTCAAGTCTTCTATTTCTAGGAGTTTCTTTGTAGAGTCTTTGGGGTTTTCTAAGTAAAGTGTCTGGGGCTGGAGGACAGTTCAATCCCTGGCATCCCATATGGTCCTCTCAGTATTGCCAGGAGTGATTCCTGAGTGCAGAGCCAGGAGGAACCCCTTGAACACTGTCAGACGTGACCCAAAAACAAAACTAAACAAAACAAAAACCTAAGTATAGTAACATGTCACCTGCAGAAGAGTGAGGGTTTGACTTCTATTCCAATCTGCATGCCTTAATATCTCTCTCCTGCCTAATTTCTATGTCCAGGATTTCCAGTACTGTATTATCGAATAATACCTGTGAGAGCAGGAACCCTGTCTGATGCCTGATCTTAGAGGGAGGGGCTTCCTCTCCCACACTGGCCCCCACCCCAGTATATTTGCTTTGGGCTCATAGTAAATGTCTTTAAGCTAAGAAAAGTCCCTACAGCTCTAGTTTTTCTGAGTGTTTTTATCACAAATTCAGTGTAGAATTATTGTCAATTGCTTCTCTGTATCTATCAATATGAACAAACTGATAATGTATATGAAATAAAAGTTATATTGCTCCAAAGTGGAGGTAGTGTCTCATTCACCTGACCCTGAAGGCTTCACCGACATGGCAGCACTGAGAAGGATGAAAAAGGAGAGGCTGATAAAATCTCAAGGCCGAACTAGGCTGCCACAACGAAGGAAGACAAAAATGATCGTCTGTACTTTCAATGCACGTACGCTAGCATCAGATGCATCCATCGAGGACCTGTACGAATGATCAAGTACGACATCATTGGTCTGACTGAGACAAGAAGGCACGAATCTCACCATGCCGTTTTCGACACTGGAGAAGAATTGTTCCTCGGAACATGCGATAAAAGAGGTGTTGGAGGCGTCGGTGTCCTTGTCAACACAAACTTGGCCAAGAGCATTGATTCATTCGAATGCCTAACAACCCGAATCGGACGTTTACATTTGAATAGATGTGGCTCACTGCCTGCAGTTTCTATCTTCGTTGTCTATGCACCAACATCTCATTATGATGAAAGAGAAATCAAGAAGTTCTACATGGAGCTGGAGAAGTTCTATAAAGAAGACCACACCTTCTACAAGATCATTGTGAGTGATTTTAATGCCAAGATAGGACCGAAAAGATCAGCTGAAGAACTTCACATCGGGACCCATGGCCTAGAATGGAATGAACAGGGTGAGAGACTGTCTGAGTTCATCATGTCGACCAAGACCATTCATGGTAACTCACAGTTCCAGAAGGCAGAATCTAAACGTTGGACATGGGAGTCTCCCGGTGGACGATTCCACAACGAAATAGACCACATCATATTCAATCGACGGTTTTGCCTGACCGATGTCGCTGTTGTCCCAAAATTCCGAACGGGATCGGACCACCATCTCCTTCGTGCAAAATTCTACTTCACAGAGCGGGGAGAAAGGGCTGCAAAGTTTAAAAAGAGAACTCCCAGAACGACAACCAACTGGGAGCTCTTTGGCACTATTGCGGCAATATGAACAAACTGATAATGTATATGAAATAAAAGTTATATTGCTCCAAAGTGGAGGTAGTGTCTCATTCACCTGACCCTGAAGGCTTCACCGACATGGCAGCACTGAGAAGGATGAAAAAGGACATTGTTGACAACATTGACGAGGAATACGATCGACAGGTTCAGCACCTTCATGATTGTGCGAGGAACGCCAAGAGAGAGATAGCCACAAAAAGTCGCCTATCTTCGAAAACTCTTGAGCTTATTCGCCAACATGGTTTGGCGCATGCCTCAGGCAACCGCAAGCTAACGTCCGAGCTCGCAAAGCAGTGCAGAGATGCGATCAAGGAAGACCTCAAAGAGAGAAGAGCAGAAGTGCTGGTAGATGCGGCAGAATCCGGGAAAAGTATTCGTAACGCCCGCCTGTCCTTCGCCAACTACAAGACCAAGATGACTGCCCTCCAACGTCCTGATGGATCCATCACATCCTCCAGAACGGCAGTCATGGAGAAGATTATCCATGACTTCTACTCAAATCTCTTCGATAGCCATGTCCACTTGCAGACATACCAAATTCCACAGGATGGATATGTCGTTCCCAATGTTCTCCCTTCTGAAATCCAACACACCATTTCGTCGGTAAAGAAATGAACAGCACCCGGCCCAGACAAGGTCAGACCTGAACACCTGAAGAACCTGCCATCAGTACTCATCAATACACTGGCTCGGCTCTTCACACGCTACCTGTCTGAATGCAAGGTTCCGTCCCAATGGAAAACCAGCAGGACCGTACTACTGTTCAAAAAGGGAGACATCCATGACATTGGCAACTATCGCCCGATCTGCCTATTGTCTGTCATCTACAAGTTGTTCACTCGAGTCATCCTAAAAAGGATTGGCAGAACACTAGATGAAGGACAACCATGCGAGCAAGCCGGGTTCCGCAAAGGATTCAGCACCATCGACCATATCCACACGATAACCAAGCTCATTGAGGTTTCTCGGGAGTTCAAGATGCTGCTCTGTTTAACGTTCATTGATTTAAAGAAGGCCTTTGATTCTGTTGAGACACTGGCTCACAGTCATTGAAGCCCTAGCCAATCAGGGCATTCAAGCCCAATACATCAAGATCCTCCGTGAGCTGTATTGCAGATTCACTACCAGGATCTCACCATTCTACAAAGAAGTAATCATTGATGTCAAGAGAGGGGTCCAGCAGGGTGATACCATTTCACCGAAACTCTTCAGTGCCACCCTCAAGAACATCATTCGACGACTGGAATGGGAAGGAATGGGAGTGAAGATAGATGGTCGGCAACTACACCACCTCCGCTTTGCTGATGACATTGTTTTAATAACACCAAACATCAGCCAAGCGGCACAAATGCTGGTCGACTTTGACCGGGTGTGTGGAAAGGTAGGACTACAGCTGAATCTTACGAAGACAATGTTTATGAGAAACAGCCTCGTTCCTGACACCCCATTCGCTCTCAAAGGAAGGACCATCTCCGAATGCAACAGCTATGTGTACCTAGGTCGAGAGGTCAACATGACAAATGACCTGGCACCCGAGGTGCGCAGGAGGAAGAGAGCGGCTTGGAACGCCTTCAAGAACGTCGAAGAAATAGCTAAGAGGACGAAGAACCTCCAGCTCCGGGCACATCTCTTTGATTCCACTGTTCTTTCTGCATTAACATATGCCTCAGAGACCTGGGTCCTATGCAAACAGGATGAGAATGCTATTCGGGTCTCCCAAAGAGGAATTGAAAGAGCTATGCTTGGAATATCACGTTTCACTCAAATGAGAGAAAGAATCCGTCAACGATCAAGAATCAGGGACGCTGTCTCGTTTGCCAAGGTGTCAAAAATCAAATGGGTTGGTCACGTAATGAGATTTAAAGACGACTGCTGGACTAGAGCTGTTACCGACTGGATCCCACGGGATGTCAAAAGACCGCGTGGCCGCCCGCCTACCAGATGGTCAGACTTCTTCATCAAGATCATGAACGATCGGTTTGAGGCTCTTCATGTTCCCAGAGCGAACAGATGCCATTGGGCTACACTGGCACGAGACAGGGACGAATGGAGACGTTACTGGCGCCCGCTCGAGCAAATTGCCGATTAACAGGAAGTTAAGTGATTAAGTTAAATGATTGCTCCAAAGATATATTAAAGGTTTGTGAAAAGATGCTCTATATCACTTATAGTCAAAGAAATGCAAACCAAAATAACAACGAGATATCACTTCACACAAGTGAGACTGGCATACTGTCCTCCCATTGTTCATCAATTTGCTCGAGCGGGCCCAGTAACGTCTCCATCGTGATACTTTGTTGTTACTGTGTTTGGCA
Source organism: Sorex fumeus (assembly GCF_029834395.1). NCBI lineage: Eukaryota > Metazoa > Chordata > Mammalia > Eulipotyphla > Soricidae > Sorex > Sorex fumeus. Next base: position 6,489,430 of record NW_026606062.1, read on the forward strand.
TATCGAATACATCACAGGGAGCTTGACAGGCTTTGCCGTGCGGGTGAGATAGTCTCGGTAGCTTGCCGGGCTCTCCGAGAGGGGCGGAGGAATCAAACTTGGGTCGGCCATGTTGGCTGCGTGCCCTACCACTGTGCTATCGCTTCATGCATCACAAAGAATAGAAACAACCAGTGGATCTGGGGAAAAATGGACGCCCAATCACTGCTGGTCAGAATGTCCACTGGTCCAGCCATTTTTCCCCCTATACCACTGTTATTTGAAACACAAATAAGTATTTCTCTTTCTGCAATGGAAAATGTTTCAAGTAATGTTGAACATAAATCACTGACTAATACAAAGGTTTCAAATATGAAATAAAATTACTTTAAAAAAAAAAGCAAAATAATAAGATTACATACAAAAGGGTTTTGGAGTCTTGAAGCCAATGCCAAACATGAAATGAATAGAAAAATCTGTGGTGGAACCAGAACATTCCACCCTGCTTGATTCAGTCATTTTGGGGAAACAATATAGATATGGAAACTATTCAGAAGAATAGGATTTGAGCTTTTATCTGACCCAGAAAATGAACTTCTTGGAATCTACTCTCAGGACCCAAAAACTCTATTTCAAAAAGACATTTTGCATTCTTATGCTCATTGTAGCACTATTCACAATAGCCAGTATCTGGAAACATCCCAAGTGTCCGAGAACCGATGATTGGATAAAGAAACTATAGTGTATATACATACAACAGAATACTACTGGGCTTTAAGAAAAACTGAAATCATGCAATTCGCAGCACATGAATGAATCTGGAAATTATTACACTGAGTGAAGTTAGTCAGGAGAGGAACAGACACAGAATAATCCCTCTCCTGGGTGGGTCATAAAGAAACACAGCAGGGAATGACAAAGGTCCAAAGGCAACAGGAACTAAGCGTTGGACTTCAGTAGGAAGCTTCCTACAGAGGAAGGGGGGGGGGGGGGCGGGGAACGATGGGGGGGGGGGAGAGAGAGAGAGAGAGAGAGTGTGTGTGTGTGTGTGTGTGTGTGTGTGTGTGTGTGTGTGTGTGTTGTTGGAACGTTTTATGCGTGAAACCCTACCATTAGATTTTTTTTTTTGTAAATCACAGTATCTAAAACTTAACAAAAATAAAATAGATAAACTGAGATTGCTAAGAGGAAGAGAATGAAAAGTGGACAGAGACTCAAATATTTCTAAGACATGATCAAGTACCCAAAAACATGCACAAGAGTTACAAAGGAGAGAAGACAGTATTTGACGGTATTTGAAGAACTTTTTGGATGAGAACTTTCCAACTTGGTATTCTGCATGTCCAAAAACTTAATTCCAAATAGAATAAACTAAAGATAGCCATGCCTAATCACGCAATTTTTTTATATAAACAAAGGTAACTTAATTTATTATATCCGTTATTAAAGAAATATTAAAGTGAATCTTTAGACTGAAATGAAAGGACAACAAACAGTAGCCTAAATTCATAAAAAAAAAAAAGACCACTAGTTTAAAAAACAAGCAAAAAAAAAACCCCACTTAAATGAGCCACTGTAAAGTATAATGCAAAAGAGAAAGCACTGTAGCACTGTCCTCCCATTGTTCATCGATTTTCTCGATCCGGCCCAGTAAAGTGTCCATTGTGAGACTTGTTGTTACTGTGTTTCGGCATATCAAATACATCGTGGGTAGCTTGCCAGGCTTTGCCGTGGTGCAGGCCAGATACTCTCAGTAGCTTGCTGGGCTCTCCGAGAGGGGCGGAAGAATTGAACTCGGGTTGGCCGTGTGGGCCATGTGCAAGGCAAACTACCCGCTGTGCTATCACTCCAGCCCTCAAAAGAGAAAAGAATTACAAAAAGAACAAAACTAAAAAAGTAAAGCATAACAAAATGAATAAAATACTAGAATTTTTGTTTGTTTGTTTGTTTGTAACTCTTCCACTCAATTCAATAGTATACTGGAATGGAATTTAAAGGGGTGATAGTGATACTTATTTAACAAAAAAGAAGGCAACAACATAGCAAAAGAAGAAAGCAAAACTAGAGATACAAACCGGAAAATGGCAGACAAAAATACTACCTGACTGGTAATTACACATTATACTAAATGTAAATGAATTAAATACTCCAATAAAAAATAGAATTGATAGAATAGGATTTTATCTTCCTCTTTTGGATGGGAGGGTGGTGGTTAAATGGGCTGATTTGGGGCCACACCTGGCAGTAGTTGGCGTCATTTCCATCTCTGTGTATGGGGGTTACTCGTGGCAATGGGTAGGAAACCATGCAGTGCCTGGGATCGAACCAGGGTCAGTCACATGCAAGACAAGCACTTTAGCTCCTTAACCCCTGTTCTGTATCTCAGGGCCAAAATTATGCTTGCTTTTTTTTTTTTTTTGGATTATGAGCTAGCAAGACTGTCTGTAAGTGATGAACTTTATAGACATAAGGACATAAAAAGCTTAGAAGTAAAAGTATAGAAATAAATTAACCAAGTAACAATGAGGAGAGAACAAGATTGAACATTAGATGAAATAGACTTTACAGCCAAAACAAATGTTTTTAGGAGCAAAATACATATTTTAATGACACAGGCTAAATCCATCAGGAATACATAGAGAGTTACAAACATCTGTGAACCTAGCAACAAAAGTCCCAAAATGCATGAAGCAAACATACAGCAGACAATGGATAACTACACAACAGTTGGGGATTTTAGAGCCCCATAACAGAAGATTCAACGGGAAAAAGAAAAACTAAGCCACACTATATGGGGCCAGCAGGTAGGGAGTTTGCTTTGCATGTGGCTGACCCAGGTTCGATCCTCAGCATGCCACGTGGTATGCTCAAGCACCAACAGGAGTAACTTCTGAGTGCAGAGCCAGGAGTAAGCCCGAGCACCGCCAGGTGTGGCCCAAAAACAAAAAGCAAAACAATTATCTCTAACAGCTGAACATAAAACACTCCACTCGGGGATATGGTGCTGCCAGCAGGTCAATCTGTACCTGTGAGGCGAGTGCATCAGCAGCCTGATGGCGCTTTCAGACTTCCAGATACCTCGAAACTGCTGCTGTGCCTTTGGCCAGACCCCAAAAACTTGGGGCAAAATTTACAAGAAAGTAAACAGACAAAAGTTAGGTATGTGGGAGACACACCCATAAACCACCTCCGGCTCAGCTATATAACTGGAGGCGTAGTCTCTGGTTCCTGATCGAACTGCTTAATGGCCATGATCCCAGAGAGTCAGAAACAAATCTCGAAACCCAATGGCTTTTGGCAGAAATGCGCCCGGTCCCTGCAGTAGGTTACTGGCGCCAGGCCACCCCAGGTGGAAATAGCTTTCATGCCTTGCCTGTTACCCCTGGTGGCCCAGTGGCCGTCATCCTCTAGAGGCCACTGGACAGTCAGGTTTGGGCCCGCAGTGATGAGACACGCGGGGCCTCACGGGATGGGGGTGGAGCCGGCCTTTTCCTCCCCATCCCAACGAGACCCCGAATCGCCGCCCACAAACGGCCTCTCTGACTCCTGATCAAGCTGTTTAATGGCCATGATCCCAGAGACTCAGATACAAATCTCAGAACCCAATGGCTTTTGGCAGAAACGCGTCCGGACTACGCAGTAGGCTACTGTCGCCGGCCACCCCAGGGGGGAAAGGGTGCTGTCCCTCCACCTGCTCCTCCTTGGTGGCTCGGTGGCCACCATCTGCCAGAAGTCATTGGACAGTCAGGTTTGGGCCTGCAGTGATGAGACACGCGGGGCCTCACGGGATGGGGGTAGAGCCGGCCCTTTCCTCCCCATCCCAACAAGACCCCAAGTCGCTGCCCATGAACGGCCTTTCTGGCTCCTGATCAAGCTGCTTAATGACCATGATCCAATAGATTCAGGAACAAATCTCGGAACCCAGCAGGTTTTGGCAGAAATTCCTCCAGATTTAATTGTTAAATTTTGGAATTTCAAAATCTACTGCAGCCACATGACATCATATGTTATTCATAACCAGCAATAGAAAACAAATTGTCTACTGTTGCCTTTTCAGCAGATCTGAATGTCAGGATAAAATCCCAAATAATAATGGTGGGTCTAGTGTCAAAATATTGAATGTAATCAAAGTAGAGAGAGAGTAATGTGGAAATCATCTGCCCCACAGGTAGGGGGAGGGTGTGGGATGGGGGTATTCTGTGGTTTTTGGTGGTGGAGAATGGGCACTGGTGAAGGTACGGGTGTTTCATTGTATGCCCAAGACTTAAACCCGAAAGCTTTGTAACTGCTCTCATGATGATCCAATAAATAAAATTATAAAAAATGAAAAGAAAAAAGGTAAGGTGGAGTTCACACCCAATTCAATCAGCTAATCAGTGGCTGAATAAATAGCAGTACTCCTACATAAAACAAAAAAACACTCAATTCAACAACAGAGTCAAATGCACAAGGCACATTCTTAATTCTTCATAGTTACTAGCTAGTTAGTCATGATACAAACCACCATAATGTTGAAAGAATTGAAGGCAAAGAAACTAGGCCAGAGCAATAGTTCCAAGGGTTAGGATGTTTATCTTGCACATGGCTGACCCAGGTTCTATATCTGGGATTCCATATGGTCCCCAAGCACTGCCAGGAGTAATTCCTGAGTGCAGAACCAGGAGTTATCCCTAAGTAATGCCAGGTGTGATGCCTCCCTACCCCCCCCCCAAAAAAAAGAAAGCAAAGAAATTATACTCCCAGGCCTGAGAGTACCTCAGGTAGGGAGTTTGCCTTGCATGCAGTCAACCAGGGTTTGATCCAGGCAACCATATGGTCCCCCAAGCACCTCCAGAAGCAATTCCTGAGTGTATGGTGGGGGTAGCCCAAAACCAAATAGACAAAAGAAATAGACAAGTAAAAGTGCTTTAAAAAGGAAAGAAATTATGTTCCCTGATACCAATGGAAATAAAGTAGAACATAGTAACAGGAGAAAATTTGTAAAATTAACAAATGTGTGAAAATTTGGGAAATTTACAAATGTGTCCCCAAATGCAACCAAATGGACCAAAATAAAACTATGGAGGAGATTACACAATGTTTTGAGATTAATTAAAAAAAAAACCCCGTATCATTAACAAAAACCCATGGGATGGATGCTTGCTGGGAAATATAGAGACGTAGCAGGTACTGAGGGCTGGAGACTCAGTCCAGCAGTTAAGGTGCTTGCTCTGCGGGAAGCTGATCTGGGTTCCTCTGCAGCATCACTTTTGTTCCACCCCATCCTGCCCTGCCCAGCCCCACCACGAAGGATCCCTGAGCACAGAGCCAGCAGTAAGTCCTAAGCACTGTTAGGGGGGACCCAAAAAACAAGAGAGAGAAGAAAGATCTCATATACAAAACTTAACCTTAGGAAATTGGAAACAGAAGAGTTTAAACCCAAAGAGAGCAGAAGGAAGGAAAAGTGAGGCTTAGTTTGCAAACAACAGCCACTGTGTTATCTGAGATGCAGATCCTCCGACCTAGCTAGCGAGCAGGCAGGCGTCCTCACCTGCAGGTTGTTCAGTCTGAGCCAGGGCCCAAGTTTGAGGCTCCGTTCCCTGGAGTATCAGTGTTGCAAAGGTCCAGGGTGAAGGACCGGGTGGAGAGATAGCAGACGGGTTAAGGCACTTACCTTGTGTGCCACTGGCCCAGCATCACTCCCTGGCACTGTATATCATCCCCTGAGCACCACCAGGAGTAGTTCCTGAAGGCAGAGCTAGGAGTGACCTCTGAGCACCATGGGGTATGGCCCCCAAAGGCAAAAATAAACAAGCAAATGGAAGAGGGATGGGAATAAACACTAAATGCTTTGTGTGTGTGTGTGTGTGTGTGTGTCTGTGTGTGTGTGTGTGTGTGTGTGTGTGTATAAAACAGGGCCAGTTGGAAAGGATGAGCTGGAAGGAGACAGGTGTGTGTGTGTGTGTGTGTGTGTGTGTGTGTAAAACAGGGCCTGTTGGAAAGGATAAGCTGGAAGGAGACAGGTAGGGGTGTGTGTGTGTGTGTGTGTGTGTGTGTGTGTGTGTGTGTGTGTGTGTGTAAAATAGGGTGAGAACCTTTGGGGAGTGGAGGGGGTCAGGCGGGGTCCCCTCACGCCCTGAGCTGGTCAGGTTTCCTGAGTGTGAGCCAGTGGCTTGTCTGTCCCTGAACCCTTCTCAAGCTCCTCCTCCACCTGAAACCATCTCTGGCACCACACCAGCTCTGAACACCCACAAGCCACACGATCTCCTCCTGCACCTTCCTGAACCTCCCTCTGAAACGCGATCTCTCTGCTAGCTCTGAACTCCTGGGTCCTGGGGGGAGAGGGGGCTGCCCCTGGGGGTCACCCAGGCGTAGCCGCAAGCTCCCGAGGACAGAGAAATTCCAGGAGAGCAGTTAAAGCAGGATCTAACAGAATTCTGCTTGAAAAAAACGCCCAAACCTGATAATCACCCCAAAACAAAACCCGATCCAGGCGCCTGGTAATGACACAGGCCCGAAACTTACAAGGGTAAACAGACCAGCCAGCAGCTCGGGCTCCTGGGCCTCTTAAAGTCCCCCTAGGCTAGGACCACCTGCCCCGACACCCAGCAGGGGCAAGCACATGTATGTATTCCACCCCCCACCCCAAGGTCATCCTTCCCCCAGGCTCTGCCTCAGTCTGTTCCCAAGGCTGCCCACACATGCCCATTCTTCAGTTCCCCTTCTTCCTGCACCCCATTTTATTGTTTTTGGGCCACACCCAGAGGTGCTCATGGCTTTACCCCTGGTTCTGTGCTCAGGGAACCAGATTATGTGTCAGGGATAGAATCCGTGGGTGGGGGCTGGAGCAGCGATACCCCAGCCAAAGGAACAACAGGCAGAGAGAAAAGGTTGTGAGTTTGTTAAAACCACGTTTCGCTGGCCTACCTTTTTAATACCGCCCTGGGCTGTGAGTATCATTTCAATTTAAAACCCAGAACTCAAGGGTGATCTCATTTCTGCTTGCTGATTTCTGGTTTTTCTAGAGCAAGTCCCCCTTCTAAAGAGTAAATCTGTCTACAGTCCCCAGAGGCCAGATTAAAGCAGAAACAATACCAAATCATTTCATTTTTCTCTAAGAAAGCCTAGATCTTCTTATACTACCTCTTATAGGTAGAATCATGAAATTAGTTCTGAATAACAAAATATAGAGCTTTGGGACTGGAGCGATAGCACAGCGGGTAGGGCGTTTGCCTTGCATGAGGCGGACCCGGGTTCAGTTCCCAGCATCCCATATGGTCCTCCGAGCACCACCAGGAGTAATTCCTGAGTGTAGAGCCAGGAGTAACCCCTGTGCATCGCTGGGTGTGACCCAAACACCGAAAAATAAAACAAAAAGAATCCGTGGGTGGCTGCTGTATTCTCTCCAGCCCCAGTGCCCTTTTTTATTTAAAAAAAAATTTAAAAGATAGTTAATAGTTACAATGGTGTTCAAGTTTATGGTCTTGGTGTCCAGTTACTGCATACTCTGGCACCGAGGTAACTCTGACCCTCCACCTGTGTGTCACCTGTCTGACCTTCCCCCACCCTGTGGATTGACAGCTATGGCTCTCGGGGTGGGGGCAGTTACCACCCTTGGCCTGGTGCTCCAGACCTTCAGATTGATGGTCAGCCTCTGTGGCACCAAGGACGGCCCAGGTCCCAGTTCCTCCCAGGCCGGGGCTGTTGCGTGGCTAGGTGGATTCCTTCAACAGCAGATGGACACTGGTAGGAATCCCCTTGGCCAGGCCAGAAACTCGAGGCTTTCTGCCTATGCGGACTGGGAAGCATTTCTGGCCCCTACTCTCTTTGTTCTCTTCTTTTTTGGTTTTGGGGTCACATCCATCAGTGCTCAGGGGCTAAGGAATGATCGGGGCTTGCTCCTGGCTCTGCCCTGCAGGGACTGAACTGCATACAAGGCAGCACCTTACCCTGGGATGATCTCCCCAGCCCCTACTGTTTTTCTATTTCCGCTCCAAACAGTACTGTTCTCCTTGCCTCTATTTACAATCAACACTGAGGCTGTGTCCTCTTCTCTGCTAATACAGAATCTATACATCATCAATCAAGTAGATGATGCCAAGGGCGCAGCCAATGGCCCTGTGACCCGGGCAATGCTTTCGGACCATGTATGTAGAAAGACTGTTTGCTTTCTGTGCCCACGAATGGGTTTTCTCCTTAGAGTTCTCTTTACACGCTAGGACACGCACACACATAGAATGCAATTCCTGAAGTTGCCTTTTCGCCTCAGCCTGGCTGAGCCACTTACTAGTTTGTGTATATAGTGAAGGCTTCCAATCCCATCTTTCAATGATGAAATAAGACTCTAAAAAAAAGAGAAAGAAAGAAAGAAAGAAAGAAAGAAAAGGTAAAAAAGAAAGAGTAAAAAAGAGAAAGAAAGAGTAAAAAAAGAGAAAGAAAGAGAGAGAAAGAAAGAAAGCGAGAAAGCAAGGAAGGAAGGAAGGAAGGAGAAAGAAAGAAAAGAAAGAAGAAAGGAAGGAAGGAAGGAAGGAAGGAAGAAAGAAAGAAAGAAAGAAAGAAAGAAAGAAAGAAAGAAAGAAAGAAAAGTTCTGAGAGCTGGGCCATGGCTTAGTAGCTATATAGCTCTGGCTTGGCAACTGTGCAGTCACGACAATGCTCAGGGCCACAGCAAACACCAAATACCACTGACTGCGGCAACCCTGCTCTCTTGGGCCATGAGATGTTGCCCCTGCAGTCAGGTGTGTGCTAGCTCCAGCATCCAGAGGGTGCAATCCACAGCGAGCACCACAGACAAAAGTACCCCCCCACACACACACCCCATCACAGTATCAGCCACAGACAGGAGGGGAGGGACTAACCAAACAGTATTTCCCCAAACATCTACTATGCAGGTTTCTGAGAAAACCCATTATCACCGTTATCACAATGTACATTGTACATCGTGCAGTGTGCAGAGGGGTTTCCTTGCTGACAGACAGTGTGGGCTAATGGGTCTTGGTCCCTGGGTTCCAAACCCTGGCAGCCCCCACATTCTGTACAGAACCGCACAGAGGGTCCATGCTCAGGTCACCCAACACTTAGCAAGTTGTTACCAACAGTTAAGACGCAACACTGTCACTTTTCTCAGATGATTTTATTCAGGGAATGACAGAGAACTGCGGTTTAGGCAGACAAGCAAGCTACATCTGTTTACTTGTACATAGAAGCTGGTCCATGAATAAATAACCTTCTCGTCTTTCCTCATCGGTGGGAAATACTGTCAACTGTGTAGGGACAAAATACTTACATGGAATCTCTGTTAAAACAAGCAGCAAGATGTAGTTATATCGGTCGATCCCGATATCTCTCACGGCCTTTAGGGCAGTTGGACAGATCAACAGTCAAAGCCTTGGCTGGAAATGGCACCCAGCAAAAAAGCTCGTGGTGTGGAGATGACGTATGCCAACAGGAACGAGCAGCACGAACCACCCTGCAGAAAATCACGTATTCACCGTGTCTCATCGAACCCTAGCACCAGAGCATCTTTCTTCATCAGTGCACTCCAGAGGGAAGATGCTGAAAGGTGGGCTCATGTGCCTTAAGCTTCCCTTAACAGGAAGTGGCACCAAGTATCTGTTAAGCCCCCAGGCTCCAACAAAAGATGTCCTCTCTCCCACCCTTGCTCTAAGTCGGCTTGGAATCTAACAGATGCAAAGCAAAGGGAGCATCCCTCTTCATTTGACACCAATTATTGATAAGTCTGGGGAGACTTAGATTTTTTTGGGGGGGTCACACCCAGCAATGCACAGAGGTTACTCCTGGCTCAGCACTCAGGAATTACTCCTGGCGATGCTCAGGGGACCATATGGGATGCTGGGAATCGAACCTGGATTGGCCACATGCAAGGCAAATACCCTACCCGCTGTGCTATCGCTCCAGCCCCATTAGATTTGTTTTTTTAAGGTAATCAACAAGGCAATACTTGCTTCATTACACAACCTATTCTCTCTCTTATTATTGATATCAAACTTATTATTGATAAATTTGGGAAGACAGATTTAATTTTTTAAGGTAATCAACAAGGCAGTACTTCATCACACATTCTCTCTCTCTCTCTCTCTCTCTCTCTCTCTCTCTCTCTCTCTCTCTCTCTCTCTCTCCTATTCTCCTATAGGGCAAGTTTCATAAACATGTGAGACTTTTTTTGTTTTTGCTTTTTGGGTCACACCCGGCAATGCTCAGGGGTTACTCCTGGTTCTGCACTCAGGAATTACTCCTGGCGGTGCTCGGGGGACTATATGGGATGCCAGGGATCGAGCCCAGGTTGGCCGCGTGCAAGGCAAACGCCCTACCTGCTGTGCTATCGCTCCAGCCCCAACATGTGAGACTCTTTCTGAAGCTAGAAGCCACTTTGCTCTGTCAAGAAACAGGAAAGAGCCTCTCTTCTGTTGGTGGTGGGAATATAATCTGGTTCTACGACTATTATGGAAAAAATTAAGAAAAAACAGTACGGCAATTTTGGAAAACTTAAAAATAAAAAAAAAATACAATAGGATCCAGCAGCCCTACTCCTAGGCATCCAGTCCAAGAAGACAAAACGCTAAGTTTATCTGCAGCGCCATTTACAATGGTTTAGAACTGAAAACACTAGAAGCCAGTGACAGACGAATGGATGAAGAATGAAATCCTGGAGCCAGATAGAGAGCATCACAGGGAGGACCTGCCTTGCAGGAAAGTCCATCTGGGTTGATGCCCCATATGGTGCCCAGTGCCCTGTCAGGAGTGAGCCCTGAGCACCGAGCCAGAAGCCAGCCCTGAGAACCAACAGGTGTGGCCCCGAACAAAGGAAGAGGAAATCTTGCCTTTGGCTACAGTACTGGAACCAAAAGGGACCCTGGTAAGTCAAAAGAGTCAGGAGGAGCAAGACAAATACTGATCTTGCTCAATGTGACTAGAAAGAAGCAAAGCACCAAGAGAACTAGACCATGTGCATGAAGTAAACGTCCACTGACCACAAGCCCGGGTAACCAAGGGCATAGGGGTGGAGGGGCACTGGCACTGTGGGGGGTGTGCTAACACTGCACCCCGAAAACACAGAGACATTTACATGCTTGTAAACTAGTGTTGCCTTTTTATTGTTCGTAATAATAATAAAAAAAAAATCCAGGGACCAGAGCACAGGAATTAAGACATCTGACATGAGAATAGCACCAGAACTCTGGAGTTGGTTGAGGCAGAAGTTTAACCTTTGGAGGGATGAAGATGTATACTCCAAGCTTCTAAGATGTTGTGCACCACTGGTGAATCAATAAAACGGTCATTGAAAATTAATAATAAAATAAAAACTAATAATCTGATTCATTTTCTCGGGCATGCAGAGAATATAAAGGGTAAAAGCATTTGCTTAGTGTGTTTTTCTTTGTTTTTTGCTTTTTGGGTCACATCTGATTGGCTGGAGCAATAGCACAGTGGTAGGACGTTTGCCTTGCACACAGCCAGCCCAGCCGAGTCAGGTTCAATTCCTCCGCCCCTCTGGAAGAGACGGGCAAGCTACGGAGAGTATCTCGCCCGCACGGCAAAGCCTGGCAAGCTACCCGCGACATATTCAATATGCCAAACACAGTAACAACAGTCTCACAGTGGTGACGTTACTGGGCCCGCTCGAGCAAATTGATTAACACTGGGAGGACAGTGCTACAGTGCTACCCGATGATGTTCAGGGATCACTCCTGGTGTTGCTCGGGGGACCATATGGGATACTGAGATTCAAACCCAGGTCGGTTGCGTGCAAGGCAAATGCCCTACCCGCTGTGCTATCGCTCCAGCCCCAACATTTGCTTAGCATGTGGCTGCTGAGAGAATCTGAGTTTAAATTCTGGCACCAAGTATGCCCCAACCCCTGTCCCTCAAGTCGTATTCCCCCCCCCTCCACCCCCCGAATCCCTCAAGAAAAGAGCTTGCAGGCAGAACTCACCCGGGGACAGTGTCTGAGCATTACCTCTTTTCTTGCTGCTAACCCCGAGCCCAGCTTCTCCTGCCATCTTTCCAGCAGGGGAAGACAAAGCCCAGGAATAGCCCGACTGCAGGACCCCCCTCTTCCCCCACGGGAGAGCACCAGCTTGTTCTCCCAATACACTAGGAAGATGAGATGCAGCCTCTGATGCAACATGTTTATTCTCCGGGGTTCATGTCATAGTCCAGAGGTTAAGGCTCTTCCCTTGCATGCAGCCAACCTGCTTGATCCTGGACCCCATGAGCCATGATTCCCCCCAGCGCTGCCAGGGACCACACCTAGGCAGAGCCAGGAATAACCTCTGACCACTGCTGGATGTGGCCTCCAGCCTGCTCCCTGCAAAAACCAAACCCAAACCTCAGAAAACCCCAAACTGAAAACCAACCACCAAAACCAAGTAACATTTTTCTCTCTCCAGAGCCAAAGGACCTGGACCAGAACCTCCCACCTATGGGTTTCCAGGATGGGTGGGTTCTGAAAGAACCTTCAAACTCACAGCTCCCTGGTAGCCAGAACACCAGTGGATCCTGGAACTGTAACCTGCGTGATTCTCCCTGCAAACCCCCTCCCCTCATTCCGGGCCCAGGCTGGCCTCAGTACCCAGGAGAGAAATTCGTAAATGACACTGGTAGGCTCTTTCCTGGGCAGGAACTGAAGGGGTGCTGGGTCTGGGAACGGGGGCCCTGGCCACCAGCCAACTGAAGGGTGCTGCCAGGCTAACCACAAGGGCTCCCTAGATATGGGTAACTGTCACACATGAGATGACACCCAGAGGTTTCAGCTGCCACGTTTCCAGGCTCCATGGCATGGTACCTGCGACAGCTGTTCCTGTCACATTGGGACTTCCTGCCCCAACTTGGGGACTATTAGAGCGTCAAGGCATCTTAAGAGGCTCCAATCTCCCGAAACCTGAATTCCCAGGGAGAATACAAACCATCCCAGAGACCCCACCAGGCACGGGAGGTTCACATACTTCTGAGGTCTGTCACAACCCCCCAGAGCAAAAGTTTGCATTTGGGGTTCTGGAACCGTCTCCCACTTAGCAGGCAGGAGAGCATTGGCAGGCTCCAGTTGGGACCCTTCACCACAAGTGGGAGTGGGAGAACAGACCTGGGAACCTGAGGGTTCCCTGTCCACTGGGAACAAGAGGCAACGCCGGCATCCCTCCAGGGAGCCTGCACAACAGATCTGCAGTGATGTGACCAGACCCTCGCCCCCTCCCCGCTAAGCCATCTGGAGTCCGAGGGGAAACGGAGGCTTGCATTGCAACACTAGCTCCGTAACGCCCATAAAGGCTTACAACTTCTCCACCACACGCACGCACAAGGCAACAACTCAGGTCACGACATCAAGTGCAGAGCTGCGCCAGCCCCCAGGGCACCTTCCCGTCCACACCTCTCCCAAGTGCTCCCCAGTTCAGCAGACTCCCATCTGCGCTTTCAAGTCATCTTACAGACTGATTCGGGAAACGTGGCTTTGTCCTGAAGCAGTTAAACCAAGACAAAGGAAAGCGTGTATCTACACAATACATACAATTTACAGGATCTTGCAGTAGCCATGAGTAGCCTACCTCATCACTGGCCCCACGACCCAACCCAGCCATTAGTATTAAAAAAATTATATGCATCTTGTCCACTTTTCCTTCTTCCACCATAGCTGTGCCTACCAAGCAAAGCAGGACTCACTTCAGTTCTGAGAAGCCTGATAACTCCAACTGGGAGGTGTGATTCTATCATAAACCTCCCAGTTCCTGAGGAAGTTGGCCACTGCATGCATCTGTTTTGCCAGAGTATTTATTTCTCCCTCGGGCTGGAGCGATAGCACAGTGGTAGGGTGTTTGCCTTGTGCGCAGCCGGCCTGGCCAAGCTGGGTTCAATTTCTCCACCCCTCTCGGAGAGCCCGGCAAGCTACCGAGAGTATCTCGCCCGCACGGCAGAGCCTGGCAACCTACCCATGATGTATTCGAGATGCCAAACACAGTAAGTCTCACGATGGGGATGTTACTGGGCCCGCTCGAGAAAATCGAATAACGGGAGGACTGTGACCGTGATTTCTCCCTCACCAAGCAGCAGGCAGGGCCGTCTGTTTATCCTTAATACATTCTCCCCCTTGGCATCACTTACCCCCAACAGGAAGCTTCCCAAATGCCACCCACACAAGCATATTTCTGCTCAGGAGGCCCCTCTAGTTGTGCATAATGCAACAAAAGTGACCATGTAGGATAATGCTGTTTATTAAAAATATATTCAGGGAGAAGGAAGTCAGTGCATTTACGTAATTTTACATACAGATCTGAAGTATGAGGTTCCATTATTCCAACAGTTCATATAAATTACTGTTTCAGTTGAGGGAGGGGGAAAAGTTTTACACAGGAGATCAGCAATTGGTTCTAGGTTTGGTAATTTGAGCAGGCTTGTAAAAATAAAACCACCTCTTCCGTTGTTAAACAATGTCTCTGTTTAGCCGGCTAGGTCTTCTAAGAGTTAAGAACTTTTTCTTGTATCAGAATTAACTTGTTCTTGGAAACAGCCAATCCTTGTGCCTTCTATAAATATAAATGCTGTACTTTGTCTGGAATGTTTTTGAGGTAACAAAGGAAGCACTTTCAGTGATCTATAGCTAGAATAACCTTTCCCATGTAGGCCAACTATCGTAACATCACACTGAGGACTCATACAAAAGTTTCTCCGAGAATCAAATACAGAGCATGACAATTTTGAACAGTGTTTTCATTACAGTAGGGAAAATAAAATGGGGAGAGAAAATCCAAGGGCCATTTTTGCTCCCGGGGAACGGGCCAGAGAATGCAGAAGCCACCCAAGGGTGCCTTCAGAACCAACAGTCCTTCCCACGCATCCCCAGTCTCCATGTGTGAGTGACAGTCCTGGGTTCCTCCTCACTGATTTTGCACCGGAAATGTGTAATCTGCTGAACCAGAGGAAGACACTTCACGAGCGAACCCTCACTGGAAAATACAAACCTGTGTCTGATGTCTGATCTCTTGGCCGTGTCAGAGGGGACTGTCCCTTACCCTGATGACGCCCCTGGAGTAATCCAGAATGGATTGGTCTTAAACCACAACAGGTGAAAGCAAGAAAGAGGGTACTGCATTCTTCGCAGACAGCAAGGGGGCAGGTTAGCTCGAGGCTCCCCGGGCACCAGGGCTAAAGTGAAGGACAAAGAAATATTCTACCCTGGCGATGAGCAGCTGTGTGAAACGTGTCTGCAGAAAGGGTTTGGCTAAGGCATCTAGAACCATGGGGGTGGATCCCACTTAGCCTTCTGAATCCTACAAACTCATTTTTTTTTTTTTTTGCTTTTTGGGATCACTCCTGGCGGTGCTTGGGGGGACCCTATGGGATGCTGAGAATCGAACTCGGCTCGGCTGCGTGCAAGGCAAAAGCCCTACCCGCTGTGCTATCGCTCTAGCCCCTACAACTTACTTTTAAGGGGAGCTAGCAGGAGGGCATTACACTTAACTCCTTCCTTCTTTGAAAGCAAGTTAAAAGGGTGTTGTCACATGCAATGCAGATGAAATTAGGCAAGGTTCTCAGCACACAGCTGGGACGCAGTTCTAACGGGCCCCATCTCAGCGAAACAGTGAAGACCTTGGTCAGTGGCTACCCCCACGGTCTGCACGGAGAACACTCTCAGGAACTAGTGCCCTTGGACTGGACTACTAAGCAAATAAACTTAAGGCATATCTGGAGTAACAGCACATGGAACATCCGCTTCCCCACTACATTAAGGCCTCCAGCCAAGAGAGATTGTTTCCTGTTATAGGAAGTGTCTTCCGGACCCTAATTAACTGAGCCCCCCCCCCCCCCCCACTAGGAGGCAGGAAGTAAGTGAATGGCAGAGGGCACTGGAACAGGTGACGACTGAAATATTCAAATCTCATTTTTGACCCAAAAACATCCATGAAGTACTCATCTGACGCAGAAATGAACGAGGCTAAATCTGCCACGGCCACAACATGGGGGAAAAAAAGGTAAATACAGATATTTAAGTATGAAACATGACACTGCTTATACATGTCTAAATTTCAACAATTAGAACCCTTTAAAAATGAACAAAATGCTATATCACGCAAAAACTTTGTGCTTAGTCCGATTAAAAAACAAGGATCATAAAGGTTTCCATACTGTGCTTGTGGCATTTGAGTCCACGGCACTTGTACTTGTGTGTCTCCACAAGGGCGCGAGTGCCTGATTCGTCACCTAGAACTAGAGTGTGATCACTGTCCACGTTTGCTAAGAAAGGACGTAGCCACGTAAGGCATGTGTAAGTGGAAATTGACAGAAGTCATTAAAATCTCTTTTTGGTGGGAAAGTAGGACACAGGAAGACAACAACTACTAAAGCTTGGAAACATTGGTAAAATTGATTTTTCAAAGTTGACTGAAAATAAAAAAAGGGGGAGGGGCTTGTCCATCATTTTCAAGAAAAGAATCACGGCAACTTCTCAACTGTATGCAACCAGGCTTCACACCGGGCCGGAGGGAGGACTCTCCTCCCGTTGGCTCTTTCCGTTCTTCACGTGGCCAGACCAGTGTTCCAACAGCGAGACGAGACATGAGGTGGCTCCCTTGCAGTGAGATACAATCGCAAGTCATGCACACGGCACAGAACTAGAAACCAAAAGGTGAAGCAAACTTTATTTATTTTTCAGGTAAAAACATGAACCTGATGGATTATTGCAGATTTGAGAGATCGGCACAGAAGACCACGGGACAGGCATTACTTACAGGTGCTTTGATCTGTGTGAGACAAAGCTGAGCTGCTGCTTGTCCCGAGTTAGCACTGGGAAGAGCAGGGCCAGTGGGGAGGGGAAGAAAGACCACAGAGAAAAACTTAAAAACGAGGACCAGGGGGAAAAATTCCTTTCACACCTACAGGGAACGAAATGGAATTTTAAGACTTGACATCGATTTAAAATGCTCTGGCCATAGATATATCAACACCGGCCAGCCCAAGCTGCAGACTGTTACCTACGCACAGGAAACGGCTTTCCTTGCCTCTGCTCCGGAGGCACTTGTCAGAATGAGCCTGTCAACAGTCCCGAGTGTCGCTGGGAAAAGCCCAGCAACACCCTACCACCATGTTAGAACTGAGCTAGCAGCAAAGTCTACCTAGTTATAAAGGCCGAGTTATACTGACAACAGACGGCAGGTCGACCATCTTAAATTTTGTCTTAATTTGAGAGAGCAGGGAATGACAAAAACGCATGGCTACGGAAAATGTGACAACTGTGAGTGCTGGATACCAAAAAAAACAAAAAACAAAAACAAAAACCCCTGTGTGAACTGACACAGGAAATACGGAAGTCGGGGGAAATTAGAGAGTGTGAAAAGCACATAAAAGCTAGTCTACTAAAGCAGATTTGTCAAATCCATGTGAGCTTTAATTTCTGTACTTATGTACAAGACATGTCTTTGGAGGAAAACAAACTGCAGGCTTAGCTCGATGGACACACACAGCCCAGAATCAAACTGCACAGCGACATTTATTGTTTCAGCCTGGAAAAACATCCCTTTTTAAATTTCACACAGCAAAGCAAGTTAAAAACTTCACTCATCAAATAAATGATAATTTAAACAAGAACTTGCTAAAGAAACCTCATCACAACAACATTTTAGGGCCTGATCACTTTAAGTCCATGGGGCCATTAACGAATATCAACCAAGTGTCTCTTTTATACTCTGCAAGCCGTTTTTCCTACAACAAGGCGTGACATGTTTCCTTGACTCAGGTGATACATTTAGAAAAGAAATCATGATTTTTCTGTTGCTGTAACAGGCAGACACTGCAGTTCTCGCTGTGATCAGGAAAGATGGAACGACTGCTGCCCTTCCCGCGCGGCTATCAACAGCTTCTCACGCATGATCTCAATGCTCGAATAGTCCGGCAACTTAAGATAGTTCACACAAGTCATTACAGAGGGCAGGAAGTCATCTGGGTTTTCTGTGGATTCGAATGTCTTCCGGACTATTGTCAAAGGTGGATTCAAACTCCGGAAGCCTAAGAAGGGAAGACAGACCAAACAACTTAGTTTCAGGGCGCACGGCAGCCAGATCAGGGAGACATTTCTTTTACTCCCAAGACCATCCGCCAGGCATCACGGCTCTCCCCCTCATTCCTGCTGTGCCAGGAAACGTCCAGGCGGCTCTGCAGTGTCACACACACAGACACACAAAGTGCTTCTCTCTCTCCTGGCAACTAAGTCCACACATTCCACAGACATTTAGCGTGTGGAACGTGGTATCCGTTTCGTTTACCAACCAGTCACTGTGGAACACAGAGGCACAGTTCTGCCTCCAAAATCAGAGTACCCATGCAGCTCAGCTCAGCCTAGGGATCACTCCTGAAAAACCATCCTCATTTTAGAATTCCTCCTGATCTAACACAGTGCCATGGGAAAGCAGGTGTGCAAACGATCCTTTTGAGTTTCCCTATCGTAACTAGCTCTTCATGTCAAAGACTAGAAAAACATCCCGCTACTGGAGTAAGTGATGAAGGCACGCTAAGGCAAAGATTCCCCCGCTGTTAGATTCGGGTTCTTTCACACACATACACCACGGGCGGGATAAAGACCGAGCACCAACATCATACCCACCTCCAACAGGCAATCTTGGGCTACCTGTCACAAACTGGAGAAATAACCTCTGCTGCTCGTTATCAAAACTACTGAGAATCTCAAACAAGAACTTCACAGCCCGACTACAACAGAAATAAAAACACCAAAATTATTTCATCACATTAAAATACAGTTCGGAATCACATCAATTCTCATGATTGGAAAAAATTATTAAATTTAAGTGCCTGCTGCAATAAACGAGACCTGTCGGGGATCATACAGTTATTTCCATTTTACTGTACTCGACAACGGGTTATCCCTCTGTCCCCCTATCCCCCTACTTCCTGAAAAATACAAAAACAAAAAAGTGAAAACACGCCCTTTTTGGGGTCTCAAATGGCCATGTGGACAGAATAAGACCAGAGCATAAGAAAGCCTTTTTTTTTTAAAAGGAGATTTATAAAGTGATTCCAGACTTTTGCTGTTTTTAATATATGCCACATCAAATGTTCACCTGTGTACTGCCCGGCAGGTTGGTCGCAGTGCTCACCTGTCATGAGTATAACCGTGATCAGGCCGGCAGCATTCCATCAGTGTCTTTGCATCCCAAGTGTCAGCCTTACTGCCACACAGCAGCTGATCCAGCTGTGTTTGTAAATAAGGGCAATGAGTTACTCAAGAGAAAGCTGCACAGCTGAGTCAGACTCACAAAACATTGTTTTACGTTAGGTCAATGAAACATTCTCAGAGCAGCCTTCAGTCCAGCTAGATACACATTCTGTGAGAATCATTTTACACTGTGATCTTCTGCAACAGTCTGGAAGAACCTCTCCTCCTTGGCTGCACGGGGATGTACTCCCAAATAAATAGCAACTCAAGCTGGACGAAAGAGTAATGACTGAGAGTGAACTACTAGGACATCAGAGATTTCCACACTGGATTAGGGACATGTAATCTACGCAAGCATTCAAACCCTAAGCAGGTTTCCAGCCAGGGCAGCTTTGAAGACTAGAAAGGCAGTGTAGAGATCATTCTCACACTCCTTTCCCGTCTCCCCGGGCTCTCTGAAGCTTACGATAAGTCACCAGCAGCACACTCCTTACGCAGTGTGGACCAAGAGACTTCGCTCCTGAAACCATGCCTCATCTTCCACCCCTCCCGGGGCACAGACAGCTCAGTGCACCCCCCCCCCCCCAACCAATCCCTCTGAAAAGGGACCCCGGGAAATCTTGTCTTTCACAAACATCCAGCCCTGCTCTTGAAACAAGTTTTCTGTGACTCTTCTGCTTGGACAGCAGCTGCAGCACCTCTCTTCCCAGCCCCTGAGGTGGACCGTTCTGCTGGGATACAAGTTACTCACTTCTTCTGGGTAGAAGTACTGAAGATGACTGAGTGGGAAGACTGACTCGAATCCATCTCTGAACGAATCAAATTGCCGGGAAACACCTTCATTTAGTGCCCAGAATATAACCAACTGCAGGAAAAAAAAAAAATCTTTAAAAAAAACTGCAATGCTAGTTCAAAGTTTTTCTACTTAGCATATGGCAAAGTATAGCCAGTCATTTCCCTGTTCTTAAATGCCCTGTGCATTTCATATCTAGTCTGTTTTCAAACGGAGTTCACAGCTGGAGACGAGCTGAACGGGCCAGAAGTGTCCCTCCTTGGATGCGGGACATCTGGGTTTGCTCACGTGCACAGCCCGGTCCTGAGCATTCTGGCTGCAGCCCCTAAACGCAGAGCCTGGGGCGCCGTCTGGGAACTGCTGGGTGCGGCCAAACCAATAATAAAAAACATACTCATCACCGAAACTCCCTACAGCACAAGAAGAGGCTTATGAAGGAGTCCCAGAGTTTCAATGTGTTTATTACGGCCATGAAATAGAACCTCTTATTGGCCCAGTATTATTGGCTGATCACATTAGCTAACCTAGACTAAAAAAATGGAGAATGTTACCTTATCTTCAGTACACCAAAAGGACAGCTTTCACAAAGTTAGTACAGAAGTTGGTAACTGTCAGAAAATTCTACTAAGTGGCAAAGTTTTACTCAAGGGCTGAAGCATCACTAGTATTGCTGGGAATAGCCCCTACTATAAAGTACTTTGAGTTCTGAGTAACTA
Source organism: Sorex fumeus (assembly GCF_029834395.1). NCBI lineage: Eukaryota > Metazoa > Chordata > Mammalia > Eulipotyphla > Soricidae > Sorex > Sorex fumeus. Next base: position 6,510,074 of record NW_026606062.1, read on the forward strand.
TGAATAACAAAAATTAGAGATGTCAGAGGATCACAGGACCCCAGAGATTATTTAGTCCAACATTTTTCAACCTTTTTATGCCAGTCATGGTCCAGTGACTGAAAATCAAAGTCTATGCTCTTTCTCAAACTAAAAAAAGGGAACTAAGCCCAAATTTCCAGCAATTCTACCTAAAATAGCTAGTGACCAAGTCCGTGGCATTACCTAGAATTTGATTTGAGACCTTTCAGAGTAAGAGCTGTAAAGATCTGTATCAACTAATTTCAAAAATAGGATGTGTGTTTAAGACAAAATTGTCTTTAATTTAGAAAATACAGTTAAGGCCACAAATGAATGTGTGTATCTGTGGGTCTGCACATGTAAGCAACTGTGTCAAGTTAGCGGGCTTTGGAGAAAGGCAGAAATGCAGTGAAAAGACTAGTAATGTGCCTCTTCAATGAGCTCTTAAACAAGAAACTGTGATTATAACTGTGATTATACACCCGGAAGGAGATCTGAGGTTAAGGGTAGTTTGTATGAGATGCAAGCAATCAAGCTTGAGGTAGTGAAGCCACAGGAATGTAAGGCATTCTAGGGACTGATTCTCCACGCCACTCCACCCCCTACCCCCAGTCCTGGGGACAAAAATAAGACTTGATCTCAGGGCCAGAAAGATACAGCACAGAAATTTCCTGTGAATGTGGCTGACCTGGGTAAACATCCAGCACCAGGGAATGTCCCCGAGTACAGCCAGACCCTTGAACACACAGCCACAAGGAAGCTTGAGCTTAGCTGGGTGTGGCCCCAAACCAACCAAACCAAGATGTGTTCTCTCCTGGGACTAGCCTTCTTGTAGTGCTGGGAATTGAACTGAGGGCCTCGACTGAGTCACCTCCCAACCTCTCCAGAGCAAACTGAAGCTAAGACCTAGAACTTTGGTGGATTGCATGAGATATGGGTCGGGACAATCACGGGGTCCAAAGGGGCTAAACTGCATGCATAGGCTGTGACTGTTATTCCCTGAACTAGGTCCCTCTTCTCCCAGAAGGAGTACAAATAAGCAAAGCTCTATGGCGACATAGCAGACCCCTCCCCCCCCATCGTCCCTGCACACCCCCACACATACCCTTAGATATTCCTCTAAGTTGTGGATCGTGACTGGTGTATCCTTTCCTCCTTTCTTCAGTTCGATGTTGGGAAACCCTGGCAGAGTGAAATCCAAGCCTAGATCTTCAACTGAGCAGCCGTTCATAGTTAGGGTTTCTAATGCATATTGTAGACTCTCTTTGGTCTTTAAAAGAGGGAAATAGAAAGTCATCATCAAACAGAAATATCCTCAGTGTGTACTTCATTTCAAAGTTTCTTCTAAGTTCTTAAATCTATCTACCTCTGTATCTTTCTTTGGTCATGACTGACATCTGAACACATCAATGAGATCACATTTATACATCCCAGAATCTAATCCAATACAATCAGGAAATCATAGAGACAAGTACACATGACCCCTGCAAATAGCTTGGTCTCAAGAATACTGAGGGTTCTGTACTTAATCATTTACAGTCTCATTATGTTAAGCAAATTTGTATTCCCACACTAGCAAAGAAAAAATATAGTCCAATAAGCCCCAAGAAAAGATTAAGTTGCACCCTAGGAAAACTTTGAAAGCAGTCTGTATTATTCACTTTTTTAAAATGCTGAGGATTAGATTCAGGGGGATGTTTTGTAAAGATTAAGGATCAAAACAAAATCTAAGCTAAAAGTATAATCATTCAATACAGGAGTAAGAAGGCACAGAGCTTTCTGAACTGACAGCTGCATTCATGTATGATAGAAATGCCAGGAGGATTAAGAGCCATGGCGAAGAAAACCAGCCACTTATGGAAAGGGCTGGGAAGCACTGAGGAATTACTTGACCAAATTACCCGACAATTTCTCATTTTCCAAAAGAGAAAACAGTTGATAAGGATTCTCAACTAATGAATACAATACCAAGTGGTATTATATTCATTTAGTTTCTCTGCAAACTCACCATGTCTGTTTCAGGAACGTAGTTTGATGACACCCATCATCACTAAGGCTAGAATGAGTTTTCCATTTTGATGTGCTCCTAGAAAGCCCTCAAAACTGTCCTGCCACCTACCTCTTGCCAGAGATCTGGGTGGAAGGTCTCTTCTTTCTAGCTACCCCAAATTAGCAATTTGGAAAGAAAATCCTGCTACAGAAGAATCTAGAGTATACATACATACAGTATCTGTGACATGCATAAAGTAATTCGACGATTTTGCGTCCAGATCACACATATTCAACTGAAAGCGAGATGTTGGCCCATTTCCCAAATGTATTTAAAAAACGAAATTTAAGCTAAAAGTATAATCATTCAATATAGGAGTAAGAAGGCACATAGCTTTCTGGACAGCTGCATTCGCATATGAAATGCCCGGAGGCTTGCTTAAGAGGAACCTCAGTGTACACCAGTGCTCCGTCTATATTCCTTCCACAATCCTAAGGTGTTCCCAGCAACACCGTTTCTTACACTCCGGCTGGAAGCTAAGTACTTAACCCAGGAGGTTCAGTCTCTGAAGAACGGATTTGATGCACACATTTCATACATTTGTAATAGGAATAACAAAGACTGAGGTTCCAAAACTTATCTGACCTACTTTCCCCTTTCCAGCAGGGGGGAAAAAATCTCTATACCACCCAAGAAATCTAGCCTTAACAAAAAAAAACACTAAGGGCCTCCAACTGTACCCCATGCTACTACTGCCCTTGTCCCCTCATGTAACAGTAGGTTAAAACAACAAATTATTTGAGAACAGTGGCAGCCTACAATGCATTGGGTCAGAGCCCACAAAACATCTACTAAGATAATGTCCCTGGGGTGCAGATGTTAGCGTACAAGCCTGAATCTCCCACAGTCTAGACACGTGATCCTGGGCAGGTGACCTGAACAACGTGTCTTGGGTTTCTCATGTATAAAGGTAAAGGTAAAGGTAAAGGCCCTCCCGTTGATCGTCGATTTGCTCGAGCGGGCCCAGTAACGTCTTCACTGGAGACTTTGTTGTTACTGTGTCTGGCATATCGAATACTCTCGGTAGCTTGCCAGGCTCTCCGAGAGGGGCGGAGGAATCGAACTCGGGTCGGCCATGTTGGCCGCTTGTAAGGCGAACGCCCTACCCGCTGTGCTATCGCTCCAGCCCATGTATAAAACAGGGATAAATGAAAGCACATTTCAAAGGTCGTGGTGGATAAAAACATTTATATATGTGAGACACAGAACAGTGCCTTGAGCTTTATTCTCCCAGGTCCCCCTTTTAAAAAGTCACTAGTCAGACAAAGAGTTCAATGGTCTAGAGGTTTGTACGTAGGAGGCACCGCATGGTCTCCCGAGTACAAAGCCCTGGGCACTGCCAGTGTGGCCCTCAAAGCCCAAATATTACAACCAAAACATGCAAGCTCAAATCAGTAATTACCAACAAGAGCATACAAACGTCTTAAAAGTCCCTCATCTGTTATAAGCGCCTCTTCATCTTAAGAGAAGTGGTAGCAACTGTCTCTAAGTCAGAATGTCTTCCATTCTGTTTTACTTGCTATAATTTACAAAGTGTGATTTAACTTTGCCTGCTGCCTGACCAAGCTATCTGACTCTCATGCTTCTCTTCTGAAAACAAACCTCTCGTCTAGCCATGGAATCGGGACAACTGTTGATGTCAGACTGAGTCAGTTACATGTTAGTAAAACAAGGCTCCTTACATGTCATCTAAAGGGAAACTTTAACATGTATGTCTTACACAAAGGAAACAGTGGACACTTCTCAGGAAAATGAAGATCAAAACAACAAGAACCACCACCACCAGTGCTGGAGAGGATGTGGGGAAAAAGTGATCCTCAATCACTGCCTCTGAGAATGTCGACTGCTCCAGCCTTTTGGAAAGACAATATGGACATTCCTCAGTAAAGTAGGAACGGAGCTTCCGCATATTACCAAGCAATTCTACTCCTGGGAGGAGACACCAAGGGTCCCAAAGCACAAATCAGAAAAGATATATGCACTCCTATGTTCACTGTAGCACTATATATGGAATATTATACACACCCAAAATATGGAAACAGATCAAATGCTCACGAACAGATGACTGGATGAAGAAACTATGGCCAAATGCAAAACCACCTAAAGACCTCATCTTTCCAGAAGAACTGATGCCATTTTCTCATCTTCGCAACCTACCTGAGATTTATCTTGTTCAAGTCTTTTCTTCTGCCTGACAATGTCTTCTAAGTGATACACTGATCTGGCTACAACTGGGTCAATGTCAAACAAATCGTGCGACGTCAGTGAAGTTTCTTGCCTCAACATCCACTTATAAAAGGGTAAGCCAAGGGGAAGGTCCACCTGAAAATAAAGAGTTAAAAGAGCTTAGCTAGGCTTCTAGAATTGCCTGCGACCTAAAACTGATACTTCAGGAGATTGTTTTAAAGGGGCAACAATCTCCTGGGCAAAAAACTTATCTAGAAATTGCTTCCTCTTACTTTGTTTTCTTCATTTACTCATTCCAGGGCCCTGACAGTAATTTAGAATACTAAAGAATCCCATCTAAATACCAACAGGAAAAAGAAAATGTAAGCATAGACATCTATTCCCTATCAGGACTTCGGCACCAGAAGTTGCTAGAAGCAGTTTTATTCTTATTTTGGGCCAAACAAACTCAACTCCACTGCTGTGCATTTACAAATAAAAGGGGGGAAGCACTAAATGACTTTCAAACAGAAAAGTGGTTTGGGGCCAGGGGGATAGTATAGCAGGTAGGGCATTTGCCTTGCATGCGGCCAACCCAGGTTCAATCCCCAGCACCCCAAACGGTCCCGTGGCTAATTTCTACTCCAGCACTAAGGGCAATTTATTGCTATTTACCTATATGCTCATGCCTTCCCCACGAAACTAAAATTCTAATGTCAAATACTTAAATTAAGTATAAAAAACTATAAAAGTGTTAATTCTGAACTTACCAATCTGAAATCCATGATAGCCTTGGCCATTAATTTTCCTAAGAAGCGAAACTTCATCTTAACTTTTGCAATATGAGCTGGCTTAGCTGTTCTACCAAAGGGAAGCGCAAACAGGCCCTGGAGGTTTTGAATATACTTGGTCCCTTCTTGGCTTCCTGTGAAATGAAAAAAAAATCACCCAGGTTTAGATGCCACTGCCCAAAATAAATGAGAACAAACCTGAAAGAACATTCAAGAATTCCAGTATCTTCCAACTCGGATCAGTGAACGAAGTCCTCTCAAGCTAGAAGAGCTTCCTTTATGGAATAAATGGAAAACCAAGGGCTGAGAGAAATTAAGGCCACAAACTATGGTTCTCTACTAGAAAAACATTTTTAGTGAACTGCAAGCAAGGGCCGTTACACCCGACTGGAGTAACAAACTCATGGACTCACAAATTACCATTACCTTTTGGATTGCTAAGTGTTACTTCTTCACCTCTCCAGAGACCCAAGTCAGCTCTCTGCAGTTCCTGAGATACAAGTGCATAAAACTCCAGTGTGGGTCCAAGACCTGTACCAACCTAGAGAAGAACAAGAACAAAAGGATTTTACATTCTAGATTTGTGGCGCTTTTTCTTTTCATCTGTCAAACTCCTGACAATGTGCACACTAATGACGTCCATCAGGAGGATGTGTTAGGGAGTATTTCTCATCAGCTTTAGATACCTAAGAATTAACAATCCTTTATTATACCCTATTCTCTAACGAGGTTCAAGAACATTTCAATGGATTAGTTCAAGCCTGAACACTGACCTAAGTACAGATGCATACATCTGCATCTACCTATCTGTACCACACCACATAACCTACCCTTAGGATACAAAGCGACCCATTTACCTAAGGATCCTATTAGGTAATGAGCTCCCTGAAAGGAGCTCGAAAAGATGCTATTTCAGCAGAAGCCTCTTTATCTGTCTAGTTCTTTTTTTTAAAAAGGACTTAAACTTCAGTTGCTTTACTAATATCCACATTGCAGGAACATAATCCTAGTATGATCGCATATTCACCTGAGAGGTACTAATTTTGTTTGGTTCTGGGTGCCCATGGTACTGGGGCTTGCTTGCTCCTGGCCATGTTTAGGGAAACGTATGTGGTGTCAGGGTTATCAAACTCAGGTTGGCTGTAAGTGCTTTGTCTGCTGTATTATCTCTGAGGCCCAAATTCACATTTTTTTTTTTGGTTTTTGGGTCACACCCGGCGATGCACAGGGGTCACTCCTGGCTCATGCACTCAGAATTACTCCTGGCGGTGCTTGGGGGACCATAGGGGGTGCTGGGATTTGAACCCAGGTCAGCCGTGTGCAAGGCAAACACCCTACCTGCTGTGCTATCGCTTCAGCCCCTTAAATCACATTTAAGTGCTCTTCAAGTACTCAGGATCAAACCTGTGTCAGCTGTACGTAAGGCAAATGCCCTACCTGCTTCGGCCCTCGGTCTGGTATATTTTTTAAAAAACAAGCTCCAAAGATGACTGATCAAACTATAAAAAGGTTCACATTGATAGGGGATTAAAAAGAAATTGTAAGAAGATAAAGGGAAAGGGGGTTAAAAATAGCAAAGCGAAACTGCAGTACTGTCTCGTATCCACCTGAGGGCAATTTAAAACCATTGAATTCTTACTCCAGGCTAAGAACTCCCAGATCAGACTGGTCTATTTCCGGCATCCAAATACCCTTACTGCTTTAAGTAAAACAGACAACCTAAAATAATCAGGAGATGATTGTCACTGTAAACACACTCATCCCAGTCTGTCCAGGTGCAAAGATGAGATCACATAGTCTGGAAATTCAGTCCTGGACTTGGCGCTGACCAGCTAGCTTTGTACATTATTGCCTGATCTTCTAAGAGACCTCTATTATATCCACCCTCTCCACTAACAGGTACTTTGCTGAAATAACTATGTTGAGTCTGTGCCTGTCAAGATAATATGTGCATTGCTGAGGGGTGGGTGGGGTGGGGTGGGGTTGGAGGAAGGTCTCTCCTGGTGGCGCTCAGTTAATCTGGGTGGGGACTGTGGTTCAAGGACACAGGACTGGTGCTGCTCAGGCCCTTTTGGGGTGCATTTCATGATACCTGATGAGCCACGTGGAGCCAGAGGTTCCAATCAGGGTCAGCTGGATGCAACACAAAGTTATCTCTCTAGTTCATAACTCAGTTCATTTGGGGGAGTGGGGGCAGAGACGGCATGGGGTGTGATCTGGGGCCTCATCTGGTGGTGCTCAGGGATTCGCATTGGTTGAGAGGGAGAGAACTCAGGCCGGGCATGTGCAGAGCAAGCACCTTACTCACTGGAGGCTTTCTCTAGCATCTGTAATCCATTAAGGCAGTGTTTACACATTACAGTCAGTAGAACGAAGGCCTGGAAATAAGCCCACAAGAGACTCAGAGCTCCAAAAGCTCTAAATTTTGTCTTAAACAAAAAGTATCATCAAGAGACTCAACAATAAATGGACATTTCAGATTAACTTAAAATATTTCTTAAAATCGCTATTGAATTCTGATGTATTTACCAAAGGGTGGAAAAAAAGGGTTTGTGTAAATAAAGACTGGTACACAAAAAGGGTTTGTGTAAATAAAGACTGGCACACAAATATTTTTAACAGGTTATGAGTCAAAAGAAACTAAAATACAGATTAAAAAACATTATGGTAAATCTAAATGATGAAATTTACTATTTCATAATAAAAAGGAAACAAATCGATATATACAATGTCATAAATTTCAAACATTAATTAAAAAGAAAAAATTCAACACAAGTGGTTAGTGTGGATTATACTTCCAACAATATTTTTAAAAAATACAGGTAAAGAAAATCTGTGGTTGGTAAAAGGTTTCAAGAATTTGTGTGATATTAAGATTGTTCTTTTCCCCTCTTTTTAAATTTGACTTAAGGAAAGCCTATCTTAGGAATCTGCATGTTATATACAAGCTTATTTCAGTAAAGATGAATCCTCCAAGCGCCCCCCCCCCCCAAAAAAGTGGCTAAACATTTGGAAAGGTACCTTTAAAACATCCTTTATCAACTTGAAGTCTACATAAACATTTGCTCTTATACCTGAGAAGTGAGCAACTCAGAAAAATGCAGTCAAGAGAAAATAGAGCTAATCTTGATTTTGATAAATTTCCTTGTTGTCTTGGAATTCCTCTCACAGGACCAGATTCTAACGATGCTTTAGCAGGAGAATGAGGCAAGCTGAGAACGAACCAACATACTCAGGCCCTCACCTCATTTTCATACTGGATTTCCAACATGGCCCGGGAGCTGCCGAGATCCTGCATCACAGACTCAGCCTGCTTCAAGAGCTCCTCTCTGTTCACAGTGCGCTAGGAGGAAACAGTGCGAGGTGAGAGGATGTTCACGCTGACACTTCAACAGCACACACGGTATTTCAAGTGTAAAAATGCTTGTTAAGAATGTACTTGTATGAAAGCAGACCTCAGGAAAATTTGAGAAATAGCTGCAATTCTATATATACCAATACTATTCTGGCATACATGGAATAAAGCTATACGTAAGCACTGTAGCACTGTCCTCCTGTTGTCCATCCATCTGCCCAAGCGGGCACCAGTAACGTCTCCATTGTGAGACTTGTCGTTACTGTTTTGGGCGTATCGAATGCGTCACGGGGAGCTTGCCAGGCTCTCTGAGAGGGGCGGAGGAATCAAATCTGGGTCGGCCGTGTGCAAGGCAAATGTCCTACCCCCTGTGCTATCGCTCTAGCCCAATACATAATACGTAAGTATAATAATTAATCCTGAGCCCAAGGGAAGTTCAAAAACCTTAAGTTGACTCTTCAATACAGTATTGGAAATCATTGCCACAGCAATTAGGCATGAAAGAAATATTAAGAACATTCAGAAGGCATCTGTACTCCTATGTATACTGCAGCACTAGTCACAATAGCCCAAATTTGGAAACAACCCAGTGTCCAAGAACAGATGACTGGATAAAGGGACTATAGGACATACACACAATACTATACACAAAAGAGGAAATCATGTAATGTGCTGCTATGTGGATTATCTGCAGAGTATCATGCTGAGTGCAGTTAGGAGGAGAGGGACAGGTGGAGAATATTTCCTCTCATATGTGGGTATGGGGGGGGGGGGGGCGCGAGGGGAGAGACCAGCAACGCAGTAAGTGGGGCTAAAACAAATGCCCCAGAGCAACAGAAACTGGGAAGCCAGAAGGTTGCCATAAGGCGTGGGAAAGGAGGCAGTGTAAGGGGGAAGCGTGGATTAGGAAGGAGGGGACGCTGGTGGAGGAAAGTAACCTTTTCTCAACATCAGTTTTGTTCAGGGCTGAAACTCCTGGGAACACTTTCAGCTAGCCGAAAACAGGGACGGGGATGGAGCTTTTAGGTGCTGACCTGCAGGGATGCTACAGCACCACAACACCTATGGATGAGGTTTATGAGGGTGAGAAAGATCCTGCTAACTGTCCAAATTCTACCACATCATTAGGGAATCCTAATTATACAAAGAGAAACAGGACAGCAATGTCTTTTTTTTTTTCTATTTGTGTTTGCTGTTACTGGTTAAGGGCTGACTGGACTAAAGGTAAGAAATATGCAAAGGTTTTTTCAATTTTTTTTGTGACTGGAATTGAATCTACTAAGGGAATGAAGTAGAGGCGATTAACTTTAACCATTTCTTTATTGAGCTTTTTGGGTCACACCTGGAGATGCACAGGGGTTGTTACTCCCGGCGGTGTTCAGGGATGCTAGGGTTCGAACCCGGGGGTCAGCCACGTGCAAGGCCAACGCCCTACTTGCTGTGCTATCACTCCAGCCCCAATTTTAACCATTTCTTAAATGGAAGGACTTAAATGGGAGGATTTATTTTGAGGTCCCAAGTAAGAGGGAAAAAGATAGCATTTTCCTCTTGACTCGAGTTAAGGCAATTGAAAAAATTTAAAAAAGAAAAGAAAAAGAAAGAAGTTATTTCAGAAACTGAGACTCTTATTGGTGGATCAAGTGTAATAAACGTGCCAGTTCTAAATGTTTAAGAAAGCGTGACTAAAACAGGTAAGATAAGCAGAGAGACTGGTGACTAAGACAGGTCACTTAACTAGTAATATCCTTTAGATGTACTCTTATTTTCCCCAATTCTGGAAAACTCAGACTTCTCTTCAAATACCATGGGTCACGCTGGAGGGTGGGGTCCAAATGTACTTACTTTTTTCCTATCCAGTCTTGGTGCAACTCTGCTATCTTGAGAATCAGACTGGTTGATTTCTGGGTTGGTATCAAGTAATCTTTGCATTGCTCGATCCCGATCAAATGCAGTTACATAAAACAGCATTTGCCGGGTATCAAAAGGGAAGAAAAACGGGCTGTAAAGAAGTGAAAAATATTGAAGTGAATCAGAAACCATTAAAAAAAATTAGGAAAAAGTATTAGAAACAACTTTTACAAGACACACAAAAAACTAACAAAATTAGATTAGGCAAATCAGACTTCAAGAATTTACATCAATGGCATTAAATTTCTAATAGAGTAATGTATCAAGTCATCTTTCTTCATGAAATGTATCAAAATCCATACTTGAAATCAAGTCGCTCTAAGATCATCTTTAATCGAGCCAGAGGGATAGCATACAGGTAGTAGGGAGTTTGGTCCCTGGCACCCCATACTTAGCCCCCCCCTCCCCCCGTTCAGGAGTGATTCCTGAGTGCTGAGCTAGGAGTAATTCCTGGGCATTGCTGGGTGGGACCCAAAAAGGAAGAGAGAAAAAAAAAAAGATTATCTTTAACCCAACATAACCAATCAAGTCTAAAGCTTAAGATGTTAGCCATATTAATGCTGAAACAACAGTGCAGCAGGTAGAGTTTTTTGCCTTACACACGGCCAATGTATGCTCGATCTTTGGCATCCCATGTGGTCCCCCAAGCCCACCAGGAGTAAGCCCTGAGCACAGCCAGGAGTGGCCAAATACATAGTAATAATTTAGTACCTCAGTCTAACTCTGCCACATATAATCGTCACATAGTCCAGCTCAGGGTTTTCCTCTAAGCTTTGGCATCCTCTAAGATATTCAAACTACTAAAGGGAAGTTGTTAATTTTCAAAGAACAAATTCTGTATTAACAAAGGTGTTACCACCTTGGTCTGATTTTGGCAATTCCTAACAGAGCTGCCAAGAAATGTCCTATGATGACCCAAATGTCCCACGTTTGTTCTGACCAACCTAGGCAGCCAGGTGAAGATAGGGGTAGTTTGACTGAAAATCTCAATTTCTAACCTAATTTCTCAGATACAAGTGAATGGCAACTCTTGGCAAATGGTTACTACTGTCAAATGTTGTCTTTTGAGAATGAAGGTCTACTCCAGAGACTCCTAAACTTATTTGGCCTACTATGCCCTTTTAAGAACAACAACAAAATCTCCCAGCAACCTCACTGGAAATTTACTTTTACTAAGTGAACAAACACAAAGTATGTATCCCAACGTTCTCCAATTTCACCAGAGGCCACTACTTTCCCCTGGGTCACTGTTGTGTCCCCCAGGGGGTGGTAGGAGGCGGTTATCACCCACTTTGGGAAACACTAGTCTAGACCCAAACATACTCAGGTAATAAACCAAAACATACGTTCTAGATTCTAATTTACAATTCATTCTAACAAGAGATTTGAATGTTCTCTAATATCCTTGAGTGTGAAACTTTAAAATTTTATACATACAGGTACATAGTGACACTCTAGCTGGTCTGTTTGGAGACTAAAACTGCATTCTCTGCTCTGCGGCCATATCCAGTGATGTTCAGGGACTAATGCTGGTTCTGTGCTCTGGGGTTACTCCAGCAGATGAGTGGTGACAATGCAGTGCCAGAAACTGAACCCAGGCCTCCTGTACGCAAAGCATGCTCAGCTGGATGAATTCTCTCTCTAGCCCTAAACTGACAATTTCTGGGCCACACCCCGCAATGCTCATGGCCTACTCCCTCCTCTGAGCTCAGGGATCATTACTGGCAGGGCTTGGAGGACCAACCAGTTGGCTGCAAGCAAGTTCAGTGCCTTACCTGTGCTACACTATCTCTCTGGCTCCTAAGAACACATTCCTAACCAAGCTGTGATTAAATGTGACACCTTTACTAAAATCCACAATTTTCACTGTCGACTTTTTGTAACAAAACGAAGATCAAGATAAGAGTTAAGACTCTGAAAGGAAACCCAAATCAAAAGAATGGTCTTACCAGGTTTTCCCTAGTTCAGTCAGCCACGTTGGGATGTTTCCTGTCATGATTACTAAGGGATCTTGAAGCTGCCTATTTGCCTTTGCTGTCAACTTACTATTAATAAATTCATTAGTTGGAATAATCTCCTTACATACTGCATTCTGTGGGGGGAAAAAAGTATACAGTAAACATAAAATTGTATCATCCACTTCTTTACCACTCCACCTGACAGTGGTACTCCCGAAAACAGCTCATGTTTTACATATAATCAAATTCTTCATCCTTTCCCACAATATTCAAGCATCAGAGAGAACATTCCACTTCCATCGTTTTTTAAGCTTAATATGCATCTTACAAAGATAAATGAACATTTGATGAAATGTACCCCAAGACACTGATGTTCAATTTCCAGATTGTAGCTTAATTTAAATAAATCTGCAACGCAGTATTTTTTAAGTGTGCCAGAGAACTAGTCCATGTAGGCCAGGGTAAAATGTGGGAGCCAAATTCCCACTGCTGAGCACTTGGTACTTGACTGGAGACGCAGACTGAGGCAAACCTTTCTTCCTGTCTGACTCACCCTCATCCATCTTCTTAACAGGAAAGGAGAGGACACGTCACAAACACTACGTATCATGTGAAATCTAAGGAGACAACATTACTCACATCATACAAATAATACCAGTATCGACTGATAGCATGTAGAACTCTTAAGAGGAGAATCACATCTAATGATGGGTCTTCAAAAGTTATATTTTCAGGCGCCGTGGGTATAAGATAAACTTCTAAAGGATTTGACACTGACGGACACACTCCGTCTAGAAGACAAAAGATCAAAGCAGTTTTGGTCCAAGTTAGAAGAGCTAAGCCAGTGGGCAGTGCCACCTGATCACATCTACAAGAGAGATCCAAGTCAAGATTTGATGTTTGCAGTCCTGTTACTAATGATGGCAAGAACCTTCCCCCACTGCTCTATCACATACAGAAATAACCCAACTTACAAAAATTCTATGTTCCTGCTCACTATTCCCAAGAAAGAGGAAAAATAGATTCACTTGCATTTAGTCTTCGCAACAATACAATGGCTAGTAAAGGGCATTTATTTGTTTATCACAGAAATTTCACATGCCCCGATTAAAACAGCGTATCAAGAGATTCTGAAGACCTCCCAGTGGGGCCCAAACCACCCAAACTTAAAAAACCATGTAATAATGAACAGTCCCAATTGTAAATCAGAAATAGGCTTGGTTATTTAGTTTAAGTCTCAGCACAGGAGAGAGAGAGATTTCTGTGTAGATTTAAATTAAAATCTACAACTTTAAAATATTTCAATATTAAAAATGAAATAGAATTGAGTAATAGAAAATTTTCCATTTAACTTTACTGAGCAAGAAAATTGAAATTCTCCACACTTGGGGCTGGAGTTCTACGGGCTGAAGCGCATACTTGGCACACACAGGCCCTGGGTTCAATCCTCAGTACGGCGTGGCCTCCAGCACCACTGGGAAGGCCCAAAACAAACAAAAAATAACTGCAACTGCATGAAAGGGTAATTTTAACACCAAAATCAATCTCAAAATAAAGACCCTTTGGAAAACCTGGTTTAGGTTTATGGAAAAAAAAAGAATTCTGCTACAATGCCCTTATTCTGAAGGACTTGGGAAGATTTCATTAACTGTTGGAAATCACAGCAATATTATCACGCTAAACATTAAAATGGGCACAAGAGTTTTGAATAAGAACATGAAACTACACAAAAATGACTTAACAAAATGTCAACTGGGAGCCACTGTAGTTACCTAACAAATGTTTTGATTCTCCCCTAATTGTCAGGTGACATTACAATGAAATTACACTACCGAGGGGACCACCTTCTTCTTAAGTGAACATTCCCAATTGATTGAACATTCTCAATTGATGAGTGAAAATGTGAGTTCTTCGAGGAAGGAAATGACTTTTTCACTCTTTGAAAATTAAAATTTGCAAATGCTTGATTTTTGCTCTGGATAACAAGTCAAAGGTTTGCAATGAAAAGTTTTTATTAATATCAATCGCCCCCTAAGTTTACGGCATCATTTACTACTCTAAATCCATTTAAACAGGAAATCTGCTGTCCACGACTCTTTCTCTTGAAAGACTGACTCACCATGCCAAAGCTCATCATGCTTTTTTGCATTTCTTGGGGAAGTTTTCGTTGGAGCTGTTTGGGCTCTTCCTCTTTTACCACCAACACAATCTTTATTACTTTCTTCATCCTCCCTCACAGGCTTGTACCTATGAAAACAGTAACCAAACGCAGACTTTTCCATTACAACTTCCTTAATGCCATGCAAACCACAACTATCACAGCTACCAGAACAACTCTGAGATCTAGCTTCTCTTGATGTTAATCCAGAGAATTAACAGCAGCGCCTTATCTGTAAGAGACGCTCGGTACAAAAGGGGTCACAGAAAAATCCTAAGGATTCTGGGAACAGTGGCTCGCTTTAAAGAGAATTAGTGGAACTAGAGAGTCAACTCAAGCGGTGAAGTATGGGCCGGGCAAAAACAAAGCATCAACTTCAGACACTACCAGGAGTGGTTTCTATGGGGCAGGGGGGAACCAGAAACATAATCATTCTCAAATACAAAAAGACGCTAATCAATTGCATCTGAGATTTCAGAGATACCAAATTTCCAATTACTGAAAAAAAGTAACATCTCAGGAAGAAATGTGTCTCGTTTAGAAACCTGAAATGAGGGTACCAGAGCGAGAGCATGCAGCAGACCCAAAGAGTGTGATCTCTGGCATCGCGTATGATCCCCTGAATTCTGCCAGGAGAGACCCCTGGGCACTGCAGAGTGTGCCCCGCCTCCAGGGCAATGATGAAAAACTGAAATGAGTTCAGGAAAGGAAATGCAAACTACGATTACTACCTGTGAATACGTATTTGAGAGACTTAATTAGGGATGAAAATACACACACAGGCATGTGCACGTACACCAGATAAATGATGTGATACGGCTTCTAGTAATAAAAAGGTTATGATGAATTTCAGAATACACAAAAAGTACTGTCACTGTCATCCCATTGTTCATTGATTTCCTCGAGCAGGCACCAGTAACGTCTCCATTTGTCCTAGCCCCGAGATTTTAGCAAGTGTCACATTGGAGGCTCTTTCAGGGCCAGGGGAATGAGACCCATCATTGTTACCGGGTTTTGGCATATCGAATACGCCACGTGGAGCTTGTCAGACTCTGCCATGTGCGCAGGATACTCTCGGTAGCCTGCCGGGTTCTCCGAGAGTGAGAACTAGACAATTAGAGCAGATCTGTTTTTTTTTTCTTTACAAAAAGTACTAAAAACCGAGAAAGCACAAAGAAAGTCGTTTTCAGACTTGCCATATTGTATGTGTCTTTGTCCAAATACCGGCTCTTCCCAGAGGATTGCTCTCGTCGTCCGTGGACTCCCGCTCATCCTCGGCCTGAATACTGAACTGCCGCACTGCCTGGTACACCGTCATGTTGTATGGGAGCAAATGTTCTCCGATGTAAAACTGAAGTCTGTGTCTAACGTTTCCAGAATTTAAGAACTGAGCAGCCTAAACAAAGCAAAACAAAACCCACTTAAACCTCTGCCTCTGCACCTTATCCAGCACAACATGGCGGGAACAGTACTTTACCAGGGACTCATCTATTTCCTCATCGGAGCCGTCATCATCACTGTCTTCATCGTCTTCTCTCACTCTTCCATACCCTAAAAGCCCAAGAACGCCACTGAGTTCCAAGAAACTTCAGGTAGAAAAGTCAATACATACATATTAAACTACCATCGTCTTAGAAAAATCGGTACCACATACTTTGATACAGAAAGCAGAAAAATTAGGTAGTCAATTATAAAGTTAAAATATTTTCTGAACACCACACGTAAAAACTGACATGAACACAAGTTCCTCCTGCTTTAACACAAACGGTAATAAGCAGGTAAATAACGTTTACATTTTTAGTATTTTCCCACCCAAATACATCACTGCATATAGAACGTGCATGCATGGAAATTACCTCTAACTACAAGGTATCTCTCAATAGCTTGCACCAAAGCCAGAGGGTCGATCTTGACAGGTCCGCCCTTCCACTGCTTCACATTTGCACAGTCTGGATGTCTTTGTAACTGGCATTTTAACTGATGCGTGTTAAAAAATTTTAAAGCCTGTGATCCTCTGTTGAGAGAAAAGCTCAAGATAATTTGTGAAAAAAAGTTATTCTATTATTTTCAAAACCAACATACATTAAACATAAGCAAATACAATCTGCATTTACTAAAAGTAAAAAGATTACCAATTGTTTAAGAAAGCAATACACGTTTATAACAAGCAATTCACATTTATAAATAAAAGAAGGTGTACACATATGTATGTGTGTATACATATCTCCAAGGAATACAAAAGCATGAATTAGAAAATATGCAATCAAATGTTTGTTGTAGCCAATACGTGGAAACAATCTTCATTCTCTATTTTCAAATGAAAGGATAATCTCTCTCTCTCTCTCTCTCTCTCTCTCTTTCTCTCACACACACACACACACACACACACACACACACGAATGCTAGCTAGCTATCTGAAAAGATAAAATGATGCCATTTGCAACCACCATGGGTGGACGGACCTTCACTGTCACTGTCCTCCCGTTGTTCATCGATTTGCTCGAGCGGGCCCAGTAATGCCTCCACTGTGACAACTGTTACTGTGTTGTGGCATATCGAATACGTCACGGGTAGCTTGCCGGTCTCTCCGAGAAAGGCGGAAGAATCGAACCTGGGTCGGCCATGTTGGCCGCTTGCAAGGCAAACACCCTACCCACTGTGCTATCGCTCCAGCCCAGATGGACTCTAGGGCCTTCTTTACTGTGGGTTACAGTCAACAATGCTCAGGGGTTACTCTGGGATCTGCACTCAGAAATTCCTCCTGGCGGTGCTGGGGGAACCATATGGAATGCCAAGGATCGAAACTGGGTTGGCCACGTGCAAGGGACATGCCCTCCCCACTGTGCTACGGCTCTGTCCCCACTTGTGATATAAGTCAGAGAAAAGCACCGCTGTATTTCATTCATATTTAGAATACGAAGAAAGCCACTAACAAAACTCTTCATGCGAATAGGCTGATGGTTAATACTGACACCATCAGAGAGCTTGAGAGCATGGAGAGTTGGAATCAATTAAAGGGTCATCTGTGAGGTGATGGATGGAAACCGGACTTCAGGTGGTGATCAAGAAAGGATGTATGGAGATGGAAATTACAATGCTAAGCAGCACAAAATCCCATTATACACCGAGGTGTCTTAATGACCCTCTAGTAAAAGACGATGGTATATGTATGAACGCACATGAAAACCTGAAACCAACATTTTGTTATCTATCCTTCCCACAAACCCTCTGCACAGAAATACCCCATCATCAATATTTAATGATCTGCAGAAAAATTTCCTCAACCACGAGTCTCTTTCATCTTTCAATCTTATTTCTTAAAAATAAAAAGACCCCAATTTTTCCCAAAGATTTCAGCTGTAAAATTACCTCTTAAAAACCTTAAAAATAAATTAGCTATTTCTTTGGTACAAAGCAATTTAATAGCGACATCAGCCTAAACCTGAAGACATTTAATTACTCATTTCTTAAGAGAGCAAGTAAGATACAGACAACTTTAAAAAGCAGTTATAGGATTACATAAAGCATGCAAGGAAGTCTGTGAGAGAATAGCCCATTACATTTGACATATACTTAAGGAAACATACATAACTTATATAGTTTGGATAAAGACCCACTTTTCTCAAGCAAAATTGAAAATGTCCCCTTACAATTCTACTCTGCAATAATCACTTCATCTAATAATGTGTCTTGATTCATCGAAATTTCAAATGCTTCTAAAATATCAAACTGGCTCTTTCCTTTAATTTTAAATGATCATTACTAGAAATACTGGGGAGCAGCCACCAGGGCCTCACGTGCGCAGAAAAGCTTTAATACTGAGCTACCCCCAGCTCCAAATTGTATACTTTAAAACCAAACCAGTTTGGTTACATTCCAGGCTTCTATTTCTAACATTCCAAGGAACCTTATAAAGTTCAACAAAAACTACCAGTAAGGTTTGTAAGGAATTCTGTAGCACAAATTCCCCAAATTCCTGGAGTATAGCAAAGTATATGAAAAGAAAAGCAATTAACAGGGATATATTTTTGTTAAACATCATGTTTAAGTACATAATGCAAGTGGAGTCTGATTTACTCTATAAGATATTCAATAATTCAAAAATAAAGATACTCTATAAGGTATAAGATATTCTTTACAGTAAATACATTTAGGCAAGCCACGAAGATACCAGACTACCATTTGCCACTTTACCTCAATAAAATTAAGTACAAACGCCAATGAATGGGAAGGTCATACCTAGGCAATGATCCTTACCTGCCTCCTGTCCCATTTCCACTGGGGAAGTCATGTACTTTGACAGGAAACTGTTCCATTTGGCTGAGGCAGTTGTTCATCTTGTGAACTAATGCCAACAAAGGTGCATTACCCATCGGTTCTACTCTTCCAATGGGCTCTTCTCCAGGAAGCTAGTTATACAAGTGGCAAAAAGAAAAGAGAAAGTGAGCACAACTTCTGAAAACATTTCACACCTTTACCTTTTTAACACAACTACTTGGAACAATGTTTCTAAACAAATTACTTCAATAAAGAAGGCCCACAATGCGGAATTCTCCTAACTCCCAGGGCTTGGAAAGATAACACAATCCATGGTCAAACCGTAAGAGACATGGTATTCTTGGTTTCTCACTCTCTGAGAGCTCTTATTTGGTAGAAATAGCCATGTTTTGCTGCAAAAATGTGTGATGTGAGTGTAATGCTACTGAGAACAAACTTGGAATATTAGGTCATATACACGGTATTATTGTGTGATAATATACCACAGAAACCAAGGTGTTTCAGTAAGAAATTATAAATCTGTACACAATCCTAAACATGATATAAAATTATAATCAATGTTGTTCTACATCTAATGAGTCTCCAGCTCTAGGGAAAAGAGTTCACTTAAAATAAGCAGTGCTCAAATGCCTGCAAATGATGAAAAGGCATGGAGGAGTCTTACAAACACAGGAGAGCTATCCTTAGCCTGATTACACAAATGATCTGGAAACTTCCCTAGGGATGCCTTCTCTTAAGCAGTGGTAAACAAGAATATCATGTTAACAGTATACTCAAAAGCAGACAGTAACTATTTTACTCTCAACCCACTGAATATGGTTATCCACATTGTTAGTGGTAAATCAGCACTCACGAAAGGGATCATTAGTATTAGTACTGTTTTATGAAGAAAACAGAAACATGTCTTTCTTATGCTGATTGTTATACTTATTGTTACTTATTTTCTAAGATATACATTGCAAAGAACTATGTGTTAAAACCAATATAGAGAATGAAATTTATTTACTGATGAGATTTGTTTTGCAAGGACAAAAAGAGGAGGTGGTGGTGGAGTGATAGGATAGCAGGTAGGGTGTCCTGCCTTTCATAGTAGACCCGGGTTTGATCCCCAGCATCCCAAATGGTGCGCTGAGCATCACCTGGAGTAATCCCTGAGTGCAAAGTCTTAAGCATCGCGAGATGTGGCCCCCAAACAAGAGATTAGATACATCAACCAAGGAAATTGTGGCAAGGGCTTTTGTTTTGTGGGAGCTACACCTGCTAGTGCTCAGGACTCACAAGAATCTTGCCTTTGTCCTCAGGGATCACTCCGGCAATGGTCAGGGTTCCAGAATTCCAGGGACTGAACCCAGGGGGCCCGCCTGAAGCACCTTAACCCCTGCACTATTTCTCCGGCTTGGCATTTGTTAAATTGCCATTTAATTATTTTACTTATTTTGGCTTTTTGGGTCATACCCGGCTTTGCTCAGGGGTTACTCCTGGCTCTGCACTCAGGAATTACTCCTGGCGGTGCTCAGGAGGCTGTATAGGATGCTGGGGATCGAACCCAGGTCTGTTACATGCATGGCAAATGCCCTACCTGCTGTACTATCGCTCTGGGCCCAAATTATTTTACTATTTATATTTACTACACAGCAGACGAAACAATTGAGCTACAGTTAAAAGCTTTACCCTTAATATCCTAGTAAGCATTCTTACTAGAAATTACCACTAGGATCAAAATATTAACAAAGCTGAACAATAAATCTTGTACGATACAGAAGGAATTTTAGATCACTTACTGGAGAAGAAAAAAATACATGAAGAAATCTTTTTAATCTGATCTCTCTGCTCACAGCATCCTTTTCACTTTTAGATGTCAAATAAAGTAACAGCTGCTTCACAAATCCACTATGCTGTATTTCAAACGATGAAACATCTGACTCTGAGACTATGCTACGGATTTCTACAAGGCACTCAGCTCCACCATCCACCTGAAAGAGTAACAAAACAATCCTTCTGTATTGTCTGAGCGATTCCAATCCACCCTGATGCCTTTTTAAAGGGAGTGCATTTGTGCAGCTCTTATCTTTAGGAAGCATGACCTTACACATACACACACACAAATAAACACCCAATAGCCATATTAACAGAAAAAAGAAAAATAAAAGAGAAATTAAGGAAAATACCAGAATACAAAAAAGATTAAATTCAAAGTCTGAATAAATTTCTTGAAAACACAGTACTAAAATTGTAGTATCAAAGCACATCAAATACAAAAACAGTAAGAGTCAGATGAACTATAAAATGCTTAAATTAAGCCTCCAGCCATGAGGGAAAAGGGATTAAAGAGAACCCTATCAATAATAAAAACTAAGATAACATAAAACATGCTTGAGGGGCATTTCTAAGATTCTGCTATTAAGGAACATGAGAAAATGGAAAAAATCAAAGATGAAATTCCCAGTATTTTTAATAATTAAAATAATGAACCACTAAAAGCCCAGGGACATATTAAGACATGTCAGAGCTAAGGGTAATGTTTAGAGATCAAAACAACAATCTCTACTGAACAGCTCCATCTGGAAGGCTCGAGTCGGCGAGGGAGGGGTCCGCAGAGCATGGTGGACGACAGGTAGGATGCAGACACGGTACCTGGAGGTTGAGTTGTTCAGTTGCAGCACAAAGTCTCTGAAGAACATTCAGTGCAGGGTTACTTCCATCCATATTCTCTGAACTGAAGTAACGCTCTACAAATTTATGCGCCTGCTCCTTAATCCAACCTTTAATTTTTTCCCTGAAACAAGAAAACAGGAGAGCATTAAAATCTGTGTGTAGAGTTTGGGCAGCCTCCCAAAGAACTCCAGCACAGCAAGGCATCCAGCTCTACCACTACTGAACTCTGCATACTATCACCCTACCTCCCTGGTAGATCACTGCCTGGCCAACAATTCTACAGCCTTTGTAGACCTGGGCGGGGTGGGGTGGGGTGTGTCTGTCTGGGGGGAGACGGTGGGGGGTGGATTCCCCTCCCTTCAGGTAGCCCCCACACCTTAGCAAGGCAGCCAGCTCTCCAACTCCAAGACTCGGCACGTCACCACACCTTCCCAATAAGAGCGCAGCAAGCCCGAAGGGGAAGATGTGGAGAAGCCCACCAAGCTCCACGAGCAGAAACACAGAGGGGGGCTCAACAAGCACCAACTAGCTCCTCAATAACTTTAGTCGACACCTTGTGAGGTCGCTCAACGAGACCAAAGAAACAACAGCACAGAAAGTCAGCAAAGCCAAAGGCACAGCAGAAAAAATGAGCGCTGAAAGGAGAAAACTCGAAGCAGAAATAAAGTGTGGCAGATGATTTAATACACTCAATAGTTCTGAATAGCAGATTAACAGCAGTTGAGCAAGATCAAGGAGCCCAAGGAATGATGAAGGAAACTGCTAGAAAACAACAGGAGGTGTGAAACAGACTGAAAAGAAATGAACAGCATACTAGAAGTATGAGAGGAGCTCAAGGAAAAACAGAATCATCAGAGTCCCTACAGAACAGGAACAGGAGGGCAAAGGAGATGAAAGGACATTATTTAAGGACATGACAGGAATTTCCTAGACTTGAGGATTACAGACACTGAGATCTAAGAGGCCAGAAGGCCTCCAGAAGAAAGGAGACACAACGAGAAAACGCCAAGACACACTCTAGTACTTACAATGAAAAGCTCTGCAGACATGAATAGTGAGAGCAGCAAGATCAACAAAGCAGCTTATATACAAATGAGATCCCAAAGAGTCACAGCAAATCTGTCAAGTGAGACTCGATGAGCCAGAAGATAATGCAGGGACCTAGCACAAACACTCAACCAAGTCAACAGCTCCCCTAAAACACTATCTGGCTAGATTATCACTCAGATCTGAAGGAACGTTACAGAGCTTCAGGGACAGGCCACAGCTGGGGGAAACTCACAGCCTGGAAACCAGTTATACAAGAATCATTAAAAGAGCTTCTGTAAAGCACTGGAGTAACTTCTCAGCACCTGGCACTGAGTATGGCATTCACTCATTGTAATTATGATGCCCTACACTAGATTAAGGCAGGTATGTTTACTCCTAGATTGCCAAGATTTTCAATAAGGGGTTGACGTCTCATACAGAATGCGTCTTTTCAATATTCCTTTTCTCAGCATGAAATCACTGTCATTGTCATTGTCCTCCCGTTGCTCATCGATTTGCTCGAGCGGGCCCAGTAACGTCTCCACCATGAGACTTGTTGTTACTGTGTTTGGCATATTGAATACGCCACAGGAAGCTTGCCAGGCTTTGCTGTGTGGGCGAGATACTCTCAGTAGCTTGCTGGGCTCTCCAAGAGGGGTGAAGGAATTGAACCCAGCTCGGCCGGGCCGGCTACGCGCAAAGCAAACGCTCTACCGCTGTGCTATCGCTACAGCCCACAAGCATGAAATACTGTACCTTTATAGGTCTATTCAGATTGTGCCCTTTGTATTTTCTTTCTTTTTCGGGGAGAGGGGGACACACCTGACTGTACTCCGGGCTCAGTCATCACTCCTGGCTGTGCATTGGGGGACGATATGGGGTGCTGGGAATCAACCCTGCTTTGTCTGCATGAAAGGCCAGCACCCTCCCCTTTAAATTGTCTTAGTTCTTTTCACTCTTGATTAATTTATTTTGTACAAAATAAAATGTACAAAAAACAAGTATAAAGTAAGAGTTACAAAATACAAATTAATGCAATATATTTATATATTAGAGCTGAAGCGATAGCACAGCGAGTAGGGCATCTGCCTTGCACGCAGTTGACCGGGTTCGATTTCCAGCATCCTTTAGGGCTGGAGCGATAGCACAGCGGTAGGCGTTCGCCTTACAAGTGGCCAACATGGCCAACCCGAGTTCGATTTCTCTGCTCCTCTCAGAGAGCCCGGCACGGCAGAGCCTGGCAAGCTCCCCGTGACGTATTCGATATGCCAAACACAGTAACGACAAAGTGTCTAATGGAGACGTTACTGGGCCCGCTTGAACAAATCGATGATCAACGGGAGGGCCTTTACTTTACTTACTTTAGAGTTGAAAATTTATGTAAATAAGGGTAGGCAATATATTGTAGTATTTTACTTTCTCTACTTATGTAGATAAAATATACAGCAACTATTATAAATGGACTTTTATTGATACATTTTCTGATAACTGCCATTCCTCTGAATTTCCTCGGAGCAAGCACTATGAAATACATGTAATAAATCTTTTGTCTGCTACAGTGGCAGGATGAGGGTGGGGGAGGAAAAGTGGCGGAGTGAAGGTCTTACTGGTAGTGGTTCTGCTGGTGCTGGAACACTGAATGCCTGAAAAAAAACTGTATTATGTACAGCTCTGTAAATCACAGTTTTAATAAACATGAAATTAAAACTAAAATCTGTGTGTAGACAAGATTATAAAAGAATGCATCAAAGCAGAACTGAACCACAGCAACTCCAACAGGCTATCCTGAGGAAAAGCACCAGGATCACTACTGCCTCAGAGATTATTAGTTCAGAACACAAAAGTTCAGAGTTAAGAAGTGCTTCCCCGATGTGGGATCTGGGAAAGCAGACAAAGAATGAGAAAAGGAATCAGAAACTTGGCACTGAACCTACATGGAACTTCAAATTTAAAAAAAATAAAATAAAATTTTTTTTAATTGAACCACCAGGAGAGACCCAGTTAGTTACAAAGCTATTCATGACCAGGTTTCAGACAGACAACTGAACTTCAAGTTCATACTGGCGCTTCTGGAGTCTAAAAGGCCCAGGTGGGCACTGCCATTCCCAAGGCGGCCTGTTCAACAGGATGCAGTCTGCTCTACCCTCTCGGGGTCACTGGGCCTCACCCAAAAGGTCTGGGCTGTGTTTACTGACAGGCTCGCAGTTACAGCCAGAACCAAAGGAAGTTTGCCCAGGTGTGTGCCGGACACCAGGCACAGAGCTACCAGGCAGTGTGCAGTGATTCTCGGATCAGAGGGAGGAACAGCTGCTCTTTGAGGTTCAACTGGAAGCAGTCAGGCTGGTGACAAACTCCCCAGAGGTCAGTGCTACCCATCAGGTCACAGTGAGCAGTAGTCATCCAGAACCCAGCACGGACACCTACAAAAATTCCCCAGGGGCTCTGGAGAAAGAACAGCTTACTAAGCAACTGTGATTGGGTTCACAGGCCCATGGCTGCCAGAGCTGGCCAGACTGTGATGCCCCACCGGCTGCTGGACACCAGCAAGCTGAAGTTCAGGCCAGCTAACGTGGTACCGTAGCGGCTTTAGTAAATGCACCATGAACACAAATCTGTCGTCAGACTGATGCACAAAGCTGAATGAAAGAACCTTCAAAAAGTTAGAGCCTCTAAGGTGAATTCTCAGACTGGAGGAAACAACCATCTCAGACAAGCACAACAAACACATTTGTTGCATCAAAGGCAACCGTGCAAGGATTACTGAATGCCTTCCCAACAAAAGTGAAGAGCAACAACAACTAAAATCTCAGGAAAACAACAAATTCCTTTGTATCATTTTATTTCTGTAAGTTTCAATGAGCTAAACTCTCCTATCAAAAGGCAGAAGAAAGTGCCTAAATGAATCAGGAATCAAAAACCAACCCCATGCTTCTTATAAGAAAGACACCTGAACGCTCTTAAGAAACAGGTTCAGAGTGATTTCATCGGCAATGTCGAGAAAGCTTTTGACAAGCTTCACCATTCATTCATAATAAAATCTCACATCAATACAGGGACAGAAGAAATGTACCTCAAAATAGTAATGGCCACTGAAAACAAACCTGCAAGCAACATTATACTCCATGATGGAAAAACTGCAAGCCCCCTGTGAGAAAAAAAGATTCCACTTTTTTTTTTTTTGCTTTTTGGGTCACACCCAACAATGCTCAGGGGTTACTCCTGGCTCTGCACCCAGGAATTACTCCTGGCAGAGCTGGGGAGACCATATGGGATGCTGGGGATTGAACTCGGGTTGGCTGCGTGCAAGGCAAACGCCCTACCCGCTGTGCTATCGTTCTGGCCCCATGGGATTCCACCTTTTTGTTGTTATTTTTGGGCCATGCTCAGGGCTTACTCCTGAGCAAGAAGGTCCGCTTTATTCATCACTATTCCATAGCTTCTGAAGTCCTTGACACAGCAATCACATGGTGAAAGAAATCAAAGGGAACCAAACTGGAAAAGAAGTGAAGCTATTCCTAAATGGCATTAAAGTATGCTGAGGAGACCCTAAAGAATCCAGTGAAAAATTTGCATGGAAACATAAAACTCAAACTGCCAAAGGAATAAAATAAATAAATAAAAGAAAAAAAAAAAGAAGCATTCTATTTCCTGATGTTCAATTAGACTATAAAAATTTAGTAATCAAATCTGTATGACCCTGGTTTATAAGATCAATTCTCAGACTGGAAGAAACACCCATATCAGACAATAAACACATTTGTTATATCAAATGTACCTATGTGAGGGGAACTGAATGGTCCCCCAACAAAAAGCAAGGATCAACAACTAAAATCTCAGGAAAGTAGCAAACTCTTTCCTATCAGACTCTCAGATCCCTAGACTAGGACTTACATAAATCCAGGGATAAATCTCCAGATTGATGGGCAGTTAATACAGGACAAAGGAGCTGAGTGAATGAAGTGGAGGAAGGGAAGCCCTTCAACAAAGGGTGCTGGGAGAACTGGACAGTCACATGGAAGAAAATGAAGCTGGGTTTGTATGTCATACTAGCCACAAAAGTTAAGGTGGATTAAAGATCTTTTAAGCTTGGATAGACCATAATCTCTAAAATACACAGAAAAACACAGAACACTCTAGGACGTAGACCTCAGGAATGCCTTCAGTGACGATGCCTCTGGCAGAAACAATGAAAAGTTGTTGCAGGTATGGCTAAAGACAAGCTGGCCAAAATCAAAGACAATCTACTGAATAGTAGAAAAGATGGTAGATCATACATCAAATAAAGGGCTAATAAAAACAAGATACATTAAGCACTTATAAATCTCAACAAAACAATTATTCCACCCAATAATGAGAACAATTAGTCTAGTTTCTATGGGAAAATAGTTTTAAAAGAACTAAGCTTCTTCATATAAAGATTCCACTTTTTTTTTTTTGCTTTTTGGGTCACACCCAACAATGCTCAGGGGTTACTCCTGGCTCTGCACCCAGGAATTACTCCTGGCAGAGCTGGGGAGACCATATGGGATGCTGGGGATTGAACTCGGGTTGGCTGCGTGCAAGGCAAACGCCCTACCCGCTGTGCTATCGTTCTGGCCCCATGGGATTCCACCTTTTTGTTGTTATTTTTGGGCCATGCTCAGGGCTTACTCCTGGCTCTGTGTTCAGGGACCATCTGAAGTGCCAGGGACTGAACCCGGGTCGGCTGCAACCTAGGCAAGTAAGTACCTTACCCACTGTGCTTTGGCCCAAGATTCCACTTCCAACAAGCCACTCCAAGAACAGAACTTTCTCCCTCTCATGCCCATCCTCCCCACCACCCTCTCATATCCAGGGCAGGAGAAAGAGCTCAAAGGGCGACGGTGCCTTCCTGACATGGCCGAGCTTGAGAGTCTGAACACTGACACCCTCAAAGGGAGCAACAGCTGAGCAACCAACTGCTAATAACCCGCCTAGCAGTGCTGGGGGTATCCCAACCTAAAAATAGTTTGAGGTTCATCAAAACCTTAACAGAGAAACAGCAAAGTGAGAGTGCGCCCTACTCTAAGTGAGTTAGGAGGGCATTAAGCGAGTAGATCGGAAATGTGCCAGCTTTCGCGCACCTAGACTAAAGGCAAGGCGCGGTTCCATGCAGCACACAATTGATGTTTGAACAGAACAAAACCCCAAACTGAGCTGGGGCCCGGGACGCGACTCAGCAGCAGAGGCCTCAGAGTGCCGTCCTGGCACTGCAATAAAGCAAGCCTGAGAGTCATGAAAAAGCCAGAAAGGTTTGCAAACAGACAAGCGTCCCTCCGTGAGTTCTGAGTGCCCCTCCTGAGCATCATTTCAGCCCACTCACAGGTTCCCTCTCGAGGCACGCACAGGCTGACTGAAATCGTGTCTTGACTCTGAGGAGAAGAGTCCCGCCAAGTCCCACTTTACCTATTATTGGATATGGTGTCCTTTGAGGCAGCCCGGGCGAGACCACTCACTCCTGCAGTTCGCGCTGGTTCAATGTTGTTGCTGTTGGACTGTGCACTTAATCTTCCCCATGTTTTTGGATTCAAGCTCGCCAGAAAAGAAGATTTCGGAGACTGAGTAGTAGTGGGGCTTTTAGCTAGGAAGAGAGAACAACAAGTTAAATCACTTTGATATAAATGATAAGCAGCTGAGTTGCAGATTCACATCTCTGATGAGCTTGCTGAAGATGTGGAATCACACATGGACTTCGGCAAACTCCAGTGTCTTCCAAAGCTATTTAGCATTTGTCATCAGGTGCACACCTGGAACTAAGTTCATCTCCCCGCCCTCCCCCCATGGTTTCTTCATTACCTTGATTGTCTACTTTGTCATCATCTCTTGGAGGTGAATACTTTGGCCTTCTTGGCCCCCGTTTTGGCAGTCGTTTTCTCTTTAGAACATCACTTAATCGACTATCACAAGGAAAAACATGGGTAAGTTTAGCCATCACCAACATCTCATTATTCATTGAAATGCAAACAGAAATGGCAGAAATAGTAAAAAAAATACTGCTCAGGCCCGGAGAGACAGGTTAGTGGTTAATGTGCTTGCCGTGCACACTGCCAACCTGGATTTGACCCCCAGCACCACTTACGGTCGCTTAGCAAACACCGCCAGCACTCAGAAGCTGAGATGGGTGTGGTTCAAAAAAAACCAAACTCCTACCAACACTGCTGAAACAGGGTGTCTTTCAGTCAGGTAATACCAACTGTGTGCCTGTCACATTCTAGGTTTAGTCTCATAAAACTAATCCGGAAAGTACCTAGTTGTTCGCACTACTAAAAATAAAACTAAATTTAAAAATATTAAAAATCTTTTATTTAAAAGTAACACAAATATACTATGAAAATATATCAACCAACTAGACAAATGCTGTATTTGGTTAACATTTTTTCCCTTTAACTTAAAGGACAAGCAAAATATACATGCAACAGAGGCCATTTAAATGCCTTCCCAGGGCTGAAGTGATTGCTTTGCAGATGTGAGACCATGCCTGACTCCCTCCATACATATGGTCTCTGAGCACCAGTGGGCGTGACCCCTAAACACTGAACCAGGCGCAGACCCAGCTCACCACTACTGAGTCCCAAAACCCAAAATACAAACATAAAACCCATGAAGCATAGCATGCTCAAGGTTTTGTTATTTTCACTGTATTTTAGATTACTTTTAGTTTTGTTAAGGTGAAAGAGATTCATAAAGGAACGAAACTATGCATGATGGGTAAAACTTCTGATTTAAATACAATGAGAAGCACTTGAAGTTTTCCAGCATGGGTACTGGTATTCTGATGAAAACATTTCAATGTGATTTAATTCGCCCTGTTTACAAAATTGTATAATATATATATTTATTTTTTTTAACTAAAAACAGTATTAAGAAGTAGCAACTTAAAATTCTGAAAATCAGAATAAGGTTCTTTCCTCTTTCTTTAGAATTATTCCCATTCTTGGACGTGGCTCACTCGGGCCTTTGTCCTACGAGCAGTTGTGACCCTTGTTCAAAACCCCAGCACCCCATATCGTTCCCTGAGCACTGTTAGGTTTCACTTCTGAGCACAGAGGCAGGAATCACTGCAGGTACGGCCCAACCACACCCCACTCTCAAGCACTGCATTTCTTTAAACATACCATGATTTGTCTTAGGCAGCATGCAGATACTACTCTGCAGTAACTTTACTTAATTTGCTAGGGGGATGTGAGGCTATGAGGAAGAAGGAAAGAGGAAGGCACGGCTGAGTCGCCAGGTCCAACGACCTTTGAAGAGTCTCACGACCTACTACCATCTAAATTCAACAGCGTCCTAAGATGGCAGCCACCATGCAAGAGGTCTTACATCACAAATCCCCAAACCTCTATAATCCATGTTTAATAGAGTGAGGACCGGCCACCAGATGGCACCAAAAGCAGCCAAGAATCTCAACTAGTTTACAGGAAAAAAATACTACCATGCATGTTATAAGATTAAATTTTGATCCTATTATTACGTATTACTATGTTTTATCAAGATTAACCTTTTAGCTTTTTAGCTGACGGAGTTAAAAGTACTCTGAGCATTTTTCTGAATCTCAGAACAGAGCTTACCACTCAGCAAAAGACTTTTATTGTTTGGTCTTGGGGCCTCGCCTGGTGGTGCTTGGTGGCTACACACAGAAGAGTGCTGAGATGGAACTGGGGCGCCCTCACCCAAAGCTTGTGCCCTAGCCCTGTGTGTCACTGCCCTCCATGGAAAACACTTTCTAACGTCAAAGAAGCACTTTTTATTGGGCTTTAACAGGAAAATGTACTATCATTTGGAATATTCTTTAGAAGCACACATAAGCAAGGAATTAAAAACAGAGGTAGAAGCCAAGAAATGGGCTAAAATTAGGAATTCCCATTTTTCACTGACCCCCCCAAAAAATGTCTTTTGGATCTGAAGGCAGAACAATGATGAATATTTCACAAAAACATGTCCCACTAGGCTTTCGCCTAAATTGTTTTTACAAAAGGTACACCTTTTTGCTTTTTTTTCACCAAAAATATATAAATGAAGATTCCCATTCTCCTTTAAGAAAACCTTCCATTTTACAAATAATGCTAAGAGAGAAATTGGGGGTTTCTCCCTTTGCATTTTTTCTCTCTAGTATTATCTAGGTAGCTCAAAACTGTTACACAACAATATAGCAAACAACGGTAATATTACAGTGAAAGAACCAGAACTCAAAAGCTATAGCTGTAGATAGTGGTTGACAATGTACTAGCCATTCAACACCTCAATGTTAGGTTTCCTTGTGTGTCTGTCAACAGAAGTAACTATCATAGACAGAACTTGTGGCTCCTTAGCATGACTTTAAACAGTTTTCCAATAAATGTCTGGCTTTCTGCCCATTTATACAGAAGATCTAGCAAAATACCGAAATTAACAATGTACACACCATTAATATTCTA
This sequence comes from Sorex fumeus, assembly GCF_029834395.1. NCBI lineage: Eukaryota > Metazoa > Chordata > Mammalia > Eulipotyphla > Soricidae > Sorex > Sorex fumeus. Next base: position 6,540,854 of record NW_026606062.1, read on the forward strand.
CCACTAATTCCCTGCATGTGTCAAGGCTGAAGGCCAGGATCCAAACCAAATCACAGTGTTTTCTGAGGCCCACTCACGCACTTACCCTTGAGGGCTCAGATCTAAAGAATCGTCTCTGCTGTGCTGTAAGCTGGGAGATCCCAGATCCGCTGCGGCGTTACTGGCAGCGGTGGCTGTCCCACTGCTGACAGAGGTCGTGGATCCCAAGGATCCTGACCCATTAGGACATGACTTTGGTGGACTCGTCAACAAAGACTCTGATTCTGCTAGGTGTTTCACTTGATGCATTACACCTTTAAAATAATAAAGAATAAAAATAATCCATTTTAATCAAATCACATCATTCTCACCATCCCCAAAACCTTAGGTGCTAAAAATTTAGAGGACCTCGAAATCCTTTAAGTGCTAACACTGATTTAGAGGAAATGGCTAAAAAGTATCTGAAGAAAACAAAATGACAATGTAGGTGTCAGCTCCTTCACAGTCCATTTGGAAAAGAAGTAGGTGAATTTAAAATTAAAAGTGTATTATATGTCATCTAATATTCAAAGGTCGTGTAATTTAAAAGGTCATTAAGTCAAGTCTATGTAAAGTCACTGAAGGAAGACACACAAGATCAAGAATCAACCACAGAAGCACAGGACAAATTAAGGGCAGGAGAGCCGAAGGGGAGAGAAAGGCCATTATGGGCTCGGCGTGCTGCCTGGCATATGCTGACTTGGGGCTGAATCCCCAGTACTACACTGGTGTCCCAAAGACGGCCCAGCCAAGCTTGCCTCAGTATGGCCCTCGGTACCCCAGATCTGATGGGATGTCTGATGGGGATAGTAACAGAATGTGTGCAGAAAGGAATGCAGGCGCAGGGAAGGGATGGGGAGAAACAGGCTTGCTTTTTATTTTTGGCTAATCCAGGCATGAGGCCCTGATGTTAAATCACTGGTGCCACCCACAGGAGCCCTGCTTGATCGCCACAGGTCTGCTGTTCAGCTAATACCACAGCTTGCGGGGGCTACAACCAGAATGGCATGAGTACCAGTACCAGAGTGTAATCCCTGGTGAGCACCACAGCTACGTGTGTGTGACCCTCCTTGTCACACAAAAGCCAAGAGAAGGGAGAAAAAGATTAAAGGACCGAGATTTGTTAACTTACAATGCTACATGGAGACAAAATCACATTTATCACTGCTGACAAAAGAACTAGAACTAAAAAGATGCTCATCGAGAAAGTCAAACAGTAACTATGGAAGGGGATTTTTGTGTGGAATTGGGCATATAAAGAAGAGGGGAAAATGTGTGCCTACATGGCTGTCTCTGTAAATAACAGGTGGATCTGTCATATTATGTGTTTAAATGTCTGAAGACATGTTCACACATGCACAGTCCCAGGCGTCTGCAAGAGTGCTCAGCAAGCTGGAGCACTTGTTCTGGGTGCCAGAGGCCTACGTTTGAGTTCCAGTACCCCAGGATCTCCTAAGCACAGCTCCCCAACACCTAGTAGGACAACCCCCCAGTCAAATTACTATCAAGAATGGGAAATATTTTATAATAAACTACAAATAATAGTAATTGGCTTATGAGAGATTAAATAGTGTGCTATAGCTATAAGAATCTAGAAATGAAGCAAGATCTTCAGGAATCAGAGACATTTAAGCTAAAACTGGAAATAGTGACCTAGCCACATACAAAGTTGCGAAAAACTAATTCAAGACCCTTTCTATTGCATAGGATAAACATATACTTGGAAGTGAGGAATTCACTATTAACACAATCAAACCTAATAAAAGTAGGTAAAAACAAACAGACCTACTCTGACTCTCCTCCAAATAAAAAGAAATGACTCAAATCAAACCACAAAAACAGAATACCCAAAACAAATCAGACTACAAAAGGTAACATAATACTAAAAACAAGAAGACACAAATGCTAATATAGGCATAAGACAACACCTATTGACATAAACACCTGAATTGGTAATGACAATTACCCCTCAGAAGTGGAGGGAAGATTCTGCCTTTCATTTATATATACTACGCAGTGGTGACTTTCTGTAAGTCCACTGTTATTTGAACAGAAATAATTATTAATGGCAAAAAATCTCTTCCCACTTTTGCTTAGCATGTCAGTTAATTCTCAAGATGTGAAGAGCTATGGCTTTAGCTTAGGATATGTTGGTCAAAAAATATGCAGAAAGGAGTGTTGATAAAGGTGGGTGATAAAGTTAGGAACTACATAAGGTAAGAATACCATCATTTTCTGAATCCTCATAAGACCAAAGAATAAAAACAGTAACAAAAACACCCCCGAAGCCCAAAGATAGAACCATCAATAAAAACTTCTTGATCAAGAAGATATTACCTTCAATTTTAAAAAAGGAAAAACATCTGAATGGCCAAAACAAACATATCTTTAGAGATCCTGAAGTACATAAGATTACATCTTCTATGATGATTTCAATAGGAGACTAGTGAGAGTCTAAAGATTATTATACATTTTGAGGTATTCCATTAACCATGAAATGAAATAAACTTTTAAACTCCTTTCAACTTTTGTAACTACTGATCTTTTATGAGGATTCATTAGAAAAGACTGAATTTTTCAAGAAACTATTGTAGCGTAATATATTTTTTAAAGTCAGTGATAGCTACTGGCCCATACACAATCAAATCATTGAAACTTGCTAAATATTCATCAACTGACAGTAAATCTCACCTAACCTGTATTAGATTGATAAAAAAAAAGAAGTGTATGTTTGAATTGTAAGACTCCAAATGTCTTCCAAAAGCAATAACGATTTTTGATTCTATAGATTATGACTATATTTCTTCTGAATCACTAACATAATAAAAATCTGACCATTATCATGAATGACATTACCTTCTCTTCTGAAGTAAACACTAAAAATATCAGGTAACTTCTGCATTAAGATTTCTGCCATCTGAAGTGCTCCAACTACTATCTTCAAGTCTTGGCTCGATAGCATGGAAGCAATGTGACTAAAAAACAGAAAACATTTGTATACAGAACATGTTCTGGGAACCTGGTGATATTTTTGGCCAGAGTAACTCTAATTTCAGAGCAAAAATTTAAATTGTGAAACCAGTCCATTCCAATAAACATGTTTTAAAATGTTCATCATTTAGGAGGCGTGAGGGTGAGGGATATCAAGAAAACTTTATGAGCAATATGCTGGCAGGATGATATTAGACTTAAGCCCTTAAAGAAACCATCTTTAAATGCTCATCTTTTACCATTTGTTTACTCTTTGTGAAGGAGTAGGCAACAAAATGTTTAAGACACTTCACACTGTCCTGTCCTATGTTACACATAATATACTATATTCCAGAGTATTAGTGTAAAGGCTCCTCAAAATTCTTAGCGAAATTTGAAGTTATAAAGGTTTTCGCATTACTTAATGAACACACCTTGAAACAGCATGATTTTTCAGGACATCCTTCAGAAGTTCAGCATCCGCAAAATAAATTATCCTAAGAATTGCTCTAAGGCACTTATGTCTGACCGCAGGTCCTGCTGAGGAACTATACACTTCATAAAGAACACCAAACAATGTCTTAATAAAAGACTTAGCCAGTTCCGGATCCTCTTTCATAAGCTGTGCTCGAGCATCATCCTTCTTTAACTCTGAATATCCACCTGAAAAAAAGAAATGCAGTCCTGAAGACACAGATTTTAAAAAGCAATACATTAAGAATACAGAAAACTCAGATTCACATATTTGAAAAGGCTTTGTTATTTTGACTATGAGGCGAATTAATTTACCTAATAACATCGGGGTTTCCTAAAACACCGAAGGTAGCATTAAGACACAAGTTAGCCACCTAGAAAAACACTAGACCATTCTGGCCAGAAAAAGATCAGAACATACCACTGCACTATGCCTTTATGAATATATGGGGAACAAATCAGTACTAACCAGCCGAAAGAAGTAAGAGTTTGAGAAACTGCACTTTGCTAGGGATCTAGGAAAATTCAAGACAAATGTCACCGTCCTAAATGGTAACTGTTGAAAAGCAAAGGTCCAGATCAGGGGCTGGCAAAAAAAGGTTAAAAGACTGAATCCTGTGATCATCTGGTAGCAGTTTAATTAGAACACAATTATCTATGTTTATATACTGCACATAAGAGCAGTGCTGGGGGTATGGTGCCGCCAGCAGGTCAATCTGTACCTGTGAGGCGAGTGCATCAGCAGCCTGATGACGCCTTCAGACTTCCAGATACCTTAAAACTGCAGCTGTGCCTTTGGCCAGACCCCAAAAACTTGGGGCCAAGTTTACCAAGAAAGTAAACAGCCAAAAGTTAGGTGTGGGAGACACACCACAAACCACCTCCAGCTCAACTCAGAAACAAATTTAAACTGTACTTAAATTTGTTTCTGAAACAAATCCTGAAACCCAACGGCTTTGGGCAGAAATGCGTCCGGTCCCTGCAGTAGGTTACCAGCGCTGGGCCAAGGCAGGTGGGAATGGGTTTCATGTCAGGCCTGTTTCCCCTGGCAGCGGGGCCTCAGGGAATGGGGGTGGAGTCGGCGCTTTCCTCCCCACCCCACCGAAACCCCAAGTCGTCACCCACGAACGGCCTCTCTGGCGCCTGATCAAACTGCTTAACGGCCATGATCCAAGAGACTCAAACAAATCTCGGAGGCCAGTGGCTTTCGGCAGAAATGTGTCTGGACCCCGCAGTAAGGAACTGTCACCGGGCCACCCCAGGGGGAAAGGTTGCTGTCCCTCCGCCTGCTCCCCCTAGGCGGCTCAGTTGCCACCATCCTCCAGAGGCCACTGGACAGTCAGGTTTGGGCCTGAAGTGACGAAACACGCTGGGCCTCATGGGATGGTGGTGGAGCCGGCCCTTTCCTTCCCGTCCCAACGAGACCCTGAGTTGCTGCTGATGAACGTCCCTTCTGGCTCCTGATCAAGCTGCTCAACGGCCATGATCCCAGAGACTCAGGAACAATCTCAGAACCCAGCAGGTTTTGGCATTAATCCCTCCAGATTTAATTGTTAAAATTTCGGAATTTCAAAATTGCATGGCCACTACTGCAGCCATGTGACATCATATGTTATTTTTAACCAGCAATAGGAAACAAATTGTCTACTTGTTGCCTTTTCAGCAGATCTGAGTGTTGGGGTAAAATCTCAAATAATAATGGTGGGTCTGGTGTCAAAATATTGAATGTGATCAAAGTAGAGAAGAGAGTAATGTGGAAATTGTCTGCCCCATAGGTAGGGGGAGGGTGTGGGATGGGGGTATACTGGGGTTTTGGGGGGGGAGAATGGACACTGGTGAAGGTTTGGGTGTTTCATTTTATGACCAAGACTTAAACCCAAAAGCTTTGAAACTGCTCTTACGGTGATTCAATAAATAAAATTGTAACAAATGGAGAAAAAAAATGGTAAGATGGAGTTCATGCCCAATTCAATCAGCTGATCAGTGGCTGAATAAATAGCAGTACTCCTACATAAAAATAAATGAATAAATAAAAAGAAAAGAGCAGTGCTGAGTTCAGGCCTGAACCTGAAACTGAACAGCTCTGCAGACCCCCGCTCTCTGAACTGGAGTTGAAAGGCCATTTCACCAAATTCGGAGATGTCAGAAATCCAAGGAAGATCATAATCATCTAGTTTTTTTCCCCTCATTCATCTAGTTTTCTTAAATCTTTTATCCTTAGAATGATAGTACAGAGCATAAGGCGTATGCCTTGCACATGGCTGAACTGGGTTCAATTTCTGGCATCCCATATCCCATCTGGTCCCCAAGCACTGCCAGGAGTAATTTCTGAGTGCAGAGTCAGGAGTGAAGCCTGAGCATCGCCAGGTGTGAACCAAAAACAAAAACAAACAAAACACTGAAATCTATCTAGTATTTTATACTTAATCCTTGGTTTAAAGAACCCGTAAGACAGTATGTATTAAAAGGAGAGCAGGACTTATAGTGTATTAAGCATTCACGGCTACTTCTGTCCAGAACCCAGAAATTTGCATGTTAAATAAAATCGTAAGGAAGGTATCTGTTCAAACATCAATGAAAGTAATAAAGATAAGTATACAACTCTCTTAAGCTAGTTAAGCGCACAGGATATTACAAATATTACCCAAAGAAGTAGTATCATAATACAATGCTACTTTTACCTGAAAAGGTACTTACTAGTGTTAGTATTGGCTAAGGGGTTAGGTTTTCTCTGAATGGCACGTGCTGTTCCCGTGTCCTCATTGATTTGCTGCATAGAATTAAAATCAATAGTATAAACTCGTCCCAGAGTGGACAAGCTTATCTCATCCTCACCGACCTGATGGGCTGCCTGAGAGCAAAGAAAGAGAAACCTTGAATATAAACATGGAGAAATGTATTAACTTAAGACACAGCGGGGACCTTCCATAAATGCTAACTTACATAATCATTTCACCAGGATTCAGAAGGTAAAGTGACTGATTATGGAAAGTTTAATAGTATGGACATGACAAAACGCAATCAAAGAAATTTTAAATTCAGTCAGAAACACACAATAGGCCTATTTAGGTCCCCTGAGACATAAATGTAGGTAAAATCCTGTTACAAGATCCAGCTTATGTAGAATCACTGACATAAAGACACCATTTGTATTAATGAGGCTTTTACAACACTGCTGATAGAGAAAAATTTGTTATCTCTAAATCTTCTGTTAAATGTTAATTACATCATGAATTCTTGCAGCCCATCAAAAAATTCTCCTTTGAACAAAAATATTATAACTGTCCAGGGATAAATAGAACACTATACATTAAGTGAGACTTTATGAGTAAAAGGGACATGACTGGAATTAAGAACACAATCTCCTGAGGTTACATGCACACAAAGTATACAACTAAAACAGGTTTACTTAATTAACAGTTTGCTTGTCTGTTTATTAAAACATGAAGGAGTATTCATTCTTTAAACAATACAATCTACAGAAATCCTAGGTAGATTGCAAGACAGAACTCTTAGGCAATAAGAAGAAATAATAATAAAATAATCAAGAAGGCACTATCAAGAATACTTAAGAGACCATAACTGCACAAGTTACAATTAAGTAGGTAACCTCCTTTTCAAAACTGACTCTAAACTCAGCCATTTTCCTTTGAAATCAAGGACCAAACTCGGACCTCACATATGCAAGGCAAGTGCTTTACCTCTGAGCTATACCCCTAGTCCTAAATTCATATATTCCATATAAACTTTATTTTAGAATCTAAGTCAATGGTTTAAAATGTTTTTCAAGAATTCACTTTCAAAAACTGGAAAAGAGAACTTAAAGATGACTACATAAGTGATAATCTTCCTTTAGTTTTGGCTTGGTTTTTAGGTCCTACATAGCGGTGCTCAGTCTGACTCCTTGTTCTGGATTCAGGGATCACTCCTGGTGGGCCTGGGAAGACTGGTGGCAGGGATAGAACACGGGTCAGCTGCTTGCGAGACAAGTGCCTTATGTGCTATACTATCTCTAAGGACCCACAAATGATTTTCTCAAGTATCATGGTTTGAAATTAGGAACTATTGACAGTGGGTCTCTTATGTATTGAAGAAATATTAATGAGGCTGGCTGGGGCATTTCCAAACACTTTCTAAACTAGGACAATTATTTAGCTGACCTAAAATAATTCTGAAATAGTTCATTACAAACTTTAAATGGATGGGTTTGGAAACGATAATACACACTCATACACATACCCCAAAGGAAAAAAGTCACTTGAATATTTGGGAGTAGCTGTTTCCTTTATTTGCCTTTCTCTAATGTCGCTGAGCCCCCAAACAACTGTAATTCTTTATACTGTGTTTTTGTATCACACATACCCCCCAAAGGAAAATCACTGTAAGTACTTGGAAGTAGTGGTTTTGGGGTTTGTTTTCGTTTTCCTGCTATTTTTGCTGAGCCCCTAAAAAGCTTCAATTTTTGTGTTCTGTATTTTCATATTTCTCATCAGTCATCAAAACTTATCCCAATGAAATATGGACTAATAAGCCAATTAGGCATCACAATTTGATAATTCATCTAGAGGAAGACACTAAGTTGTTTCCATGTTTGTTGCTTTGAAAGAGTGGGAAGCAGCTGTTTGTAAATCTTTACACTCAAAGCTTTGTTTCGGATGGAAATAAAGGGGTTCCTAATACAGGTAGCCTGACTTCTCCACTGTTTCCTTTCAGAAAGGAGGAAACCATGGAACAAAGAACTCAAATTACTTGCTCCACGTCAATCAGGTAGTGAGCAGCGGAAGCAGGACTAGAACACCATTTTCTGACCTGAACAGAAATGAGGACCTTGTTCTCAGGAGACAAAATGAGAAAAATCTTGAGTTAATTAAAAATTGAGCACATTTATGTACACACATCCACCTCCCCAGTCCATCCCCAAACCCAATCTCCTCCAAAATCGATCTATTTGAATGGTACAATGAAACTACTACCTCAATGATCCGGCTGTCAATCCTGTTGTACGGATGCCAGAGGCCCCGGTCGTCTCGCCACTGCCATATCGCTCCATCTGTGTTCTGCGCATTGCCCTTCTTCAGCATGCTGTCAACAGCAAAAATGCCTTCCTTGGGTAAACACGGCATAAGTTCGCTGGGAAAAGAAAGCGCAACCATTACTTTCCGTTTCCTTACTGATTCCGAACAGACGACTGCTGAAACCGAGGTTCCTAAACTTAGGCGCTGACTGCCTCACACCTGCCTTTTATGAGGAAAAGGAAAATCGTTCAAGAAAATCTACCTTAAGAGAACAAACAGTAAGTGATCCTTCAATTCCACCCAAGGTACTACCACCACCCAGATCATTCCAACACCCACCCTGGGGAGCAGAATGACCCACCGCGAGGAAAGACTGATCGAATCTCAAAACACCCCTCCGACAAACCCTGCACTTATCAGCCCCATATTTACCAAATCAGAGATGTCAATTCATACAGTTCTTGAGGACTTCGCGGAACAAGATCAATCTGTTCCTGACAACTTCCATTGGAGGCACCACACAGGAGAAAGTGAAGAGTTTCTGCAATGTCTGTAAAACCAACAACAACAAACGAAAGCCCATGAAACGAACTTTATTATTAATCTAAAAGGGAACCAACCATACCCTGTGCAGAAAATCGCATTACACCACAAAAATTAAATCACCTTACACCCAAATAATTTGCGACAATTAAGCAATAACGAAAAGAAAAATCTACGAAGATTTTAACCATTTCTTTTCCAATACTTCAGGCTGAGACCTAACCTTCCACCTCTGGCGTGAGGGTGGGGAGTCACGTCCGACAAGGCTCAGGGGATCATATGGGATGTCTAAGACAGAACACAGGTCGGTTGCAGCCAAGGAAAGTGTGCTTACCTGCTGTACTATTTCTCCAGGCCCAAATCAATACACCTTAATGACTGTGTTAAGACATAATCTTCAGACAAGGGCCAGGAGGAATGCTCCATGGTTTGGAAGACTGTCTCGTGCTGCGGGAGAAGGCAGTTGGGATGGAGAAGGGACCACTAAGACAATGATGGTTGGAGGGATTGCTTGGGATGGGAGATGTGTGCTGAAACTAGACTAAAAACTAAACATGATGGCCTCTCAGTCCATAATGCCCAAAAGTAAAGAGAGAAGGAAGGTGCCTACCAGAGGCAGGGGCTGGGATGGGGTGAGGGTGGTGGGAGAGATGGGGACACTGGTGGTGGAGAATGGGCAATGGTGAAGGGATGCGTGTCTGATCACTGTATGACTGAAACCCAACCATGAAAGCTTTGTAACTGTATCTCACCGTGATTCAATAAAAAGACAAACTTCAGGCCTAGTAAATTTATATTTTTAAAATTTATATATTCCAAAAGTGTGGCCAAAGGGATATAAATAGCTATTAATAGCATCTGAATCTTATCATTCTCTGATCAGAAAAATTGTTTCCCTCCAAAACACTAAACATGCCAGTGTTAAAATAGGGATCATTATAATATCCTGATCCCTATTTTTAGTTTTCAAATTCCCAGAAAAAGAGGAGAAACAGGTCAGGAGGAACAGGTTTGTGGAGGCAGCTTCCGCTCCCACTCCCACAGGAGTCTCCTCCCAGAAGTCAAAACCTAAAGCCAACCCTGTATTTCAAAAAATATTATTCACATGCAACATTTTGTTGAAATGTTCGATAATAATCGGCAAACCATTAACTTTGTTGTCACTGTCCTCCTGTTGCTCATCGATTTGCTCGAGTGGGCCCAGTAACATTGTGAGACTTGTTACTGTGTTTGGCACATTGAATATGTCACGGGTAGCTTGCTGGGCTCTCCAAGAGGGGCGGAGGAATCGAACTCGGGTCGGTCATATTGGCTACATGCAAGGCAAATGCCTTACCCACTGTGCTATCGATCCAGCCCATTAATTTTGTTGTTATCATTATTATTTTGCTTTTTGGGTCACACCCGGCATTGCACAGGGGTTACTCCTGGCTCATGCACTCAGAAATTACTCCTGGCGGTGCTCAGGGACCATATGGGACGCTGGGAATTGGACCCGGGTCAGCTGTATGCAAGGCAAATGCCCTACTCGCTGTGCTATGGCTCCAGCGCAAACTTTAACAGAGAAATAAGAAATAATCTCGACCTCAGAGTAAAAAAAAATATATAAGGGTAGTTTTATTAACTTTGAGGTACTGTGAACATCTGAAAATAGCACATTGTAAAGATTCTGTCATTATTTTGAGATCAAAGAATTTGCAAAAGTTCTTATTTCCTTTGTAGTTGTTTCGGAAAGGAAGACAGTTATCCATAAAAATGGATGGCAATCCCCCACCTCCCTGCACTTCCAAAATACCAGGCAGCCACGCCCATGTCATGCCCCCCCCACCACCACTTTATTCATGGAAAGACACATATCCTTCTTACAAGGATAATAAAACTGTACTTACTTTGCTTCATGAGCTGAACAGCTAACGTCGGACAGTTGGAGCACATCAGAGAAAACATCCGAACTACCATTATAAACATCCCAGAACTTAAAATTGGTGGAGTCACTACCAGTAGTTGTTGAACATTTGTAAGCAGATCTTTGGAGGCAACCTGCTGGAGTAAATTCTGAACAGAGGGGAAAAAAGGTATTTTTATGCTGTAATTCACCTATTTAACAGGCTCACGAAAATGCCGTCAAAGACTACATAAATGCTTACTTACCTCTTCATGTTGGAAGTTGTCCACCAGACGTGCAAAACAAAGGCAAGTGCTTTCCACTGACTTTTTGTCCTGTGTTTGTTAATAAAGAAAAGTTTCTTAATAAAAACACTTTCACAATCATACTTCACAGCCTCATCTTCTTCCTAACCTCAAATTCTTCAAAAGGCTTGCTCAATTAGAGGAGGGTTTTGAAGTAAGCCTAAACAAGGAAGAGTAATACCCTCATTTCAAAGAAAAAAATCTCATTTTGAAAGCACCCATCTCCTCTGAGAATGGGCTCAACAGCTAAAGTTAGATATACAGAAAAGAAAACGTTTATGGTTCTGCAATTCCAACATTTAAGAATTCACAGTAGAAATGTTTAAAGGATGCATACACTAAAAAGCTGAAGTAGCTAAGCATATGGGAATGAATCATATTTGATGTGAAAAAGCAGTTATTTATTTGCTATAATCACTTTGAGAACATAGTAAAACTACTGAAGTGGCCCCATTAAGAAAACATTTGAAATAATTCTACGAAGAGATTGAACAATATAATGGCTTAGAAAGTATTTTAACATAGCTTGCTTTTTCCTTACGTATTGATTAATGGGTTTCAAATTTCAGAACAGATTTGTCCGTACAAAAAATAGTTCCCTTATATTGTCTTCAATTTTGCTGGTAGTACTTAATTCTAGAAGTTCAAGTTCTAACTGGTCAACTCTTTCTCTGCTTCACTTGCCTGTATTTCTAGAGGTGCTGGATTCAGTTAATTAGAGCACATATTTCTACTCCCTCTGTAAATTATCCTAGACTACTAAATCTTAGAAATAATGGCATGATTTGTGTCTCAATCATCTTAAGCAAAACACTCTGAAATCATGACTACTGAAATCACTCTAATCTCTTATTTAAATCCCTTACTTTAAGCAAATCCTTACATATTATAAAGGTGATTTAAAAGCAAATTATGTAAAAACCTCTTTAGTTGGAACACCTTAAAGCTCATTTTTTAAAAAAAAATTCACTGGCTGTACTAAATAATTTGGCTTAAAACACCATCTCTCCCATACCCCAATCTCAGGAAGTTCTGCCTTTGCCTTTGAGACTTCTCGACCAGGCTTCCGATTTCCAGCTCCTCATCAATTTCTCCTGTGCTTTTCTCCACCCCCAGCTGCAATCTACATCCCCGCGCCCCCATTTCTAGTTGGGACTAACCCGATCCTGAGTCTCTTCTGATTTGTAGCTGTATTATCCTGGTCTTATCTGCCTGCAGTCTCTAGAACATGTCTTTCCAAAAGGAAATTCTGACCACACTGAAACATTCAGTTTGATAAAGTAACAAATTCATCCCTCAAATTCAAAATAGCTGAATATCAAACACAAAGAACAGTTCAGTTGGGTAAATCGCCAAAATTTTTAAGCCTAATTGAAAATGGCCATTTACAGAGGAAGTGTTTTACTACAAATACGAAAGGTTCCTGTTTTACCTGATGGGTTAGCCTTTGGGTAAGCAATGGAAGGGAATCTGCCACAAAATGAAATTCATCCGGCGTGATACTCTGGCAGCAATTGGCTGCAATTGCTAGTGCATTTCTTTGGGCATTAATGCTGAAGAACTCGAGATACAGCAGGCAGTCTGCCAAACCACCCTAAAATGAAGAGAACTGTTAAGGTGAAGAACTATCCTGCTTATCAGGGAAAAACAGCGAATCAAATTAAAACACCCCGTGTTTCTTATAGCAATTGCTAAAATAATAAAAACGCAGGTCTAAAATGTAACAGCAAATAGAACAAGATCCAGGACTTTGGTAACAACACTTACTGCCTGCAGAATGGCTTTACTGTGTCTCCGTGATAACATCTCCAAGGCAGTCAGGGCCTGCTCTGCCACATCAATACACTGAATCACTTGCAGCTGTGAATGCAGAAATAGGCACCTTAAGGTCAAAATCCAGGGTTGCTTCCAGTCACTTGTCTCAACCACCGATAATGTAATTTATAAAATTGATATTTAAAATCATAATTATTTTACTGCAATCTTGGGCTAGAGCAATAGCACAGTGGTAGGGCATTTGCCTTGCACGCAGCCAGCCCGGCTGAGCGAGTTCTATTCCTCTGCCCCTCTCAGAGAGCCCAGCAAGCTACCGAGTATCTCACCCGCACGGCAAAGTCCGGCAAGCTACCCATGATGTATTCAATATGCATTCATATGTATTCAAAAACACAGTAACAACAAGTCTCAAAATGGAGAAGTTACTGGGACTGCTCGAGTAAATCGATGAACAACAGGAGGACAGTGTTTTGTTTTGTTTTACTGCAATCTTAAAATAATGTATGTGATTTTATTATTTTATAATTTAAATATAATAAATTTTATATTATCAGCTATACCATCTTTAACATGAAACTCACTATAGAAAACCACTTACTATAGGAAAAAAAACCACTCACTATAGAAAACCAGCTTAAGCTGCCATATAGAGCCACAATAATCACTTTCAAATTACTTTGATTTTTTTTTCTTTTTGGGTCACACCCAGCAATGCAGAGGGGTTACTCCTGGCTCTGCACTCAGGAATTACCCCTGGCGGTGCTCAGGGGACTATATGGGATGCTGGGAATCAAACCTGGGTTGGCCGTGTGCAAGGCAAACGCCCTACCCGCTATGCTATTGCTCCAGCCCTACTCTGCTGTTTTAAGTTACAAAAAATACACTTCATACAGAACAGGCTAAAGCCAATTATAACTGTCATTATAATTAAAGTAAATTATTGGGAGGAGGGCGTGAGTAGAGAAACAAGGTTTAAACTTTGTACTGGATTGTATTCTAAGAACAACATCATGTTTTATATGGCATTACAAAGTTTAACATACAATGCAAATTTTAATGAGTTCTAATAAGGCTAACTTAGACCAAAATCACCACCTAAGACCAGTGCAAAAATTTAATTTCTATGCTCACTCACTTACTGACTCTGAGCACTGCTAGGTATGGGCCCTTCCCCCCAAAAATCATTATCTAACTCAAGTTTTTTTTTTAACATCAGATTACTTTTAATTAAGAATCTTTAAATTTCTTATTAAAATTATTTTATATTGAGATAACTGCTCTTAAAAATTATCAATTGGGTTGGTCGTGTAAATGCTTTATTTGTGTCAACTTTCAACTACTGACCAGTATGTATCTCTGGAATTACAGCTAGAAAATATGTATTTTCATTTGATAGTGAATGCTAAAAATGTCTTTTAAAGTGGGGTTACAATCTGAGAGACTGCTCTAAAATTACAAAAAGCCGGGCCAAAGAGATCATTCAACGGACTGAGTACCTGCTTTGCACACAGGAGACGCCACTTCATTTCCTGGCCCCCTTAGTCCCCAAATGTAAAGAACAGAGAAGCCACATGTTCGCAGCACGTGCCACAGATGTGCTTTAAAGAATCCTAGACAAACAGTTTACCTTTTCCAAAAACACAGGAATCGCATCTACCACAACAGCAGATGAGCGAGGAAGTGCTTCCATCATGTATGTTAAGGCTCGACAGGCGTGGTTCATCTGGAAAACAAGAAAGGGTTTAGAGTCAACAACAGACATCACGATGAAATCTGGGTGGTTTAAAAGAAATAGATATACATACTCACAATATCAAAATTATGCTCCATCTGCAATAATGTTATCTGTTTAAAAAAAAAAAACAACTATTAGAAGGTATTTTTGAAAAAGGTCTTCCAGTATTTCTTCCATTATTTCACAGGTGGAATGTAAGGGGTCATTCAAGACTATTACCATAATGCTGAGTTACAGCCTCGTATGCATTCACAAGAAACAATTATATTTAGGATATTGTCAAATTAATGATCAAACATGCACACAAAGGAATGATTGTATTAAGGAAGGCCTGAGTCATATACAACAGTTTTAACTTGGGAACTTTCCTAGATTAAGTCGTCATGTCAAGATTCAGGTCAAAAGCAAACCTTCCTGAAGTTTGCAACCAACTTTTCTGGTCCCTAACCTAACCCACGCTTCAGAAAAGCAACCCATTAACATGTTCCTGAAGACTTAGAAGCTGTCAATAAATAATAGTAAGAACAACAATAAAAACAAAAACCAGAAATGCAGTGACATCTAATCCACAACCTTTGAAACCACAGACAAAACTTTCATCCATGAATACTAATAGTGTCATCAAAACCATCAACTCAGCTGTAAAACATAAATATAGTATTAACACATACTATTAATCATTGCAAGAAACACTGGAGAAACTATATTATGTACTAATAGCCAATTAATAAAGTTTTTATTAACACAAGAGTAAATTTAGTCAATTTAGTCGATTACATTTAGTTTTCTTATGTGAAAGATCTTAAGGAAATTCAACTATGTTTTTCAAAGCTGCTGGGTTAGATATTCCATCCTCTCCAAGCAACTAAAGTAATTTCCTCGTAGGGAAGCAGACTGCCTTCCAATTGAATGTTAAATATAAAATGCACTTTAAGTCATCTACTGCACCTGAATTAAATGCATAAATACAGTGACACAGATAATCCTATAATACAATATCTATGATTCTCAATTGAGAATCAGGCTGAATGAAGTGTAACTATGTATCAAAGGTTATGGATGAACTGTTAGGTAATGAACACCCATTCCATACTCTCCATTTTAAAGAGCTGAACAGCACTTCATATATCAAATACCTACAGTGACAGAAAACATGTAATTGGAAAGGGTTGTCATAATAACAGATGAAGTAACTAATTCTTCCATTTTTAATGGTAAACCTACACAGCATGATTGCATAAGAAAAATCTAATTATAGATTCCCTGTCACGAGAAGGAAATATGATTGCACACTTTTATGGTCATGTATTGATACCTACTTACAGTATTCACTTGTAATTAAAAAACCTGAATAACTCATTAATAGCCATTATTAATGCATGGCCTGACATGTACAGGTCTATTAAAAACACCAAATCAACAACTACAAATTAAGTAAACAGACTTACACTTCCACATTTCTTCCTATGTAACAGCTTCTTTATTTAACTAATAAAAATCACACCTTTATCATCAGATAAATCTACTTCTTCGTTGCTTTATTTCCTACTGAACAAGAACAACTGAAAAACCAAGAAGAGTCCAGTCTGGGCCACAGAAGTCAGCTTTTAGATAAAGAAGTAACATGCTAACATATACAGCTAAGGCAAAATAAAGTACGAAAGTTAACGAAGCTGGACAGTACAGCAGGTAGGGTGCTTGCCCTGCACACGCCTGAGCTGGTTCAATCCCTGGCATCACACAGGTCCCACCAGAAGTGATCCCTGAGCACAGAGCCAGGAGTAAGCTGCCTGGAGCACGGCTGGGTGTGCCACCCCTGAAAAAAATAGGAACAAAAATAGTAATGAATGTACAAAGGCAGGCTGGACAGCGAAATGATGTCATTTTTCAAGTCCATTTACTGCCTTCATTGTACATCTTCGCAAGTAATAGGTCCCAGTATATGATGGCTTCTCAGAGAACTAAAACTCAAAAGACTAAAGGAGATCAAAAGAAAATGCACGTTTTGGTAAATAATTCATCCAAAAGACAGTACCCACAGTTTTCCCTTATGTTTTCAATATTGGGACCATGGCTGTCTGGTTCATGCAAAAGCCTTTAAAGCTACTGAAAATCCCAAGAATAAAAATAAAGAAAAAATGGGCAGTTTTTTTATAATCCTGGGAGAGAAACACCACCAAATTATTCATGAACTTGTTAAGAAGGACACTAAATTGGGGAAAATGTGCCAAAAAGATGTGATAAGATTCAAACTAGTTAAGACCAGAGACTGCTTAAAAGAAAATTCAGAACTGAGGGGACTGGAATGATAATACAGCAAGTAGGGCGTCTGCCTTGTACACAGCCAACCCTGGTTTGACCCATCCCACCCTACATTGTTTCTCTTCCCCGATGGGCAGCAGATCCCCGAGAGCAGCGCTAGGACTCCAGCAGGTGCAACAGGAAAAAAAAAAAAAAAGGAACTGAGAATCTAAAAACTAAACCAAACCCTTAGATACAAGTGCAAGAAGCAGAACACGGAAAGCCTCTGGACAGACAGGAGTCAAAAAATGAAATGGATTATGTATCACATTATACAGAAAATTTAAAGTGGATTAAAGAGCTTGAAGACTAGACTCATATGATACATTGAGTAAAACAGAGGCAAAACTCTCCAGGAAATGGAGCAAGATACCTTCAATAAGTTGACTTTACTGCCCAAGAAAACAAAAGCATATAATAACCGGATCTACATTAAACCGAAAATTTTTTTATGGAAAAAGGAACTCAAACTGAAATTAAAAAGCATGCTCCTGAATTATTTGCATACCACATCATAAATCAGGCTAATATTTAAAATACATAGAGTACTCACAAAGCTGAAGAACAAAAAAATCAATAACCACATCAAAAATAAAGAGACACTTTTCCAAAAAGAAAATACAGATTGTGGGGCCAACGTTATTAGTACAGTGGGTCTGGTGTTTGCCCTGCTTGTGGCCAACCCAGGTTTAACCCTGGCACTCCATCCAGTCCTCCAAGGCCCACCAGGAGTGATCCTGAGCAAAGAGCAAGGAATGAACCCTAAGAACTGCAGGTGTGGGCTGAACACCCGAAAGAGAATCTGAAACAGTCTAAAACAGACTGCAGTAGGCATACAGCAGTGTTTATCATTAGTCAGAATCAGGGAAATGCAAACCAGTGAGCTATCTCACACCAGCGAGAATGGTGCATATCAAAATCTATAGTACCGCTGGAGGGAATGGAGTAAAAACAAACCTTTCATTCACTACTGATGGAGATCAGCCTTCACGGAAAACTACTAAGGACGTTTCTTTAAACATAACAAGGTCTGGAGAGATAGTACAGGGCAGTTTTGCACGTTTGCAGACCCTGGTTTATTCATCGGCACTGAGTAGAGTCCCTGGAGCAGAGTCAGAAGGTAAATTTTAAAAAAATTTAAAAAGAGCTTTACTACAACACTAAGTACGATAGCCAGGATATGAGAAGAACCCCTATATCCAAATCAGATTAATGAACAAAGATGCTATGGAATACTATGCAGCTATTTGGGGGGGAATGAAATAGGAGCTGTAGAGTGAAATGACGCAGATTTGATCCCCAGCACTCCGAGGAACCTCTGTGCCTGTCAGGAGTGATCCCTGAGCTCAGAGCCCAGAGTTAAGCTCTGGGCCAGAAAAAGGGGGGTAGGGATGAAGGTCGGAAGAAAGAGAAAATGGGCAAGGAGAGAGGGAGGAAGCAAAGAAGGAAGGTGAAAAGGAAGGAAATCTTGCAGTTCATCCCAACACAGATAGAACTGGAGGTATCATGTTAAGCAAAATCAATCATAGGGAGAAGACAGATATTAGATAATCTTACTCATCAGTGGTACAGAGACACAGAAGATAGATCGAAGCTTGCTCTTGCATTACAAAATGATATTACCAAACAGTGGGGAAAAGGGATGGGGCAAGGGAAAATGCAGACTAGAATCAAGGACAGTGGTAGCGTCCAATGCAGGAACTACAAAACATTTATAGTCATGAATTTATTACAATTGTAACAATGTTACCATGACTACCATTAAAAAAATTTTTTTAAAGTAATGTCAGTATTAACTTATGAACCTCCAGAGTACCAACTCATCACATGAAGTTCAGATTCCTGAAAAATGATTATGGCCTTAGAAAGAAAAAGCTTAACGATAAGGAGCTAAAGTGATATAGCACAGTGGGTACAGCATTTGCCTCGCACCCGGCCGACCTGGATTGATTCCCAGCATCCCATACGGTCCCCCGAGCACCACAAGGAGTAATCCCTGTGCACCTCCAGGTATGACCCAAAAAGCCCCCAACCAAAAAAAAAGCTTAGAGATAAACCTAACAGTGGGTCTATCCCACCAAATAAGAAACTCTTCAAATACTGAGCATGACAGGATTTGGACACAAAGAGTAAACAGACTCAGCATAAATTAAGAAATAAAATACAAAGTTTAAATTACAGTAAAGAAAAAGAGTAAGAAAAAAATGAAAAACTTGTAATCAGTCCAAACTATGCCTGGTAGAGTTCCTTTTCAGTCCACAACCCGCTGAAGAAGGAAAGGATGTAATCAGTCCTTTGAACAAAAAGAACAGGATAAGGACCAACTCAAGATACCCAGAATGAGATCCTCTGAATCAAGAATGTGGAACCAAATACAGATTACTTTATGAAAGTAATGTTAATATTGTGTGTTCTGAGAAGACGTTAAAAGGCTAATACTGCTTTTACTAAAGATTAAAAAATCAACATGGGAGCCTTTATATGCACATACACCCACGCACGTTTCAGTTCCACACCCAGCAGTGCTCAGGTGCTCAAACACGGGATTCCTGCACGCAAGGACTCCAGTACTCAACCCACTGAGTTCTCTCGGGCCCAACATGCCAGCTCTTATTAGATCTGCTGCCATGGGAGAGTCAGCTTTCATTAGCACAAGGGAAGAAACCCGTCAACCCCTTCCCATCCTTGCCGAAGTGGAGCTACCCACAAAGGTGGCCAGAACAAAAACTGCCGCCTTCAATCTAAGTGGCAAACTTTGCGATCTAATATGAACCACAACTTCATATTTGACAACTTTATTTGGTATTAAAAAAGGACTATATTTTTAGCTCTCAAAAGATATAAAATAAGTATTTGTGACATGTTAGTCTTTTAACATTAATTCAGTCCTAATTTTAATCCTAAATCAATTTTCTCTTGTAATAAAAACTAGTCACAGCTTCAAAAACATGATGCTAAAGAGCCTAGAGCTGGCAATTTCTCTTCCTATTGTTTTCAAGGCATAAGCTACTATGGGGTTAATTTCTCATTACTTCACAACTGTGTTGAAAAGAAATTTAAACTTCTGAAAGACCCATTTTTTTTTTGGATGGGGTATTTTGTTTTGGTTTTTCTGATTTGGCTAAACAAACAAACAAAAAAACCCAAAAACCCTTATTTTGAGAGGCTCCTTCAAGGTTGCAGCTGGCTATACTGAGGGATCACGAAGAGCCAGGATTTAAATCGGGTTCAGCTACATGAAAAACCCGTGCTTTTATCTCTCTGGTAACCAAGAAACCCTTTGAATCAGAATTTACTTGTTCTGCCATCTACGCTATTATCAAACACAAAACCTTATGGCTCTGGCCAGCAATAAAACCCAAGTGAGCTCATTATTATCGCCCTGTGTATTACCTGGTTAAAACAAGGTAAAAATTTTGGCACAGAAACCAAGATATCACAGAATTGAGCCAATCACTTAAAGCGCAAAAGCAGTCATTTAGATATTAAAATGGAGTAACTATTCATCAAGGAATGCATCTCTAGCTCACACTCATACTTATAAAATAAAACCCCTAGGTTACACTCTACTATCTTAGTCTATGAGCTTTTAAAATTAAAACAATTATACTTTCCATTAAAAACTTCACATCATGCAGAGAACAGCTGAGGTAAAGGAGAAACTTAGCTCACCAAAGCGGGAACGACGCTTTTGACAGGAAACCCTCCCAGTGTCTCCTCATTGCCCATGACCAGTAACTGACACATCTCAATCACGGCCTGGAGCTGCTGACTTTCGTCACTGGCTTGCAGTCCCTGTAGAAGCTGCTGGGCCTTAGAACCTTGACAGAACCCAAAAACAAAACATTACTTTTACACACAAGAAAATGGTTACAAGGCACAATGTACAGATAACTGGCTACCTATCTTCCTGCATTCTAATTAATGGGAGGGTCTCTACCTTGGTCAGGCTGCTGGTTCAAGACATTGGTAACTGACCTTCTGTGTTTGGCGGGGGTGGGGCAGGTGTTTGCAATGCTGAAGTGGTCATGGGACAGAGATACCCGAACACTTGAAAACCCGTTAAGATACAGACACCCCAATTTACTTGACCCTCACAGACCGCAAAGCCTTACTGGTCAAGACACATTTTGTATATTATACATTTAATATCACACACTACATACAGCAGTTTTACAATAAAGTCAGCTAAAGAAAAAAATGTTAAGAAAACAGAAAGAGAACATACATTTACAGTATAGTACTCATCTATACACTTGCATACCTGTAGATCTGCAGAGTCCAAACCTGCGCAATTTTGGGTCCGTGTTAATTCGCCATCAGAGTCAAGAAGTAGACTTTGATGAAGAATACCAGAGAGGCTAGAGAGCCAGGAAGCGGTTGTAGTAGTGTTTGCGCATGTGCGCGAACTCTCAGGTGTATGCATAGAATAGTGCCAATTGTCACATCCTGTCCCGCCTCTCCCTTTCCCCCAAGCAAAAGCAACCCAATAAAAACAGAAAAAGAAAAGCCCCATTTAATGGCCACACCCTAGGTTTTGCGGATAAACTGTTCAAATTGTTGATGATTATGCAGTGAAAAACAGGAGCGCTGTCCTCCTGTTCTTCATTGATTTGCTCGAGCAGGCACCAGTAAAGTCTCACTTGTTGTTACTGTTTTTGGCACATCGAATATGGCACGAGGAGCTTGCCGGGATCTGCCATGCAGGTGGGACACCCTTGGCAGCTTGCCGGGCGGAAGAATCAAACCAGATCAGCCACATACAAGGTAAATGTCCTACCCGCTATGCTATAGCTCCAGCCCAGTGAAGAACAGTACTGACTCAAAAAGAGACAGCAATGGATGGGTGCAGCCTCCTGGGCACCAGCAGCACCAGGACATGGACCTCAAGGCTTCAAAGAAAAGGGCCCGGATGTCAGCACTGCTCGGTGCCGCTGGGATTTTCAGTCTTTTGGGAAAACCAGTTTTCAGAAGAAAGGATGAGAAATTGCTTTGGGTGGTGGGGGGGTCTTACACAGAAATTCTAAGCCATAAGACATGGGAGGGGACAAGCAAGTATTTCTTTAGGACATGGACGCAGACTTGGGCTTTCGGCAGACATCCATTTCCCACGCCTCACCAAAGGCACTGATTAGGGCCTTAGCTAAGGTTTGTATTTTCTCAACTTAAATACCTGATGGAAATTAATCTTCAAAAGTCAATTGACCAATAAGCATTATTTGCTACAATAGTTTAAATGCCGTGCTTAAGAAAAAGAAGCTGCATGCTTATTTATTTTAATCTGGGGAGACTGTCGAGATGAAGTACATTAAAAAAAAGGGGGGGGGGTCTTTGTTCTGTCATAAAGACTACCAAAATGATGACACTCGGTAATGAATTGTGTGCATCATCTGACATAAAACATATTTTTTGGCATGGAATGTATGCCACTGAAGAGCAGACTGGCCTGATGTTTTGATTTCTAAAGGTGGTTTTATTCCACACGGGTTTTGTGCTGGCAGTTCCAAATCAGAATCAGAAAAAACCCTCAGTACTTATAATATTTGAAGTGTAAGAGTCTCAGAGCCATCCCTAGGGATCGACCAACCGTGCCTCAAGAATTACCCAGGCTACAGGATAGCAGATGGACAGCTCACTTTGCACACTGCCAACCCAGGTTCAATTCCCAGCATCCCATTCGGTCCCCTGAGCACCACCAGGAGTGAGTTCCGAGTGCAGAACAAAGAGCAATCCCTGAGCACCACTGGGTGTTGGCGAAAAAGCCACTTAAAAAGGGGGCAGGGGAGGGAACCTTTAATCATTACCACGGATTTGGGACAAACTTTTCCATAGCATGCAAAATGGTGAATATTTGAGCCTTGAAGATCCAATGGTCTGCTGAAACTATTCAACTCGGGTATTATGGTGTGAAAGTAAACAACATGAACAAATAAATAGATGGAATCCAAATGTTGACTTATGAACATTACAACTGCATTTGACTTTCAATGTCTCAAAAGAACTGTTTAAGGAGTTTTATTTCCGGGCACTTAAAAGTGTAAACATAATTTTTTGTTCATAAAATGAACAG
The DNA here is from genome assembly GCF_029834395.1 of Sorex fumeus. Classification (NCBI taxonomy): domain Eukaryota; kingdom Metazoa; phylum Chordata; class Mammalia; order Eulipotyphla; family Soricidae; genus Sorex; species Sorex fumeus. The sequence goes on from NW_026606062.1 coordinate 6,563,946, forward strand.
TTTGAACCTCCCCCTTGGGCAAGAGTTGGCCAATGCCCAAACCAGCAAAGATACTGCACTGCACTAAAGATGCAAAGGTTCTACCACATGTGCCAGGAGCTGGAGCTGGAAACAGAGCTGGGGGAAGAGTCAAGTGTTTTGATGAAAAAACAAACCTCCCAGAAATTTCATAGCACCCAGAAGACAAAGTTCCCACAAAAGGAGACCCAAACACGGCACCAGTACCTCCTACTCAATCCACCTGCCTCATTCAGGAACCACTTAATTATTTAAGTCTAAGTAGACAGATTTTGTATCTCCATCAAGCCCCGGGAAAGGGCCATATCGAGAGATAGAAGCCACAAGTACAACGAGTCTTACAAAGATTTTAACGTCAGTCAAACCAAGAGGAAGTTCTCATGGAACAAATTAGTTAGCTTCTGGCCCGTAATGTTAGCAACACAGAAATTTAAAAAGAAACTGGTAGAAAAATTTGGGACAGCCCCATTATTCTTACATAAGATGTCCGATACATAATCAAACAATTCTTAAATACAAACAGTAGGAATACAACTGATAAGACAGAAGACAACAAAAGCCGGCCAACACAACTGCAAGTACTTTACAACTTTGATTAATGAAATGGTATGAGCAAAGATAGTCAAAATGTATAGAAATTAATCAATTTCAACAGAAAACAAGTTATTATATACCATCTATAACTGGAAAGCATAATGGTTGAAATTTAATCTCATTGATGAGTTCTACAGAGGACAATAGAAAAAAAGAGCCAGGTGAATTTGAAAACTAGTAAATGAGGCCATCCGGGAACCACACCCATCCCTCCAAAGAAAGAAACGAGAGAGAAAAAGAAAAAAGTGAAAAAAAAAAAAGGGGGGGAAGAGAGGGAAGGGGACAGCAATTAGACCACAGAGCAATGGAGGATTAGATTAAGTCCAAAATCTAAATCTGTATGAGTTTGCAATTCCCAGAAGAGCAGAATATTTCAAGAGGCAATAGCCAAGAATTTTTCAGACATTAATGAATGACATCAAATCTTAAATTCAAATGCTTATTTGAGTGACATTCAAAGAAGAAAGTAAGGCTCAAACCTAACAAGAGTCTAACTATTAAAAATTAGTAATAAATTTTAAAGCACAAATCTTCAAAGGGGAAGCATAGCTTTGAAAGAGCAGCAATGAGACTGTTCCACTAAGGAAGTTCACAACACTATGAAGTTCTAACAGGGGTGTTTAGAGGAAAGCATCCTTGAGAAACTAAGGCCAAACAGGGATTCAGAATAATAAAGGGCTACTGTAAGTCAGTAGGAACAGCCCCCTATTTAAAGTGTGTAAATGAAACAATGCCTGATAGGAGGAGGCAGCTTTAGAATGAAACAAAGCTAAACAGCACACTGGGAGCAAATATGAAAACATGGATATTCTAAAATAACAATGCCTTATTTTGTTGACAACACTTCAAAGTGAAATAACAACAAAGGGAGGCAGGAGGTAAAAAGAAGCTCTGCATGGTTCTTGCATAGTCTGGGACATGATAATGAAGATTATTTATGGTTATATTCACTATAATCTCTAGGATCAAGTATGCAACTAAAAGCTAACTAAGAGAATTAAATGACGCCAAACTATTGTTATACATGACTGGTGATAAAGCAAAAAGCACAGAAGAGACTGACTTATAATAGCTGCCAAATGTTAGATGCATTTTCCAGCTTACACAGGACTTCCCCTTATAAAAAACTACCCATAAAAAATTTACAGGAAAAAAGAGGAAACTTGTATTACATCGCAGCACAAAATAACCTGAACGTCATCCAACAGGGGGCTGAAAAACTGTACAGTGGATCACTACACCACTTTACTAAAGGTGTAAGGAATATCTCCATCACCCCAATTGACAGAAATAGATGAAAAGATATGGATCTGTGTAATACAGCTTGAACATCAAATCACACTATTAAAAGCAAAGTGGCCGATGTAAAGATGACTATATTTCCCTAAGAGGCAGTGTTTGTGTGGTGAATAACTGGTTGTTTAGTAAAGAGGGACAAGTCACAGAATTAACAAGGGCTCTTTGAAGAAGAGGAGGAAACACAACAGAACGATAGCAGGAGGAAGACTTTTGAGAATTTACCTTGGTTTTAGAACTGACCCTGGAACCGAATTATGAGTTATAAAAGCAAAACTGAATTATAAGAGAGAGTCCTCCGTTTAAAATGTAGTGAGACAAACCAGCCAACTGAAAGAGGAATGATTTAAACGATTTCATAGGAAATAATTTAAAATACAAAACCTTGAGTACAAAATTACATACCCCAAGATAATAAAATCAACTGCTAAGAAATTTAGTTTCTCATAGAACATCTGGTATTTACTCAGCATGTGTGTGAGCATAGTTACTGCCCCTGGAAACTGGGTATGTGATGGGAAAAAAACAAAATAACCCTGTAGTCCTCAATTTGAATAAGCAATACAGTAAGAATTCATGTACTACACGGCAGATGGGCCCATTAAAATTCTCCTCTAAAGCTGGACATGAGAGCAATGACTACCTGTGGGACATACTGGGCAGTAATCACTTCCCCTCAAAGGAGCCACAGCTCCGAGAAACTGCCTGATACTTAGGTACTTTTTAGCAGGGGTTTAGGGCTTCAGCAGACAAATCTTGTCTAACAGAAAGCAGAGTTATCAAAATTTACTGGTATCAGGTCAAATTCAGACTCCAACCTCAGAAAGATACCATCATTTAATGTCAGGACAACTGACCAGAGAATCACTGTCATGTCGAAAACTCACCTCAACCCATTTGACAATGAGACTTAAAACAACTGTAGCACCGTGGAGGGTGTGAACGCCAACCGTGCTAGGAAATGGTAACTGAAGGGAGAAAATGTATTTTCCTAAACCAACTATTTTGCTAGGTAGCCCAACTGAGGGAGATGTGGTGATGCTCAGAGTTCATCTGGGCACATCTCGGGGCACCGAAGTGCTGAGGCTCAAACCCAGAGACAAGTCAAGCTTGTGCTCGACCGCCTGGGCCACGTCTCTACAGAGATTCTTTAGATAAGCCAATTTCCAGTTAAATTACTTCTAATAAATGAATCCTTATCATTTCACATTTCCTGTTTTCTATGCACTAAGTGTTGAGGGCTTAACAATCATACAGTGTGTTTCCTGTACTAAAATCGATCATTTTTGCACACTATTTCCCCAGCAGTAGGACAAAGATTCAAAAGTCAAATCTGAAAAGCCTTTAGACACAATTACCAATTGACAAAAAATGTCCTAAGAAATGTAAGATAACGGGGCTGGAAAGATATTACAGCAGGTAGGGGTTCGATCCCTGGCGTCCATGTGGACCCCCAAGCACCACCAGGAGTAAAATTCCCAAGTGCAGAATCAGGAGTAATTCCTGAGCATCGCAGGGTATGGAACAAAAAAAAAAGGGAATTAAAAATATATACACATGTTGGGGCTAGAGTGATAGCACAGCGGGTAGGGCGTTTGCCTTGCACGTGGCCGACCTGGGTTCGATTCCCAGCATCCCATATGGTCCCCTGAGCACCGCTAGGGGTAATTCCTGAGTGCAGAGCCAGGAGTAACCCCTGAGCACTGCCGGGTGTGACCCCGCCAAAAAAACTTTTTAAAAAAATTTAAAAAATATATATACATGAGACAATGGAAGTAATGGTGCTGACTGGGTATTAAGAAATTACTGATTGGGTGAGAAACAGCTGAGAGGTTAAGTAAGGCACTTGCTTTGCACACAGTGGATCTCTGTTCAAAACCTGGACTACCACCAGGGGTAACTCCTGAGCACAGAACCATGAGTGATGGGGAAATAAGGGGAGGAGGCCCTGCTATTCAAGCCCCGCACCAAAAGCCTGAAATAAATTTCAGGTTACTGTGAAAGGAGGGATGTGGGGATGGGGGTAAATATAAAGATTGTCATGCACCAAGCTGTGATGGAGAGAGGTTATGGACACGCAACAGTAATTGTTCTTGTCTATGGTTTACTTCATGTGCAAAGGTGGAACTTAAAAAAGAAACTAAAAGTATTTTAATACCACTACAGCAATTTTTCTTCTCAGCCTCCTCTAAAGAAAGAGGACTGAAATAAACAACATTCAAATTCTTAAAAAGAAACAAAAAACCCACAAAACCCTTTTACTGGTGGCAAGGTAATTTTGATGCTGATTCACACCAACTTAAATTTTAAAATAAATTAACAGATATGAACATCTGTAAAGGTAAAGGCCCTCCCGTTGATCGTCGATTTGCTCGAGCGGGCCCAGTAACGTCTCCATTGGAGACTTTGTTGTTACTGTGTCTGGCATATCGAATACTCTCGGCAGCTTGCCGGGCTCTCCGAGAGGGGTGGAGGAATCGAACTCGGGTCGGCCATGTTGGCCGCTTGTAAGGCGAACGCCCTACCCGCTGTGCTATCGCTCCAGAACATCTGAATTCTGACTAGGGTTAAAGGAAACATTTTTTTCCCTTATGACAGATTTTATGTATGCATTTTTATACTTGCAAACAGAATACAACAGGTAAAATGCAGCCACGACTGACTTAAAAAGCAGTTTGGAAGAGAAAACCCAGTAAGGATATAAATAAACCAACAGTCTCAACCTTTGCCATGTGTTTCATCCTTTCCGTAATAAAAATCATGTCATCTCCCTTTTCTAAATCCTTCAATGGTTCTTTCCCAATTTGGATAAAATCCCAGAGCTGCTGCTAGCCCTACCAAGTGCCTTCAACTCTTTTTGGAAAACAGAATTCAGCTTTCCCCCCATTCTTTCCACAGGACCTTCTAGCTGTCTAGCTCTGAAACATGCCACACTCATTCCCAACTCTTGGAATCACTCTTCCATTAAAAGGCTCCAAAACAAGATTTCACAATTCAGGATTCACAGGTCTCCTATCAATTCCCCATGCTCGGCTCCCTCCCCACAAAATGAAGCACACCTAAATCAACTCAACCTACAAACATACGAACCGACCTACACTTTTACTCTTTGTTTTTCTTCATGGGATGGACTACAGCGAAAGGAACAAGTGTGTGGGGCCTGTTGCCCTCTGACACAGGACCTCTACCTGGGAAACAAGCCCACTGATCTGCCTAGTCATTAAGCAGCTTGATTCCAGGATCTCATAAATAACAGGAAAATAAAAATCTACATTAACCAGGGAACTTTCCAACAGGGTATGTAATGTGAGCAGTGAGTGTCAAGGTAGCAAAACAAACCAAAGCAAAAGCAAAACTACTAGATGCTTCTTTTATTTCCTACTCAAGGCGAAGACCAGACATGTGAAAATTAAATCCTAAAATACAAATATCTAAGTGAGCATAGGTACATAATGTTTAAAAAAAAAAAACTTGGAATTCTGTATGGAAATTAGACAAGCACATATTAGCAGGATCAAAATAAATAGGCCTGAGTAACATTTAAATTCTTAAATACCAACCTCTAAAAACTGGATACCAATTCCATGTTAGTATTTTCAGTAAAATTATTAAAATGCTTAAATATAAACTTAGGGACACTAAACAGTATGCCATACAAGAAAAACTGGAACTAGATTCATAGTTATGCAAAAGTTACTCATAATTACAAATCGAGACTGCTAGAATCACTGCTTTGACTACTACATAATAGTAGTATCATGATGCAATAATCTGGCTAGATGAGATTAATGGCTAGTAATCTTCCCTCCCGGGCACATATATTTGACCATCATATTTTAAGGTTAAAAAACTTGATTCAAACCTATGCAATTATATGATCGGGAGCTATAATATTATAGCTCAATGACAGTCTTTTCTATAGTTCAAATAAAAGTCAGTATGGTTAGGAAGTGTGGGAGATTTTTCAGTGACTAATTCAGTGACCAGGGGTAAAGAAGACAAGTCAGAGATGCTGCTTAGTTTTCTTCTTTTTGGGCCATATTCAGCAAAGCTCAGGGATTACTCCTCACTAAGCACTCAGAAATTACTCCTGGCAGTGCTTGGGGGCTCATATGGGAAGCTGGGGGATCGAAGCAGGATCGGCCTCGTGCAAGGCAAGCGGCCTCCCCGCTATACGACTGTTCTGGCCCCAGAGTTGCTGTTTGCAAGACAAGGAATACGCAGTCAAAATAGATCAATCTTCATGGAAACATAAAGACAGTCAATAAAATCACTACTCAACTAATTAGTAAGGCATGCGGGTAGGGCGGCAGAGGGAAACGGCTTACAGAGAAGTATTCAGAAGTATCTACTTACTAGCTCCACTTCCAATTGTTCTATGGAAAAGCTGTGACATCCGAGGACCAAGAGGACCAAACAGGTGAGGTGGAAGGCCTCTGGCTTCTAGTAGAGCTGAAGAAAAAAGAAGGGAGGAGTAACTGATTTGTAATACAACAATTTCTTTCTCAGAAATAAATCTCCAGCAACTGATTTATCTTACACAACCAATTAAATGTTATTCCGTTTGAATTCTGAGAGCTGCATGAAGGCGTCCAAGACCACTCATATTAACGTAATTAAGTCACAACAGCCACATGCTTGTATCAAGTCAACTAAAGGAGCAAAGCAGCGTTATTGCTCATTTTGGGAAGAATTTGGCTACAGTGAAAGAGAAGGGTCTTCTCTTCAGACCATCTTCCAGTTGCAAATCACCAAACAACCATTAAAGGAAGCTGATTTTGGAAGTGTGGGCATTGCTAGGTTATGCTCATACAGGTTTTTCTTGAATTAATTTCAACAGAGTCCAACAAGAGAAGGCAGCCCATGACAAAGGTTTCTTGTAAGCTCAGAAGCTGTCTTTACCTTGTAATCGTCCCATCTCTGAATCATCTGACTCACTTTCCCCAGAGTTGGTCATGCCCACAGCTCCTGCAACAGAACTGGAAGCTACAAGAGAAAGAAACAGGAAGGTGGTGAAGGGTTAAAAAACAGACACTTCACACATTAAGTCTGGTTTATATTAAAAAAGAAAATGCATGGTGGTGGGTGGAAAACTAAGGAAAGATCATTTTGGTGATGGGACTGCTGTGGGAACATTTAATGTGGGGCTGTAACATTTCATTTGAAACTGCATTATGAACAATTTGGTAAATCACTGTGTTGAAATACTTTTTTTCCACTTACACCCAGCGATGCTCAGAGGTTACTCCTGGTTTAACTCAAGAATCATTCCTGGGGAATATCTGGGGGACCATATGGGATGCCAGGGATCAAACCTGGGTCTGGCGGATCGAACCTCGGCCTGCCACATGCAAGGCAAATGCACTACTCGCTATACTATTGCTCTGGCCCCAATAAATTTTTTTTAAAAAAAGAAAAAGCAGTTTTATAGATTCTAATGAAGACAGGCAACTAGGGGCCCAAAGAGATAGTACCGCAGGTAAGGTGCTTGTCTCACATTAGGGCAAGCTGGATTCGATCTGCAGAATCCTGTTTGGCCCCAAGCCCAGCCAGGAGTGATCACTGAGCACAGAGAGGTGTTAAGTCCTGAGCACTGCCAGGTGTGGCTGAAAATAAAGGCCATTAAATGTGTCTTTCCCATGACACACTCATTCTGGATTCCACCCTGCAGCTTTCATGAGCGGAGACTGAATGTTCATCTATTTTAGTGTGAAAGAATAAAAACACAAAGCAGATGCATACAGGCACACACAGGTCTTGAAACCTATGAGTTAAGTCTTGTCCTGTACTTTTCTATCCAATATCCAAAAAGATAACGTTTAGAAAAAACACTGGGGTATTTATTCAATAGGTTGATGGTCACAGATACAACAGAAAAAGCAAAACAAATATTTGGAAGAACTAGTTCATATAAATTTGTGCTTCCTTATTCCTATAAACATGCATTCATCTATTTTGTGTTTTTAATGTTAAATTTACAGAGTTACTTTATGCGACAAAAAAGGGGTAGATATTAAAAATAAAGTAAAGGCCCTCCCGTTGATCATCGATTTGCTCGAGCGGGCCCAGTAACGTCTCCATTGGAGACTTTGTTGTTACTGTGTCTGGCATATCAAATAGCCACGGGGAGCTTGCCAGGCTTTGCCGTGCGGGCGAGATACTCTCGGTAGCTTGCCGGGCTCTCCGAGAGGGGCGGAGGAATCGAACTTGGGTCGGCCATGTTGGCTACGTGCAAGGCAAACGCCCTACCGCTGTGCTATCGCTCAAAAAAAAACAAAAAACAATGACTGTGAACACATGAAGAACTCAGATTCAAGGGGGATCTACTACTCCAAACACTATGACCAATAAACTGAATCTAAGCAGACAAAAGTTGATTCTATAATGAATCTGACCAGAAGCAAAAAATGATATTCTTGCAAACCTAGAGATTTTACAACAGCAAAATTTTCCTCCTCTCAGTGTCTCAAGTCCCAAAGCATTTTCTTAACACAGATGACTTTAGGTTTACATATGACCACATAAAACACAGTACATTAAGTAATATACACAGGACAGATGGCAGAATGTAAATAAGGCATAGTATTTTTGCTTTTGTTAAGAGGAACATGGATCACACATGTGAATTTGAAGAGTTTTTCTGGAGATGCCAACGTATCTGTCATCGACTACTTTCCCAATAACCTTTTCAAGCATTTTCTATTGTTTCACAATTATTTTTAAAAAATTCATTGGAAAATACACAATTTAGAACAGGAGTCAGCAAGCTGAATAGGCCAAATCCAACTCAGAACACAAATATTTTGTAAATAAAATTCCCCAAGTTTCCTAAGCACAGAGCCAAGACCTATTCATTTCTCGTGGACATTCTGGCTATTTTTATTCTATAATCATGCACTTGAGTAGTTCCAATAAAGCCTGTATACAACCTAAAACATAAATTCTCTGGTACTTCACAGAAAAAAATTCTCCATGGCTGACAGCGAATGGTGAAGAAAAAGTACAGAGATAATAATGAAACCAACAGTTGCTGCATCATTAGGTGGCATTTATTGTGCTTACTCTAAGCAGTCTGCTTCTCCAACTACACAAAATTATAAACTTCATCAAGCACGAGAGGAAATGTGGAATTTTCAGCGTCCTTGCCAAAGGTCAGACAGCTAACAGATCAAAGATTTTTAAACCTGTCTGACTTCATGGGCTATATTCAACTTCTTAAAAATAATCTTTAACATTAAATATTTAATGCATGGATGGCTGGTTCTTTAAACTATAAAGAAAACTAACAAACATTCTTAGCAGAGCCTAAATTTGTCAGATTTTGCTCAGGAGACTATTTAACTTGCTTTAAACTGCTTCCAATTACTTCGGTGAAAGAGTTTTGTTTGACAAAATAGTTAGGTTTTAAAAGCACACTCTGTAACCACATTTTTAGAACAGGGAGGGGGGAGGGCGACCTCATAAAGCAACATAGACTTTTGTTGGCTTTATTTTAAAGCCTGTCTACCACAAGAACTGCTGAGTTTACTAATTTACACATCTACACATTATGACAAAGGTTTAACTTTAGGTGCCGGGGTCATAGTACACCAGGTAGTGTACTGCCTTTTCACACAGTTTATCTAGTTCAACCACTGGCACACCGGATGGTCCCAACTCCGACCAGGAATGACCCCTGAGTGCAGAGCCAGGATTAAGCCCTGAGCACCATCAGGTATGGTTGAGAACACCAGTAGTAGTAGCAGTTGTCATAATAATAATAATAATAATAACAATAATAATAATAATAAGAAGAAGAAGAAGAATGGTTTAATATTAAGTTACATCTCAAGGGCCAGAAAGAAGGCTCATGGTTCATGCGTACAGAAACCCCAAGTTAAGTCCCTGACACTGCATTACTCTCCTGTGCTGCCAAACATAAGCCTAAGAACTAACATAATAAAACTAAAATACATCTTACATCTATTTATTCTGACTTACATAAAAATAAATTGCACTGCTAAAAAAAAACCAAGATATAAAACGTGTAAAAGCATACCATTTAAATTTATTGTATGGGTTGGAAAGACAGTACCAGAGGTAGTAAGACCCTAAGCAGAGCTGATCTGAATCCACAGAACCATAAACAGCTCCCTGAGCACCAACAAGGGGTCACTCCTGAACACAGAACTAGGAACACCCTTGTGTACTGCCAGGGGTCACTCCCCTGCCTTCTCCAGCCCCCGGATCCCCTGCCAGAGCTATAAAAACTATTTTAATAATGTCCCAACCCTAAGACAGACAAAAAAAATCATTGTAAGAAAATGCAAGGCCAATACTTTTCTTAAATTTGTGTTAGAGTTCTTTTGGGGACAAAAACCAGCTCAGATTCCAAGATAAACATCTTTTACCAACCTTTAGATGGTACTGATGAAACATATGGATGGGGTCATTTCCTTCGAGTTTTACGAAACAGATCAACTAGTCTTGCCAATGGATGATTGCTGCATTTTAAACAAGGTCAAGCTGGTAAGGAATAGCCATCAGTTCACTGAGGTCAATGATGATGTTAATTTTAAAATTTTATTTTAAGCTCTGGGGTTTACAGAACAGTTATTGGTCTTGTTTAATGCACAGAACTCCCAGCACCACACCCTCTATCACTGTCCATTGTTCCCCTCCCTACCTACAGCCCCTTGTTAAGCTTCCTACTGAAACCAGTTCCCAGTTTTGCTGCCTTTGAAAGCTTGTCATTCCCCTTTCTTTATACTCCACGTATGAGGCAGATAATTCTCTGTGTCCCTCTCCTCTAACTTCACTCAGCATGCTATTCCCTAGACACATCCATGTAGCAGAAAACTGCATAATTTAATCTTTTCGTGAAGCCAAGAAGTGTTCATCATGTCTATGTACATAGTCTTTATGATTGTTTTCCTGATTTGGGCTATTGTGAATAGGGCTGCAATGGATCATATACGTGCAAATGTCTTTTCTGAATAGTTTTTGAGCTCCTGGGGTACATACCAAGAAGTAGAACTGCTGGGTCTTGCAGAAGCTCAATTCCTAGCGTTTTATTTGGGGGGGGAGGCTTGGGTCACATGCCCAGTGATGCTCAGGAGTTACACCTGGTTCTGCACTCAGGAATCACCCATGCTGGGGATGAAGCAGCACGCAAGGCAAACACTCTACCTGCTGTACTCCGGCCCTAGCCCCAATAACGGTGAAGTATCTGTATTATTTTCTCGAAAGGCTGGACCACTCCAACTACTCCACTTGACACTCTGAAAAAAAGTGAATGAGAGTCCCTTTTCTTCCCAAATTCATGCCAGCACTGGTTCTTTCTACTCTCTGTGATGTGTGCCAGTCTCACTGGTGTGAGGTGATGTCTCATTGTTTTGATTTGCGTCTCCCTGATCAGTGATGCAGAGCATTTTTTAGATACCTTTTGGACATCATGTACCTTTCTTGGTCTTTTCTGGAGGAAGTTTATTTTCATCTCTTTCCCCCATCTTTTGATGAGGTTTTGTACTACTCAAGTTCTACCAGTTACTAAGAAAATGTTTCTGAACAGGGTATTTTTTCAGTCATTGTTTATTTTGCAGTGCAGAGGCTTCTGGGTTTGATGTCAGCCTTTTTTTGTTTAAAAACTTCTTGTTTCACTTTGCTTGGTCAATGGCACTGAACCACTCTAAAGATGCCTATACATCCAATGTCCTGTTTTCCTCAATACAATTCGTTGCGTCAGCTCTGACACACTGAAGTCTATCATCTATTTTGGCTTTGTGCATGGTGTCAGAAGGGGTTTAATCTCATTTTTTGGCATATGAGTAACCAGTTTTGCCAACATCGTTTGTTGAGGAGGTTCTCCTTCCTCCACCTCACACTATTTCACCCGTCAAAAATTTTCAAAGTAATCCCTAATGATCCTGTTTTTTTTTTCAAATCTTTCCCTCACCCCCCAACGTCCCACTTATTTCTATACTCAATTCATTTCAGTTCTCTTTTCTTGTTCTTTTCGTGTCTTATTTTTCTCTCTAACTGATGGTACCCTGAACTTCTGTCTGTTGTTACACCCTTTCTTTCATTTCTAGTTTGGTTTACAAAGGCTTTCTCTCATTCTATGCAAGAGCTGTTTAGACAAGGATGAAACTTCCATGGGTGACATGCCCAGATCTGCCCCCAAAGGAATATGACAATCAAGAAAAATCTTTTGTTTAAACAAGTGTCTCTCTTATCTAGTTACATCACCAAAACAAAGGCTGCTTTTCCTTCCTCTCTGTTCTTACCTCTTTATCACTTTTTATATTTACTAGACTTTATCCACACAATAAAGGGGTGAAACAAATATGCTGAAGTTCAAAACTAAAGAGATTTTACACTCTTAATGGCAATGTGGGGCATGCGACATTTCAATTATCAACAAACTTACTAAGTGGCACTGGGAAATTCTAGGTGATATGACAAAGTGTTGCAGGATGGAGCAATGCTTTGGTATTTCTATGTGAATAAGGAAAAATGCTGTTATTAGTGACTCAACTAAAATAGGCCTCAAAGATCTGACTTCCAAATTAAAACTGGAAAAAATAAATTAAAAAAACCCTAAATACGCAAACTTGCAAGTAATGCTTAAGAGAGAGTAAGCTGCCTTTTCTTTGGTGCACAGGATGCAAGGCAAGCTGCTCTCTGCTTGCCGCAGTCTCCGGACACCAACACCTACAAACTTTTATTATATAAAGCTAGTAATTCCCTTAGAACAGATGTACTGAGCTGGTAGCATTCCTATAGGATCAAAGAGAACCTCTAGACTTGATCTTCTTAGGTAAATATCTTGCACACCCCTCCCTTCGAGGGCAGTTCCCAGAGATGAAATACAGTGGCTGTGGGAAGCACAGGAAGCTTAAAAACCCTGGATTGCAAGGTCATGCATCCTGCTCTGTAACCACTGGGTGTTTTTAGTTTCTCCTCGTAAAATGAAGATAACAGTACTTAGACCATAGCCAGCTGTTCTGAATATTAAATGAGAATGAATAAAGTGCTTAATACTGGGTCTAAAATAACACGCACACGCAATAAACATTAGCTATTATAACTAAATGAGCAGACTTAATAACACACTCTGTAGCTCAATTTCTGTCATCCACCGGGAATGGTCCCACTTGTATATTCAGACTTGAAATAAGCATAAAACTGAGGAGAGGCTTGAGTGTCTCCTGTAAAGAGCTTTAGTGAGTAGGATGTGCAAAGGCCTTCCTCATTCCGCAAATCTACCATTTAGCCTTTCAGGAGAACAAGGCTCTCCATACCCACACAGAAACTGAAAGTTTATCAGGCAATTTACTCATTTAACAAAGCTAGGTACGGTTGGTGGCAAAAATGTTAAGTAAGCTAAACAGAAAACAAACTGTCATGAGCCAGTCATGAGTTTAAAAAAACAATAACCAGGAAACTAGGGACATACAATCAAGCATAGGCATTAAAAACAAAACCTAGCACAAACAGTAATAAGAGTAAGAGCTTTGTTCAAAACACTTTGCATGCCTGACATTAAGCCTATTCCTAACACTGGACTGTCCAGACTTAGGCAACTTGTAGGCGTCATGCACAATGATGAATTACAACATTTGTTTTCATTTTTGTAAATTGTTTGGGTAGTCACACCAGGTATTCTTGGGGATCGAAGCAGGGTTATGCCTGTAAAACATTCACCACGATCTTTGAGTCATCTCCTTGGCCCAATCAATGGAGAACTATTACATATGCTAAATCAATGATGCTTAAACAGACAGATTCACCTTTCAAAAAAAAAAGATTTTGGCTTTCGGATTTGGGCATTTTAATACCACACTAAACAAATTCAATGAATTAAAAATATATACTATAAAGTCTTGTCTCTGTAGTGACCACAGTGAATTTCTGACCTTTTCTATCACATTCACATTCCTATTAAAGACATTTATGACTTGTAAAATACAAAGATGCATTTTAGGGCTGAGAAGTGCAAATCTAGTTAAAACAGAGAAGGAACTACTATGAGAATGACAGCTGGAAATGAACACTGTGGACAAAAATGAGAGCTGAAAGAAGTCAAGTGGTATGCATGATACCTTTTCAACGGTATTGCAAACCTCAGTGCCAAGAAGAGAAAGGGCTGGGGGTAGAGGTAGGGAGAAAATTCCTGAAAAGGGGGGTGGGATGCAGAGAGAAGCGGAAAACTGGGGGCACCAGTAGGAATCACTGTGGATCTCAGTGATTCAGTAAATAATTTTTTTCAAAAGGAGGTTCCATCCAATCTTACCTGCTGCTCCCTGGGGAGTTTCGTCCGTCCGTGCAGCTGAAGGATTTACTGTCTCCTGGTTACTCTCAGGGTCTGCCATTTTCTCCTGTCGACGAGCTTCCGCTGTTCCTCTCTTGCCCAGGCCAGAGCCTCGCCGACTACAACAGAAAAATGTCATCATAAACAGCACTACCAGAGACCAGGAACAACGTCCTCACAGCACAAAGCTCCAATGCATGGAACACAAAGCCAGTTTCTTTTTACATTAAAAAAAAAAAATCGATGCAGATAATCACTATGCATTAACAAACAAGACTTTGTATATATAAAATTCTAGCAAGTTTTATCACATTCATAATAAAAAGCTTTTGTGTTGTGTTGCTACGAGTTGGGGCCACCCTTACAGATAAAACAGATTTTGTGATCTTCTACAACAGATTATTTAAATAGATTTCTATTTCCAAATCAGATAATGGACCAAAATTAAGATGTTTAGACTGATCTTTGATAATGGGGTCAAAAAAAAGAAGAGTAAGATGGTAGAAATTGTCTTCACCCAAGCTCTAGATTACTTAAATCGGTAATTACAAGTCACATTCATGCCATCATTGAATAAAGAAAACTAAATGTTCAAGACATACAAACAGAAAATACATCTGGAAAGACACTTGTTTTGAACAAAGATACAACAAAATATATGGGGAAAATGACTGAGAATTCATTTCTTATTAACTACACTTCTATCAATAAGCTTTCTATTTAACAGTGAAGTCAGTAAGCAAATCAGATTAAAATGAAAAACTACCCCCAAATCATACAACTTGATAGTGTCAGTTACCCACATTACTTCAGAGAAAGTATAGCTCTACAAATGTCTAAACTTAAGTCAAACTACAAGGAAAATGGGCTGGAGTGATAGCACAGCCAGTAGGGTGTTTGCCTTGCACACAGCCGACACGGCCAACCCGAGTTCGATTCCTCTGCCCCTCTTGGAGAGCCCAGCAAGCTACCAAGAGTATCTCGCCCGCATGGCAAAGCCTGGCAAGCTCCCCGTGATATATTCAATATGCCAAACACATTAATTACGAGTCTCAAAATGAAGATGTTACTGGGGCCGCTCAAGCAAATCCACGAACAACAGGAGGACAGTGACAGTGACAAGGAAACTGGATAAATAACAAAAAAGTCATTTTCTTATGACTTAGTAATGGCCTAAGTGACATGTAAGTTCTGAAAGTTCTTTAAAACAAGAATTTTGTCTTTTAATTAGTAAAAATTGCACCCTGAATAGGGGTTTGCTTTGTCAGTTATCCTAATAGTCATTCCACACCCAATCTTCTAGTTACAACTATGCCATTTAATTCACTTATTTAAAAATTAGTTCACTTATGTAATACTAAATAGACTTGTGACACACATATTGCTGAACACACTGGTGTCTGCCCTCAAGATGTTAGTCTAAAAGACACTTGTGGTGAACTATCAAGACACTGAAGTTTTGAAAAGTTTCTACTTTTTCAGGAAAAGCTGGGGATAAAGAACATTTCAAGCAGGTTAAGATTAGACAGCTTCCTCACAGAAAGACTGGATATCGCATGTCATTTCACATACACAAAGTGGTAAAATGGGAAAACAAGGCTGCAGAGAAAGAACACAGAGATTATTTCACCAAGTTACCTAAATTACACACATAGCTCAAAATTAATTTTCAACCAGTTTGTAACTCAGGTTATAAGGTGTGAGGCAAACAAACTTCTAAACCAGCCAGGCTGAGCACCAAGCTTCGAAGGACAAAGGTCATTGTAAAAGTAATGCAAGAATCTTAAAAGCAAAAGTATATTCACTTCTTATCTTTTTTTCAGATTGAGGTAATGGTTTTAACAGTTTAGAGTAGCTTCAATTCTCTTCCAATGTATGTGACAAACCAATGTACCATCAAAGCACTGGTATTTCACCAACACTGTCCACTGGATCCCCCCATCCTGTCATCTTCTCCCCTCCATAACTAGAAACATTTGAAACAACCACACAGAATGACAAATAGCCACAAAAATTTATAGGCTATGACTCATTCTGATTCCCTAGGTCCCTGTTAAAACTCAAAACAATCTGGGGATGGAGCACTAGTTCAGCGGGGAGTGCGTTTGCCTTGCATGCGGCCGCCCTGGGTTTGATCCCCAGCATCCCATAAGGTCCCCTGAGCACCTCCAGGGGTAATTCCTGAGTGCCGGAGTGCAGAGCCAGGAGTAAGTGCTGAGCATCACTGGGTGTGAAATCAAAAAGCCAAAAACAAAATAACCCAAATAAAACCACTCTCAAAACAATCTAACATTTGAGAAAAACCAGAAATGTTCAAAGTATTTGTTTCTTTTCCACCCTTTCTCATTTCCTCATCATCAAAGTAAGGGCCTCAAACATGCAGGATAGAGCTCTGACACTGAGCTGTATCAGAGGCCCTGGGGATATTTATTGGGGAAAATGAAAGAAGGGAAAGGTGTACATAGCTGTGAATAATTAGCAATTACAAGGGTATTGCTAAGTAAGTAATCAGCAAGGTAAGTTAAATCTAAGAGGAAATTCCAGATTCTAAACTAGTAAGAATATGTGAAATAATAAACAGTTCAAAAGTAGTTGGTTTACTCAAAGTGAGATCAACCAGATGACAACTATTGGAAGAAACGCCAATTAAGATATAGGAACTTGAGATGTGAAAGCAAATTTCAAAACCTACATTTCTTCTTGAGGGAAAGGTGAGAATACAACATGAAAATTAGCTACATTGCTCCCTTTCACCCATAGAATTCAGAACTGGTGCCAAAATTAAAAACAAAACTAATTAGGCAACATTATAGTCATGAGAACAGGCTCCTTTTTGGTCCGCCTACTGGGAAATTTAGCCTTTAACAGATAAACCAAGTCTACATAAAGTTGCTCAACTGATTCATTTCTCAGGCTGGAGTTCTGGACGTAACCAAACACTCAATTGGCGGTGATTTAAGAATATGAAAACAATGTAGCATCACAAGCGCAGAATAGAAAGTATTTTCACCCAAAATAGCATGACTAACACTTTGCAAAAGACAAATATTGGTAAAATATTTGTGCGGGGGGGGGGGGGGGGATTACAAAAATTCTATCACTAGATGCACAAAAAGTCTTTCTCAATAACTTACAGTTAAGAGTTTTAGTGCAAGATGACAACATCTGAGAAAAACAAAATTATGAACTCATTATAAAATAGAAAAAAAACCCAATTACTACCTGGCACTAGCACAGGAGCCCGTGGTCTTTTGGCGTGTGCTCCGCCTTAAACTGGGGAGCTCAGCAGGTGGGGATTCACTGCGCTTCTTGGTCGATTTTCTTAAACCTGCAAGAGAGAAAGGCAAAAGGAAAATTTCAGAAGAGAAGGCACCATGAATTCAAGACTGTGAGGCTCTTCAAGTCAACGCTGGTCAAATATGCTTCCACCTCATTTCTAGCAGCCCGAAGGGTTATTCCAGTGTGTCTTTCCTTCGTCTATTCCCACCGAGGAAGTGAACACAGTGCTTGGAGGCTGTCTTCACACTGAGTCCCAAACTTGATTCCAACTCTCCCCCATGAATGAAGATCCACTCCTCTCAGACCAGCCATTATCAACATTCCTATCACATTACGTCACTACTTCTGTCAAGACAAGATACTTTTGCAAGGGTGAGTGAGAAAGTAAGCTCACTGGGCTGAGCTCAAGCTTCGCATACCAGCACTGCATGGTCCTCTCTGAGCACAGGACAGACTAGGAAGCTAGCTTAATAGTCTTGCAAGTAACAGTATCAGAAATTACCATGAATCCAAAGAGATCATGCAACAGGTAGGGGGTTTGCCCTGTACACAGCTGACCCAGGGGTCCAATCCCCCGGCATCCCATATAGTCTCCCAAGACTCGTCAGGAATGATCTTTGAGCACAGAGCCAGGAGTAAAACCTCAACATTGCTGGCTGTGGCCCAAAAATCAAGAGTACAAGTAAGGAATTTCAAAACCCTTTGAGCTAGAAAAGCAGTGAAAGTCTGACAACTGTTTACATGAGGCCAACCCAGGAGTAATCCTGGCACCCTGTGGTCCTCCAGAACAGCCACCTGAGCACCACTGGGTCTGAGGAAACAAAAGAGAATGAGAAAGGGAGAGGGCAAGGGGTGGGGAGAGGAAGGAAGGAAGGGAAGGAAGAAGGGAGGAAGGGGAAGAGGAGAGATTCAAAAATTCTTTGTTTCAGAAAATACTAGATTCTTCTTATTTTTCCATCTGGCTGAATAAGAGTAGACTAAAAAAAATAGCGGAGAATGAGGAATAACACCCTGAATAAACATCACGATACATACTACAATTTGTCACTAACACTTCAATATTACTTCACATGATGCGAACATGTCTTGTGGTTGAGGAAATGTTTGGTAAAACAGCTGGAGAACAAGTTCTGGACCTTAGAAGCCCATCTAGCACCACAAGGTCCCCAAACACCAGAGGGTGCAGCTCCCAATAAAATAATAGCACAACTCTGCACACACTAGGATAAACAGAGCACAAATTTTGCTGGATTTGGTAATACTCAAAACAATCAAGGCAGAGAGGTAACCCAAAGGTTGTGCACGCTCTTTGCACGTAGGAGACCTAAGTTTGACCCCTGAAATCTACAAGGTCCCAGTCCCCCCAAGCACCATCAGGAGTGACCCCTGAGCGCAGGAGCATTACTGAACCAATAATAAAAATTAAAAATAGATAAAACTAAGTAGCTTAAAGCATTGTGATAGGTTACTACTATTATTACTAACTTCAGGTAACAATGTAATTTTGACCAAACGTTTTAAAGACTTTTGTACAGTAAAGCTTTGATGTTTAACTTTCTCTTCAAATTTTTACATAAAAATAAACATATATATATAAAAATATTTGCTACGGTGTTATCAGGAATAATAATCTAGAGTTCAGTGAATTTGACAAAATATATTCACTCCTACAATCAACAATAGTAATCACTCAGTACAGAAGTTAAGGCACTTCCATGGTTCAATCTCCACATAGCACCATACCTGGTCTCCAAACACACCCAGAGTGACCCCTGAGTACTGCTAGAGTGGACTCAATCCTTTTTTTTTTTTCAAAAAAAATTAGACAGATTTTTCACAGTAAGGAATTCCTTTATGCCAGGGATATACTTGGTGCCAAGAGCACTTTCCTCGCAAATGAGGCCATGGGTTTGACCCCCTGGTACCACAAAATGATAGAATTTATAAAACGAGTTCTTCCCTACCTCTCACATTTATAGCCCTCTGCTGCATTTTAGGCTTCTGGGCAACCCAAATAAATATAGGCATCCAACCTACTTAAGAATGTCTGTAACTGTAATCC
The DNA here is from genome assembly GCF_029834395.1 of Sorex fumeus. NCBI lineage: Eukaryota > Metazoa > Chordata > Mammalia > Eulipotyphla > Soricidae > Sorex > Sorex fumeus. The sequence goes on from NW_026606062.1 coordinate 6,583,487, forward strand.
TAAATCGTAAGTGGAGGTATCCACATTGTTATACATCAGTAATTAATTTCTTTTCTTTGCATTATTGTTCTGTATTGAGATTATACAAAAGTCTATCTATTCTATCCATTCCTAAGGAGGAAAATCAAAACAATAAAGTGGATAGGAAAAAATGTATTTATAAATGATGTCATAATCACACCACTATGAAAAAGAAGAAAATTAGGCTAATGGACTCTTACTCCTTCCTCTAACTTTACACAGAAACAAGTTTTCTTTTGGGGGAGGTTAGGGCTTTGGGGATGGCTGACAGGGGTGGCGGAGCATGACAATGGGCGAAACTCAGGTCCCACTCCTGGCGGTGCTTTGGGAACCATGACAAGTTAGGGGTAAAACTTAGGGCTCTCCATGAAAGCAAGACTTTTTCCTAAGCCCACTTGTCCAGAAGTTTAGATGAGAAACAAGACTAGCAAAACAAAACTCCACTTGAAAAAGTGATGAGGACAATTCACATATTGCCAAGATTAGTAATTAGTGACTCAAACCTTTAAGAATCATAGAAATTCTTGGATGAATGATTTTGACAGAATTCTAAAACAATCCTAAGGTGGCAAATGCCATGTTTTCTAGGAAAAAAGTTAAAGTTGAAGTAATTTGGCAGATCAAGGACTGACTGCTACAAGAAAATGGGGATGGGTTAAACCTTTCAGCCATTAAAAAAAAAAAACCCTGACAAAACTAGAACACGCTATCTTCATGACTTTTGAGTAGCAAATAACTTTTTCAAAGTCCTTCCATGTATGAAAGTTATGATTCCTGTTTTCCAGATGTAAGAAATTCTGTTATAAGACACTTAACCCGGTCAACCACACTAAGCTGTCTGCAGTTAGGCTACTATGCTTCTTCGACATGCTTCTGGCAAAAAAGCCTTTAAATTCTGGTAAAACTGGATTAGAAAGTTGTCAACTCTCCATACAAAAACAGCCATTTATTTTTGTAGTTCCCATGCAACATGCAGGTGAAATAAAGTTTTTTCAATAGGGGAGGAAACATAGCTAGTAAAAAACCACAACCATCTGAAAGCAATGAGAACACATGTACAAAGACTGAACACAACACTTTCCAAGGCTCTGCATGCAAATCAGCACAACTGCATCACCATTTCTGAGGACACTGAGTAGTAAGAAGGTATGTCTGGTCACATCTTGGGGGTGGGGACACAGGGGGTTTCGGTCCCTCCCAGTGGTTTGCAAGGCAAGTGCCTAGCTCCTACATGATGCACCTCTTCAGTCCAAGTAAATATATTCTTACCTGAAAGTCTTTTCATAATAAAGTGCAATAAAGATGGAAGCGTATTACTTTCTAAACTTTCCTGTATTAGACTACACAAATTTGTCCCTAAAAATGTATTCCTTTAGTCTCTTTGAATATTGGGGGAAAAAACGGTAGTTATTCTCTTAAAAGTCCCAATTGAGGGCTGAAGAGATAGCATATCCGCAAGGAATAGCAGTCTTTGCATGCAGGAGGCCCGGGTTCTATCCCTGGCATTACCTGATCCCCTGATCGGCAGAGTCTGGCGAACTCCCCACGGCGAACTCCCCATGGCGTACCCAATATGCCAAATACCAGTAACAATGATGGGTCTCATTCTCCTAAAGAGCCTTGAATATAATCTCAGGGCTAGGATGAAGGAGACTACTGGGACCTGCTCTCGAGGCAATCGACGAATAACCTGATCCCCTAAGTACCAACCCCCAAGCACTGAGCAGGGAGCACTTCTTAAGAGCTGCTGGCTGTGGCCTTCAAACAATAGAAAATCCAAACTGATTTGTTCTTTATGTAAAAAGGTTAAATCTTAGAATTTGTTTTATTTGAAACAAGTATTTCAAACCAAAACTAGTTTTTCAAAATTCTGAACTTCCTAAAAGTAATCCTCCTATAAAGTGTAACTTGTGAAATGTGAATCTCTTGTGTGATAAACATATCGCTTATAAGCGACCAACAGACTGGAGGGTCTTTTACTCAATCATGCCAGCTTAACTCCGTAAAAAATGGCCAAAATTTTCCTGGATGCTTTACGATTTTTCTTTTTTATTTAAATCACCAAGGTAAAAAAACACCCAAGACTGGGGAGGACTGGTTGTCATGCTCAGTTTTGTCAAGTTTTGTCATATCAAGGGGGCCAGAGAGATGGTACAATGGGTAAGCCTTACACATGGCTGACCCCGGCTCAACATCACCAAGCACTGCCAGGAGTAAGCCCTGAACAAAGCCAGGTGCGGCTCAAAAACAAAATAAAATAAAAAGTAGCAATAGAGAGCTGTCTCGCATTATTTAGTTCTTACAAGATTTGCAATAGACTTGCTAATCTTTGATATTGTGTACACACATATCAGACCCATGACTAAGACATCACCTCAGAAGACACAAAGTCTGGGTGTTACAAAACCATCCTGACTCTCACTCAACAGTATAAGCATGCTTTTAAGATGCACAATAAGGGACTGGAAGGATAGCACAGCGGGTAAGACATTTGCCTTTCACTGGGTCAACCGAGTTCGATTCCCAGCATCCCATATGGTTGGTCCCCTGAGCACCGCCAGGAGCAATTCCTGAGTGCAAAGCCAGGAGTGACCCCTGTGCATCACTGGGTGTGACCCAAAAAGCAAAAAAACAAACAAACAAACAAAGATTCACAATAAAGCCCACATTTTCCCTTGACCTGGCTTGTTTCTATGTTTCTTTGCTGATTTCCGCCCTATAGATGCTCCCGTTATCTCCTGAACCTGTAATTCTCTCTCTCCTCTCGTCTAAGTAAGTTTCAATAAAAACGGCCTTGCTCTACCATTTCGCCTCTTCCTGAAATTCTTTACTGAGAGGGAAAAGAGATGGACCCAAAATGCTTGTGCTGACTTAGTATCTAGGCCAGGAATTCCCTGGAAGCTGGGAGCCAACAGGGCTGGAGCAGAGAGGTGGAAACTTCAGTCTTCCTCAACCTCCCTCCTTTACTCCCCACTGTACGGAGCCATCAGCAACACAGGAATTGTTCTCTCCCGTTGTGAGACTCGGTGACTCACTCAGGGTTTAACATTAAGCACATGATGTATGAAAACACTCCTTTGTGCTAAGAATCCAGATATACTACGGCCAAGGGGAGTGAGAGATAATAAAACGTTATGTGGGGAAAACAAGAAGGGAGTGTCCAATAACTGTTCACTTTCTGGGGGAGCAGCAGACTGTGTCCAACTCAATCCAGGTACATACATTTTATGTAACTTTTTTTCCCTTCCACTTTTTGGATCACCCCTGGAGATGCACAGGGGTTACTCCTGGCTCATGCACTCAGGAATTACCCCTGGCAGTGCCCAGGGGGCCCATATGAGATGCTGGGAATCAAACCCAGGTCGGTCGCGTGCAAGGCAAATGCCCTACCCGCTGTCCTATCACTCCAGCCCCATTTTATGTAACTTTTAAAAACTAAAACCAGCCCAAAAACACGGGTGTATGGCCACACACAGCACCAGGACTACCTGCTTCAGCGTGACTGAGCACTAGGGTCCCTTCTGCCAATAGAAGTCTTATTTAAGGTGCTGGAGAGAAACTGTAGCGAGTTAAGACCATTATCTCCCATGCAGAGGACCCAGGTTCAATCCCAAAAATAAACAAAAGAACAGCAAAGGAAGTAAGTATGTAACAAGTATGTGGTAAGGCAAGTCAAAAACATTTACCGGCTGATCATTTACAGGAAAATGTTTGCTGACCTATAAACTTTCAAGAGAACAGGAAGACTTAAACACTCAAGTAGATTTGAAAATCAAAGTGAAAAAAAAATTTTTTAAACCATCCTAAACAGCAACAAAAAGCCCTTAATAAAATTTTGAAAAACAAGGGAGCACTAGGGAGACATTTATGTATTTTAAGGGAAATGTCAGAATAAACAACCCTTTTGGCTTTTATTTTGGGGAGTCTGGGAGCCACACCTGGCAGAGCTCAAAGCTATTCCTGGGGAGATTTCTGCTGAGAGGTCCCTCCTGGTGGTGTCTGGGGGGCTCTGAGGTCCTAGGGACTAAACGGGCTGGCCTTGTGCACAGCAAATTTCCTAACCTCTACACAGTTTCCCCATCCCACTACGTGAGAATTTTCTTTTCTCTCTTTTGGGCCACACCAGGCAGTGCTCAGGGGTCCATATAGGACGTTGAGCACTGAAACCGGGTTGACGGCATGCGAGGCCACTGTACTTACTGCTCAGGTTCCCTTAAATCACTATTTTGGAGAAATGTAGCCAGTGACCTAACAAGGAAAAAACTGTAACAATAATCCACAGCCACACAAAAACCTTTGAATAACATATAAATGACATATAAATAACATATAAATTGAGAATACATTAAGATATATCCATATAAGGTCATTAAAAATATACTTATACTGGGGGGGGAGTGAGTTAATGAGTTTTTAGGCAAATTATCCTAACCGAAACACAGACTACCTCAGTCTGGTATGGTGAGAGTGATTGTGAACAATGTGTATCAAGTGTCTAAGTATAAAGACTGGTTAATAGCAGGCACTCAAAAAACAAAACGCCTATTGTCAGAGAGAGCTCCTACCTCTGAAAAAGTGCTTACTCAATGAAAACTGTCTTCTGGGTGAAGACAGTACAGTGAACACACAGGTAAATACATCCTCTTATGAAATTCCACCCCAAGCAGCATTAGGAATTTCTGAGGCAAAAACCTGAAAGAGTGGGAATAATTAATATAACTACTAATGCAAGACAGTGAATGATGAATAGCAGAAGTTCACTGGAAAGTCCAGAAAACAAGCTGACACTACAGATTCCCACACAAAGGCTCAGGTACCTTTGGACAAACTGAAGACTCACTGAAGTAGCCAGATCTTCAAATCCTCTCCCCCATTTCGTACAAATGGCTAACTGCTCCCAACTTTACCTGACCCAGCGAAAGAAAGCATATGAAAAGTAGGAAGAAATTCTCAAAACTAGACAGCAACAACTAGGTGCCCCCTACCAAATAGCGAGGTCAGAGTGTAGCATTGAGGTGTATTTGGGGCAGGGTAGAGAGGTTCTTTTTGGGTCACACCCCATGACACTTAGGGCTTACTCCTGGCGGTGTTCAGGGGACCTTATGGGGTGCCAGGGACCAAACTCAGACCAGCAGGCTGCATGGTAAACGACTTTCCCGCTCCACTATGGCTCTGGCCCCTAGTGCTGAGGTTCAAACCGACAGTCCATCCTATACAACCTCTTTCCTCTAGGCCTCTTCTCGTGCTTGGCTCCCGAAACTCCAGCAGTTAGGTCTTCATCTCGAGGCAAGAGTTTGACAATCATTCCTGTGGAATTTTACCAGCCAAAGAAAAAAGATCTAAAAATAATGATAGAGGAAGTTTCGTAATGAATTGCCTAATACAATCAGAGTGAAACTGAGTCAAACCTCCTCTGTGTTATTTGTGTTCAGAGTTCACAAATAAATAAGATTGTTGGCTTCCCCACACACACTCACCTCAACAGGAGACAAGCAAGACTCATAAAATCTTAACTTTCTACTACAAAACTAAAGCAACTAAGTGCAAGCAAGCAAACTATGCCCTCGAAAGGAGAAATATATCCGTGAAGAAAACAAACCAAAATAAAACTTCTTTCAAAAAAAAAAAAGAGGGGAAAAATCCTTAAGAAGACTGGAAGTGGCGCTGTGGGTAGGGCGTTTGCCTTGCATGCGGTCAACCCAGGTTCGATTTCCAGCATCCCATATGGTCCCCTGAGCACCGTCAGGAGTAACTCCTGAGTGCATGAGCCAGGAATAGCCCCTGTGCAATGCCAGTTGTGAAAAGGGGGGGGAAAAAAAAAAGATTGGAAGTCGCTAAAGAAACCTATCAACAAGTGGGGGGGGGGGGGAGAGAAAAAAAGCAACTATCAAAACATTCCAAGACAATAACCACAAATAAGAAAATCAAGAAAGAAAAAAGAAAGGAGAATAAGACAACTGTCTCAGCTGGCTGGCTAACATGTCAAAATAAGACTGCGGGTGCGGGGCCTAAGTATTGGAGAAAACTCACAGGAAACCAGGGTAGGTGGTCCCCGAAAAGGAATGCTATCAAGTCCACAAGTAGGACATTGTGAAGATGTTTCTAAATCACAGGTTTCCGTTTCCAGTAGAACAATTATGCATGCAACAGGTCAGAAATTAGAATGCGTCCACTAATGGAAGCTAAGAGGACAAAGTTCCGCCTACTTCTAAAGGATCAGAATTATGGATTACAGAAATGTAGTCAGTGACCTAACAAAGAAATAACTCTTTACAATAATCCGCAGCCACATAAAAACTTTTGAATAACATCATGAATGACCATTAATTGGGAATGCGTTAAGATATATCCATATAAGGTCTGGTCTCCAAGTCAGAGCTCTGTAAACAATCTGGCTAAACAACTGTCAAGGTAGCATATTTTCAGACTCTCAAAATCTGAAATACAAGTTTTCCTTTTGAGTGATGAATACTTTTTATTAGAAAGCACGGAAGACATGTTTCACCAAGAAGAAATAGTAAACCAAGAAAGCCTACAGTAGGGTGTGCCAACAAAACCCCAACTGAATAGAAGATGGAAGAAAACACTGTGGCAAGAAGCAGTGTAAACAGGGATAAAGAGCAGTTAGTTGGGGGCCTCCTGCTTTCAAGAAAAGAAAAATGAAACAGATGTAACAGCTTGAGACAGACTTAGACCATCAGTAAACACTTGGTGTTGAGTGACAGGTTCATCGAAAAGGAAATTAACAAAAATGTTCAGAGAAAACTTCAGTGCAGGATACATTTCTTCAGTGGCTTGGTCTACAGAGCACAAATGAGCAACCTAAAGATATGCATTTGGTGGGTCGAAGTGGAAGGGTAAATCTTCAAAAAAGCATGCAAACAGGACTCAAAATTAAATACACAATAGGTATATGACCTTATACTTTATGCATATAAAGTATACCTGAAATCTAAAACAGAAGACAATTGGTAAAAGCAATGTGACAGAACACTGCAGTTGTATAATGACTCTTACATAACTTGACTTTTAACTGCATATGAGCAGTAAGTAGTAAGTAGCAAAAAAAACTTGAGTTTTGATGTTTGTTTCTGATCACTGGTTTGGGGGTCAAACCCAGCAGTGTTCACAGGCTGCCTCCGGTTCTGCGCTCAGACATGAAACCTGGTCTCCAGGATGCAAAGCCTGTCCTCAGTCCCATTAGGCCATCTCTGTGGCCAACAAAAATTTTACAATAAGCTACACATAGTAAGAAAATAATCCTCAGTACTACAATGAAGTGATTTTGCATTTTTCTCTTTTGTAATGTTATGGATTTTTTTCATTTTCCTGATGTATTTTAGAATCAAGAGTCTCGTTCGTTATCGGAATTAATCAGACAAATCGCAATAGCACGGTGGTAGGGCGTTTGCCTTGAGCGCAGCCAGCCTGGCCAAGCCAGGTTCGATTCTTCTGCCCCTCTCGGAGAGCCGGGCAAGCTACCCCTGACGTATTCAATATGCCAAACACAGTAACAACAACAAGTCTCAAAATGGAGACGTTACTGGGTCCACTCAAGCAAATCGATGAACAATGAGAGGACAATGTATGTTTTGTTTGTATTTTAGAATCAGAAACATCAAAATCTATTACAGACTATAGAGGCATAAATATAAAACAACAAACCTGCCTTAGTAAACAAAAATGTATATAATGGTTGTTAAACATTTACAATTTAAAACACACAGGGGACAGAGATAGAGCATAGGGGTTACCATGCATACACACTGAGCTGATTCAAACAGCAGCAACCCAGGTTAACAGCCCTGAAGGTTCATAGGTGGGTGACAGAGGTGACCCCCAGTTTCACAGGGTCCACTAGCATTGAACTACTGGCCTGGATGGTTCAAAACCAGCCCATGGCCTTATAATACAAAAATTCAACACAGAATCCTCTTCCTTTATGGTCCTGGCTGAACTCTTTGTTCTGTTTTCAGGTCACACCCAGTAATGCTCAGAGATTATTCCTGGCTCTGAACTCAGGGAACCATATGGGATAAGCGGGCCACGTTGGTACTGTGCAAGTTAAATGCCTTACCCTTACCTGTTGGCCCATTCTTGCCTCACTTTTTTTTTCCTTTTTGGAAAAAAACAGTACACAGGGGTTCCTCCTGGCTCTGCAATGAGGAATTACTCCTGGTGGTGCTCGGGGGGACCATATGGGATACTGGGAATCGAACCCGGGTCGGGCACATGCAAAGCAAACACCCTACCTGCTGTACTACTGCTCCAGTCCCACTGCTTCACTCTTTAGACAGCAAAAAAATATTCAGTTATTTAAAACCAGTAGGGATGAGTATGCATACAAGATACAACTAAGTAAAATCAAGTACTTGACCTTTAAATTCTCTCTTATTCAACTAAATTTATGGGGGGGGGGAGGGCGATGGCAGGGATTAGGATGATTCTCAGCCAACAGGGCCAAAGGGCACAGTGCTGCTCAGGCCCTGAGGTGGGGCCCAGGGGCCACATTTAGCTCCATAATTGGGACCAGGTTGTACTATCTCACTAGCCTCACGACTCAACATTTTCTTCAAAAGTAAAAAAAAAATAAACATTTAAGAAATTTAAAGTTAAATTAAAAAAACACTAAAAATAAATAAAAACAGGGAAGTTTTCACTGAAACTTATTAAAACAAGGAAGTTTTAATTGAAACTTATTTGGAAAGATATAAGGGGAGAGAGAGGGAGGCAAGAGAGAGACAGGGACAAGAACGAGTTTGAAAAAGAACACAGGCTTCTCTAGAACGGAAAGAGGCAAGCAAAAACACATCCCAACAAGCAAGAGTGTTCAAGTGAGAACACAAGCTTGAAGAGCAAGGCCACAACCCAATTCTTGTTTTCTCTCGCCATGCTAGTGGTTCGCAGCGCCATGTCTCAGAAGTCCTCTAAACTAAGCACGATTGCCTTCCCAGAATTTGGCATCTGCGTTGTACTTGTCTATGTCGAATAATGACAGCAAGTGCATCCAAGCTTGAGTGTGAAACTCAAGCTGGAAATAAGTGTGGAACTATTGCTGACTATGCTAATATGTGCCCGGGATGCCACTTTAAATAATGGAGAGGAAACTGGACCTGCAAATAAACACAGCCGACTGGAAATATAATACCTTTAAATTTTACTATAAATAACAATCACCAAGTTCTGATCTGTTGCTGATATTTCTACGCAAGCCATCACCTACAGAACAAACTCTGTACTCGATTTATTTAGAAACTAACTTCATTTTTTTTCAACTTTACTTTTTTATGGTGACTGGGATTGAACAAGGAGTCTCACTGATGCAAACATTTTGTTCTACAACCCCAACCAAAGTAGCTTACATGCTGGGTACAAACTAATTTTTAACAAATTTGAGTTAAAATACTGTACAAAATACTTTTACAACTCAATTATACCCTTATATTATTTTACTAGCTTTACACTTATGCTATATAAATCAGAAGAATGCTTGCCTTAACATCACACAGCTAAAATAATTTCCTAATGGACTGTCACATAACAGGATCCCTTCTGTGATACTCTTAAAACTTTTGACACAGAGTGACCTTTGTCCTAGAGCTATTTTGATCAACTGCAGCTGGCAAGCCAGAAGGCTTCAGGAAGCCAATCAAAAGTAGTTTGGTCTCCCTGCCAGCCCTAGTTCCTCACCAGGAACCTGTTAGTCTCTTAACAGTTGCCAAAATATCACACTGCGGGACCAGGGTAATACAGAAGGTAAGGCAACTGCCTTGCTCACAACTGATCCAGGTTTGATCCCTGAGCCCCACAAGGAGAGATCCAAGAAGCCAAAATTAATCACGATGGGAGAGGTCATCCCCAGTATGTCTTAAATTATCATATCAATTCCCAAAGTATACTAGCCACAATTCAGTGCTATCTTCCAATGTACCAGAATGTGGTCAAATTTTTAAAATGCCGATTTTAGCAGAATTTACAGCAAGATATCTTATGGAACGGTCAACAAAATGGATTCTCCCGAAGATCTGCCCAGCGAAAAAGTGTTCAAAAAAGCATTGCATAACTGTTGTTATACCTACAATTTAAAAAAGTAACTTGCAATGTGATATAAGTTTTACAAACTCATCTGAAGGTTTCTAAAGATAATCTTAAAAAAATATTTTTAAAACTGTACAAAGTCTTGCACCACAGTCATTTACTAACAAATCATAACTTAGTAGAAGCTTTTATTTTCGCATCACATCCGTTCGTTCTTAAAAAGCCAAGGAGGGGCCCTAGAAAACACAGCTAGCCCTAGTTCCACATCTGAGCACAAGGCCAGGAATAAGCCCTAAGCACTGTGGGGTACGGCCCAAATACAAACACTGAAGAAAACAACGATCCAATTTGGAAGGGTTCTTTCTCTCATTGAGCTGACACCAGGCAATAGCCCAGCATAGCTATTGCTTAGGGCTTTATAACCGAGAGTAACCCCTGGGAGAGCTATGAGTGAGTGGGAGATCCTATGTGGTATTGGGGACTCAAACTGCGACGAAGGATGAAAAATGAAGTAAAATGAAGGATGGAAGGTCAGCAGCCAGACTCCTGCTACCTCTCTCTTGCCCTAGTTTACACTTTATCCCTGATACACAGATATATATTATCAGAAGCCTACCTCACAAGTGGTAAATCATGTGACATACATGTTCAAGGAACTGGATCTATGTCACCTCGCCCACAGTGCCCCAACCAGTTACCAGTGACGTCCTGGTGACTACTGACCCCATACCACCAGGTCCCAGGTATGTAGGCACCGCCTCCCATCATCAAAGGCCTCAAACCATGGCACTAGTGAACCTGGCACTAGCAATTTTGCAACGCTGCTGTTTCCTTGTTTATGCTTTCAGAGTAGTGTTTAATAAGTAAGATTAGAATTAGGCTGCTACCATGACAACCACAAGTTTGCCAACTTCCCAAGAACTATCAGGAGACAGCAGAACTCTGAAGTGTGGTCTCCCAATCAAACACCTTCAGTTGGACTGTTTAATTCTGTGATGCATCCCATGTACTCAGCACTCTGCCAGTCTCCTCACGTATGTTCACTTGATTTCTTTAGTTCAGCCCATTTTATTATATATGCTCAGGTTACAAACTTTATTAAAATAGTTACCTATAGGTAAAATAGAATTAAGCAGAATTCAAATGCAAAATTTCCAGCTCTTTCCCCCAAAATACCAGAACTGAAAACCCAGAAATTCCCTTAGGATCCTTCACTTTGTCTCTATTTCGTTAATAAAGGTAAAGGCCCTCCCGTTGATCGTCGATTTGCTCGAGCGGGCCCAGTAACGTCTCCATTGGAGACTTTGTTGTTACTGTGTCTGGCATATCGAATACTCTCGGTAGCTTGCCGGGCTCTCCGAGAGGGGCGGAGGAATCGAACTCGGGTCGGCCATGTTGGCCGCTTGTAAGGCGAACGCCCTACCCGCTGTGCTATCGCTCCATAAAATTATCAATAACTGCTACTAATCCTATTGCTATTTCTTACAAAGCACTAACGCTACAATTAAGCATAAATTAACACTGATCAGGACTAAAATTCACTCTCCTCTGACTTCAAAGAGCCATCCCAAGTTTTTGTTCATCCATTCTTCTCAAATCTTATGCTTCCTACTCTAAAATTGCTTTTTTTTTGTTGAAGGGGAGTGGGGGGCACGAGGGACCCATACCCAGCTGTGCTCAGGATTTACTCCTGGTGGTGCTCAGGGGACTATCTGGGTCACTGGGATCTTTCTGGAAACATATGCCCTGGGTGACTCCTGGTAACCCCACTTTCTGTCATCAGGTAAGTAAATGACTCACTGCTCCTAGTTTCCTTACCTATAAGATGGAAATATTAGAATATTCCTGCACCATACAGGACTGATGAGTAGTAAATGAGAGGATTCATGGAAAGTACTACAAAATACAGTAATTCTGTTTTTTGAATGTTTATCAGTTACTTGAGAAACAGGTATGTAATGATTTACAGTATGGGCCCACAGGTATATTCACCCCTATCAATCAATCAGTATCAATAAAGAAGAATCAAATAAAATTTTATCCTCTCAAGGGCCAGAGTGACAGTACCCTATCCTAGGAGTGATAGCTGAGCTCCACCAGGCGTGGTCCAAAAGCAAATTTTCACCCCCTCAGTGTTTTAATACTTCTTAATAGCTCAAATACACTGCAACAGTAAATAGGGAACAACAGAGTTGAAAGTGACCCAGAAGGGATCAAAGTGTCAGGTAGAGTGTTGTATGTGGTCAACTGAGGTTTGTCCCTGGTACCCCATATTGTTCCCCAAGTCACACCAGGAGTAAGCCCTGAGCACAGAAGGAGTAAGTCCTAAGAACTGCTGAATATGGCCCCAAAGACCCCCAAAAAAAATCCCCAAAACCCATTAAAAAAAGTTAAGTGACAGAAGAAAATTAATGCCTTCAAAGTCACACAAACCTGATCTCCAAATTCTAATTCTGACATGTAGGAGATTTGTTGCCGAGCAAGTTACTTTACATGCTAAATACAGACTCAGTACCTACTGCAAAGCACCATTAAAAATTGTACGCAAATCATGCATATTTTGCATATAACTTTTCATATGTAAAATCCCTGGCACTTTGAATAGATGTGTTTTTTCCCAAGTTAGTATAAAATCAACAAAAGGAATTATGGTTTGGAGCCGAACTAAGAGCTCTTAGTAGTACTAATGTGTTGTATGTTAAGCATTGACAAGAGTACTACTAGCTAACACTATTTTAAAAACTTTTCAATAACCAAAGTTCCAGTCACAGTAAACTCTGGATTTCAACATTTTTATGAAGGCTCAAAGAAGAAAAAACTTAAGTCCTGCATTATTCTAAATAAACAAAATACTTTAGTAATCTTAAAGAGAATCATAAATCAGTTCTAATAAGATGAAGATTCAAATCCCCAAAAATCTTGGGGGGCTATGTATGTATTGGAGGGGTGGAGGTGGCATTCAAATATGCCCAGATACCAAACGTCTTTCTCTGATCTGTTTTCTCATTTTGCTTTGGGACTGTTGTTCTCGAACATTAGTTCTTTCTACTCCATTTAGCTCACTCCCAGAGCAGTGTGTATTACTTAAGAGGTACTCCATTTGTGTAGCAAACTCATTAAAGGTTATTAAATATTGTATGTGAATGAAAATTAGTTTCACAACAGTACCTTTGTTCTAGTTCAGTTGTTTCCATATATCAAGAATCCCGGGGCTGGGAAAACAGCTCAAAGCTGAAGCACACACTCTGGCATGTGAGCGGGACCTATGAATTTAATCCCTGGCAGTGCATGGCACCACAAGCACTGGGTCAGTACTATTCCCAAAACCAGATCATAGGGGCGGGGGTGGGGGAGGAAAGAGTGGCAATACTCCAAAAAGAACAGGCTCTCCGACAAAGAAGCACACCAGCCACCCACAACTACAAGAACTTTGCAAATGATGGTTACAAGTTTGATGCCCCATCTTAGAATTAAGAAACACCAGAAGTAACACATGTTACATGGGCACTGAAAGATTACAAATTGATTCTAATCGAAGACAGATTCCTTAACTGCTCCAAAAGAATTAAACATGCTTCCAAGTATATAATGTAAAACAGATACAGACTTTAATAACTGAAGACTTTAATACCTTACACTGGAAAACAACGTGTAACCACCTTGAAAAGTCAAGAGCAAGAGAAATTAAAAAAAAAAAAAAAAAAAAAGGATTTTCCCATAAACTTACTTGCTAATTTGGCTTGTAATCCAGAAGGTCCAGGTTTTGATGTCTCTGACTTAGAAGACCCTGGAAGAGACAGTTTTGTTTTAGGAAGGCTAACTTTAGGGCTGAAGCGAGCAGCCCAATCGAATTTTGAAGAGCCACCAGTTTTACTCTGTTCCTTTTCCCTGCTACTTCTTCTGGGACTGGGACTGGACGCCGAACGAGAACGCCTGGCCTTGTTCTGGTCTTTGCCCTGCTTCACCCTGGCACCTGGTGGTACAGTGGAGGAGGCCGAGGCTACAGTAGAAGAGGAGGAGGAAGTCGAGGCAGCAGAAGAAGAATCGGTGATGGTGCTACACCCAGCTTTGGCTGAGGCGGCTGATTTTGAAGCCAGCTTGGTAGGTTTTGCAGATTTCTCTTCGGCACCAGTTGATTCAGACACAGAACCACTCTTTATACAAGAACTCTCGGTCCTCTTTCTTTTCTGGCTTCGTGAACCACCAGCAGCCCCACTCTTTCTGGTGTAAGCCTTGCTTGTTGATGGCAATTGTGCAGATTTCAGTTGTTGCTCTTGCTCTAAATGTCTCTTCTTTGACTTACTATGCGGCTTACTCGTTTCTGACGGAGACTCAGTATGCTGAAGTGCTTTGGGTTTTTTCGCAGAGCTAGGAGAATTGGTCCTGTTGTAGTCTGGACTAGCACTGCGTTTCACTCCTCGAGAATTGTCTTTCTTAGGCACCTGCCCCGTTTTTTGCCTTTCTGAAGTATTGGCTCTGTCTGGATCCTCTGGTTGTGGAACTATAACAGCAGATGATGAACTGCAGCTTCTAAGAGGTTAGATAAAAAGAGAGTTAATATCAGCCTGACACCACTTAACCACAGTATAATGTTTAACTTTTCAAATCCTTGATACTGTGCTTTTCTAACAAGCCCACATTTTCCTGATTAAGTCCAGTACTAAATAAACCTAGGTTTCCAAAAGATTCAAAACTGAAGAAATTAAAATACCTGGCATGACTTAAATGGTAAAAATCAGAAAACTGGGTTAATTCTTTAACCTACAGTTTCCTGAAACTAACACTCCTAATCACAAAAGAATTGTGATTACAAGGATAAGGATGCTTACCAGTTTAAACTAGGATATGCGATATTCTAGTAACAAATACAATTGCTCTGTCAAAGCTTTAAATGAGCATTTACATAGGCACTTCTAGAATGGTAAAATTTCATGTAGTACCATCAAATCTTCCATTGTATTTTCATTCCAGAGACTGATTATCAATCAGATCTTAAAAACACAACTAATGGCTCTTACAATAAAAAATTAAAGAAAATGGTAAAAATAGAATTGCAGGTGTCTATGATTTATAGTTTAATAGGTGAAATGCAAGCTCTCTGAGCAAATAAAAAATTTTCATTGCTGGGCATGTTGCACTGAACTTCACTGCAAAGTAGTGAAATTACAAGTTATATTCAGAATAACAAAAATACATTATCATAACATTCTGGGACCAGCTGGTAAGTCTTACTATTAGGCAATGATTAATATGCAAATATTGTGCCTTGAAAATGTATAAGCAATGTGAAGATTTACCTTTTAGAAAGGTGTCCCCTTGACAGTTCAGAAGTAGTATTAGACTGCACTTTGGGTGCCTTAGAATTAGATTTTCTACTCTCAGGAGGGCTATATCCCTTATGTTTTGCCTGCCCTAAATGTGACCTGTCAGCAGAAAATCAAAACAGAAGTCTATCAGGAAAACGAGATGCAAATACAATACTGAAAGTGAAATACTTTGATTAAATTTTTAATAGCCACTCACTTCTTCATTACTGAAGCTACCCTTAACCCAAAGTTTTCCATAATTAGCATTTTCCATCAAATAATCTGATGAAAGAAACAGTCTCTTAGAACCCAAATTCAATCAGTTCCCAACGTTTTGGGGTTTTTTTGTGGGGAAGGGGGGCTTAAGCCACACCCAGCGATGCTTAAGAGGTTCCTCTTGGCTCTGCACTCAGGAATCACTGCCTGGTGGGCTCACAGGACCTTATGGGATGCTGGACATAAACCTGAGTCAGCCGCATACAAGGCCAGAGGTCCACCTATTTTTTTGGTTGTTGTTAACAGTTGTCCAAATTGCGCAACATTATCACTCTTGCTTAAAGAAAATAAATCAGAGATTTTAATGCAAATATTCATATATGTTGCTTTTGCAAGAAGCAAATCCTGACATTAGATTTAAATATTACTTTAATAATGTGACGATAGCAAATTTTATTCTGAAGTTATGAACACAGAGATACTGAATCCTGATTTCTACCTTATAATTTGAGTTCTATGGAGGACACAGATAAAAATCAATTCTGATCTTATAAAGAATCATTAAAAGCACTAAATAGCAAATGAACATGAAATCAAGACTTATTTGCTAGGAATTCAAAGGACTAATTAGAATTAAGTGTACCAAGATCAAAGTCTCAGAGAATGAGAATTTACCACTCACTCTTCCAAACATAAGGATCAAAAAATTCTGTAATTGATACATAGCAGGGTTATATTCATAATGAATCAAATCCTTATGCCAGGACTATTCTAGGATCAATCTTGAGGGTCATGAAATTTTTTAGACTGTTAATTTTTTTTAACCTATAATAATGGTGTTATGAGGTAGCTGCATTAGATTTAGGCAATAGAAAGAATAAAAATATACACAGTAGCATATACCTAGAAAAGCTGGTGGGTATGGGCTAATATATGCCACTTATTCTAATAATAAAGCTTCATTAATACTAAAATTACTTTCTTTTTAGAAAAAAAGTCCGCACTCTCATTTTGAACTCCTTAAAGGAACTCAGAAAGGTGGTATAAGGTCAACGTGAGCTCAGTTGTGTTTCTGCTAAGTTCTGGGCCTCAATTTCTGAAATGTTTACTTTTTGTGGTCTAATATTGAGTTAGCCTGATAAATTCTTTAATTCATTACAGGTGTTTGGAAGTGGGGAAAAGGCAGCAGTAGGTTTAGGTGAATGTTTAGTCAGGGGTAAATGTAGACCAGAAAACAGGCTTCTGAAGACAGAGCTGCTGCCTCTATAGCAGCACCAATATTGGGTATGATGAACAATTGACGAACTGTTTCTTTCCACCCCATTTTTGACACTTTTGACATTCTCACTGAAAACTGGTTAAAAGCATGTTTGTTTAGGGCTGGGAACAAGTGTAATGGACTTTCTGCAACACGGTCCTCCAAGCACTGCACCGAGAGTAGGCCCTGAAGTTGGCTGGGTGGGTATGGGCTAAAATCTGGAAGTAAGGTCAAGTTTCAATGTAAAACTGTGATGAATTATCCTTCTACTACCTGTTAGGCAAAAATTTAGTATACTTTCTGTGGAGGGTAATAAAAAGGTAAGGCCCTCCCGTTGATCGTCGATTTGCTTGAGCGGGCCCAGTAACGTCTCCATTGGAGACTTTGTTGTTACTGTGTCTGGCATATCGAATACTC
Source organism: Sorex fumeus (assembly GCF_029834395.1). Lineage (NCBI taxonomy): Eukaryota > Metazoa > Chordata > Mammalia > Eulipotyphla > Soricidae > Sorex > Sorex fumeus. Next base: position 6,600,743 of record NW_026606062.1, read on the forward strand.
TCGGTAGCTTGCCGGGCTCTCCGAGAGGGGCGGAGGAATCGAACTCGGGTCGGCCATGTTGGCCGCGTGTAAGGCGAACTCCCTACCCGCTGTGCTATCGCTCCTAAATGTGGGTAATACTTACTGTGTCACAAAAGTAGGAATAAACACTATGTAAACAAATGGGCCTGACTGTTCCAGTCAAACTTGTACCTCACAAACTAGGCAGGGTTGACCTGATGCATGTGTGGAAGGTTCTCAACCTGTGGCTTATGGCAAAAATGGGCACTCAGATGTTATCAGGATCATAAACTAACAATGAGGCTCCCAAGAGGGGCTCTATTTTATTATTCCCAGACATTAGTAATGCTCAGAATAATGCAAATTAACGCTCCACAAAATGTCCTGTCTGAAATATGGGACATTTTATTCAGAGATTAAGTATTTAGGTCTCCATATTTTGCTCATTTTACCAACACCTTATCAGACATTTAATGAACATTTTTACTTACAAGCATAATTTTTGAGGCTCAGTAAAATCTATATCCACCGTAAATCAAATTTGCAAAAATAACAGTGGAATTAACGACAATCTCTTTAAAACAGCACCAGAATGACCCATTCAAGAAACTGTAGCCTAAAGATAAGTAAACGGGTTGGAAAGTAGGTAATCGGGAGTTTTTAGTTCAAAGTCAGTAATCGGGAGTTTTTAGTTCATACTCAGTATTCCTTTAAAAAGTTTCTAAAAACTGTAATTAAAAAAAAAGGACGCAAAAACTTTTGTTCTGTCAAAATTACCCACTAAAAATAAGTGGGTTAATAGTAAAAATAAGATTTGGCACAGAAAAAAAAAAATACACCTGATTTTTTGTAAAGACATCAACTTTATGATAAAGATTATATGTACACTAACATTCGCACAAATAATCCTAACCGGCTCACTTTTGGAGTCTTACTCTACTTTTTCAAGTAAGAAAAAATGTTTTAAAACACTATCTTTCAGCCACAGATACATTATGAGCACAACCCAAGGACTCTTCTTACAAACGTGAATTGCGGGTGGGAGCAGCTGTGACACACCTGGAGATGCTCAGGGTCTGTTCTCAAGAGCAAATGCAGAACTGGGGCCCCAGGCAAGGCAAGCACTTAACCCCATACTGTATCTCCAGCTCAGGAGTAAACATTGTGAGTTTTCCAAAGGCAGCAACACTGCTTACAAAGTGTGGTACAAAGGCACTGTATTTCTTTAAATCGCCTCAGCGTTAACTTTCAGGTTTTTCATATAATCTACTGATTATCAAAGTTCCCTTTTGAATATTAAGGCCTGTTTCTATTTCTATTACTATGTATTATTCTACACAGTAGTAACAGCAGGGAATGAAAATGCCTATGAACCAACTATTTCCACATCAAATTGACATCACTTCCTATTTACCAAATGCATGTGGGTTAACTCATACTGAGCAAACTGGTTGTGGCAGAACAATGAAATTAATTATGCTGTGTCCTTTTCAAGATTAACTTGAAAGCAAGTCTCAAATGCTTCTTGTTGACTATTAGAGGTAAATTGCAGTGACTTGTCCTTTTCTAGCTAGTTACATTTACTACCGCCACCGTTCAGTAAAACCTTTGGGCAGTCAAGAGGATTAAAGACCAAACATCTCTAATCCAGATAATTTAATAAATCAAGTCTTTTATGAAAAAGCACTTTCTATAATAAGAAAACAAGAACAATGACTAGTTGCAGGGAGTAAATTTCTTGCACTGCAGGTCTTGAATTTTGAAACTAGGTTTCTCCATCAGGCATATTCAAAACACAGTCATGCACATATTAGCAAATATAAATGATTCAAAGCTTAATTAGAACTCCAGACTTAGACTTACAGAGATAAAAATTTTATACTTTTATCTTCCCAAAACTAAAATGCCTTATTTACAACACTACAAAATACATGTTTCACGGGCCAGAGAGATAGATAATGGGTAAGATGTTTGCCTCACACACAGCCGTCCTAGGCTCAATTCTCTGTTTGCCTAATATCCCCTAAGACCTCTTGGAGTGACCCTCGGGCAAAAAAAGCCAGGAGTAAGCCCCCAAAATCGAAACAGTAGAATACATGTATTAAATTAACCACCAATTTACAATGATTAACGTGGAAAATTCACTTCAAACATTTTATCAGCTACAAAAAAGTTGGTGGGGGTGTTTCTGAGCCCACCCAGAGGTATTCAGGGGATACTCCTGCTGGTGCACTCAGGCAGTGCTCAGGGGAGCGGATGTAGTATCAGGGATCAAATGGGTTGGCTGCATCTTGTAAGGCAAGCAAGTTCATGATCTCTCAGGCCCTCTTTCAATGACAACTTCACTAATTATCTTTGTACAATTTGTGTTTCTATATTTCAATTGCAAAACAGAAGTTGCTTATCTAACCAATAGTCCTATTTTTAATTGTGAAAAAATGCCAGTCCAAAGAACTCTATCTTCTAAAGCAATGATCTTAACTTTCAGAATTCTCCCTCTAAGGAATATTCTGCAACTGTATGTTGAAAACAGGAGAGCAAGGTACTGGTTATTTAACAAATGTACAGGAAACAGATGCTAGCACAGCTGAAAAGATAGTAACAATGGGCATATGCCTTCCCAACATCAGACCAGGGGTTTGATCCTGGCACCGCATTTAGTCCCACAAGCCCTCCAAGAGTGATCTCTGAGCACAACGCCAATAGGAATAAGCTCTGACCACTGGATATGGTCCCGAAAGAAAGAAAAAAAAAAAAACAGATACAGATACCAGGCCAGAGAGACAGCACAACTGGCAAGGTTCTGGCTGAGCAAGTGGTTGGTTGAACTAGGTTCAGGTCTTGTGTGCAGAGCCATGAATAAGGCCGAGTACAGCAGGTTTTGCCCAGAAAACAAAACCCCAAGAAATAGATAATGGGATACAATAGAAGATTATCCAGGACACTATACTTCAGATATCCTAGATAAGATAGGAGCAAGGCTGGCCAGATAGCACCCCTCCTGCTAAGGCATTCGCCTCAGATGCAGCAGACCCTGCTTCAACCCCTGCACCACAAGTCTCCTGAGCAGAGCCAGAAACAGGCCATAAGCAGGCAGGTGTGGCCCAAATACATCCCGTGTGGCCACTCCAAAAGGTTATCAGGACCTAACAAACACCTGAAATCTGGCCATTACGTATGTAAAAATATTTGTAACTTCTCAGTTTAGATTTGCTTTGCATATGTAGCCTCTGAATATATTAAAACTTCCAAGAGAGTATGGAAATCAGCAATCACACAGTATTTTGGAAGTCTGAAATACAAATGTGGCTTATAGCTTGAGTCTACTGTTACAGCTGTCATATTTATTAAATCAAATAAAGATGCAATCATCTGAATACCATGTTCATGTACCCAAGCTTTTATCTAGTAAGGTTTAGGTACCAATAGTACATACAGTGATGCTGCCAAACTGCCAGTACTTCATGTATCCAATCCAAGACACTTAAAGAGATATCACAACAAATGTTACATTATTTAATACATAGTAAAGACTGGGAACAATAGCATCCATAAAGCTGAGAAACAAACGACTTCTCTTAATAGACTTAAGTAAGTCAACTTAAATGCTTCTCAAGTCAGGAAAACACACAGGTTGGTTCCTGCCCTCTATCAAAGAGGTCAGAGTCTCACAAAACCCATCTTCTCTTTACTACAAAGTTTTCAACAAAGAGAGCGCTCCTTCTCACAAAATAGTACAGGCTTTACAGCCAGTCACTAGTACCATGCGGTAAAGGATGGATACCTGAGGAAAAAGATGATCCTGGTCAAACACAGAGTACAGGCAAAGGCAGCGATAGAAAAGTAAGACACCACACACAGCAAGCAACAGGGCTTTTCCCAAGCACATGAAGTCTGGGCATTTCAGTCTCCCTAAATCCCCAAACCTGCTATCCTTAGGGGCTCAGTCAGTGGTCAGAGTAAAAACACCTAGATACTCAGCTATGAAATTTCTCCTGTTCATGGAGGTATTTCTGACCCGAATTGAATCCAGCTCAAAATAAATGACTCAATGCTTTAGAGATGGTATTTAAATGGGATGAAAGAAAGGAAAATGTGATTTTTTTAAAAATCTTCTGGAATGAAGCCCTCCTGGCTTTTCTTTTGCTTTCCCCGTGATTCCCCTAACCTGCCACCCCCCAAAAGCTTCTCATGATACTCAAACCTGCTGCTGAATTACTGAAGCGTTTGTATATACTTATTTTTGTAGTCACAAGGATATCCTAAGAAGGCATTCTGAGACTGGTTTAGTGATATGAAGATCCTGGGAGTGTACAGGGGTCAAGTGGCCGACCCCTATTCGATCCCCAGTACCACATACAGTTCTCTAAACACTACAAAGCATGATTGCTCAGCAGTCAGAAGGATCACTGGGCTGAACCAACTGTCCACCCCACTCCTAAAAAACTAAAGCAATAGTGAAACACCTAATCCCCTCCATATAGAAGAAAGAAACCAAGAGAGAATACTCGGTAAAAGGAATTACCTCAGTTTCTAATATGCTTATGATATGAATTTAGACAAAAGGTTCACATTTGTTGATTAAAACAAGGAATACAACTAAAGAAGAATATAAAGTATCTAAGCTACTTACTGCCTTAGTCAACAAAGAACAAAGGGTACTGTTAAGAGTCAAACATGCGTAACCTAAAGTAGCTGCTGCTACTGTTCTGACCAAGGACACCAGGCACTGTTATCACAACCCTGGGCAATCTTTCCCTCCGCCCAGGCAGACAGGACAAACTAGCCTTTCTTCTCTGCATTTCCAGACAGCACTAACAAATAGAAGTGTAAGAAACTGGAGAAATAGTACAGCGAATACGACGCTTGCCATGTGCACGGCCAACCTAAATGCAAACCCAGCAGTAAGCCTTGACCACTGCCAGGTGTGGCCCAAACCAAACCAAACCAAATAAAAAAAATTTAAGCACGTGCTTGGCTCTGTGCCTAAAACTCAAGTGTTACCTAAAACAGTAAGATTCACTAGGATTCAAAGGAGCAAGTTACAAGTTAACCTGGCTAACTCTAGAATGAATTATTTTTCAAAAGTGATTTCAGGGGCTGGAGTGATAGCACGGCGGGTAGGGCGCTTGCCTTGCACGCAGCCGACCTGGGTTCGACTCCCAGCATCCCATAGGGTTCCCCAAGCACTGCCAGGAGTAATTCCTAAGTGCAGACCCAAGAGTAATACCCCTGAGCATGGCTGGGTGTGACTCAAAGAGCCAAAGAAAAAAAAAGTGATTTCAAATAAGTTTCAGAAATGTGTTCATTTGTCTAGCCATGCTATACCCATGTGAAAACCTGGACTAAATCCTCGGCACACAACACTGCCCCTGGAGCAAAAAAAAAAAAAGGAAAATTGTTTTCGAACAGCGAGGAGAAACAATGGAGTTACTTTCCTATCACACCAGTCTCCTCTTGATATCCCCGCCCTAGGGCCGAGCACAAGGCTGTCATGCATGTACAGGACAGGACCCAGCCATCGATACCTGCAGGGCCTTTCTTACGCACAGGGTACAGCCCTGTTGTCCCTATCAGCATCAAGAAACCCCCAAAACACACACACACACACACACACACACACACACACACACACACACTGAACTCCCGTGGCTCATCTATTTGCTCCAGCGGGCCCAGTAACGTCTCCATTTTGATACTTGTTGTTACTGTGTTTGGCATATCGAATTCATCACGGGGAGGGCGAGATACTCTCAGTAGCTCTCCGAGCAGGGTGGAACAATTGAACCCGGCTCAGCTGTCCAAAACATAACCCAAAATATATTGCCCCCATAGTTCATGAAGTTTGAACTTCCATCTGCCTAAGGGACAAAAGGATCCCAAAAGAAACAAAACTTTAAAAAGCACCTAAGCTAGCTAATTGGGTACAAGAATAAAGAGAATACATCAAGCCCAAGCATACATCATACTGTATAGAATTTGGGGAAGCAACATAAACGAACAAGAATAAAAATTTCCCCACAACCTCTTGCTCCTGTAAGAGTACCTGAGTTCTGAGTATGTAGAAGTCCTGAGCAGAACCCTTGGTAGTGATGGTTCCCCAAGTACCTCCAAGAGAACTAGGAGAAGCCAGCTATGCCCCTCCCCCTCAAACCCAAAGAATAAAGATGGGAGTCTATGGATTACCCCAGCGAATGATTAATACTCATCTCCAATACCATCAGTCAAAAATCCTGACTGGAGAACTGGGAGAACTGGGAGAAATTATTCCATAACTGGAGGTTACTGTTTCAAGAAGAGCACTAACAATTTGAATGGGTAAAACAGTCAGTTCTCTACACAGTGGTACAATGAGAGATCAGTAACTCATACAAAAGTATTAATACATTCACAACCCAAAGTATTCTCATTGAAGTCTCACAACTTATATCACTTTTCAATGTTATTAAAGCTACTGATACAGAAACACCAATAATATCAGTGTGATTTTCCCTAATCAAATTTGGCAAAATAATGGAAAACTGGTTATTAAAAGAGAAAGAGAGAGCGCGCAAATTTTTTTTTGATAATGGGTAATTGTGGGGGAAAAATTATTTGAAAACAGCTGACCATAACTAACTCCTTGGTACCAAGCCTAAAATACGGACCTCAACAGTAGAGTGAATGCTTTCCATGAGAGATCCTTGGCACCAAAACAAAAACCAGATAGCTGAAAAGAATTACAGAACCTTTTGGCCTATCAACTTCATTCCAGGAAACCTATCTTTGAGATATCTAAAATGCAAACATTGAAACAAAACATTTCAATTAAGCAACCACTGCAAGGTAATCATAGAAAACACTGCTCGCTCTCTCTGTTCTCTCCTCTCTGTTAATTTGTGTTTTAAAAACATAGGATCAAAATATGAGAAGAGTTATCTTTGGGATGTTTTTTTCTGTGCTTTTCTGTAACCCATCCTTCTGAAACATTTTAAAATTAAAAATACTAATCTAATTCTATGTAATTATTGCTAGCATTGAAAAATCTGACAAAGAGAGGGGCCAAGAGAGATAGGACAGCGGGTAGGCACATGGCCACCCAAGTTTCATCCCCAGGACCCCTTGTGGTGCCCTGAGCACCACCAGGAATAACCATCAGGAGTGCAGAGTCAGAAACAACCCCTGCACACAGCAGAATGTGGCTCATAAAACCAAAAAACCAAGCCAAACCAAACCACCTGACAGTGTAAAACAAAAAGCCAAGTCATAAAGATTTCACAACTGGTCATCATACTCAGTACTTCATAATGATTAAAACTTCACAGACGAAAAAAATTAATGAATGGGGAGGATGGACTTGGATTCAAGCATTTCCTTAAACCACTACCACTGCCACTGCCCTCCCGTTGTTCATCAATTTGCTCGAGCGGGCCCAGTAACGTCTCCATCATGAGACTTGTTACTCTGTTTGGCATATTGAATACGTCACGGGTAGCTTGCCAGGCTTTGACGTAACAAATGATAAATTATATAGTTAAGTGTAAAAAACAGAACCAAGGGAGAAAGCTTATTGGGGTGGAGAAGGCAAAGGAAGAAAAGCTAATAAATTCCATTCTCTTTTCTAACTTCATAAATTACAAACCATACAAGTAATAAAATTAGACTACTGTTTCTAATTAAACAGTCATCTCTAAATTTTAGAAGATGACAGACACATACAAGCTCTTAAATGAAAATGGCTACTATATGGGAAAAAACTCTACAGACATTATAGAAACTCACTTTAACCAAAGGAATCTTGTCTTCCAGACTTTTCTAGAAAATGATATACCATAGTAAGATATGAAAAATGGACAATGTCCAAAGCCATCAGTAGAAGTATATGGCTAATTTAAAAAAAAAAGGATAAAGTGGTTAAATCTTTCTGAAAGATGATTTCTCAATACTGAAAAATATCTTAAGTACTGCCAGTAACTTGGTAAAATCAAAATCACAGTCAAATGTAATGGACATAACAATGTAATTTATATCAAAGAACAGATAAAGGAGAGGAACTAGAATTTAAATTTTATTTATTTGTGGGCTGGAATGATAGCACAGCAGTAGGGCGTTTGCCTTGTGTGCAGCCAGTCCGGCCAAGCCAGGTTCGATTCCTCCACCCCTCTTGGACGGCCTGGCAAGCTACCGAGAGTATCTCGCCCACACGGCAAAGCCTGGCAAGTTCCCCGTGACGTATTTAATATGCCAAACACAGTAACAACAAGTCTGACAACGGAGACATTACTGGGCCTGCAGGAGCAAATCGATGAACAACAGGAGGACAGTGTGACAGTGTGTTTCTTTTACAACTGGCAGAGCACTAGCCTTATTCTCAACTGACCTGGGTTCGATTCCTACATTCCACATGATCCTGGTTCCTCAGCACTACTTGTATGGTCAAGTCCAAAAATAGGTAATTTTTATAAGTGTCTTTTGTTTTTTTTAAGTGACCTTGGGTCAGGGATGTAGCTTAAGCTCAGCAATACAGCACTGTCTTGCGTATGTGAGAGATCCTGGGTTTAATCTGCTATGTGCATGACTGAGCACACGCGTGCGTGCACACACACACATCCCCCTTCATTCAAGGGGTAGGGAGGTGTGGTCTCAGGAAGAAAGCAACACAGAGAACGCAACATAAATTAGGAAAAAAAGAACAGTGGGTCAAAACAATGAACTGTTATGTGGGTATAACTGAGTTCTGAAGAGAAAGACGTAACACTTTTGATGAAGCATTTCAAGCTCTCTCTACATCCTTCTGCATCCTTCATCATATGGATCAAGTGGTTTGTGCAGTAACTAACAATGAAAAAACGGACTCTTGAAGAGTTAAGAGCTAAGACATCAGATAGTAACTACATACTGAATAGAGCTGAATAAGACAAAAAGAAAAAGCATGTAGGGAAAAACAATACATGTGTCACAGGTTTTGCGAGTCTCAACTAAACGACTATGCTTTAAACTTAAAACACTCAATGCTGCTGTGCTTATTTAAATGCCTTTCTTGCCATTATCTGAATCACCATCAATATGAACACCTATGTATTAAGACCAAGGTGAGGATGGGGAGATAGAGCAGGAAAGGCACCTGCCTTGCATATACAGGCACAGAGGCCTGGACCCTCGTTCAAATGCCCAGTACTGCATATCGTCCCTGATCAGAGCCAGGAACAGCCCCTGAATACTGCCAAGGATGGCCTGAACACTCCCTATACCACTCCTCCACCCCCAAAAGCGGCAATTTTAGGAGACAAGGGTCACAAAAACTGCATTTTACTTAGAAATTCTAACAGGAATCAGGAAGAGAGAACCAAGGTTAAAATTCTTCTCTCCCAATTAGTCCCAAACCTTACTTAGAGACTAGATCTTAGCAGTTACATCTTAGGTAATACAACTAAAGAGCCTTGAATCTGATTAAAAGATAGCTTCCAATTCTGAGATTCATTCAAGCTATCTAAGGCAGAATAAAATCCAGGAGCAAACATCTACTACTCTGCATTCTTGGTTAGTCTTATAAGATTTGGGGGCTCAAGTCCTACATTACTCTATCCTGAAAATTATATTCATCCACATAAAAGTAACAAAAATCTATATATTCAAAGTTATTTCTAAATTATATTATTGTAGTCATACAATTGTTATTTAAAAATTTAGTGCTATGTTTGGGGCTGGAGCAATAGCACAGCGGGTAGGGCGTTTGCCTTGCACACGAATGACTCAGGTTCGATTCCCAGCATCCCATATGGTCCCCCAAGCACCGCCAGGAGTGATTCCTGAGTGCAAAGCCAGGAGTAACCCCTGAGCATCGCTGGATGTAACCCAAAAAGCAAAAAAAAAAAAAATTAGTGCTATTTTTGAACAAATCTTGATGAATGACACAAGAGAATAAGTTTTTCTGGGGCTGTATTTTTAAAAAAAAATAAAAGTTGAAAATTTGAGTGCTAAAACGGGGCTAAGCAATTCAATCAGCCTAATCAATGGCTAAATAAACAGCAATACTCCTACATTAAAATAAATAAAATGGGGTTAAGGTGAAGCAAAGGAGATATGAAAGCTACCAAATCCCTAAATACACTTTACACTGCAGTCTTTGGAATGTGCTAACACATTTTAAGATTCTTTTTCTTTCCTTCACAATTGATGAGTGTTAAACACAAGAACTGCAACAGAAGACTTAGCAGTCTACAAATCTAAGTGAGTTCCATCTTTACTGCAAATTCATCATTTCAATCAATGTCTCTCAAGCACTATTCACTACTTTCATTTGTCACCCACTCATATTTTAAGCACACAATACAGCATTTTTTTAATACAGCACTAACATAAAAAAGAGAATGCTGCTGCTGAAACAGCACTCTGGACTTTAGGAGCAAAATGCTATGACTGCCCAAAATGTTTGTTAATCATGTCACCTACGCATGATTTTGTTTAACACCTCAGCTGTTCTGAAGGTGTAAATGACATGTCCAAATACATGCACATGCATATTATATACACATACACGCAGGAAGTAAGACAAAGAAGAAATAATCCAATGTAACCAGTGATTACTTGTGGAATTGTGGAGTGATACTTTTTCTTTATATTTCTCCTGTAGTTCTGAAATTCTCTAAAATAAATACATAATATTTCTTTAACGGGGGATAGTTTTTATTAGCAGCATACGTTAAGTGTGGCTGCTCAACAGAATAATCTCAATGTAAAAAAGCAGAAAACAGCTTCAGAACAACTCTGTAATAAGCATTCTGTTTAACATACAATGATGAAGTTATTCTATGAAAAGGGTACTCCCCTTTCTGACTAAGAAACCTGAGTTTTCCTGAAAGATTTATCAATGGACACAGGTAGTAGTTAATGGCAGGGTTAATGCCAACTAAGCAGTCTTAGTCCAAAGCCCACAAGACTTATGTAAGCGCCTCACGTCAAGAATGGGCTCCCATTAATTTTTTTATGACACTTAAAAACTTAACAATACAGAGATGGTATTGCCTCAGAATGCTAAATTTAACCACTGTTTATTACAGTGGTAAACATGAGTGGGCCACAGATTAGAATAAGTCCTTGCAAGTTTCGTGTTTTACAAATAAAATAGCTAAAAGCACACTTAGAATTTCACATGCAAGAGAATACACCTGATCTCTCATGCTACTTCCTGTATGACTCCAATTTAAAGACTAGCTGTACGTTAGACTGACAAAAGGATGAGAATTGATGTCTAAACAAGTTAGACTGCCCCAGCAGCCAGGTTGTCAAATTAAGATGAGGAAAAAACGCAAAAGCTACCATCAAAATTTAAGACAAATGAAACTTCTGATCAAAAAGGACCACAAATGGCAAAAAAGTACTGTTGTGCAGTAGGTGCTGAGGTAGTGCAGAGAAAGGGCGAATAACAGGGCACTCCAATAACTAGCTAACCATCCTTAGATTCAATTTTTGATGTTCATGACAGAACTACTTTTTTAAGCCTCACATATCTGGGGCAAAATTAAGGACTGCTCTCAATGCCAGTCCTGCTTCTTGGCTCCAAAAAAGTGAGGAGAAAATGTAGTCATTTGTTGAAAACCATTCGGTCTTGGACTTAAAATGTTTTATTCCAATCTCTTTTCAAGTTATCATTAAGTACCTACCTTCCTCCTATTGAGTCGTCTTGTGGCTGGGCCCCGGCGGTGTTCCTCTGTGAACGTCGCAGTGACCCCCCTGGATTGTTATTAGGCCGGTTGGACATTGGCACCTCTCTCTTGAAGGGACATACCCTTTCTAGACACTACCATTCACTAAAAGGAGAAAAACAAACAAAAACAAGAAAAAAAAATCAGATGTACATGGTGCAGAAAAGAATGAAAGACAACAAAGATGTCGTGCAACTGTTTGACTGTCCAGCCTCCACCCATGCTGCATTGCTTTAAAACTGTGAGGTCTGATGATGTGTTACATGACGACACCATATACCAAACCGAGGGCACATGGTCGGAAACTCAGAACACAAAACAGACTTCACGCGGACACCCACAAATACCTAATCAGGAACAAAAACAAGAACACCAGACCATGTGTAGAAACCTGTCTTGACATGCACTTTCCTGGTAGCTCTAGGTTGAAAAGGGCATTGCCCGTTCCTGAACAAACCACAGCACTTCAGGTCCCTCAGCCATAGAATGAAAGACAATAAATGAAGATGTCTAGATCACAGTACTGCTGTAAGTAATGAAATAATACAAACTGTCAACCGATAAAATACAGTAAACTAAGCAACGGTTTCAGATCTCCCAGATTTCATCAACTATGCTACCAGTCTGTATAACTTTGATTGAGAAACAATCTTTATATTTCGTTTACCTCTACAAAAAATAAGAGGTACTACCGACCTCACAGTGGCTAGCACAGAAATTATAAATAAACTTCAATTTTAACAATTTAGCTCAAAACACAGCTCTGAAATGAATCTGAACTTTCTGTAAGAAATGTATTATAGAGAAAAATGGCGATACTAAAAATCAGACCACCAACATTAATGTTATAGAAGAAATTGTGATTTATATAAATTCGTTGTTTGTTTGTTTGAAGGAAAACCACCCAGCAGTGCACAGGGGTCACGCCTGGTGGGATCTAAGATGTCCTAGATGAGGTGCATATCCATGAGGCATCTCCGAGGTGCCACACACACATCAAAGTCAGGTGAATCACGAGCAGGGCAATCGCCTTACCCACTGGACTATCTCTCCAAGCCATTTTCCTCTTTTCTCCATCTTCCCCCAGTGATGCTGGAAGCTACCAGGGCTATGCCCTGATACACTCAGGCAGCCAGGCAGTGCTGCAGACTTAACTCAGGGCCTGTGCACACACTCCAGGCCTCTGAGCTATCTTTCCTGTCTCTCTTTTTGGAGTTTAAGCTTCCACTCATTTTTAAGTATACTGCTATTGATGGGAAGAAAACAGAATGATCATGGAATTACAGAAAAATGATTCTAAAGAGAATGCAAATTAGCAAAAACTAAACTTACTGCTGGAACAGACCACCAACATTAATATTATAGAAGAAATTGTGATGTATATAAATTTGTTGTTTTTGTTTGTTTGTTTAAGAAAAAAACCACCCACAGTGCAGAGGGATCACTCCTGGTGGGATCTAAGGTGTCCTAGATGAGGTGCCATCTTAAGAGATTCTGTGTATTCTGACGAACTACCTTTTGAGTTATATGATGACCCAATTCATAAGAAAGGGGTTGTTTCTATGACACATAGCCATATAATCATTTAATTATACTAAAATAAATTCCGTGGCTGAGATAGCTCAACAGGCTGTGTACAGGATTTGAGTGCAGGAGGCCCTGACTGGATCCCTGGGTAAGTCCCAGTACTTTAGGAATGACCTTGGCATCAAAAGGTGGGGCCCTACAACAAAACACTAATCAGAAAATTCAAGTCACTACATAGTAATAATTTTGGAAAAAGGAAATATTAAAGTAGAAAGAGGACAGTTAAGATTACTAGTACTGATACAGAAAACTCTCTCCCTAAGATACATGGAAGAGAAACAGAATTAAACTCCCTTCTGTTTGTATGCATATCCATTCAAATGTGCATGCGAAGAGCTTCTGTATCTTTATAAAATAAAGTGCAGTACTGGAGCTAAACTGTCTCTGGTCAAGTTCAAGTTTCCATTAAGTGCCATCATCAAGTTGTATGACATAGGGGTGTGTCTGTGTCTACCGAACAGGAATGGAACTCGTACCTCAGGGCGGTGAGACAGTCAACAGGATGACTTGAACCCTGAACTCTACTCTGCCAAGAGCAATCCCCAACACATAGCTGGGAGTAGCCCCATCCCTCTCCTTCCCCAATCCATGAAGTATGCAAAAAAAAACCAAAGATGAGGAAAGGCAAATAAAATATTTCATGCAAACTACTAGCAGCCTACCAAACAGCAAGGATTCACATTACACAGCACCAAGTATTGTTGCTGTAAAGCTTATTGAGGAAACTAAAGGGTCAGAGAGATAGTACAGTAGAAAAGGGCAATTGCCTTATACTGGCTGACCTGGTTTGATCCCCCACACCAAACTGGGGTCCCCCAGAAGTGATCTCTGAAGAGGGCCAAGACTAAGCCCTAAGCACCGCCAGATGTGACCCAAAAGCAAGCAAAAACAAAAACCCCTTTTTACCTCAAACACATGCTATACATACAAACATTAAATAAAATTGCTAGGGCTCATTTTAACAACCTGAAATACAAATAGTTTCATCTTCATACGAAAAGTCATATCAATATGGAAGTTAAGTGCCTGCACCCTGCGTATTTCCTGCCAGTGAGCACACTGGGAATGGCTTCAAAACAGTAACAGGAGCAAAAGGGGCGGTACAGCTTCCCCTGCATGCGGTCAACCTAGGTACAACCCCTGACACCCTGTATGGTTCCCCGGAGCCCACAAGGAGTGATCCACAAGGAGTGATCTCCAAGCGCAGAATCAGGCAGTATTGATCACTGCCTAGTGTGGCCCCACGCCCACCCACCCCCAAATAAAAGGGAACATATGTCTATTTAGTGACATACCCAACAGGCAAATGCATTCCCAAGAGTAGCAATCTAAAATTTACTTATACTCCAAAGCATTAACTCAACTACTGTTTATTGTTCTGTTGACATCAATCCACGTTTTTGAGGAGGTAACAGACTACTACAGACAAATCTGAACTGAATTAATTTCGATACTACCCCCGTTATTTTACAAAAAGCATATTAAAACGAGCGGGTACAAAAAACTTCATCAAAAGATGAAGTGTCACCAACACTTAATTCATCACTGAGCACACACAGTGATACCAACACCCACGGTTTAGAATTGTAATGTGCTTCACGAATCTACCTTATGTGCCATCTGGCAAGAGTCAATGAGATTAATTTTGGCATTACTTCCACAAAGTCTTTTGAGTATGAAGCCAAACATTTACATCTTATAATTCATGGTGTAAATCCCTTAAAAATATTTTTTTCTTGTCCAACAGATCTTGAGATTCACAGCTGTTTCTGTTAATACATTAATTAGGACATAAAAGAGATTCAAATGTTTCTCAAGTGTAAGCATACTTGATTCAAAAAAATTTTTGAATTTAACCTACTTTGGATAAATGTGGCCTTTTATTTGCCTTCCTGAAATCAAGCACAGTTAAAGTTTTAAAATTTTAGGGGGTGGGGGGAGCCCAAACTAGAGAAAATTGGCTATATACTCTACATACTCATCAAAAAAACAAATATTTGCCAGTACCAACACCAGGGAAATGTGAAGAGTTTGTTTTGTTTTGTTTTTTTAGGGGGCCACACCCCACAACGCTCAGGAGTTTGGCTCTGATTTGATTCTCAGGAATCACTCTGGCAAGAAGAAAATTTTAAAGTTTGTCAAGACCCTTTCTTGAAACATAAAAAAAAGAAAGAAAAACCCACCATCACAGCAACTGGAGCAAGGGCAACCAAACACCAAAGCCCCTCTCCCAGGCTGGTTCTGGAACCAGAAAGTCAAGGGAAGTGTGGCCTCAGACTACCAAAGGAAACAGACACATCATTATATTAACACCATCCTGATTAACCAGAACCAAAACAATGCCTACACGGGACAGGAGACACTAGCGATTCCAAAATTAAGATCTCTGGAAAAATAGTCACTAAGCCAAGCAAAAGGTAGGTTCCATAGTGGAATCATCTTTTCTGCTGAAGAGGATGAATAACCAAAAAGCAAAATGGAGAATTAACTACAGGGCAAAGGAAACAATTTGAATTGATAAAAAGATGCTCTGGAAGAACTGAAGAAAACAAAAGACATTTAATATACATTAAAAATATCATATGTATTTTTAAAAATTATTTAACAGGTCCAGTGGGGGGAGCAGTGCAGAAGGAAAGAAGGGAGGGAGGGTGGAAAAATTGAAACTATTGTCAGGATTTTAAGCAAAATGGGCAGACGGCAGAATGATAGGTAAAGAATGAATTATCTCTGTGTGTGTATATATATGTAAATAATTACCGGGTTAAAAATAATTAATAGAAAATGTTTTACAACTAAATCAGCGATCTTAAACTAAACTCTTTAAGTCTTTTATACATTATATTAATAATGTACTTATTTCCCTATTCAAGAAATTATTTTAAGACTTAAGTGTACTGTAATTCTAACTCTATGGCGATGACACAGTGAGCAAAAACCATCAAGAAAAATACATATATTTTGGTGTTTTCAATTCTTTCCTGATTTTCTATCATGTGATCTTAAGATTAGAGAACAGAAAACTAAAAAGCCTGTTACTTTCAAAGTTATATATCTCATATACAGATGAACTTTTTTTTTTCTTTGAAACACACTTGGCATCGCTCAGGGCTTACTCCTGGTTCTGTGCTCAAGGATTACTCCTTGAGGGCTCAGAGGATCTCCATATGGGTCAGGAATGGAACTCTGGTCAGCTGCATGCAAGGAAAGCACCCTGCCCACTGTTCCTATCTGGTCCAGCCCCTTCAAGATAACACTGGTTTGTCCTTTCTCCCTTGCCACAGGGAGCTTAGGTTTATCAGGTTACACCCATCACAGTGCTCCCATTCCTCTGTTTATCTGTAAACTCTTCTCTGTGCTCTCCATCCCAGCCAGTTAATCACCTTTTCTACCTAATCAGATTCTGTTAGCTTGTAAGATCAGATCCTTCTAAGGACACTGAACTTGTAAGTTATGTCCTTTGCAGAGTTTACCTTAAAGCAATGTCCTTTCTATATGGACACAGGAAGACAGTTAATGTTATGCTTTGTAACTTGGGAGTTGACTGACTCCAAAAAATATTTACTCCTGGGCATCTGCTTTCTTGACTCAGCTGCCCTTAATGGACCCAGGGCAAGCTGTGGGCTACCCTGGCATCGAAATGGGCCAGGCCAAAGCGCCACAACTCAACTATAAGTTGAGGGCATGATCATGGACAAATGCCGTCATGATCCAAAAGTAAGTAACCACGAGATCAGAACCCTGCTGGGGCTAAGAAGACTACCCTGGCCTGAGGACTGCAGAATATATAGTGAGATGTCCTCAGGAAGAACCAAAATGTAAGTTTATATCTCTTACTGTGTTCATACAGAATGACATTGCTAGAAGTATTGGAAGTAGATTTACAACTATTTAGATAGATTTACAACTATCTACAACTATTTAAGTAGATTACTAGGGGAGAAAAGAACACACCCTTGTTGGGATCCCACCCTTGAGCAGATCTCCTAGTAATCTGGAGTAATCTCTTTAGATGAGATTTTATCCTTGAGCTTATCTCCTGAGGAGTGGTCTTACCTCTCTTTGCTGATTTCTTAATGTTCAACCCACCTTTGCGTCACCACCCTACGTGATTGCTATAGAAACGAAGACTGTAAACTTGGAGGGGGCTTAGGCTCAAGAGCAGAGACTAAGGCCTACACTGAGGTGCGGCAGGCTCCAGAGGGCACAGTCAGAGGTGAGAGTGAAGACTGGAATAAACTACAACTGATAGCGACCAGCCTGGCCAGTTCGTTCCTTTGCCTGCCCATCGCCATCGACCTCCCCGGGGTAGGGGAAACGGCTCGAGACTACCGAACACGGGCGGCGGGAGAGACAGAGCACCGCCGGGCCTTCTGAAAACACACAAGCCCCTACATGTAACCTTAAAAGCAATTTTTTGATCCAAATCCTAGTTTGAAAAAAAATGAACTTTTTATACCTAAAATAGAAACTAAAGACACAGTGAATCCACGAGGTTTCACAGAGAACAACAGACTATCATCAATTTATTATAAATATATATCCAGCCTGTCTATTTGTAAACTACACTGCAACACAATTCTCTAATACAAATCCTGCCTTAATTCATACAATACTTTAGAACACTTAACTGAAACTAATCAAGAGTATTTTCTCTCCAGAACTCAAGAAATTGAGACCACAGTCTTGTGTGCCAAAGACTATCCCCAGACTTGATTTTAACACACCACCACCTCACTCCTGATGGTTACCATGATTATAGTCAGGCAGGGGGGAATGGGGGGAACCACTGTATTGTTGAACTGAAAAATTTGGCTCTGAATTTTTCAAGTTCTCAATCTAATACTTGTTCTACTTTTCCTAGATGAAATGCTTTCAAAATTCTTTAGTAACACCATGATCAGATTACCAAAAAAGAAGAACTGGGAAGAGAATGATTAGTAAATACCTGTCTCTACCAAGAAAGAGAGCAGCAGCTAGCCATTTCATCATTACTGAAAGTAAAATATCCTGTAAATGGCAAGGTGCAGTGAAGGAAAAACTGTTTTTGTTTAGCGAGTAGAAATTTAGTATACAGCCACCAATAAGGGAATATTTTTAGAAAATTTCCTTACGACATTCTTGTCACTAAAGTGGTACACTATAATAAAATCACGAAAGCTAATTTTTTTTAACATCAATAAGTCTAGTTAGGAGCCAGAGAGATCCTGGGTGAAGCCCCAAACAAGAAAGTCTAGGTCTGTTTTGTAACAATAAGATATCTCAATTATCAAATAATCAAGGACAGGTATAAACATTTCAAGACAAGCCATATACAATCTCATTAACAGTGTCAGAACTCTGAAAATTTTCAGGGAAATTAAGATCAAGAGAAAGAAAACTGAAATGTAAGGCAAAGCTGGAGAGGAAAGAAAAAAAATCAGTTCTCTTGGCATTGCCAAGGTTCAAACCCAGGAACTTAGGGGACAAACTGCTTTGGTCAGCCCTGGTTCAATCCCTGGCAACAAAGAGGTCACCTGAAAACTGCCAAGAGTCAGGTCTTGAACAGAGAATCAGGAATGCCCCCTGAGCACCACCAGATGTGAGCTGCACACACGGAGTTGCAAGGTTCCATTTTTTTTAAGGTCACAGCATGTACAATCAGAAATTGTACTTCAACCACAAAGTCTCAAAATGTTTTTTACAAGGTTAAAGAAAGTCTACATTTAGAATGCCATACTCCGCAGACCAATGCCCCACATTTCCACAAATAGCATTTTACTAAAAGAAGTAGTATAAGTGCTAATGAGTTTTTATACTGAGAGCATGAAAAACAATTATAGCTAAGATTATTAAAGCTGCTATTCCAAAGTCTAATATTTTTAAATACAGATCCCAGATCCCAGAGTCCTAACCATATGACCGTCCCACATTACTTAAAAACTATTTGTATCATTCAGAATGCAGCAATTCCACTTCCAGGTATCTAACCTACAGAAACATCAGCACAGGGGGCAGGGATGTACTAAACGGTAAAGACCTTGCCATGCAAGTGTGAAGCCCTGGATCTGATACCATGCCTTGCAAATGTAACACAGCAAAAATAAATAAAAACTAATACTTGCAGAATCTGTGAGATTATAATCAAGTCGCTATGCTGTCTGCAGCATGTCAATGGAAAAACTAAAGAATAAAATGTCTCAGGAGGATAAGGGATCAGTAAGAACAAGTAGAGGGGCCAGAGATAGTACAGTGGATGAGACGCCTGCCTTGCACATACCTGGTCCAGGTTCAATACCTAGCACCCCACATGGTCCTGAACCCAGCCAAAAGTGATCCCTGAACCTAGAGCCAAGAGTCAGCCCTAAGCACCGCCAGGTTCCACCCAAAACCAAAACAAAACAAAAAGACCTGAACATAATGCTGAGGAAAAGAAATTACGAATTCCTTCTATACTTGACAGGCATCAACAGGCAAAATCTTTGATTCAGTGAAGGGGACATTCAAGCTGGAAAGATAAGAAAATATGCAAGATCGTTGCACCCACAAGTGCCTGAGGAGTGAACAGAAGTAGAGAATAGCATGAAGAGAGACGGGAAAGGCGAAGCACTTCGGGTTGAGTCACCAGCTAACATCTCCGAGAAGTGGTATTTTTAGCCGAAGCCCAATGTGTAAGAAAGGAAATCTGTATATGCATAGGAACATACCCAGAAAAAATACACTCAAATGTCAGAAGGAAGGAGAAATGATAAAGAACACCTATTCCTTTTTATCTGGGGTGGAGCCACCCCCAGCGGCGCTCTCAATACGTGCAGTGTCAGGGGCAGCACACAACACAAGCACCTTACCCCGGGATATTTCCAAACCACCTACTTCCTAAGTTACTTCAAATCATGACTCTCTCATAATCCACAATGCCTGAGAAAGCTTATTCATCAAAGTCTTAGTTTCCTGACCAAAATGAAAATAACTGTATTTCATTAAGTTAAAAAATTAGCTGATAGTAAAACATTTAGAAAATACCCTATAAGCAAGGGGCAGTGAGAGCCCACGCACTGTTTTAAGAAACAGTAACAAAACGCAAAATATGGAATTATAAATACTGACAGATACAAATAGTGAGCTATTTAATATGTACCATCTTGAGATTTTTGTTTGGTTTCCATTTTTTTTGGTAATCTTTTTGCTGTTGTCGTTGCTGTTTGGGGGGTCATACCGGCAGTGCTCAGGGTTTACTCCTGGCAGACTAACACCATCTGTAGTGATGGGGCTCAGGTACATATAAAACAAACACCCTCCCTGCTGTTCTTATCTTTTAGAGAAACAACCTGAAATAGAGACTGATCTAAAATTGGCTTCGAAATAATTAGAAAAGACAACTGGAGGGTGGGGGCACTGTGGAGGAAGAATGGAAACAGACTGAACCCCTGTCTTAGTGAGGGTGAGTTTCATCATATAATACTATCTTCTGTATGTTTTAAATCCTCAATAATGTAAGTAATTTTTCAAAATAATACACTTACACTGGGGGCTGGAGTGATAGCACAGTGGGTAGGGCGTTTGCCTTGCACGCAGTCGACCGGGATTCGATTCCCAGCATCCCATATAGTCCCTCCCGAGCACCGCCTCAGGAGTAATTCCTGAGTGCATGGGCCAGGAGTAACCCCTGTGCATCGCTGGGTGTGACCCAAACAGCAAAAAAAAAATAAAATAATACACTAAAATACATGCTCTACTGTCATATTTGGAAAAAAGAGACCATTCGCTTTATTTTCAAAGAATCATCACCACCTGCTTTTTAAAAAATTATGTAATTATGATCACAGGTGGCTGGTCCTGGAGGTCTTCGGCTGACGGAGCCCTGGTCGGGGCGGGGAGGAAAGCTCAACCCGCTCCCCTCCATGGGGCTCCAGGAAGGAATACCCAGGCGCGGGGGCAGAAGACTGCACTGTTCTCGTCCGGGATCTGGATTTTATAGTCTCTGAGTCTTGGCCGCTGATGGGATTACACGGCGCCAGGGGGCCAGGTGGTGGGTGTGACCCCCGCCTACTGGAATTTGGAGGATCTGGGTGGAAGATGCTCGACTCCAATCCGAGTAGGCTTGGAGGTCTCGGCGCCGGAACCCGCACACATGAAGGTACTGGCAGAGGGACAAAGCCACGCAACCACGGATAAGGAACTTCAGAGGATGCAGAATCAATTTAACACAACACTGAACTCTTAGCAAGGGAGGTAAAGCAACGATAACATTACATGCCAGCAAGAGACAAAAACATCTCCACCTAGGCTTCAGGCCTTTCACTATATATTAACTTCCAGTGACTTTCACCAAGTTATTATTAAACGAGAGAAGGTAATCAAGGAAGGGGGGGGAACAATTGCCCAGTTGGACCAATAAGTCTTTTTGTGGAAGTGAGGAAAGAGGAGACCATACCTGGTAGTGATCAGAGAACCATGTGAGGGGCTTGTGGGGGGTGTTGGGGGAGCGGGAGAATGGACGGCAAAGCCACACCTGCAGCATTTGTGTGTGGTTTGGGGGGATCACAAACGAGCATGCTCAGGGCTTACTCCTGGTGATCTCGGGAGACCACATATGGTATCGGGGATCAACACGCAAGGTAAGTGCCTTGTTGTCCCATCTCTCGCTGCATATATGTCTTAATTCTAAACTGAACATGGAAGACTGGATGTACACATATTGTGTATACAGAGATACATATCTTTACCTACACAGAGATGAGATATAATAGGTGTGTGCCACATTAACACAGCTAAGGATTAGATCAATGTGTTCTCAGGGGTTTCTAGTCTAAAAAAGCTCAGGTGAACAACCAACCATCTTCTCAAGCTATACTCATCATGAAGAGTATCTTAATGTTTCTTCTAATCTGTCAAATAAGGGTTACAGATATGGCTCAATGTAGTGCATTTGCCTGGGTTCAGTTTCTGGCACTAACCAAAGAAAGAAATAATAAAAAAAATTTACCAAACAGGCGATAGTTGTACAAACGAACCCAATTCCTTCCTCAACTTTACACTTCAATTTTCTTTAATTTATTCCTACCTTTCCTCAAATTACAAAATACTTGAGAAGTGTTCACAAACATCCCAATATTCCATTACTTGGCTTGTACAAGTAACAATGTGTTCTCATTTCTCTGACAGCAGGGGATGAGCCCAGACCTCACACACGCAAGACAAGTGTACTTCCACAGAGCCACATCCAAAGTCCATAACAGTGGCTTTCCCCCTATATCACATATTTATACACTCATCTTATTTATGCATCATTTTCTGGCCTACTGACAATATCTTTTGGCTCATTTCCAAGTTGAAGGCATCATACTTTGTCTATTTTTTATTTTTGGCTTTTTGGGGTCACACCCAGAGATGCACAAGGGTTACTCCTGGCTCTGCACTCAGGAATTACTCCTGGCGGTGCTGGGGGACCATATGGGATTCTGGGAATCGAACCTGGGTTGGCCCCGTGCAAGGCAAACGCCCTATCCGCTGTGCTATCCCTCCAGCCCCTACTTTGTCTATTATTAACTGGCACTCAAATCTGTTTTCATTTACCATTCAATTTACATACAGAGAAATGCCTAAATCTTATGGATAAAGTTCAGTGAGATTCACAAACACTATCAAAATTATCACCCAAGAAAATCAGTTTGGACTCCTTCTTACTAGTCAATCCTGCACTTTCCACTCTAATTTCAGAGATCAGCTTGATTTAGTTTACAGTTTCTTATAACCAACACCACAGTCTGTGCGACCAGTCTTCTGTATAAAGCTTCTGACTCAGGATGCCACCCTAGAGTTCAGTTAAGCGG
This sequence comes from Sorex fumeus, assembly GCF_029834395.1. NCBI lineage: Eukaryota > Metazoa > Chordata > Mammalia > Eulipotyphla > Soricidae > Sorex > Sorex fumeus. The sequence continues at coordinate 6,623,826 of NW_026606062.1, forward strand.
CTGCATGCATTCCTCCGTACTGCGAACCAGCAGCAGCACTGCACGGTAGCACTGTCCTCCCATTGTTCGTCGATTTGCTCGAGAGCCATCTCCATTATGAGACGTGTTACTGTTTTTGGCATATCAAATACACGTCACGGGTAGCTTGCCAGGCTTTGCCATGCGGGCGGGAACCAGCAGTACACTGATGAAATAGATCACGTTTTGTTCCTCCGTTCTTCTAATGGACACATGGAACTGTTCATAGGATTTGGTCTATACGAGTAAAGATCCTAAAAGCTTTTGTTTTTCGTCAGGTTTTTCCACAGGGAGATATTTGTATTTGTCAAGTAAATAAATGCCAAGACTTTTATCATAGGGGCCAGAGCAGTATAATACAGTGGGTAGGGCCTTTTTCTTTGCACATAGCTGGCCCAGGTATCCGTATGCTCACCTCAGCACTGCCAGAAATAATTCCTGAGTGCAGAGTCAGAACTCCTAAGCATTGTTAAGTGTGGCCCCAAAACCAAACCAAACAAACCAAAAAAAAAAAAAAAAAAAGGGCTGGAGTGATAGCACAGCGGGTAAGGTGTTTGCCTTGCACATGGCAAACACAGGTTCAATTCCCAGCACCCCATACGGTCCCCCAGCACCACCCAGAGTAATTCCTGAGTACAGAGCCAGGAGTAACCCCTGTGCATTGCCAGGTGTAACCCAAAAAGCAAAAAAAAAAAAAAAGTAAGAATCAGATCTTAAGGAAGATAAATTTGTTAATTTGATTCTAGAGATGCAGCCTACCTAAGAACAACTTTTAAAGAAACCACCAAATCGTTTGTCTTAGAAATAATTACATAAGTTCCAATTGTTTCTGTACCCTTGCTGAGGCTAAAATTTCAGTCACTCTTAACAGGCATGTAATGGTATCTCTGTTCTAACTTCCCTAATGATTGATGTTCATCACCTTTGAGGACATTCCTCTCCCAAACCTCAAATAGGAGGCAGGGAAGGATGGAATTACAAAATTAACCTCATAGAAACCAAAAAAAGATAAGAATGTAAATATACAAAACCTAATTTTATGTCAAAAAACTTTTTTAACTCTAGCAACTCACAAAATGCAGCACTACACTACAACAACAAATTAAAATTTTAAATTCTTTCATTACAAGTAAAAATAATTAGTGCTAAAACGATACTAAAGTAGGCCTTACACGGTGACAATTTTTCAGTAATACAACCAATGAGGTTCCCAAACTTTGACTAACCACCCCTTTTAAGCCTGCCTGAAAAATCGACCTTAAGTGAACAGTGTCCTGAATTGCACCCAAAGTCACTAGTGTACAGACCCCTGCATTGTTCTAGCAAAATGGGGGCAGGGGAAGGCAGAGTGCACATTTAGTCTAAGTACTAACTAAAACAAACGTCAATTACAGCTCAATTAAAAAAAAAATCTTTTGAAATTAAGATGAATCCCCACTGCACCCAACTGCTAAGAGTGTTCCCTTTTTGTAAACCAGAGGAGAGCAAGAGAGAAATGAGGCAACAAAAATCTACACCTGCAATTTTGTCTAGGCCTGGTTCAAATGTGCTCATTTTAAGTAATATGCAGAATCCAAGAAATTTCAAGTCAGGATATCCAGAGAGCCCCGCAAGCAGAGTACCACGCTGCTGTCATTTGCTGTGGGCCTGTGCAGATACTGACCACAGCACAGGGCAGGCCCCCCTGCCCTAAGTGAGAACCACACTCAATTCCTGAAAGGTACATACCGCTTTCAGTCTAGGCCTCAGGAAAATTCCAGAAATAAACTAAGGGCGGTGAACAGCAAACAGAGCACATACATCAGTAAACAAGAAAAACACAAAATATATATAAAGTCACAGATTTCACATATTAGGATTATTAGACATGTTCAAACAAATGCTCACACTAATCCAAGTTATAAAGGGTACACCTGAAAAAAGCTAAAGGGAACAGAAAAGCTATTAAAAGGATTTGGAAAAGATCAAGTAAAATTCTGGTATGAAAGAAAGTTCAACCGACAGGTCTTAGAGCAGATTAAACATGTAAGTTAGCATTTCTTAAAACAGTAGAAGAAATGATGCGGCATGCAGCACAGTCAAGCCTGAAAAGTAAAAATCCAAGAAAGTTGGAGCAGACAGACAAGGAGAAGCAGGGCAAAAAGAGGCGCAGAGACACCAAAACATTTGGTACCTGGTAAGTAGCACTGATGAAAAATTACCAAAAAATTCAAAGGGACCGAACAATGATCCTAAACAGGATAAAAAGACACTTTTACCTAAACATAACACGATGAAACCATAAAGCAAGAGGGACAAAAACCCTAGGGACAGGGTGCAAGCTGAGCATCTCGCAGGCGCCACTTGCCCACCCCCACCCCAGCACCTGAAGGTCAAGCAGACCCAAACTGCCAGTCTCACTGTTGACTCATCCACAAGTGGCCACAACCCTAGGGGACTGTAACCACCACTTGGCAGAAGCCCCTGAATTAAAAACTCTTGACCCTCACACTGAAAAGGAGACCAATGGTTCTGACGCCAAACAGAAACAAAAACCGTAATAAAATTATTTTTTCTGCACATAGCAAATTAAAAATATTTCAAGAATCAAGTTTCTGTTAAATGAAAACAGTATCTTTTACCTGTAATGAAAGTAGACCTTGTCCTTTCCACAAGGTGGTACTTGGGTTAAACTGGAAACTTTATTAGCTTAACTGTTCTCATTTCTAAATTCAAATACTAGTAGTATCATCCCTCTATTAAAAACTGTGAATTCAGAGACCAAAGAATTTATCAGTGGGAAAGCAACCCTTCAGGCTTTGCAGGCCTGAAGCAATGAGACTTGGGTTCAATCCCAGGACCAGTCACATACCCAGGCGGGAAAAACTCCATCACCAAGATCACAGATACAGTAGTTAACCAAGTATGCTACTTATTGCTGCACAGTACAGGTTAGTTTCACCGATATATGTGAGACACCCACACGCTATGATGTCTGCAACTAAAATGTACAAAAGTCCCATGACCAAGCAAGCAACCACCAAGCACTGCGACTACAATGTGCCCGAACACAACTAAAGTTAAAACAGCCAGTACATGAATGTGTGACCAAAGTGAATATGGTACTACAACAATGGAACGAAACAGAAGGGAAGGGGAATGAATACGTATTTTAAATAATACACTATAACTGGGGCTGGAGCGATAGCACAGCGGGTAGGGCATTTGCCTTGCACGTGGCCCACTCGGGTTCGATTCCTCTACCCCTCTCGGAGAGACCGGCAAGCTAATGGGAGCGCTCACCCACAGGACAGAGCCCGGCAAGCTCCCCGTGGCGCATTCGATATGCCAAAAACAGTAACAAGTCTCACAATGGAGACGTTACTGGTGCCTGCTCGAGCAAATCGATAAACAACGGAACAGTGCTACACTATAACTGAGATAATTACAAAAATAATGGAAAAACTCAGTCTCATTAAGATGATCCAATGATTTTTAAAACATTCCCACTACTAAAGACAGATCTAAATAACAAAAGGATAAGGAAAGATTAAAACCTGTCAGGACAGGAATTAAGTACAGTGCACAGGGCATTTGTCTCGCATGTGGCCTACCAAGGTTTGATCCCCCAACAACCACCAGGAGTAATTACTGAGCACAGGACAGCATAACTCCTGAGCATAGCTGGGTGTGGGCCCAAACCCAAAAATAAAAAGAGATGGAAACGTCATGCACCATCAGACTAAAAGAAAATACAGGGGGGAGGGGGACGAGGAACTACGGTTGGGCAAAACGTGCATGCAGCATGCAATCACAGTTCAATCCACATGGCTCCCTGAGCACTGTGGGGGAAGTCCGAGCGGAACCAGGGGCACACTGGGCTGGAAAGTGAGGAGGGTGGAGGTCGACAAGGGGAAAAACGAAAGTATTCCATCAAAAAAACCTTACTGTCCAGATGATTTGATTTTAACACATTACAGGGGTGGGGGGAAGATGGGGGGATGGAGAAGGGGGAGGGAGAGGTGTAAAGGCGTTGGCGTTGCATGTGGCAGACCCTCATTCCATCCCCAGCACATCATCTTTGGAGACTGCCCTGGAAACTCCAGAGCATCAATGGATGTGGCCCTCCCGTTCTCATGGGGCTTGGGAAGCCCCAAGAAAGATTTATTAAAAGAGGAGTGTAACCCTGGAGCACTATTGGGGTGGCCCAGCTAATCCCCAGCACCACAGGGCCCGAACTGCACCTCATCTTCAGGCCTATCCATGGAGCCACTGCCCTGATAGAGGGTCACTCTCTCAACACTGCTTAGAAGATCACCCCTCCCCCAGTCACCAAACCCACCCCACCCCCCCAAAAGAAAGGTCAGGACAGACAAGGGCTGAGTGCATGATTTTCATAGTTCCAAGCACGATTCATGCAAGAGGCCCAAGTTCGATCCTGGCACTGCGTAGTCTTGAGAAATTCTGAGTGTGCGCCTCCCTCCATCATGCACACTCCCCTCCAAAAAGGGGGGGGGGGGACCCAACCCACACACGAAACAGATACCCTCGATATGGGGGAAGGAGGGGAAAGTGCCCTAAGTGATGAGTCAGTTCAGAAAGAAATTCTTGATCAGTTTTTTTAAACCTTAAACATTTAAAAAAAAAAAAAAGGAATACACAGCAAATCTTAAAAACACCTACTGGGCTAGGGAGCTAATTTCAAGAGCTGCAGCACATACTCTACGTGTGAGAACCCCCAAATTTGATCCCTGGAACCAAATAGTGCTCCAAGAGTACAGGATTCCCCTGCCCCACAAAGAAGAAAAAAATAATTTCGCCTCAGGAGAGATCAACAAAGCAGCCAAGATGATTTAAGATTATCAATAAATTTAATGAACAATGCCAATACATATTCTTTCCTATAGTACTTAGAATACTGAGACACCAGCTATTCCTAGATCATTCCATTAAGTAAATAAATGAAAACTGAGAGCATGTTCCTTGACCTCAACAGACAGAAATCAGTAGCAAAAAAGGTATTCCCATACTTGGAAAGGATAGTTGCAGAGCGTTAGCTAAAAACTTTATCAGTCAAATAGCAATTAACTCAAGCTCATAATTAGCGAAGGTTAGATTTTTCACTTATAAATCTTCTATTTGTCCCCATGAAAGTTCATCTGTAACCCTGTTTTGACTGAAGTTCTCAATGTTTCTGCACATTAATGTTAAAGAGCTTGACTGACTGACATATTAAATGTTTCACATATCTAATACATTTCTATGGAAACTGTCACATACTCTACATCATATAGCATCCCATATCCAACACCCACTCTAAGTTAAGAAAGAAAGAAGTGGACTGTTTTTGTTTTGTTTTCTTTGGTGGGACAAAGTGAGGAGACTCTACAGGCTTGGTGCTTTCGTGGTGGAACCCCTATGTGGTCCCAGGAACTGTACTCAGGCATTAGGCTTGCAAAGCATGAACCCAATGAGCTATCTCTTCTGGTCCATATTTAACACAAAATCATAGTAGGCAATTCTGGAAGAAATAAATTAAGCAGAGTAGAAACAACAGGTAAGAATATCCAAGTTATTGATTTCAGTTAATTGTTACTAATTGTTCCTAAGACCCAGCTGCCTGATTCCCTCCTAGAAGGTCTCATTAGACACATGGGTAATCAATCTCAAGGAACAACTCTTGGTAACTGAATGCCACTCACAACTAAAGTTCTCTACTCTTAATTTTTTTTTTATACCTTCAAACTGAGATGGATGCTCTTCATTACCTTGCTCATTCATGAAGACTCAGTTTAAGCATCAATAGACCCTACAATCATAGCAACAATGAGTATCACTCATATTGGGAGGGAATGTGCCACTTAAGTGATCATGATCACTGTCATTGCTGCCCACACACGCAAGCCTTAATCTCTGTACTACCTCTCCAGCCCCCAAAATATCACTCATATTGAACACATGGGAAGTGCAGAAGGAAATTCATCTGTGTCCAAGATTAAAATCACATGAGGAAGTAGGGAGATAGTACAGCAGGTAAAGTCCTTCCTGACATGCAGTCTACCCAGGATTGAGCCCCAGCACCCCCATATGGTTCCCTGAGCCCCACCAGGAGTGATCCCTGAGTGCAGAGCCAGGAGTAAGTCCTGAGCACCACAGAACATGGAGAAACAAAAAAACAAAAAAATTAGAATCGTTTTAAAAGGAAAAAACTTTAAAAAAAAATAAAAAAACAAGTTAATAGCCCTCTTAACTCACAGGCCAATATTCATACACAATGTCCCTGGGGATAAATTTCTATTCCAACTCAGTTTATAACCTTCCACTTACAATACGCTACAGAGAACAATAGTGAAAATAAAAATCATCATTTAAGTGCTAATACTGTATACTAAAATATTTCACCTTATACACTCTGTGCCAATTAGCACTATTTAATACATTAAAATCAGCATCAAGACACCATAAAATGCAGTATCTCCTTTCCCAACCTTTACTGAAACTGAAAGGAGAAAAAACCATCGGTGCCCAGTGCAGGGAAGGAGACCCTAAGCATCTCAAAGTAAGGTCAAAAACCCATAAAGTTCACTAGCAGTCCAAGGCCTATGACATTTTTCAGTTCTCCTGGGGGAAACAAAGGAAGGCAAAAGATAATGCTCCCAACACGAACGTCACCGACCGACCCTACTGTACTTTCATGCAGAAATAATATTGCCTCATAGGAGGTACAAATCCTTTCATGCTTAGAAGACGAATCCAGGCTGGGCTAAGAGTCTGTTTTCCTCAAAATGCAGTATCTGAGTCTTGAAATCAATTGAGGAGTTATCAGTAAGTCATAGACTGGGACTGAAAAAAATAATTTCACTGACCTCTGACATAGAACATGTCCTTCATTAGGAAAAGGCAACAGAACACAGCACTAGTGCCGGTACTTTTAACTTGGCACAAGAGAAATCACAGATATTACCAGATCACATTACAATTGTTGCAGATACCTCAAAATATCATTTACACTCATCACTACTCTGAACAGCTGCTAGACATTATCAAAGTGCAAATAAACTTACCACCCTCGTACAACAAACTAGGTTAGCAGTTTCAGAGCAAAATGTCAACATTCTGGTATGTCATAGGCATTTGAATTTAAAATCATGATGTTTGGGGTTCTGGCTTTGAGTGGCCACCTTGCAAGGCCAGGAACTCAAGCCGTAGGGCCAAGGCCTGCACCCAAGTCTGGCCGTCCTGTTACAGCGATCCTCAGGCACCCGACACACTGCAGTCAGGTTTGAACACCTGAACTAAAAACGGGTGTGATTCCTGATGAGCACAAGTGAAAAATGCACCACAGCCCTAACGTGTGACCCCTGATGAGTTGTTTGAATATTGTGGCAACACCCTGACAACTGTATCTTAAGACTGATTTTCAGGGAGCACCACAGTTGTGATGCCTGTGATCCCCACAAGCACTAGATTAAATGTGCAGCCTCCAATTACCGCAACATCAACACCACCAAAGGGAAGGGGTAGGAATAGACAACATTTCAAACCTGAGCCTTACTAGGAGTTGTCCCTGAGCACAGAGCCAGGAGTAATCTCTGGGCACACAGGTGTGGCCCCAAAACAAAACCAAAAATATCAATGAAAAATTAATGAGAAAATGGCTTTGTAGGATTATCATCTTTTTAAAAGTACTCAGCGTCAGAGCAGTAGTACACTGGGTAAGGGAGTGATGTGCCTTAAACGAAACCAGGTTCAATCCCCAGCACCCCCCACGGTCCCCCAAGCCCATTCGGAGTGATCCCTGAGCACAGAGTCAGGAGTAAACCCCCAGCACTGCCGGGTGGGGCCCAAAATACAAATAACAATAATAAATGTGAAAATATTCTTTTGTGGAGTCCATGGCCTAACGCGGCTGAAGAGTCTAGCACAAAGCCAGGAAGATCATGTGAGAGCTCCGGAAACCACAACCAAGTGTGTGCAATCTCTACAAAGAACTAGGGCTGCGTGTGTGAGCAGTACAACCAAGTGTGGATTACTTCCCTGTCCTTAGCACATGTACTAGCACCACCCCAAAGCCTGCAGTCCCTGATGAGCACCACAAATGTGCAGGAACCTCCAGTCTTTGCAACAATGAGAAGGTGAACAATCATTTTTGAAAAAATTTCTGACCAAGTCTGGTCCCAGAGAGCAGAGCCAGGAGGAAGCCAAGAATAAGCCCTGAGCACGGCTGGGTGTGGTCCAAAATCCAAAAAATAAAAATAAATGTCTAAATCAGGCTAGAGAGCCACCACAGAGGTTTAAGGTGCTTGTGCTGCACACAACTGACTTCAGTTTGAACCTCAGCACTACGAATGGTCCTACGAGCACCACCAAGGAAAGCCCTGAGCACGGCTGGGTGTGGCCCCCAAGTTTAATTAAATCTTGCTGTTACGTACACGAGATTTTCTTGGAGCACCAACAGTTTTGTTTGTTTGTTAAAATAAAGGAACACAATAAAATATATTTCAGTCAAGCAAATATAAACAACAAAAGAGCCAGACAGTACAGGGGTTTAGACACACTTGCCTCGCATGCAGCTGACCCAGCACCACCAAGGCTCAGTCCTAAGCACACAATCAGGAGAAGCTCGGGTAATGCCAGGTGGGAATCCAACCCCCAATTTTTTTTAAAAGCGATGTTTGGTTTGCATACCCATTTTATATTTCTATGTACCCAGAGTTGCATCAAAATCTCGTGAACAGAAAGGGTTGTAAGTATGGGACCAGACTAATAAACACCTTACTAAGGTGTTTTGCTTTCCTGAACTCACCAGGAGTGATCCAGGAGCACAGAGCTAGAATAACCTGAGTATGCCTCTGCCCCCCAAAAACTGGGGGTTTAACTGATGGAAAAGTTTCTTGCTGTAAGATACCTATTTTCTGAAACATACAGATGAAATAATTAGGAAAAATTGCCCAAGACAAAAGAATTAGAAAACTAGAACCCATGTTTAGTTGGGAACACTGCAGAGTCACCAATCCTCTTAAAAGGACGGGCTGACTTGTAAATCCTTTCTACCGCCCTAACCACTCTTACCTCTCAGGGTATGCCACGGTATCAGAGAAATTCATCTCAAACCTGTCTTCTTATAAGTGCCTCCTCTTAAAAGGAAGGCTATCAGCAATAAGGTGCCCTGTACCTGGCACTGTTCTAAAAGTTGCACGTGTCAACTAATTTAATTATGACAAAAATACCCACAAATTTAACAAAGTAAAAAATAATGCTTGCTATCTGGCACTTTGCAAAAAAGTTTATACTCCCCCCCTCCCACCCCACCCCAGACCTTTTCTGGATCTTTGTTCCAGAATTTTACAAAACCCATCTCTAAACTAACCAAATTAATCTACTCTATCACAATGTTTAAAAGTACAAAGCAGTTGGAGCTGGCAGTTGTATAGGAGATAGGATGCTTGCCCTGCACAATGTCGGCCCAGGTTTAGTCTCCAGAATCCCATATGGTGCCCTCGGCCCCCAGAAGTGATCCCTGAGCACCAGGAGTAACCACCACCAGGTACAGCACAAAAACCAAAATTATAAACAAAATATGAAAGTAAAAAGCAGCAGCATATACAAACCCAATGCAGTTCCTTAGAAACAAGCCATATTACGTGCATGTCATATTGGAGTTGGAATGCCTTATCCGAAATACATGGCTCAAACAGAAAACCTCGCTTAGTGTCTGGTTTCAAAGTTCTTTTTACACGACACTCCTTCCAGAATATCTGAGTGCTTCATAAAAACTGACTACAGTTTCATGCTAAAAATGTCAACTTTAAGCAGATAGAGTGCTTACACAAATGTTAACAGGGTCATACTTTCATTTTTTGTCCACTGCATTTATATTTCTCCTGTTACTCCAATTGAGATTATGATTAACCTGGAGACACACAAAGCTTGAAGAATATTTGTAAATCCCCCCCTTAAAGACACAGGGCATTAGGTTGTGGATGTGGCTGATGGGCAGAATCCATGTCTCACATCCCGGATTAGCCCAGAAAGTTAAAATACAGGGCAAAATGCAGACAGAATGCAGAAGATGACTCGCCAAGGACAGTGAACTCTCTGCTGTCACTAAAAAAATATGTTCTCTCTGAATATAACTCGCATGAAGATAACTTCCCAATTTACCACTCACCCTTCCTACCTCCCCGCCTCCCACTCCAGCCTGCCCTGGCCCAGCCTGGTAGTAAGGGTTAGTGGTGGGGGGTGCCCAAGGCAGATGCCACTCGAATCCATTCTCCCTCATCCCAACAGGTGCTGTGAGACACCTGCCACCGCCAAAAATACAGAGCCAGAAGGACTTGATAGGTTAGTTGCTACTACTGCTTTCTCGTACATTCAAGTTTATGAAGCACTTTCCTATTCTTATTCCATTTATCTCCTACACCACTGGGCTGATCCAAAGCCGTTTTTCGTCAACAGGAAAATCACCGATGTAGTACACTGTCAGAAGATATTTTATGTAATAGGGTAAACGCAGTGAAAACCACACTGAAAAAACAAGAAATCTAATTTGGGATTCAACTATACGTGAAGATAATACAACAGTTTTGAGAAATACTTTGATCACTTTTCACCAAATTCGCTACAAACAGCTTAGCCCCCTAAAAAGACATCTGAGTAAGACGTCAGTCAAGAAGTCCAGAAAACTCAGTAAAAATAGTAATCCTAGCACTAACCAGCCCAGCAAATCTTCAGATGACTTTAGTAACACCATTTTGAGATATAATAATTATCACAAACTGACTTTTAGTGATCTAAGTTTTTATAATTCCATTTGCCTTTGTGTTAGCAACACAGAGTAAATTTATTTGTGCCTGCTAAGGAGGTAGAGGGTGGGGTAGGGGTGGAGTGCAGTGGGGGGAACGGACGGACAAGGACACTGATAAAGAGACAGTCACGCTGGTGGTAGAATTGGTGTTGGAACATTGAATGCCTGAAATAATTTTTTATTATAACTTGGTAAATTATGTCGCAATAAAAATTTTAAAAGCTTTTCAACCGTTGCTGGCGCGGATGTGGCGAGAAAGGGACACTCCTTCACTGTTGGTGGGAATGCCGACTGGTTCAGCCCTTTTGGAAAACAGTATGGACGTTCCTCAAAAAATTAGAAATTGAGTTCCCATTTGACCCAGCGATACCACTCCTGGGAATATATCCCAGAGAGGCAAAAATGTGTAGCCGAAGTGACATCTGCACTTGTTTGTTCATTGCAGCACTCTTTACAATAGCCAGAAACTGGAAGAGACCTGAGTGCCCAAGAACAGATGACTGGTTAAAGAAATTTTGGTGCATCTACACAATGGAGTACTATGTAGCTGTTAGAAAAGATGAAGTCATGAAATTTACATACAAGTGGTACAATATGGAAAGTATCATGCTAAGAGAAATGAGTCAGAAAGAGAGGGATAGACATAGAAAGATTGCATTCATCTGGGGTATATAAAATAACAAAATATGAGATTAATACCCAAGAATAGCTGAGATCAACACCAGGAGGATTACTCCATAGCTTAGAGGCCAGCCGGGTATTCTAGGGGAAAGGACAATTCAAATAGAAAAGGGAACACCAAATGGAGGGTGTTTGGAGGATCCTCCCAGGAGGGGAGATGCAGGTTGAAAGTAGACTGGACTGAACATGTTCGCCACTCAATGCCTCTTTTGCTGATCACAACACCCAAAGGGAGAGAGAGAACAAAAGGGAATGCCCTGCCATAGTGGCAGGGGGGGATGGGGGGATGGGGAGGTAGGGATATTATCCTGGTGGTGGAAAATGGGCACTGGTGGAGGGATGGGTATTTGATCGTGGTATGACCGAGATCCAAGCACAAAAATTTGTAAATCTACAACTGTACCTCATGGTGTGTCACTAATAATAAAAAAATTTAAAAAAAATAAATTTTAAAAGCTTTCTAACCAAGGGACTTTAAAAAATAAGCAGCAGTCCAACAATGAACTCAGTAACGAACATTTCACTAATTCTGAAAGGAAATAACGGGAACTTTGACCTCTAAAAAAAATTTTCCCCCAAGTTTATCAGCCTCCTTGTGTGATCAACTCAAGTCCCAGGGGCTAACAGGTGTTTGTCCTGCACGAGGCCAAACTGGGATCAAGCACCACACATGGTACCTCCAGCCAGTTAAGGCCTGAGCACCGGTAGGTATGACCGCAAAAATTATTTTTAATTTTTTATAAAGTCCACTCAAAATTAAGGGTTAAAGGGTTTTCATAATCCTCACCATTTATTATTTATATATATTAATTCTCTTCCTATGCAAACTTCAGAATATCTTCAGTGAGAGCAGAAATCTCAGGATTACTTTTCTAAGAAAGAGAATACTGCTAGAGCAGTTTGAGGAACATCTTTTTTAAAAAATAAATTTACTCTTCAGTAGAGCACTGCCTTGCTTTTGGGATGACCTGAATTGGATTAGCTGGATTTCTGACACAGAAAAACTAAAGATGCAGCTGTTGCTGAAATGAAGCATTTTTCTCTAGCACTATGAATTGAAGTCTAGTAGGCTAGTACTTGGAAATTAGAAGCATTTTACAAAAGCCTGTCTTGATATTTTTAATAGATTAAATCTGATGTCCAAAATCATCCTATTTTATTTTTGTAAACGGAAATATAGCTGACACCTAACACTGCCAGTTTCCAATTGATCTGATATTGATATATATCCGTCCTGCACCATGACAGCACAAAGGGCTACTGTGCATGCAGGTGTCTTCCAATCCCCAAGCACAAACTAGGAGTAGCCCCCAAAAGTTCCATGTTTGGCCCAAAAAAAACACAAGTTAACATCCATCCCATAGTCAACCTTTAATTTTGGGGGGGAGGGCCTGATGAAGGCTTTTAAGATCAATAGATTTAAACACTCTAGTAATAAGGAAATTTTTCAAATTCTTTAACTATCTCATTAAAATTCAAATAAACTCAGCCAACATCCTGAAAAAAATTATTTCTCCAGACATAGCAAAGTCTCAGAAGTTAATTGTGCAATTTAAAATCATCTAATTTTCTCTCTCAGTAACAAGAAACAAAAATTTATCACATGCTGAATATAAGTAAACACATGAGTTAAGTGGAAGGCCCATCCCACAAGACAGAAATGCTGCCCTACCAGAAGCATTCAATTTACTGATTCCGGGGCCAGAGATATGCCCAGCATGCAGGTTCCATCCTTGGGGCTGCATCGCGGAAGTAGTGTCCAAGTACCACCAGCTCCCAGGTATGATCTTTAGTCCCACCTCACCCCTCAAAAAATGTACTTATAATTTCTTGACTCAGTGACTTTCCACTGCAAGCACTGTTTCTGCAGACAGATGGTAATCCCAATGGCACTGCCACTTATGATTCCCAAGCCCCACACCCAAACCGAGGGTGTGCAAGTACCATAACCTGAGTTTGAGATTCCAGCTTCCTGAAACCAGAACGGAAGGGAGCTTGGGCGATTTGGCTCAAAGAGCTGGTGTGCATGTTCTGGATGTGGGAGGCCTGGAGTTTCGTCCCTGAAGACAAATGCACAGACCCCACGCACTTCTAGGAAGACCTCCTTCCCCCAAGCAACAAACCCTAAACAAAAGGGAGAAAAGTGGGGGGCTGGAGTGATAGCAGAGAGGGTAGGGTGTTTGCCTGGCACGCGGCCGACCCGGGTTCGATTCCCAGCATCCCATATGGTCCCCTGAGCACCGCCAGGAGTAACTCCTGAGTGCAGAGCCAGGAGTAACCCCTGTGCATCGCCGGGTGTGACCCAAAAAGCAAAAAAAAAAAAAAGAAAAAGAGAAAGAAATAAAAGAAATACAGTGTGAGTGTCATCAAAGACAGGTGCTGAGGCTGGAGCGATAGATGCTAGATATAGCAGGTAAGGCGCTTGCTTCAACACAGCTGACCCAGGTTCCATCCCTGAGCACACAGCCAGCAGTAAGACCTGAGCACCGCCAGGTGTGGCTCATAAACAAAACAAAAACAGATGCTAGAGGTCTGGGGCTGTAGCTCAGTGTTCAAGAGTATGCTTCACCTGTGTGAGGCCCTGGGTTAGAGCCTTGGCACCAGAAAACGTAAACAAAATTTTTTCTTTAAACAAGTACTACAATGAAGATTGCAATGACCTCTCCAATAATTTTAGTACAAAATTAATGGAATGAGAAGATAACTGGGGAAAATGGCATCGCATATGAGCAGCTGACAAGTAATTCTAGCTGGTGAGAAGTGGCAGAGGCAGATTAGTTTACCAAGCTGCACCAAAGGCTGAAATTCCCGAGTCTAACCTCACCGCAGCAACTGGAAGGGCAAACTTTTCAAAAGGCAGGGGGGGAGGAGCAAAAATTTTAAAAAGGAGATTAACTTTGCAATTGCCTGTATTTTTCCAAGTAAAGTATTTTGGGTTCAAGATATGAAAATCAACACTCCAAATTCCTAGGGAGGAGCACACAGATCTGATCACTGTTAGGATCCACGGACTTCTCAAAAGATCAGCCTGATGGTTGCCATCTACTGGGAGAAGAGCACAAATGCTCTGGCGTGAGATGGAGGGTAAGAGGTATCTAATTTCCTCTGGAGACCAATCTGCTCTCCCCAAGGTGGGGAGAAGAAATGGAAATAAGTGCTTCACAGTACAGAACAAATTAGGAAGCCTCACGACTGTCTTGCAGAAAAGGGAAAATCAGTGCTCACTACAGACGACTCAAAACCGCGTTTCCATAGGTAACAAAAATCCATTTTGAATTATTATTTTGATACACCTGTTACCTGAAGCGTGCACAAAAAAATACCTCTGCTCATTCTAGGTTTAGAAATTGTCGAACTCAAAAACTGGAGGAAGTAACATCTACAATAGTATACCTTCAAAGTCTCTTAAGTATTATGAATTGCAGCCCCTGAATAATTACTGCCCTTATTTTTATTTTCCCTTCAGTCACCATCTGACTTCACTTCCCATTTTGGAATTCTGTGGTGCTCATTTTTACAAAAAGTAAAAGCATTAAGTATCCTGTATCAAAAGTGCAAGGAAAACATTTTTTGTTAAATATTTTCAATTTGCACTCCTTTGTGCAAAACTAACTTAAAAACCTAGTTATAATTTGCTTTTGCTTAAACATACACCACTGCACTGGATGCTAAGAAAATGTTTCTTCTATAAAGTAAGACTATTGAATCATTGGTAAACTCACCAAAAAAGGAAGAAAGCAAATTATAGGCAGAATATTCCAATATTTGTACCTCAAAGGCATCTTCAGGGTTCCTTTGGTATACTGTAATGTGGAGGAGTGTTATATATCCAAAGCATAAACTCAGCAACAATAAGAACATGCTAATGAAAACAACTACAACCACCAATCGAAAAAGTGTCAAGAAGGATGGGGAGAGAACATCAGAACACAAGGAAAGTTGACATGGATGAGTCTGGTGCTAGAACATTTGCCTACAACCCAATTATCAGTTAACTTTGTAAATCATAGTTTAAGTTTTAATTAAAACAACAAAAAAATGTTTTAGGGGGTCAGAGAGTAGAGTGAGGCACAGACAACCTGGGTTCAATCCCTGGGTCCCCCCATCTGGTAGCCCGAGCCCCATCAGGAGTAAGTCCTGAGCACTTGCCCGAAGTGGCCCCACCCCAGCCAAAGCATTTTTTCGGAGAAGTCTTCCAGGTGTTGCTCAGGAGATCCAAGGGGTTCCACAGCAATTCTTGGCCTAAGAGAACAGCTCAATGCCCAGGAATGCAGTGCTGCGCAGGCCTTGCAGTGTTGGGGATCCCCAGGCCACCCAAGTAGAGCTGGGGACCTTCAGGGATGCACTGGTTGATGTTCTGGGGACCGTGTGGCACCAGGAATTAAAGCCAAGTTGTGCACATCTACTGTCCAAACTCCTGGCCCCTAATTTGCCTTGGGGCCCTACGTGGCAGTCCTTAGGGTCAATCCCAGTGGAGTCCCAGGGGTCAAATCCAGGTACTCCATGTGTAAAGCTTGCTCTCCGGCCCTTTCAGCTCTCAGGCAGCCCCTTAAAACCAACACAATGGTTAAAAAAAAACAATGACCTCTGAAGGAGCCACAACTGAAAAACAATAGGTCTACCATGGAAGAAATCTGTAACTAAAGAGAGAATTCCTATTCAGGCGGGAGAGGTAGTACTAAAGGTTCAGAGACTCCATTTCACCCCCAGCAGAGCACTGTACACAACCCCCAAAGCACCAGCCAAAGTTTCTCTGAGCATAACTGGTGTGGTCCAAAAGCTCATCCACCACACCCTCCCCCACAAAAAGCTATTTTAATTATTAAACAGAGGGCTGGAGAGTGTGGCTCCCGAGCACTAAGCCAGGAGCAGCCTGAGCATGTTATTTATGGTTTTGGCATAGTCCCCAACCCATAAAAAATGAGAAAATGAACACGTTTACCCTACACTGCTCCTAAAAAACCCTCACACATAACCCAAGAAAGTAATTCATAAAAAAGATAAATGAGACGTAAAAGCACCTCGTTTTCTTTCCAGTTCATTTACAAATTCAATGTTTTTTGCCCATTTCCATGTTGTCAAACCTACTCAGGAATCAGAATAGATTCAGTGTGTCTGTTTGCTACTAATCTCATTTAAAAATCCTAATCTTTTTGATGGATTTTGTTTATACTGGTACTCCTGGAGCCCACTGGGCGCAGCACTGAGGCAACACCAGTGGCAGGGATAGAAGCCAGGCTCCCCAAAAACAAAGCATGAGCCCCAACACTTTCAACTATCACCCACCCCCAGCTCTCTTCTTCAAAGCCCACCGACCCCCTTCTAAATAGAGATCCAGCCTCTTACCAGAGCTACCTGGTGAAGCCCCCCATTCTTCTAGAGCAATCCAAACCTAGCTGCACTGTTCGTTAAAAATGTTGTTTTAAACTTCCTTACTGATTTAACATCAGTAAATGCTTGATTCGTATGTCTATTTTATATGCTGGTGAATTTAAGTGAGATGGAGTCAAG
This sequence comes from Sorex fumeus, assembly GCF_029834395.1. Taxonomy (NCBI): domain Eukaryota; kingdom Metazoa; phylum Chordata; class Mammalia; order Eulipotyphla; family Soricidae; genus Sorex; species Sorex fumeus. Next base: position 6,640,822 of record NW_026606062.1, read on the forward strand.
AATGGAAGAAACCCTGCGCTACACAATCCGGGTCAGTTCAACCCTCATCTCTCCCTGAAGTCTTCAACGGATCACCAGGACCGGTCCTCTCGCAAGTCTTGAGCTACCCACGACTCTAAAAACATAACTGAACTTTGGGGTGGGAAGACAGCTCAAAGAATTGGAGCGGATGCTTTGCTTCTGGGAGCCTGTGTTCAATTCTGGGCAGCCAATGTTCGCCCAGAGGAGTCAGGAGTAACCCTCTCACCAAGAAAAAGACGGCCATTTGGCACTTAACAAATATGTACTTCTTAGTCATATAGTCAGACCCAAACTAAATCTACAAATAAGTGCATTTCAAGATTAAAAGCTCTCATCTCATAAATCTCTTTTCTCCTCAGCACTGTCCAGGAGAATAGGCCTCACACAGAAACTGCACACAACCAAAGAGCCCTGTACAAGTACTGATGAAACAACTGCACGATAATGGCTCTTCCATAATAAGTTTATTCAGTACAGCCCAAACTCGTGTCTAATGCATCTCTTCTCAATTTGAATCCCAGAGCAGAGTGTGAGCACACCAGGCTGTGCTGTGCACGATGAAGGCCCAGTTAGTCCCAGTCACTGCATGATCCACCTTCAGCACTGTTGAAAGCAAGCCCCAAAGCTCTGCAGAATTTGGTCCCAAAAGTAGTTAAGAAATTTAAAATTTTGAACTTCCGTATCAAGGGGACTGGTGAGATAGTACAGTGGGTAAAGTGCTTTGCCTTGCATGCAGTCGCCCCAGGTTCTATCCTCAGGTCCCCTAAAGACTGCCAGGACTGATCACCGTGCCAGCAGTTAAGTCTACACTTTAGAGTATGGCCAAACAACTGCAGCACTGTAGCACTATCATCCTGTTGTTCATCAATTTGCTCGAGCAGGCACCAGCAACGTTTCCATTGTGAGACTTGTTACTGTTTTTGGCATATCCAATACACCATGGGGAGCTTGCCAGGCTCTGCCATGCGGGCAGGATACTCTCGGTAGCTTGCCGGGCTCTCCGAGAGGGGCAGAGAAATTGAACCCAGGTCAGCCACATGCAAGGCAAAGGCCCTACCCGCTGTGCTAATGCCCCAGTCCAGCCAAACAACAAACAAAAAATTCAGCACCAATTTTCTAAACACAGATACCTACATTACAGAACATCACAGAATACTTTTTGCTAAATACTATAGTCAGGTAAGAAAATTATCAACTAGACAAAACAGAGGACAAAAGCTATGTCTGAACTCTCAGTTCTATCCAGGTACACAGTAAGTTCTTTATAAATTATGTATTGAAAAACTCATCTATTAATAAACACAATCCCCAAGTATGCTAAACCAAGAGTAAGTCACTAAAATATTATTTATATAGAAAATTCTGTATATCAATCCCTAAATAAAAAAAGCAAACAAGCAAAATCACAGAAAACGTAATAAATATTATTCACATTTTCTCAGTTTGTCACCAAAACAAAGTCTGCAGCCTCAGGGACAGAAGAATGAGACCTTTACCCTAAGAAGCCAAAAATTCTGTTTGGGGGGGAAAAAAAAAAACAGGAAAACAATTACATAAGACAAACTGTGAAAGCCACACCAAAATAAATGTTATATAGGAAGGACACTGGGAGAAGACACTGAAGAGTAAATACCTTAAAGGATCTACAGGGGGTGGGGGGAGAAAGTGCTGAAGTGTCTTATCTGCAGCATACAAGATGGGGTCTGGATAGCTCAAGCACATGCTTTGCCTTCAGGTCTGTCCCCAGCACTGCACGGTCCCCTGAGCACAAGCTGCCCCCACTCCCCCCACTGGGCCAGTAGTAAGTAGACCCTACAGCCAGTCCAGTCACTCAGAAACCAAACTTAAAACCAATTAACACCACCCCTCACAAATGATACAAGCAGTGACCCAAAGACATTCGGAGAGGAATGCTGAAGTTCTTGGGTGTGATCAGAGAAAGCAGCAAGCAGCTCAACCTGACAGCAGGTATTCAAGTGCAGAACAGAGGAGGAGACAGCTAGTACAGCACAGGGGGTTTGCCTTGCACACAGCTGACCCCGCTTCAATCCCCAGCACCCGATATGGTCTCCCAGGGCGCCACCAGGAGTGACTGGAGTGCAGAGCCAGGAGTGAGCCCTTAGCCCTAAGCAGTGTGCGCCCCCCTAATCCCACCCCCCCAAAAAAATATATATGTATATAATTTTAAGAAGGTACAAAACAGGCAGAATAACAAAATACGGGGGCCGAAGAAGAAATTACAGCTATTTCATAAACTGGCAATTTACTAGGCAACTATAATCACCTGGTCTTTGAGAAAGTGAAAGAGAGGCTCTCCATATGATATCCATGAACCTGCTCTCTAAGGACACAAAGCAGCTGGAATTACAACAGTGAATTTCAGATGGGCCATCCATCAGTAGTAAAAACTCACCAAGTTTCCAGGGCATTACATATGTTTACCAAGTTTAAACACTTCAAATTGAATAAATCTGACCTCAACAAGACAACACAAGGTTCATCTGTTGATTTAGGATATTGTCCACAAGTGGGTATAAGTTATTATAAGTCAGTAAAATTTAGTTATGACAGTCAACAAGTTGGTTAAACACACACTGAAATGCTGTACCTTCAAGTCTTCAAGGCCTGGTGTCTGACACACATCCTTAAAATAGCCTTCAAAATTCCCATACGGGTAATAGTATGATACTTAATAAGTACATCTTTTAAAGAAGAAAACTAAAAAAGATATTTAAAATGATGTAGAAAAGTCAATTTTGTACTTAATTATAGTTATAACTCTAGCCTTTGAAAATGACTTCCCATACCATGGGAAAAACTCCCAAAATTATTCTAGCATTAACAATAATAAAATTGTGTACCAAAAAAATAGACCCTAAGCACAAAATATTTCCACTCTCATTATCATTTTATCATCACAAGACGTTTCACTAAACATTTAAAGAACCCCTATTATAGGCCTGGCATTGTGCTTGATATTTAGAAAAAGGAATTCAAGGAATTCATAACCAACTAAGGAAAACTACAAGTGTTCAAAACTACATGTGTTCGGGGCTGGAGAGAGAGCACAGCGGTGGGCGTTTGTGACTCGGGTTCGGATCCCAGCATCCCATAGGGTCCCCTGAGGACCGCCAGGAGTAACTCCTGAGTGCAGAGCCAGAAGTAACCCCTTGCATTGCCAGCTGTGACCCAAAACGAAAAAAAAACCCTACATGTGTTCAAATATTTACTTCCAAGCAAGGGATCTATATATATTATGAAAGTCTGTACACTGAGGGAGGCAAGATGCTGCAATCATACCCTACAACGGTACAACTGTATATACCCCTACAACCAAACAGTGCAAGGGCCCTGGGTTCCAATCTTTGAGATCTAATCTATATACAGCAGGTAGCTTATAGATGACAATCGCCTCCAAGTTGAGGAATAATAATCACATTTTCCAGATTAAGCACAAAGGGTTAAATTATTGTAAAGGTCACAAACATTGTAAAGGTCTTTTAGTGATGAAGGAACGGAGTCCCAGCAGCCTTTTAAACTTGAGGCCAGTGGAATGACTTTTTAAATAAAGCCTAACTGCAAAAACAGTTTCTGCATACCCAAGACGAAGTCTGAATACTGGACTACGTCCTTTTTCTTCTGGCCAATTCCATTTTAATCGGACTCCAAGAATCACAAATCAAAACAGCCTCAAAGGAGGGGAGAGGAGCATTGAGTAGACTTTCCAGCAGTCTAGAAAATTACTTTTTGTCAACAACCTGAAACTCTTAAGTTAGGATATTAGAACTAAAGAACCGTAGTTATAAAAAATACAGTACGCCGATCAAGTTAAATTTTACTTGAAATTTAAAACTTTAACTCTTAAAATATTTTAAATTTACTAAAAATTTAAAATTTAAAAATATTTTAGCATCAGTGTGAATATATACATAGATACAAATATACCTACATATATGTAATACACACACACACTGCCACAAGCACCCACTCCCTACAGAGTAGCCTCTATAAAAACTGTCAAGGGGTTAAGGCCTTAAAGAAATCTGTAACAAGGTGATATATATACTACCTGCAGCACTTCAAGATAATACACAAATGTGAAGCTAAAACTACACGTTAAGAACTATAAACACCAAGATCACACAACAATGTACAAACCACATAATTCACATAATACAGTATAATAACGCTGTAAGAACATAATGCCCAGACCCTCTCAGTCTTGCATCCTACGCAGGTCAGGGAGACCTGAAGAGGCCTTGATCATAAAACCAAACAACTCTGAAGTATCACTGGGGCAAAAAAAAAAAAAAAAAAACCCTTACGAAGCAGAAAGATAGCCTGTATAGTCTGTAAGACTAGGCAAACTAGGTTTGCAGGGGGATTTAAAATTTTAAAAAAAAAAAAAACATTTTCAGAGAAGATGTGACTTAACAGTACAGAACTTGCCTGCCCTATGTCGGGAGGCCGGCCTGAAAATTCCCTAAGAGTTTATAAGTGCACCTCAGGCAAAACAGTGATATTATTAGATAATCCTTGCCCTGAGGAAGCCTATAATCCACTTAGAAAAACAAAAGAAACACAAGGAATTCAGCATTACAATCTAAAGGCACCAAACACAACCAAAAAAGAGTGAAGATAAAGGGTCCAAGTTTCTGGGGGAAGTGACTTGGAGTTGAAGTGAATCTGAAATTATTTAAGTGAGGCAAAAGTGCGGGTCAAAATAAAGCAGGCAGTTAACCAGAAGTCAGGATGAAATGCAATAAGCAGGTTGCTTACCAACAAGACATCAAATTAAATTACCTCAGCAAATGGGAAAATAAAGGGCCAATTAGTATCACATTTGCACACAAAGATGCTCACCCATCCACTTAAGAGTAATTTTTTTCAAAGACTCCCTAGGAATAAACAAAATTCAGGAAAGTTCCCCTCTGTAATAGCAGTTTGACTTTAGGAAGACATTTTCAAGGGCTGGAGAGACAGTATAGCAAGGTCACCTGCCCAACACAGGACCCGGTCAGGTTCAGTACCTAGAGCCCCAAACAGTCCCCTGAACACTGCCAGGTGTGGCCCCAAAACAAAAGTCATCTTCATAAGCACCACAACCAGGAATAGGTAATTTGTTGGTAATTATTTGGTTTCTCTGAATCAAAGAACAAATTTACTCTTTAGGATGCAAGGTGAAAAATTATCTAACCATGCAGAGGATACTCCTGCCCCCAATCTAACAAAGAAAATGGGGAAGGGTATGAAATAGATGCCTGGCATGAAGGAAGCCCAAATTCAATCACCAGCACCCTATAGTCCCCAAGCATCACTAGAGCAAACCCTGAGCACTGGCAGCTGTGGCCCACAAACCAACTGAAAGAGGAGAAAACTGGCCTAAGCTCCATTTACCAATTCAGCAGCAATTTCCAATGACCAAGTGCCGGAACTCCCTCTCTCTGCCCGCCAACAAACCACTGATGAGATGCTGTAGTTCGTTCTCAGGACCTCAAAATGGCTATGGTGTATTTCTTCTTAACCTTAAAACTTTTCACCTATTTAGCAGTTCATTTTACATCTATTTAACAGGTTTTCAATGTCATTACCTCAGGGTATCCAGGGTGCACCACCCCCCCCCTTCATGTGTTAACCAGATGATCTATATACATAAAAAAAAATAAAATCTAACAAAAATGGAAACCAGATAGGGCAAGGGAAGAGCTCAAGGTCACACAGCCACTAACTGGCAGAGGTGAACACACAAGTTACAGCTCTCTTCTTTGCTAGAATAAAGACCTTAAAACAAACTCTACAAAAGCATAATTTTGGTCATCTTACAAGTTAGATTAAAAAAAAACATTACTTTGCAGGTGAAAGCACTGACCCAGCAAGGAGCTAGATCCTTGGTCCTTTTCAAAAACATAATTATTCTACTTTAATATCCTCTGGAGTGCTAATTGCCAAGTGTTGTAAAACTTTCAGGAAAAAAAATGCAAATCTGAATTTGAAAACAAAAATCCTGTTCAGCGCAGAGATCAGAATAGCAGCTGAGCTCAACTTAAAAAAAAAAAACACAACTCCTGAAAACCCTAGGAGTGACAAGAAACAATGATAATCTTAATTACAGTTCAATTCTTATGGATATTGGCACTTTCAGAGAAGGGCAGATGTGGACAAAGCCACTCACCTCCAGCCAAATGAATGTGCGCTCTAAAGCTTAAAATTAAAAAATAAAAAAAAGAACAGCCCCCCCCCCCAAAAAAAACCCTCCCGAACCGGTCTCACAAAGGATATAAAAGCCACAGAGGTTCAATATTCCTAGAGCTGAATATGGAAAGAGAGATGATTAATAAAAAGATTAGAAATCTTGCTTACTCTCAGGCTTCACACTTAATTTAGATCTCTTTGCACGCTGTAAATATGACAATAAGCCTCCATAAAAAAAAAAAAAAAACCTCCTGCATTTCATTGTCTGGCAACCTCTGCCAATTCTCTCCCCAGCCCCGGCTGCGAACCGCCCCCCACCACCCCGAATAAATGCGACATACACAAGGCCTCGCAGATCGGCCTCTTTTGCCTTTTTTTCCCCCAACAACTGGGACCTTTGTTCCCCGCGTCGGTTTGCCACCCCACTCAATGGCTCTTTCAACTTTCCACCTCGAAATTTGGGGGGCCAGGGGCTGGGGGCTCGGCTGCGGGAGCGGCGGGATGGCGAGCCTCGACCTCCCCCCACCCCGCGTCCCTCCGCGACGTCAGGCCAAATCCACCTGGCGGGCGGCGGCGACCGGGCCGCGGAGCTGCCCCGCTCAGGGGCCTAGAGCGGCGGGCGCAGCCCGGGCATCGGGTGATCCGGCGGCCCGCGGGGCGGCCGGGCCGGGCAGGGCGCGCGGGGCGGCCGGGCCCGGGGTCCCCGGTCCCCGCCAGCTCCCCACCGAGCGCCGCCACGACCCCCGGCGCCGGGCTCGCAGCTTCGGCGCCGCCTTCCCTCCCCACCCCGGTACCCCCCCAAAAAAAAAAATTGCCGGCGGCAACAAACAAACAAACCCGTCTGGGGGCGACGCCGCCCCTCCGGCTCCCCGCGCCCCGCACAAGGGCAAACCCCGCCCCGGGACCCCCAGCAGCGGGGCCGAGGGAACGGGTCTCCCCCCCACCCCCACCCCCACCCCCCAGGCCAGGGGTGTTTTGTTTTGTTTCCGTCTTTCCTCACATTTTTTTTGTTTTGTTTCTGTTTTTTTGGCCTCCAGCACCTCCGAGATTCCGGTGGTCCCGAGGGGGCCGCCCGGGAGGGGGCGGGAAGGGGGGAGGGGAACTCCCCCTCCAACTTGTTTGGAAACTCGAAGCCCACTCACTCGGGGCGGCGGGGGAAGGGGGCCGAGGCCCGGAGGTTTTACGTAACCCGCAGGGACACACACCAAGGGCCCGGCCGGCTCGCGACGCTCTCGCGCCTGGAGTGACAATCGGGGCCCCCCGCGCCCCCCCCCCCCGAGAGCGGGACGACCCCCCCCACACACACACACCCGGCCTCCTTCTCCCCCATCTGCAAGGATGCTCCGCACGGCCAAGTTTCGCCGCCCGCCCCCAACTCCCGGGGTCGCCGCCCTCCCCTCGGCCTCAACTTCCCCGGCTCCGAAAACTGCCCGGGGCCGACCCCCGTCCCCGTGCCCCGGCCGCGCCCCCGAGCAGGCAACCCCCGCCCCCCGCCCTTACTGTGCGCTGAAGTCACTCCGGCCTCTCCCTCCGGCTGACCCTCGCTGCCCACAACTGTTGTCACCCGAGCGGCTCCCTACTTTCCATTTCCGGGCCGGCCCCGGGCCCGGAGCCTCCCCTCGCCCGGTTTCCGGGGCCCCCATCCCATTTCCGGGGAACCCTTGGCCGTCCTCACACCCCCCACCTGCACTTCCGGCCCCCCACTTTCCCTCTTCCTAGACGCCCTCCGGACTCCGGCGCCCACTTCCGGCCCCCCGACGACCCCCTCCCCGCCCCCCCCCACACACACATACACACACTCGCACCCCTCACCCCAGGTTCCGTGAAGGGTCCTCCCCGGCGCGGGAGGCCCGGGCTGCGGGTTGGGGGTTCGACCCCTGCGACCCCCCCCCCCCCCACAAACTCCGGCCGCGAGCGCGTCGCCCCTCCACCAACCCCCGGCCCGGTCCTTCCGCGGCCGCCGCCGGAGCAGGCCGAGCGGGGACCGAGCGCGGCGCTGACACACACACACACACACACACACACGAACCGGCTTCCTGGGACTTTGGGTTCCAGCTCCTCCTCCTCCTCCCACCCCTCCTCCCCACGGCCCCCTTCCCCCTCGGGCCGGGCCGCGGCGCCCCCAATTACCTAGTTAGGCCCCAAAGTCTGCGGTCCGGACTCGGTGGCGCGGCGGCAACTTCCAACTCGCTCCCCCCACCCCCCTCCCCCGGCGGCGGCGGCGGCTCCTCGGGTCCCTTCAATTATCAGCTGAGCCGCAGCACCGCGCCCGGCGTGTGCCTCCGCCGCCCGCGCCGCCTCCCTCCCCGCCCGTTCCGACCAGCACCGCCCCCGCCCCCCCCACCCCACCACCACCAGCAGCAGCCGGCCGGGAACTACTTTGCCCTTCGACTCGGGCCGCCCGAGCAGCGCGCTCGTCCGCGGGACGGGCCCCGCTGCCTACTCGCGGCCCATCACATCGCTCCTCCCTCCGCCCCCCCACCGTCCGGCTCCACTCCCGCGGCGGCCGGCGCTCTCCTCCCGGATCCCTTCAAGGGACCAGGAAGGGGAATGGGCCGCTTCGCTCCGGGTATCCCTCCGCCGGGGTCACCCCCTCCCCCTCCGTGGTCGCAGGAACTAATTCCCCCTCCCCGTGGGGGTTACCGAGGGGTGGGGGGGGCTGCCGGCGGCGACTAGCTCACGGATTCGGGGGTCCTCCGTGACTCTGGGACGCGGGGAGGGGGGGGGGACGGTCACCCCCGAGCGAGGAGCCTCCCGGCGGCTCCCAAGCGGGCTTCGAGTTAAACTAGGGCTTTGGCCCCATGACCCCGACCAAGCCCCGCCCCTTCCTGGTTGTCTTAGCGACGGCGGTGGCGTCCCAAGATGGCGTCGTGGCTGCCGGAGACTCTGTTCGAAATCTTCCGACAAGGCTCGGCGCCGAGCAAGGACTATTACCAGGTGTTGGTCACCCGGTCTCAGGCAAGTGCGAGCCGCGGTCTACCTTCTCCCTCTCTCTCTCTCTTTCTTTCTGTCTCTCTCTCCTGTCTCCCCGGCCCGCCCCGGTGGCGCGCGGGGAACGCGAAGCCGCGCTAGGCCGGGAGCGGCCCGCGGCCCGCCGGAAGCGCCGGGCCCCGGCTCCGAGCCGAGAGAATTTTCCCTCGTCACCTCGGGCCTCCCTGGGCCGGCCCGGAGGGCGCCCCGCGCGTCGCTCCCCTGCCCCTGCCCCAGCCCCGGCCCCGGCCCCGGCCTCGACTCGTCCCCCCTCCGGCGAGCCTCCCCTCGCCTCGCCTCGGCCTCCCCCGCCGCGCCGCCGCCGCCCGCTCCGCGCTCCCCGCCGGCCGCCTACCCGCAGAGTTCTCTCCGCGCGAAGGGGGACAAACGGGCGGCCCCGGCCTGGCGTGCGGCCGCCCTGGGCGTGAGCGGCGACACCAACTGTCCCGAGGCGGCGCCGGCGGCGGCGGGGAGGGGAGCCGGGGCCGAGCTCGGGCCCAGGGTAGGACTTGGACGCGGACGGGCGGGCGGTTTTTTTCTTTTTTTTTTTGTATTTTTCCCCTCCCCCTCCCCCTCCCACTCCTCCCACTCCTCCTCCCCGTCCCCGATCTCAGCTGGGACCTCTGGCGACGGGCTGCGCCCCCGGGAGCCGCGGGCGTCCCGTCCCCTTCCCCGTTACCTTGTCGGAGCCCCTCTTCCGTCCCATGGAAAGTGTGCGGGGTGGGGGGCGGTGCGCGAGTGTCGGGGCCGCTCGGCGCGTCGGCCCCACCCACAATGACATCGGCTCGGCAACAATAAGCCGGAGGACCGGGTTTCCGCCCGGCAAGTAACCGTCGGCCCGGCCGTGCGACTCCGGGGTGCTGACGGAGGTGGGCTCGGGGGTTGGGGGGGGGGGGCTGTCACACACACACACACATATATATATATACACACACCGCCCCCCCACACACACACACAGCTACGAACCAGTGCCCCGGGGCTTCCGCTCGGACCCGGGCTCGGGGGTGGGGGGGTGGGAGGGGAGGCTGAGCCGGATACCTGGCACTCCGCCCCCCACCCACCCACCCCCCCACCCCGGGTTTTAGGAGAGGTTGATTAAATGAAATGTCGAACTTTGTGTCTCTTTGCTTGGGGACAGATATTTTGGCCGTTTTTTGGTCCCCACCCCCCGCCCCCCGGGCACTGTCGTAAGTCGCGGAATTTTTTTTTTTTTTTTACAGTTTGCAAACAGCATTTTTAAAAGCAGAAATGACGGGGGTTGGGCGAGGTAAACCCGATGATGGGAAGGGAGGGACACAGGCGCTGTGGGCACGAGGCTCTGGGTTCGAATCCCGGCACCGATCCCCGAAAAACCCCGAGGTCCATCTTATATTGAAAATCTGAGATTTATTAACTGCTGCGAGCAGGGCAGGACAGCCCGGTCGCAAAATTTCAATTAAAGTCCTTTTTTTTTTTTTTTTGACGGAATCTACACCGTCGGGGGTTTCTGGAAGTGCCTTTCTTTTAAGGACAGCTTTTGGGAGGAGCGTTCTTTGCACTTGGTTTTTAGAAGTAGGAGCCGAGCCTTTGGGCAGTTTCCTACACGGCAGGTCAACCAAAAGCAACATTGTCTTCCCAGATCCTTAACTCTGTGTTGGCATCCACCTCCAGTAAGGTGACACATCGGTGCTCCGCTTTCGAAAAATCCAAGATTTGTCTACTTAGATGCCCGGGAGATAGTGCGGTGAGAATTGCCTTGCCCTCCGCGCTGCCCACGCAGCTATAACCCTGGCACCACGTACGTTGTTCCGTAAGCCCAGAACTCTGCGTGGGTGTCCCACAAAAGTACCACAGAGGTTCCTATAATTGGTCTTTAAAAAAAAATTTTTTTTAATTCAAAAATTCTTTTTTTTTTTTTTGAGAATCTGGTATTAACAGCTCTGCCGGAATCTAATGTCCTGAGCCATACCAGTCAAATACTTGTTTATACCCGAGTAAGTTAGCCATCCCTCCTGGGATCAGTTTCCCCAAGAATGCCTCTGTTGTTGATGATGTTCTTCTTTGCTCGCTGGTGGCGCTGGGGCACTTGGCGTTCCTACTGCTTCAAATGAAATCCTTTTTTTTGTTGTTGTTTTTCTTTTCTTTTGATTTTCTTTCTGTGTGTGTTTTCACAAATCAAAAACCCTCCTTAATGTGTCCATCCCTAGGCTCTCTTCTTCCTGTCACTTGCTTGGATAGAGACTCCTTTTCAAAATCTGATCCTTTTTTTTTTGTAAGCAGAACTAAATATATTCACTACAGTTCTACCCTGTTGGAGTTTGTCTCTAGTCTGATTAATTCACTCTTTCTAAAGTAAAATTTGTAAGTAAAAAATAGTAAGCCCAAAAAATTCTTTGCAGTCAACCATTTTGAGAATATGCTATTTTCTAACCACAAGATAATTTTTCTAAGTCTCAGCACAGGAAACCAAACAACCAGTAAGAGGTGGTCTGACATAAATAAGTACTAAAAGACTAGAATTAAAATGTGTCTTATAAGATGCTCGTTTTTCTAGAGCAACTTTCTAAAATTAACTTGTGCTTTTTTCCCCTTCTCATTTGCTGCCATTTTTCTCCAAAATGTTTATTATCCAAAATATGCCCAGTGTTTTATATATGGCTTCTTCCTTCTCTTGATTCCTTCATTTATCGTTTTTCACTGCTTTTATTTTAGTTATTAATCCAAATAACTGCACATTTGGCATGGATTTGAGGGTAGATAGCCATCTCATTAATATCATTCATATCACCGTTAGCATAGTCCAGAATTAAATGCATAATGTATGTAAATATTTCCTTTGTTTTCTTGCTTGTTCTGCTACATTAAAAATTTATTTTTAACACCAGGGAGATCCTGTAGTCAGAGGGCCACCGTTCATCTTTGGCATGCGGGATGCCCGCATGACCTGAAAATAAAAATAAAAGTACATGTAGAGAACCAGGTAGATAGCTCAAAGGTCTTGAGCACATGCTTGATTTAGTCACCCTGAGTTTGACCTTTGGTGTCATATGGTCCCTGGAGCACCACTGGGAGCAGTGACACCCTCCCCTCAAGTACTGCTGGGTGTGGCGTGCATGGTGGGAGGGAGGAGGATGTTAATAGAGGTCTTCCCACTTAATGTGATGAGATTATGTTTTGTTTATTTGGGGCCACACCCTGTGACTGCTCAAGGTTTACACCTGGATCCATGCTCAGGGATAACTTCCATACCCAAGGGACCATATGGGGAGGGTGGGTGCCAGGATCAAACCCCCAAGACATGCCATGTGCAAGACAAGTGCCTAACCTGTGGTAGCACTTTCTCTCCAGCCCAAAGTGTTTTTTCTTTTTTTTTTTCTGAAAACTACTGAAAAAAATAGAGGTTGGGATCAATATATTTTAGTTCTCAGCTCTTAGACCTGCCCACACGGCATAGTCTGGCAAACTCCCCGTGGCGTACCCAATAAGCCAAATACCAGTAACAATGATGGGTCTCATTCTCCTAACCCTGAAAGAGCCTTGAATGTGGCACTTTTTAGAATCTCAGGGCTAGGACAAAGGAGACGGTACTGGTGCCTGCTCAGGGCAATCAGACAAACAACAGGATGATTGTGATTGTGATCTCAGCTCTTAGAAAATTCGGTGCCCTGCTTTCTAAATAAAAAATGTATCCAATCAAGGGCTGGAGACAGTCCCCAGGGTAAAATGCTCGCCTTGTATGCTGCCAACCTGGATTCAATCCCCAGCACCATGTATCATCCCCCAAGCAGCGAAAAGCCAAGAGCAAGCCCTCAACGCTGCTGAGTATGGCCCAAGAAATAACAAAAAAATTAATTATTTGTGGAGGGTTTTTTGTTTGGGACCATTCCTGGCCCTGAGCTCAGGGATCATTCATTTCTAGTGGGACACCAGATGTTTGGGGGGGAGGATGAACCACATGAGGTGCTAATGATTGGGCCTGCGTTGGCAAGTGCCTTACCTGCTCTACTGTCTCTCTGAGCCAACTGATCCAGTTATTCTCCAGTTTAGCTTGGGGATTTGGGATGGGGGGGGGGGGGATTGGTGATTTGTTTTTGTTTGGTGTGTTGATTTTTGGTCCACACCCAGGATACTCAAGACTTACTTCTGGCAGTGCTCTGGGATGCTGGGGATTGAACCCAGGCCGGGCCATGTGGGAAGCAAGTGCTTTACCCACTGAACCATCTCTCCAGTCTCCCATTATTTTCTAGTTTCAGTAGTATGTATATTTTCATTTATTGAATTCTAATCATGTTTAAAATAGTAGCTTTATAGTATGTTAGGACTGTCAACATTATTGAGTCTTGTTTAAGCCAAGGATATTTCACAATTGGCCTCAAGGGAAGTCTTAAGTTACGTTTCTGACTAAGGAGCCTTTCCTTATTCATTATTTGTTTTGTTTTTGTGTGGGGGGCCACACCTGGCAATTCTCTGGGCTTGCTCCTGGCTCTACGTGGGTGCGCAGAAGACCACATGGGATGCTGGGGATCAAACGCGGGTCGGCCATGCGCAAGACAAGTGCCTTACTCATTTTGTATGTTTGATTTGCAGTTTCCCATTTGTCTAGCAGTGCTCTCGGTGCAGTGCCAGGGCCTGGGGGTACACGGCTGCCCAAGCCCTGCAGGCTCCCCCCGCTGTGCCCCTGCTGAGCTGTACCGAGCAGTGCCCACACTGGGCCAGCAGCCTCCAAAGTGAGCGCCTGAAGCTCTGAACTGTCTCTCTAGCCCCCTTTCCTTGTTTTTAACCAGCAACTTGGCACTTGCTCTGGAGATGGGACTTTCGAGAAGAGGCCTGCCTCTTAGCAGCATGTCACTCAGTGATTCTGATGTGCCGGGCGCTGGTCTAGCTGCATAACCTCGGTGAACCGAAGGCCCCTCATTAAGCAGATCATCTGCTCTGAGAACAGAGTTAGGACCTAATTTATGCACCCAGTTGAATGCTCGAACTTTGGGGTTTGGGCTTTTGGTTTTGGGTTTTTTGATGTTTTGGTGGTTGGGGAAGCTGTCGTTGCCTGGGCCCTGTGCCTTGCTCCAGAGTTCTTATGCCTAGAAGTGAGACCTGGCAGTGCTCAGAGCACCATGTGTGGTGCAGGGGATTCGAGCCCGGGTTGACTGCATGCCAGACAAGCACCCCAGTACAAATCTTCTGGCCCTGACCCCTGACTTTTTCTTTGTTTGTTTATTTGTTTTTTAAATTTTTGTTTTCTTTTTGGGTCACACCTGGCAATGCTCAAGGGTTACTGCTGGCTCTGCGCTCAGGAATTATTCCTGGCAGTGCTCAGGGGCCCATATGGGATGCCAGGGACTGAATCCAGGTCAGACATGTGCAAGGCAAATGCCCTCCCCTCTGAACTATCGGTCCTGCCCCTTTGTTTTTAAAATCCTGAGGAAGTTCGTGAGCAATGATCAAGTTAATGAACAGTATAAACACTTGAAAATCTGAGTTTAGAGAAAACAAAAATCACTTTAGGAGGCCCCAGAAGGCTATCGTGCCTGTATTTTCATCTTGAAAATCTGGCTTCTTTGCTCACTGGAAAGAGAAGTGTTTCCCTCCGGTGATCAGAACTGGTGGCATAGGTTCAGCATGATAAATACCAACAAACTGTTCTCGTCGGGAACCTTATGCCGAGCAGGGGCGACGCAGGCAACCAGCCTCTTACTTCCAGTAATAGGTGGTCTAGCCCTCGGCAGCCCTGCTCCGCAAGTAGTCGCTGAGAGTGACTTCGAGTAACCAGTCAGGAGTAGTTCCTGAGCACCACCAGGTATGACGCCCCCCCCCCAAAAAAAATTGGGGGTAATCGATTGTTTTTTTTTAATTTTTGTGATTGTGGAGGACAGCACACCTGGTGGTGCTGGGCTAAAACCCAGGGCCGGGTGTGTGCTTCAGCCCTTGCACCACGGTCTTCGCCCTTGGTCTTATTTTATCTGTCTTATTAAATCCTATTTAAAACTTCAGAAAGGCACCAGGAGCTAATGTTGTTATCTCGGGGAGAAGCAAATTTACTCTCCAAAAATGGCAAGTATGTTTGACCCACTGCGGAGTTGTTGCAGCTGATGAACTGAAAACACCTGAGGTCACATGCCAGCCTGGGACAGGAAGCTGCCCGCTTGGTGACTTCTGAAAAAGGAATGAAAGCAAACTACCCTTGCAGGCTGGCATCTGCTGGACCTCGGAGCACAAGCACCCAGGGGATTGCCAGCCAAGGCCCACGGTAAAGCTTTGCCCTCAGCCTCGTAGGAAAGGCTGACCCAGGCCCCTGTGACCAGCAGCTCCACGCCTGGGGTTTCGGTCAAAGCAGACTTTATGTGCATGTAGGGATACAGACACCAGAAGGGTGTAGTAATTGTAAAAGCATCTTTCTCCTCCATCCCGGAAATAAGGCTAAAGTGTGATTCGTTTATAGCAGAGAACAACGCAGTGCAGACGTGTACAACTTTATGATGAGTGTCTATTTCAGCCAGCCAAATTAAGTCTTAACAAGTTGCTGGGCTAAACATGGAGTGATTCCATTAAAAATGTCTTAGGTGTGCCAGAGAGATTGTGGCATAGAGGTTAAGACTTGCCTGCAGCCAAATTTGGTTCGATCCCTGGCACTGCATGTGGTCTCCAGTACACCGCCAGAAGTGATCCCTTGAGCTCCACTAGGAGCACCGTGGGTGAAGTCATTTATTTGTCTGTCCCAAAGTTTTGGGAGCCAGAGAGATAGTACGGGGTAAAGTTGCTTGCCTCGGATGTGGCAGGTTCCAGTGCAATCCCCAGCCCTGAGCATTGCTGGGAATGATGCCTGAGCACAAAGCCAGGAGTAGCCCCCTGAGCAAGTGGACTGCTGCTAAGCTAGCACTCCGACCCAAGACATGATGGGGGAGGATTTTTGCCTTGTACGTGTGAGATGTGTGGTTCTGGATTTGATCTTTGCTACCACAAAAAAAAAAAAAGAAAAAAGAAACATTTTACTGTGTTTTAGATAAATGTTTGTAAAGTTTAAATGTGTGTGGGGGAAGGGGAGCACACAGTCCTGGAAGGCTACTCCTCGTTCAGTGCTCAGGGAACCATATAAAGCCAGGATCAAACCTAGGGTTTCATTCATGCAAAGCAGCTGCTCAACCATCCAGCCCCAGCCCATATACACTTGAAATAAAGTTTCAGAGGGAAAAACACCACCTAGAGTGACTCACTCTTCAGGAGTTTAGGGTTTCACTTACTGCGTCGCTCATTCCGAAGAGGGAATTTTTCTGCTGAAGATCTGTGTGACCAGAGAAAAGCAGTGCCAGTTGGAAGTGAAAGTGGAAGCAGCCGTGTCACTGCCCCCTGCCTCAGCACCTGCCTGCACCAGTGTTGATCACCGGGTCACCCGAGATCCTGATGTCTCCATTGGCGCACAGGGATCTGTTCCGTTTCAACAAGTTTCAAATGGGCGCAGATGGGCTTGTCACAACTCTTTAAGATTTTGGTATCTGAGAATGGGAGGTAACCGGAGTGTGTTTGTGTGTGTGTGGGCGGGGGGGGGGGGGGTTGCCCTCGCTTGCCTCGTATGGTGGGGGGGGTTGTACTCCTAAGTGGAAAAAGTTACTGGAGAAAAAAGCAGGGGGAGAGGTGTTTGCCATGCATGCAGCCGACCCAGGTTCGAGTCACAGCATCCCATATGGTCCCCTGAGCACTGCCAGGAGTAATTCCTGAGTGCATAAGCCAGGAGTAACCCCTTTGGAATGCCGGGTGTGACCCCCCCCCAAAAAAAAAGCAGGGGGTGGTCCACAAAGAAAACTATCAGGTCCCCAGTGGTGAAATTTCAAGAGCAAACTTTCTCGTGCAGACAGAATCATTCTATACAGTCATTAGATCGCGTGTTTGGGGAGCCAGATGGAGTACATTCAACCTGGTGTGGCGAGTCAGGAACCCCCAGTCAGATTTCACTAGCCACACCCCGCACCCCCTAGTGTCCCCTGGAGAAGAGCGAAAAACAACCTAACCATTCCACTCTGTCGCGGACACTAAGGCAACTTCCCCGCTGTCCAGATATGAAGCCTCTGATGCCCATTCTGCGCCCCGGCCACCGTTGCCCTTGGCACCTGGGGAGAACTCCCGCCGCTCCTTTGAAGGCCCCAACTCCGCCCGAAGGGTGTACAGGTTTCTTTCCTTTGCCCCTCACTGTGTCTCGCCTGGACTTAGCTTCCTTGCCAGCTGCCCCTCCCCCCAAGCCCTAGGTCACTCCCGCTGCCCTGCAGAGACAGCTTTTCCCCTGCGCCATACC
The DNA here is from genome assembly GCF_029834395.1 of Sorex fumeus. Classification (NCBI taxonomy): domain Eukaryota; kingdom Metazoa; phylum Chordata; class Mammalia; order Eulipotyphla; family Soricidae; genus Sorex; species Sorex fumeus. The sequence continues at coordinate 6,658,268 of NW_026606062.1, forward strand.
TCGGGGCGGCTCAACGCCCAGCCTGGCCCCGGCCTGTCCTTCGGAGTCCGGCGGTAGTAAACAGCCCCAGTCCTGCCCTACAGGTTCCCCCGGTGTTGGGGCGTCCTGTCTCCTGGCCCTCACGTGTGACACGCTTTGGAAAAATGACTACCAAGCTGGCAACACCCTAGGATATGCCAAATTAGAGTTGCGAAATCCTTCCTCGTCACTGGCGATTCCATTTGATCTTTCGAAGTGGCAGGTGGCGCTTTGGGGGACAGAAGAAGAGGCCCTGGGGGGTGGGGGTGGAAATTGCACAGAGCATCCTTTGGGGCTGGCCCAGACTGTCCACCCATTGGGTGGGGCCCCGTCCCAGCGTCGTCCTTCCCTCCAGAACACCACCGCGGTCTCACCTTCTCCAGGCTCAAGCCTGCGACACACATTTGCCTCCTAATTATATGGGGCAGTAGAGCACTTAATTGGGAGTCACATGAGTCATGGATCCTTGGTTCCTCCGGCTCGGTTCCTAGCTCTTGGCCCAGCGTCGAAGCCGTGTCAGTTGGCTCACGGCATAATGAGGTCACGGGTCTGAGGGCTCAGGTATGAGCCTGCTATTGCTCGGGAAAAGACCGTGCCTGCTTCACGTGTCCTTTTTAGTCTTTACTCTTTGAAACTTTGGCCTTGCATCACGGCCTCTGTGTGAGCAGGTGTAAACCTTCACCTGCCCAAGGCCCCGTCTGCAGCTCAGACGAAGGCTCAAGGGTCCAGTTAGAAGGGAGCACCCTGGGCTAAACATTCTGTTTCCTTCTCTTCACCAGAACTTCCATCGCCTTTCAAATCCTGTGAGCGATTTCCTCCGAGCATCTCCAGAGCTGACGTGCTAGAGAGAGCGTGCTTTTGGGGAACCCCCAGGGTGCCCGCTGGGTAACAGCAAAGGCCAAAGAAATGTTTTGCGTATCCAGATTGCATTTCCTGCTTCTAGTATTCAAACGGCCCCTTTCTGTGAAAATGAGTGTAATGACTTTGGGGGTTTTTTGCTTTTGGTTTTGGGGGGGGGGGGGGTGTTGAGAGAAGATAGGCCATATCCATTGGTGCTCAGGGAGCACTCCTGGCCGGGGGTTGGAGGACCATATGTAGTGCCAGGGATGGAACCCGGAGTGTCGCGTTCAAGGTAAATGCCCCACTCGACGTCCTCTCTATCCAGCACCTGTAGTGGGTGCCCTTCAGGTAGCTCACCACTGCATTGCTGAATTTCTTCTTGTCATCAGCTTACAGTTTCCACACAGATACCTACTGGGTGGTTTGGCTGATTCCGACTGAATAGATCCATTGTGAGAATTGATGACTTTAAAACATCAAGTTTCCAATCTACTTACCCAAAGAAGTATATCCTTCCTTTTAGAAATTGGGTTTGGGGGGGAGGGGTGCTGAAGGTACACTAGGACAGACCTCAGGGCACCAGCATTGCCGGCATCTGGTCACTAGTCAAGTCCCAAGTCTCTCTCTCGCACCAAGCGTGATCCTGGCAGCGACAAGCCTGACATCTCCACTGGGTGTGATTCCCAGCTCCACAGTATCCAGGCGTAAGGAGGGTGTGCACGTGTGAGACCCCACCCCTCCACCCCTCCCCACCAAGCATCAGCACTATACCTACACCTCAGGTAAGAGTGTGAGCACTGGGGCTGGAGTGATAGCACAGCGGGTAGGGCCTTTGCCTTGCATGCGGCCAACCCAGGTTCGATTCCCAGCATCCCATATGGTCCCCCGGGCACCGCCAAGGGTAATTCCTGAGTGCATGAACCAGGAGTAAGCCCTGTGCATTGCCAGGTGTGACCCAAAAATTAAAAAAAAAAAAAAAAAGAGTGTGAGCACTGGGGTCAGAGAGAGAGTCCAGCAGGGAAGGCGCTTGCCTGCTGTCGTGCATGTGATCCGGGGCACCCCGTTGGGTCCCCCAACACCCTGAGTGACCCCTGAGCAGTGATCCCTGAGCTCAGAGTCAAGAGCAAGCCCTGGTGTGGCCCAGGAAGCACCGAGTGGAGTGGGCAAACACCCCGACCTCCTGTGAAACCCCCAGTGAGCACCACAGCCAGACGTGCGTGTGACCCAGGCCACAGCAACAGGGAAGCCGGAAAGAAACAGCGTTTTCCAGAAGAGTCTTTCGGGTCTTTTAAATTTTGCTCAGTTAATTCCTGGGGTTAGAAGTCAAAATCTTACATATGTTTTGTTAGATTTCTCAGTGCTTGGACATTTTATTGTAAGAGTCCCAAAAATGCATTTTTTATTTGTAAGTAATAATTAAAAAAAGCATGATAAGAAAATGTTTCTGCTGTATTTCCTTTTATCTGGCGATTTGCTATGACCCTGCTTCTCATAGTTGGTTCTCGGGTTTCCTGGCATGCCGTCTGTGCGTGATGGCGGTGCCCTTCCTTTCTTACCCACACATCTGCCCTCCCGGTGGGAGATCGCGCAGCCCACGGTAGGGCGATACCGGTGAGATTTACGGGAAGGCTTTCATTACTTCCCCATTGTGCTTGATGCATTTAGAAACCTTACGTCTAAGGTCTGCTTTTAATTTTGTTACAAGATTATTTTGAGGCACAGAGAGATCGGACTGCAGGTAACGCGCTTGTCTTGCACGAGACAGACCCGGGTTTGATTCCCCAGGATCAGGTATGATCCCGTAAGCCTGGAGCACTGTTGAGTGTGCTCCCCACTCCCCCCAAAAAAAGGGATTCTGTTTTGAGTAGAGAGTAGATTTCATTTGAAAACAAAATAGTTGCAGGTCAGAGATAGCATAACAAGCTGCACACATACTTTGTATGCAGGAGCTTTGGGTTCAATGCCCGGCACCTCATGGCCCCCGAGCACCTCCAGTGTAACCCCGTACTGAAGATAATAGTAGCACTGTCCACTGTAGCACTGTCCTCCCATTGTTCATCGATTTGCTCGAGGGCACCAGTAACATCACCATCGTGAAACTTGTTATGTTTTTGGCATCTCGAATACGCCATGGGGAGCTTGCCTGGCTCTGTCATACGAGCAGGATATTCTCGGTAGCTTGCCAGACTCTCCGAGAGGGACAGAGGAATCGAACCCGGATCAGCCACGTGCAAGGCAAACACCCTACCTGCTGTGCTATCGCTCCAGCCCCTATAATAGTAGAAGTTTTTTAATTATATATATATATTATACATATATATATTATAGTGCTGAGGAGAGATTACTTGAGAGCTGGAGCAAGTGCTTTGCACGTTGGAGCCAGGTTGAAAGCAGTAATGCAGAAAGAGGCTTCTCCTTTAGTGGGGGACAATAACCACCCCCCCCCAAAATTTTTTTTCCCTGCTCTGTAAAACTGAGAAAGGGCAATTTAGGTGTCCTTGGCTGCCCAAGTCCCAGGTGGGGCTTACAGGGGCGGCTCCCTCAGGAAGCTTGTGGTTCTGGCCACAAGACTGAGTACAAGAAGGTTTGCGTGGGGAGGGAGAGAGTCTCAGTGGGAGATTCCTGAGGCCTGGATTGGGCCGAGCCCCAGACCAAGAGGAGGCCAGGGCTGCCTTCTGTGCACGCAATACTAGCTCGGGTCAGCAACAAGGACCACCGAGAGGAAGTGGCCAGGAAGCAGGTCAGAGAATGGCACAGAAATTAGGGGCTTGCCTTGCACGCGGCTGAGCCAAGTTTGATCCCTGGCACCCCATATGGTCCCCGAAGCCCCACCAGGAGTAAACCCTGAGCACCACCAGGTGTGGCCCAAAAAAACAAGAATAATGACTTGCTTTCAGGTTCTCCTTTGGTTTCACAAACAGATGTCCCTGTGAGGTTCCACTGGTGACCTTGTTCCCATCTCCTCTTGGGAATGTTTCTGTAGCTGAAAACTCGTTGTCCAGAAGAAACACCTACGCCCGCGAATGTTTCATAGACCCAAGTTTTATTGCGTGCGCTTGTGCCTCAAAACCTCATTGAACATGTTTTGGGACCAGCCCCAGAGGAAAGCATCCGTCAGCGCTGAGCACAGGGAGTTTTCTTACAAGCGTGTGATTGTCTGGCGAGGCCGGGCTCTAACCGGGCCTCTGGCTCCCCACCTCTGCGCGGCAGGTCGCAGCGGAGAGAGAGAGCGTGAACAACAGGACAGGCGCAGAAGCACAAGCTTGGCATAAAATCCTGGACCCCTGAGAAATCACAGCACACACCTGGACAGGTACAAGCAGGAGGGCGCTTGCCCTACACACAGCCGACCCAAGGTCAATCCCGGGCACCCATTATGGTCTCCCAAGCCCCACCTGGAGTGATCCCTGAGCACAGAGCCAGGAGTAAGCCCTGAGCACCCCCCTGGGGTGGCTCAGAAGACACACTGATGTGACGGAACGGTGGGGGCAGCGAAATTTCTGAGGCCCAGAGGCGAGCTGAGGCTAGACCAAGGGCAGGGCCACCTCTGGACAGGGGATATGTTCCTCAAGCCCGGGTGTTTCTGGAAGGGCCACAGAGACCCTTCAGGAAGTTCCCCAGACCTCTGGGAGGAACTTCCTGAACACTGATCCCAGAAGAGCCTGCCAGCGTCAAGGGAGTGGCCCAAATCCCACACATATTGGCCCGTCTGGCCAGGGAGACAGACAGCACCAAGGACAGGGCACATGCTCTTCATGCAGGGTCCCAGGGTTTAGTCCCATACACCACATGGTGCCCTGGATTCAGGAGTAGACCTAGAGTATACTGCTGGGTCTGGAGCGATAGCACAGCGGTAGGGCGTTCGCCTTACAAGCGGCCAACATGGCCGACCCAAGTTCGATTCCTCCGCCCCTCTCGGAGAGCCCGGCAAGCTACCGAGAGTATTCGATATGCCAGACACAGTAACAACAAGTCTCCAGTGGAGACATTACTGGGCCCGCTCGAGCAAATCGACGATCAACGGGAGGGCCTTTACCTTTTATACTGCTGGGTAGGGCCAAAGCCACCCCCCCCCCCCCCCACACACACACACACTCCAAAGAAAAATTAGATCTTGACAATCTTACCAGTTACATTCAGCTAAGGAAAGGTTTTTGGTTTGGGGGGGCCACATCTGGTGGTACTCAGGGCTTACTCCTGGCTCCGGTGCCTGGGGGGAGCAGGGGTCACTCCTGGCTCTGATCCGGGGATGCCAAGTGTTGTATATGGGCCACCTGCACGCAAAGCAGGTGTCCCAGCCCATCGGGCCTCAGAGAATTGATCTCTCTGTCTCTACGGCGTTTTAGCACGGCAATATTCAGTGCTCTGTTTGAATGTGGTATTTGCAGCGAGGAGACAGGAATTGGGGTAGACACCGTCAATGACCCCTCCCGGAATCAAACTCTGCCTCCTCACTCTTGACGGGTGTGTCCTGGAGTCTTTGAATTGAAGAGTACTGTGAAATCAACGTGACATTTTTTTTTAAACGCCGTCGATTCAGTCATTCAACAATTGCCAGCATGCCTTCTGGGTGCCAGATGCTGTGCAAAGCACCCAGGATGTAATAAAGAGCAAAAGGACATATTCTCTCCCCTTCTGGAGCTGGAGACTGATCAAATAAACCCCAGCCAGACTGCGACCGCAGCTGAACAAGATGCCAGGCCTAGTGAGAGCTCTCCAGGAGACGTGCCTTGAGCACCGATGCAGCCTCTCTGCCCTCCACAGGAAGTGGAGCTTGTTCTGCCCTCAGGCAGGTGGGGCAGGGGCAAAGGTGAGGGCTAAAGCCAAGGGTGAGGCCATGCGGGAGTCTTCAGCATCACCTGGAGCTCTGCCCTGATGCTAGGGGAATCTGGAGCCATGGCTTTTTAAGGGGACAAAGGTGGGCAGGAGAAGTGAGCACAGGGGTGACTGATCCCTCAGCACGGCCAGGAGGAGCCTGGAGCCCAGAGCCAGGAATAAGCCCTAAGCACCAACAGGTGCAACTCAAAAGAGGGGAAATGGATGAGAGGATGAACCTTTATCCCACACTGCGGTGCACACCCTTTTTTTTTTTTTTTAATACATATATTTCCAGAATGGAAGTTCAATTAACACTGGGGAAGAGGAAGTTGGATACGTATCGCAGAGGTTAAGGCGCTTGCCTTGCCTCTTTCTGACCTGGTTCAAATCCCCACATGTGGTCCCCTAATGCCCTGAACATCACCAGGCATCACTCTGAACACAGCCAAGAACAGCTGCTGAACATCACTGGGTGTGGCCCAAAGTAGAAATTAGGTAAAAGGTAAAGGCCCTCCCGTTGATCGTCGATTTGCTCGAGCGGGCCCAGTAACGTCTCCATTGGAGACTTTGTTGTTACTGTGTTTGGCATATCGAATACTCTCGGTAGCTTGCCGGGCTCTCCGAGAGGGGCGGAGGAATCGAACTCGGGTCGGCCATGTTGGCCGCTTGTAAGGCGAACGCCCTACCCGCTTGAAATAAAGATTAGGGGCCTGGAGAGTGGGTAAGGAGATTGCCTTGTATGCAGCCAACCCAGGTTCAATCCCCATATGGTCCCCCTGAGCACCACCAGGAGTGATTCCTGAGTGCAGAGCCAGGAGTAACCCCTGAGCAATGCTGGGTGTGGTCCCAAACCCCCGCAAGAAAAAACATTTTTTTTCCCCTGGGCTATACATAAAATAATGTTGCAACTTGAAGTCAGTAACATTTTAGAGTTGTTGAAATATGTTAATCAGACTTTGATTTTTTATTGTTTTTAATTTAACTTCTTTATTTATTTTGCAGTATCAGGGTTCAAACCCATGGTCTCACAAATGCAAGGCCATGAGCTAGAGTAATGGTATAGAAGTAGGGTGCTTGCCTTGCATGTGGCCGACCTAGGTTCAATCCCCGGCATCCTGTATGGTCTCCCAAGCCTGCAGGAGTAATCTCTGAGCACGGCCAGATGTGCCTCCCCCTCAAAAAAAAAAAAAAAACAATGACTAAAAACAAACAAAAATGCTAGGCCAATACTGTACCTCTGGCTCTGAATTGTATTCCCAAACCTAGGATATCAAATTTGCATTTAGAAAGTTCAGTCTCTGGCCAGAGAGCTAGTACAGGGCTTAAGAAACTGGCTTTGGGACTGGAGCAATAGCACAGTGAATAGGGCGTTTGGTTCGATTCCCAGCATCCCATATGGTCCCCCGAGCACCACCAGGAGCAATTCCTGAGTGCAGACCCAGGAGTAACCTCTGAGCGCCTGTGGGTGTGACCCAAAAAGCAAAAAAGAAAGAAAGAAAGAAACTGGCCTTGCATGTAGCCTGTCCCAGTTATATGCCTACCCAGCACACACGTGGTCCTCTAAGCAGTGCCAGGAGTGACCCAAATCCCACCTCCCAACCAATTTTTTTTTTAGTAAAAATAAAAGACTCCCTCTGGATGTAGGGCAAAAGAACAAATTGTTGGCTATCTGCATGGATCAAGATTTTCTTTCTATCATTTTATAATACTAAAATTGACTAAAGGCCTTGCTTCAATACTAATTTTCCTCTCTCTTGCACTGCCTAGTGTTTAGGTTCTCGTAGGAATAGTTTCTTTGCTCTCCTTTGATAGTAAACACAATTCTGAATTGTTTTAAAAAAATAGCTAGAGTGCCCAGAAAGCGAGTACAGTTGTTTAGTGCTTGCCTTGCACACAGCTAACCCACGTTCCATCCACAGCACCACTGTGGTCCACCCAAGCCCCAGAAGGAGTGACCCCTGAGCACAGCGCCAGGGAACCTGGGCTCAGCCCCAGGCACTGCTGTTTTTGGGCAATGTGGCCCAAAAACAGAAAACAGAAAGGTACATAGGCGCACTTACCAGAAGCCTAACTCTGTGCTGGGTCTTCTCTTAAAAAAAAAAAAAAAAGAAAGAGTTGGTAAGCAAATAGTGATAAATTTGTACTGAATTTCCTTAAGAGATGGGGGTGTGACTCAGTGATAGATTACTTACCGTGGCATGGGTAACCCCCTGGTTTCAATCTCTGAGACCACCAAAAAAAGGAAACATCTCCTTTAAAAGTTTCTTCTGTGAAAAGCTGAAAGTTTAGAGCCAAAGCAATAGTTTAATGGGTAGGGCACTTGCTTTGCATATGGCCAACCTGGGTTTGGTCCTCAGCATCCCTTTTTGTCCCTCAAGCACTTGCAGGAGTACTTCCTGAGTAATTCCTGAGCCAGAAGTAACCCCTCAGTATTGCTGGATGTGGCCCAAAAACCTTTAAAAAAAATGTAGTGGGGGAGGGAGAACCTGAAAGTTTAAAAACAACTTTTCCAGGTAAAAGGGATCTAACAAAAAGTTGTGCATAAGAAAACTGACAATATTGAAGCTGTAGCACAAAACCATGGCTCTGGCCACATTTTCGGTCAGCGATAGTACAGCTGGTAACACAACAGATTGAGGGTTTGATCCCGGGCACTGTGTACGATCCCTCAAGCCCCACCAGGAGAGATCCCCGAGCACAGAGCCAGGAGCAGTTCCTAAGAATACCTGAGTGTCACCCAAAAACATAACCAAAAATTCAAAACTTGAAAAAGAGATGTTGGTGAGCTAAAGAGATAGTAGAGAGGTTAAGACACTCGACCTGCATGTAGCTGGCCCCAGTTCAATCCCCTGCATCAAATATGGTCCCCCGAGCACAGAACCAAGAATAGACCCTGAGCACGGCTGGGTGGGCCCAAAACCCAAAGAAAGAGAAGGGGAGGAGAAACCCAGAGAGAGAGAGAGAGAGAGAGAGAGAGAGAGAGAGAGATTCTTCAGGAAAGCCATGTTTAGTGTACATGCCCCCATGACCAGCTGCCTCAGCGTGCCCTTGACCGGCCTCCTCACTGCACTCCCATGATTTCCCATCCTGTCAGAGGCTCTTGAAGTTTTCACAAGAGACGCCCCAAAGGACCCCAGAAGCATTTGTTGTACTTTTGCATTTCATCTTCGTACCAGATTTATCAGTGCCCGCTGGTAGATCTTGAAGCATTCACTAATCTTGGAAAATAAATGAAAGGAACAGGATACCTCATGACCCACGAAGGGGGCTCCATGGAGTACAGAGTCTTCCCAGCACACAAGAGGCTGAGTACAAACCCCAGTGCCACTCATGCTGGGGGGCGCCCAGACCATCCCAGTGGTCCTGCGTCAGGGGATCCCCAGTAGGACAGAGCCCAGAAGATGGCCGTGGGCTGCAGACTCCAGGGCACAAGCCAGGCTCTAGGCTCCTCCCCAACACTGCGGGCATCCTAACTTCCCCATCAGGGGGCCCCCAATGAGGGAAAACAGATTATTCCTTGGGTTTACATTTTAGTGGTGCTGGGTTTTTGTTCACTTTGGGGCCACACCTAGCTATGCTCAGGGCTTCCTCCTGGCTCTGCACGCAAGGTCATTTTTCATGGGACTTGGGAGGGAGGGCAACCTATGAAGTGCCGGGAGATCGAACCCGGGTCAGCTGCACACAGAGCACACACCCTACCTGCTGTACTGTGTCTCCAGCCACGGATGTATTGTGTGTATGTTTGTTATGATCTAAAACTGATTTCCCCCGGGGTGAGGTGGTTGACATCAACCACAATTTATTAATAGCACAACTGAGAACCTGGCTGAAGGGCCCGAGATCTAGCCCAAAGAACTGGTGTGTTTGCTTTGCTTTGCATGCGGGGGGCTCGGGAGCCATCCCCAGCCCACACGGGCCCCCAAAGCACCCCAACATGAGAGGAATTAACTGGCACGATGAGTCAGGAATCGCCCCTGAGCTATTCTCGCCACTGGGTATTTACTGTTCTCACCCCAAACAGTGAAAAATAGAAGAACCTTGATGGCTCCGGATAGACACCATGACCACACTCCTCAGAGTGCTCCCTGCAGGGCCACTGTCTTCTCTGCAAGCAAAGGACTTTCAGCCAGCATCCCCGTAACCGCGTGGACCTTACACCAAAGCCGCCAGTTACTCCAAAGCAAGCGAGTGGGTTTGAAGGCAGAGCAGCGGGAGAGAGGACAGCATGTTGGAGAGTGCATCCTTGCCTTTGCCAGAGGGGGGACAGTTCCTGGGTGTGGGGATAAAGATGCGCTTGGTTCTGGAGTCCGCAAACTCTCATTCTCCTAAATTCCCAGCCCCATCTGGGGGTCTCAGTACTGATGTTCACATGGTTCAGCATCTTACCTGATTTATGGAGAAGTCAGCAGTATAACACATGCTGGTATATGCATGATGGACTGAAGGGTGTCACCACTCCCCAAAACCAAGTTGAGCCCTCTTTCTGTCCAGTTGGAGCCTTATAATAGACCATTTGAGAGGTAACTCAATATCTTCTTTGCATGCAGGACTCCCAGGTTCTCACCCCAGCAGCACCGCTGGGGTCCTTTGCGTGCAGAGCTGGGTGTAACCCCTGAGCAGTACTGAGCGTGCCTCAAAAAACAAAAGAAAAGGAGGGGGAGAAGTCATTAAGGGATGGGGTGTGGCTCGTTAATAGAGCACTTGCTTATATGTGTGAAGGCCTCCATCAATCCCCCCAAAAGTTGGGTCATTGCAAGATGAGGTCATAATAGAGTAGGGTGAACCCCTAGTCTAGCATGATCGATATCCTCTGAGAAAGCCATGTGGAGACATCCTCAAAAAGGCATGTGATATACCACAGAGACTGGCACACATTCAGAAGAACAAAAGCAACCAGTGTTGGCATGAATGTGGGGAGAAAGAGACGGTCATTCACTGTTGGTGGGAATGCTGTCTGGTCCAACCTTTCTGGAAAACAATATGGATATTCCTTCAAAAACTAGAAATTGCGCTTCCAGATGACCCCCCCCCATACCACTTCTGGGAATACCTCCTGAGGGTGCAAAAAAGCACAGTAGAAATGACATCTGCACCTGTATGTTCATTGCAGCACTGTTCACAATAGCCGGAATCTGGAAACAACCCAAGTGCCCAAGAACAGACGACTGGTTAGAGAAACTATGGTACATCTATATAATGGAATACTATGCAGCTGTTAGGAAAGATGAAGTCATGAAATTTGCTTATAAGTGGATGGTCACGGTGAGTGTCATGCTAAGTGAAAAGAATCAGAAAGAAAGAGACAGACATAGAATGACTGCACTCGTTTGTGGAATATAAAATAACATAATATGAGACTGACACCCAAGGACAGTAGACACAAGTGCCAGGAATTTTGCCCCATAATTGGAAGTCTGCCTCATGAACTGAGGGAAAGGAAGCTGGAATAGAGAAGGGATCACTAAGTCAATGATGGTTGGAGAAATCGTTCAGGATGGGAGATGTGTGCTGAAAGTAGATAAAGGACCAAACGTGATAGCCTCTCAGTATCTCGTTATGGGCAAACCATAATGCCCAAAAGTAGAGAGCGAGTACAGGGGAAATTTTCTGCCATAGAGGCAGGGGGAGTGGTGGGGTGGAATGAATGGGGGGGGGGGGGGCGGGGGGATACTGAGAACATTGGTGGTAGGGAATGTGCACTGGTGGAGAGATGGGTGTTCGATCATTGTATGACTGAAACTCAAACATGAAAGTTTTGTAACTGTATCTCACAGTGATTCAATAAAAAGTAAAATGAAAAATTTTTTAAAAGGAGCATGTGATGACCAATGCAGAGGTCAGAGCTAGGCAAGCCAGGAACGCCAAGGATAGTTTGCAAACCACAGAAGCTAAAAGGGGCTCAAAGGGAGACTGGCCTCACCATCATCGTTGTTCCAGATTTCTAGGCTCTGGAACTATACTTTAAATTAAGACACTAAAGAGATCGCCAGTGCAGATGGCAGCAGCGGTGGCACGGCAGCCAGGGCCAGAGCTGGCAGGGGGACGGCAGCTCTCGGCGCTCATGAGGATGGCAGTGCCACAGCCACCAGCGGGCAGAGCCAGGGGCGAGGGCAAAGTTTGAATGTGTCTGAATCAGGCTCTTCGGATTCAGCTCGGCTCCATCACAGAGCTCAGGTCCTGGAGTCAAGAGGGCGCCCCGGGTTCCCACCATGGGACCCCCGTGATTGACCGCCGCTGGGGTGGCCCTGCCACCACTCCCAGGCCAACCTGCGCCTCCCGCAGCATATCATGGAGGAAACCTCCCTTGAGCGCCAGCTGTCGCCAGTGTCCCCTGGCCAGGCTCTGCTGCGCTGGTGGCTGCCGTCTGCCTGTTGTACGCAGGCTGTGAGTGGTGGTGGCTCTGGCCTCAGTCCCAGACACTGCTGGGACCACTGCCGCCACCGCTACTGGGACCCGGAGGCATCCGCAGGGCAACCTGGACCCCCGGAGTGAATGCACCAGCAGCTGGATGGTGCCTTCTGGCTTCCTGAAACCCCCAAATCACCGCTGTGCCTCTGGCCGGACCCCAGCAACTCAGGACCGAGTTTCCCAAGAAATTAAACCGCCAGAAATTCCATACGAGGGAGCCACGCCCACAAGCCACCTTCTTCGGCTCAGCCCTACAAACTCATTCACCGGCCTTGCAGCAGAGACCCATAAATGCATCGCCAAAGACATCAAACACCGCAGTTAATCTCCTCCCCCAAGATCTGGACTCCAAGCGGGATAGCCACGTAGCTATAGAAAAGTGAAACAGAGAGAGGACACTTGGCGTGCCACTCCGGGCTGTGAGGAATGTTCCTGAACACACCCAGAGAAGGGTCATGGACATGGGTGGCACACTGGCATGGGCAGAGAGCTGAGCTGGCTGGCTCTGGGGATGTGGCTGCCCCTCTCTCACCAGTCTTTACCTTGCAGGAGAGAATTCACCTTTTTTTTTTTTTTTTTTTTTTTTGCTTTTCGGGTCACACCTGGCGAATCTCAAGGGCCACTCCTGGCTTTGCACTCAGGCAGGAATCACTCCTGGCAGTGCTCAGGGGACCATATGGGATGGTGGGAACCGAACCTGGGCCGATCTTGTGCAAGGCAAATGCCCTACACGCTGTGCTATCACTCCAGCCCCGAGAATTCACCTTGGGGGGCCACAACCTGGTCTAGCCTCAGGCTTCACTCAGGCGCCCCGTGCTCCTGCACGCCAGGGTGCTCTCCGCCCTTTGATCATGTCTCTGCAGCCTGGGAACGCCCCTTTCAGCCTGAAGAGGCAAGACCAGCCTCCCTGGCGGTGGCTGGTGGTAAACTTGGAACTGAGCACGCGTAGGACCGCCAGGATATTCCCGGAAAGGTGGGAGAGATCTCTCCAGCATAGCCCTGGGGCTGAGAGATAGTTCAGCGGGCTGAGCGCGTGCTTTTCCCGCAGCTGAGCCAGATTCCACCTGCACCCCGCCAGGGAGCTTCCAGGAGTGACCCTCAAAGCACAGAGCCCCTAAGCAAAATGATAAAATTAAATTGAGGGGGGGGAAAGGAAGAGAGGGAGAAAGAAGGGAGAGAAAGAGCAAGGGAAAGGGAGAGAAAAGGAGAGAGGGAGGGAGGGAGAGAGTGCTCTCAGCACAGTGCCCCGGAGCTCCTGATTTGTATGCAAGAAGCCCGGGTTTGATCCCCACCACCACATGGATTCCCAAGCACTTCCAGAAGCAACCCTTGAGAACCAGCGAGTGTAGCCCCAGCAAACACAGGAAAAGTAGAATCAGAGCCCAGAGAGCTTCAGAAGGGACGCACCACTCCCTCTGCATTCAGCCGCACGCTTGCTTTTCCATTTTGCTAGTCTTTGGCTCCCTTCTGCCCCCTCCCTGGCAGGAAAGGTTCAGCTGGTTCCTTTGGGATCCTCATTCCACTCTTTGTTGGGTGCAGGTTGGGTGCATCCTCGCCCTGAGAAGGTGGGGAGCGTGCATGGTGGGGGTTCCCGTAGCCCAGCCTCAGGATCAGACAGGTGGGCGAGCACTGCCTGGATGAGCAGCAGGCCACCTCCCCGTCTCCTCCCCTGCTGACCGCCCTGCCCTGGGCCTCAAGTTTCCGCTCCTCCTCTGAGGCCATCAGGTTTCTGTTCCCTACTTGTCCCTGCTCTGCCACTGTCTCCCATCACACCTCTCTTGGCCCTGAGCCCAGAGCTAATGAGATTTGTTTTGTTGGGGTGGGGTTGGGGGTGGGGGGTGGGCCCACAACCAGCTGTGCTTGGGGTCTGTTCTTGGCTCTGGGGGCATTTCAGGGGAGGCAAGATGCAGCGTCAGGGATTCGAACTAGGGGTAACCACATCCCGCAGCTGTGTATTATACAAAAGAGAAAACTGGGCTGAAGAGGTAACAGGCCGGAGCACGTAGGAGGACCAGAACCTCGCAGTCCCCAAAGCATTTCCAGAAGTAACACCTGAACACAGAGCCAGGAATGGTCCCTCAGCCAGGAAGTGCAAAGGCTTCTCAGAAGTACGTTTTATGGGTCATTGGTTTAGGGGCCACAGCTGGCATTGCTGGGGGCCCACTCCCTGTGAGGTGCTCAGGGCACCATAGGTGACGTGAGACGGGTGAACCCACCACCAGCTCATTCCCAGCTGGGTCCTCCCACCTGTCTTCTCCTTCCACGATACCTTCTTGTGTGGTGACAGCTCCTGTCTTCTTTGGCCGGCCCAGTGCCATGTCTTTCTCCTGCTGTGCTCTCTGTGTGTCACCCAGAGGAAAGCTGAGACGTGGCCTCGCGGCCCCAAGTGCTTGAAGGTCACCATGTGCTTTCCAGAGACAGTGAGAGGGATGTTGTCTGAGGTTGGGGTTTGAGAGAATGCATACGCATACATTTTCTTCCACCTCTTGAGATCATGCCTGACATGCTCAGGGGATCATATGTGGTGCAAGGAGTTTGGACCAGATTCTCAGCTGCAGCCACACGGAGGGCAAGGCAAGCATCTTAACCTCTTCACTACCTCTCTGGCCCAAGGACAGCCTGTATCGAGCAAAGAATGTCTGAGCAGAAACCTGCACGAAACAAGGTTCTGTCCGCCCCCGGTGTGTGTCTCCCAAGATCAGCGGTTCAGAATTTGCAAATCCAGTGTTGGCAGGGACTTCACAGAAAATACGGGAAGCCGTGCTGGAGGTACGGGAAAAGGGCACGTACTTTGCCAGGCTTGGGCCCCAGGCACAGAGTCAGGAGTTACTCCTAAGCACCGCCCAATGTGGCACAAAGCAAAAGCGAAAAGAAATAAAGTAAGTTCATTCTCTGCGTTGTGGGAAGACAGGAGTTAGCTGTACACACACACACACACACACACACACACACCACACACCACACACCACACACTCATGAATGCGCACACATGCATATAGTTTGTATATGGGGATGGTGACTTGCGGACCACACCCAGCAATGCTCTGGAATTACTTCTGGTGGTACATGGGGGACCATATGGGATGCCAGGGATCGAACCATCTTCAAGGCATGCGTCCTCCACCCTGCACTATCCCTAGCTCGCATATTCTTCCAGGAGAGCCGGCACGCTGTTTCGCCATGGGGTGTTTGATCCACGCACTCTAATCCCGTTCCCAACTTCTAAGTTGCCTCTGAGCTCTTTACCACTCACTCTCTGATCCAGCCAAACTACCAGCTGTTTTCCTTGACACTTTTTTTTTTGGTGGGCGGGGGGGGGGGGGGGGTGGTTGTCACACCCAGCAATGCTCAGCGGTTACTCTTGGCTCCGTGCTCAGAAATTACTCCTGGATGGGCTGGAGAGATAGCACAGCGGGTAGGGCGTTTGCCTTACACACGGCCGACCCGGGTTCGATTCCCAGCATCCCATATGGTCCCTCGAGCACCGCCAGGAGTAACTCCTGAGTGCAGAGCCAGGAGTAACCCCTGTGCATCACCCAGTGGGACCCAAAAAGCAAGAAAAAAAATTACTTCTGGCAGTGCTTGGGGGACCATATGGGACCATATGGGATGCCGGGGCTTGAACCCAGATCGGCAGCGTGCAAGGCAAATGCCCTATCCCCTGTACTATCGCTCTGGCCTATTGACAGAACTTTTCGCGGCCCCTGCTTCTCTCTCCTCCTCACACTGCCGCTGCATTGAGGAGACCTGGTGGGCAGCAAACTTGGGGTCTAAGCCTGTGCATGGAGTTCCTATGGAGGGCATTGTGGGTTTTCACTGGACCTGGACAGGCCTCTACTCCCTGGGCCACCGTGTGAGAGAGCTTGTTTTTGAGTGGACGGAAGCTAATGAGGGCACCGCCGAGAGGGACAGAGAGGGGACTGGGCATCAGACACTGTAACTCTGTGTTCCTTGGACCCTGTTATACCTGACCCGGCCACACACCATCTTTCCGAGTCACACAACCCAACACAATCATTGGCGGGGGGTGTTATCCTGGCAGTGCCACGCTGGAATCCCACACTGCACCTGCGGGGAGGCAGAAGTAGCAGACAGACCCCTGCAAGGATGCTTCTGGGCGCTCCGTACCTGCACAGGTTGGCCTCGTGACTCCATTGAGCTGCAAGGCATGCTGGGAAGCATATTAATTTCTTCAGGATAACCACGGGTTTGGGCTGGAGCCATAGCACAGCGGGCCGGGCGTTTGCCTTGCACACAGCCAACCTGGCCGACCCAGGTTTGATTCCTCCGCCCCTCTCGGAGAGCCTGGCAAGCTACTGAAAGTATCTCACCCACACGGCAAAGCCTGGCAAGGTCCCCGTGATGTATTTGATATGCCAAACACAGTAACAAGTGTCACATCGGAGACCGCTACTGGGCCCGCTCAAGCAAATCGATGAACAGGACAGTGACAGTGACCCATGGGTTCAGCTGGAAGGCTGTCATCTCTGAAGGGCCAGGAGCAATAGGGCAGGGGACCACTCACTGTTCCTACCACCACAAAGGAGTACCGATGGGTACCACCACCAACATTTCATGAGAGCCTGGAATTCCCCAAAGCACCTTTGCCTACTGGCAACATGTCTCAGAACAGTTCCTGGGCTGGATCAATAGTACGGTGGGGAAGGTGCTTGCCTTGCACGTGGTCAACCCGCGTTCAATCCCCAGCATCCCATATCCACCTCTGAACCCACCATAAGTGGTTCCCTGAGTGCAGATCCCCGAGTAACACTGGGTATAACCCCAAAACAAAAAGAAAAAAGCAATCTTTTTCAAATGACCTGTGTAGGGGCTGGAGTGATAGCACAGCGGATAGAGTGTTTGCCTTGCACGTGGCCCGACCTGGGTTTGATTCCCAGCATCCCATGTGGTCCCCGAGCACGGCCAGGAGTAATTCCTGAGTACATAAGCCAGGAGTAACCCCTCTGCATCGCTGGATGTGACCCAAAAAGCAAAAAACAAACAAAAATAATAAAATGACCTGTGTAGCCTCTGCCTCGCATAGCAGGGATGGGTCCTTCCTCCTGCCACCAATGTGAGGAAAAGCCCTGGAAATCTGGGCTCGTCTCCCTGACTCCATCTTCAGTGTTCCCGTCATTCGTGAGCTGTCGGATCAGCCAGACCATTAACTCCCACGCCCCGTTAGCTCAGCCAGAGCCATAGAGGTGGTGGAGACCAGTTTTGTGTTTGCACCCCTGACCTCCAGTGTCTTCTTGCTGAGGGGGTTAGTCCAGGGCTCACAGCACTTGCCTGGCAGAATCCCACTAAACCGCCCATTGTTTGCAGTGTAGTCCCACCCAGGGGTGTCTGCAGGCATCTCACATCCACTTCAGCGAATGGCGCAGAATGAATGTCATCAGCTGCACTGGATCCCATGTCCAGGCCTCCCTCCCAAGGGCCTTGGGGAGGTCCAGGCAATCCTTGACTCTTATCTCTGGCCTTGACCTCATGAACACGCTCTGTTCATTTCCCCTCCTTCACAATTCTTGACATTCCTTTCTGCTCCGCCATGGTCTCGGAGCTCGGGACAAACTCACAGGAGGTTTTCCCCACCTCTGTGAACCATCGGGACGTTCACCACGTGATCCCCAACAGACTCTGACAAAAATGCTAATGGTAGAGCCCGTGAGATGGTGCAGGTGCACTTGTCCTTGCACGTGGCTGACCCGAGTTTGATCCCTGGCACTGCATAAGGTCCTCCTAAGCCTCTCCAGGGGCGATTCCTGAGCACTAAGTGAGGAGTAAGCCCTGAGCACCACCCTGGGTGGCCCATTTCCCCCCACCCCCACCCAATGCTAATGGCAGTGACCAGTTTCAGCACCGTCTCATGTTCAACCCATACCTACAACCCGCACAGACTTGTACGGTGGAGCATCAGGACTATGTGAAAATCGATTCCCTCTTGCAGAGTTTGCCCTGCCCCAGGACAGTAACCTATTCTTTATTTATTTTGAATTCCATAATCACCTGAATAAATCCCTCAACCCCCAATGGATATCCTGCTACCGGGTCACTTTCTTGCTTGGTGCCATTTTTGTTTTGTTTTGTTGGTTGGTTGTGGGCCACGCCCGGCAATATATTACTCCCGGCTCTGCACTCAGAAATCTCTCCTGGAAGTATTCGGGGAACCATATAGAATGGCGGGGATTGAACCTGGGTCAATCACGTGCAAGGCAATCGCCCTCCCCACTGTACTATCGCCCCCCGGCCCATTTAGTGCCATTTCTGTGCTCTGTTCTTACCTCTAAAAGTATCATGCCAGCACTTAGTACCCGTATTGCGAACCATAACACCCAAAAGGAGAGAGAGAGAGAGAGAGTAAAAGGGAATGTGCCTGCCAAAGAGGTAGGGTGGGGGTGGGGGATGGTGGGGGGGGATGGGGGGGGATGGGAACATTGGTGGTGGAGAATGGGCCTGGTGGAGGAATGGGTGCTCAAACATTGTGTGACTGAAATGTAGTCGCAAAATTTTGTAAATCTGTATCGCACGGTGATTCATTGATCACTTGACTTCCTGTTACTCATCAATTTGCTCGAGCGGGCACCAGTAATGTCTCCATTTGTCCCTGTCGTGTGCTAGTGTAGCCCAGTGGCGTCTGTTCATTCTAGGAACATGAAAAGCCTCAAACCAATCGTTCAGGGTCTTGACGAAGAAGTCTGACCATCTTGTAGGTGGGTGGCCATGTGGTCTTTTGACATCCCGTGGCTCTAGTCCAGTGGTCGTCTCCAAATCTCATTACGTGTCCAGCCCATCTGATTTTTAATGCCTTGGCAAAAGAGACAGCATCCCTGATTCTTGACCGTCAACGGTGTTTGGAACTCCGGATTCTTTCTCTCACTTGAGTGTAGCGTGATACTCCAAGCATAGCTCTTTCGATTCCTCTTTGGGAGACCCAAATAGTGTTCTCATCCGGTGATTCATTAAAAAAATTAAATAAAAAAATAAAAGTATCATGCCAGGACTGGGGAGATAGGACAGGCATTAAGGTGTATTTTGACTTGAATGCAACCAACCCGTTTGTTCCCTGGCACCCGTGTTTCCCAGGTCACTGCTGGGAGAGATACCTGAGCACTGGACCTGGAGTAGTTCCCAAACACCAGATCAATATTGCCAGGAGGGATCCCCCTAGACCCTAGAACATCACTGGGGAGGCCTCCCCACATGATAAATCCTTTTGAATGATTCCGAATGTTCTTCTTAATAAATCAACACCACTAGAGAAAGAGACTGTGGTGAGTTTCGCCAGCTAACTGTTCAGGAGGACACGCAGCCGTTGTGGATGGTGAAAGTCAAGTGAATGCGAGGCCAGGTCAGGGAAAACCGACTCGGCCACAGTGGGAGGCCCAGGAGGGGGCCCCAGCCCCTTTGGCAGCTTCTTCTGAAAAGTACCGGGAACTCAGGCCACCACCTTGGTGGAGAATATATTCTAGCTCTTTTTTCCACTTTTAGCTTTGGGGGGGCCATGCCTGGTAGTGCGCAGGGCTTACTCCTGGCTCTGCTCTTGGGGGCTGGGGGGGAACCATATGCATGCTGAGGATTGAACCCGGGTCAATGGTGTGCAAGGCTTCCCTGCTGTACTATCTCTTCAGTCTCTATTCTAACTCTTTCCTTGTACCTTGTACAGATGTGGGAAGCTGAGGAGCTCTCAGAATGAACCTGTCCCAAGGACCCCTCATTTGGCTTTCTCCTTAGAGGTGTATTCATGGGGTGGCTGAATGAACCTCACCAATGACAGAGCCCCAGAGGTGCCCAGGGCCAGAGTAATCTCAGGTTTTAGCTGAGAGGGTCCTCCCTCTGGCTCCATCTCTACGGCTCTTCTTCTGCACCCCAGTGTCCGGTCATTCATTGACTGTTTTGCTTTGTTTACTTCTAGCTGAGGTGATACAAAGCTTGATTTTATTTGTGAAGAAATGGAATTGATCCCACTGAGAGTCATAATGTATATTCCTAGCCCTAACATTCTGACCTTGAAAAGGTGAGACCGGCACATTCTCCACCCTGGAGACCTGGAACATCTCAGCGTCAGAGCGCCCACTGGTTTGCTCCCCTCTGGGAAGCCCGCATTCTCTCTCTCTGTCTCTCTCTCTCTGTCTCTGTCTCTCCAAATTGCTCTTACTAAAACTGTTTTACTTCACTGAAAACACATACACACACAAACACAAAAAGAACGACTCACCTATTTTCTGCTTCAGCTGTTTCCTGCCACTTACCCCAATTCAAAATGTTAAAACAGTGTCAGCTCCCCGAGAACAGATGACTGGTTAAAAAAAAACTATGGTACATCTACACAATGGAATACTATGCAGCTGTTAGGAGAGATGAAGTCACGAAATTTGCCGTTAAGTGGATAGTCATGGACAGTATTATGCTAAGTGAATTGAGTCAGAAAGAGAGGGACTGCACTCATTTGTGGAATATAAAATAACATAATATGAGACTGACATCCAAGGACGGTAGACACAAGAGCCAAGAATATCGCCCCATTGTAGGACGCCTGCTTCATGAGCTGGGGGAGAGGCAACTGGAATAGAGAAGAGATCACTAAGACAATGATGGTTGGAGGGATTGTTCAGGATAGGAGATGTGTGCTGAAAGTAGATAAAAGGCCAAACGTGATAGCCTCTGAGTATCTGTATTGCAAACCATAATGTACAAAAGTAGAGAGAGAAAGAGAGACAGAGAGAGACAGAGAGTATGGGGAAAATTGTCTGCCATGGAGGCAAGGGGAGGGTTGGAAAGGGGGGTTATACTGGGGTACATTGGTGGTGGAGAATGTGCACTGGTGGAGGGAAGGGTGTTCTAACATTGTATGATTGAAACTCAAACATGAAAGCTTTGTAATTTATATCTCATGGTGATTCGATTAAAAAAAAAAAAAGTTCAGCTGTACCAGCCTCCCCCACACACACTTTTTTTTTTAATGTAAGGCTTTCCTTGCTTATGTGTTTGGAAATAGATGAAGGCCCAGCCTGCAGAATTTGAGCCCCTCTTTTGGGATCGAACAATTCCCTCTCTTCATAGCCGGATAACACACATGAGAACCTCTTCATCTTCATCACCCGGAATCACTGCCTCTGCCCTCACTTAGTGTTTCCAAAACAGGTGAGGAACAAGACATCCACCCTGTTCGGACACCTCCTGTCTGCTATGAAATCAGATGTAACTGAATTAGCTTTAATTTTTAAACATATTCAGTATGATTAAGTAATTCAGATGCTAAATTTTACTTAACTGAAAATGGCCTGCTCATTCTCAGAAAAGTGCTTTTGTGGTAATTTCATAACTATGAGGGGATTTCTTGGCATAGGAAATAGCTCATCTGTAGAGTGCTTGCCTCTGCAGTGTGGGGCCCTCAGTTTGAATCCTAGCACCGCTTCTCAAAATACATAAAAGAATAAATGGTAAGGATTTCCCAGCTGCTTTGACTATGTGGTATCTTGAGTTTGTCTTTATTATTTTTTAGATTAAAATAGCACAGCGGTAGGGCGTTTGCCTTACAAGCAGCCAGCATGGCCGACCCGAGTTCGATTCCTCCCCCCCTCTCGGAGAGCCCGGCAAGCTACTGAGAGTATCTCGCCCGCACGGCAGAGCCTGGCAAGCTCCCCACCGTATTCAATATGCCAAACACAGTAACAACAAGTCTCATGATGGAGACGTTACTGGGCCCGCTCAAGCAAATCGATGAACAATGGGATGACTGTGACCTGTGAAAATAAATATATGATTAGTACACAAATAAATTTGTTTTAAAAATTAATATCAAGTAAACCCAGCTGTTAATATAAAGCTATCAAATAGATAGAGATCTAAATTGATTAAAAACCTCCATGTCAGACCTGATTCTATAAATTCTATTGAGGAAAGCATAGGTAGCATTTCATAACATTGAAACCAGAGGCATCTTCAATGATCAATACCGTTAGCCAAGAACACATTTCATAAAACAAAGATAAACAGATGGGACTGTGTCAAACTAAGAAGCTCCTGCACCACAAAGGAAATGATGACCAGAACAAAAAGACACCCCAGAGATGGGGAGAATTTTTTTCCCCATGACTCATCAGATAAAGGGTGAATATCCAAGATATATAAAGCAGTAGTAGAACTCCACAAGAGTAAAACAACCAATCCCATTTTTTAAAAAAAAAAGTAGGGGGAGAGATGTACAGGAACTTTATCAAAGAAACCCGAAAGATATATGAAAAAATTATCTTCATCACTCATCATCAGGAAAATGCAAAATAAAACAACAGTAAAATATCACCTCACACTGCAGAGACTGGCACTCATCAAAGAACAAAACAACCAGTGCTGGTGTGGATGGAGAGAAAAAGGGATTCTCCCTTACTGCTGGTTGGAATGCCAACTGGTCCAACTGTTTTGGAAAACAATACGTACATTTCTCAAAAAGCTAGGAACTGAGTTTCCATATGACCCAGCAATTCCACTTGTTGGCATGTACCCCAACTGCCCAAAACTCCATTCAGAAAAGACATTTGCAGTCCTCTGTTTATTACAGCACCATTCACAATGGCCCAAATCTGGAAACATCCTAAGTGTCAAAAAAAAAAAAAGATGAGGGGCCAGAGCCATAGTACAGCAGATAGGGTGCCTGCCTTGCATGCAGCCAACCTGGGTTCAATCCCCGGCATCCCATGTGGTCCACTGAGCACCGCCAGGAGTAATTCCTAGTGCAGAGCCAGGAGTAACCCCTGAACATGGCTGGGTGTGACCCAAAAAGCAAAAAAAAAAAGAGAGAAGAGAGAGAAAAAAAACCCAGATAATTGGATAAAGAAACTCTGACAGTAACATTGTCAATTGACATTGGTAGAATGGAATACTACCCGGCTCTAAAAAAGAGTGAGGGAAAGGAGCTGCTGGGGCACCAAGCCTGGGAGGCCAAGTCCAGCCGAGTCCCTGCCCCGTTGTGGCCCAGTGCCCCACATGACTTCACTCGCCTTTAAGCAGCCTCATGCCCATCTCAGAGAGAAACTGTAGCCGGTCAGGACCCACCAGGGAGCTGAGTCATCCTAGTGCCACAGCTGCGGGAGGGCGCGGCCGCCTGTGCCACATTTTCTGAGTTCCCCGCTCAGTGGGAACCCAGATCATGAGGTGGGAAAGTTGTGTTGAAGTCCATGAGGCTCGGGAGCAGGATATAGCACAGAAGGCTCAGCTGCCCACAGCCCAGCAAAGCCTCGGACAACACTTTCGTAAGACGGTTGTGAAATACAGGCTGTTCCAAGCAATGGGAATGATTTTGTGCAGACTGGGCTGGCGGGAGGGTGGCTATGTGGGGACACTGGGAGAGGGAAGGTCAGACTGGTGGTGGGATTGGTGTTGAAACACTAAATAACCCGAAACGACGGCATTGTGAACAACTCCGTAAATCCTGCTGTTTAAAGTTAAAAAAGAAAACAGAACAACAGAAAGAAGGAAATCATGCCATTTTCTGCTACTTGTCTGTATCTGGAGAGTGTCCTACCGAGTGAAGTGGCTCAGAAGGACAGGGAGAGACACACAGCGATCTCTCTCATATGTGGGGTTTAAAGAAGCCTAAACAACAATGAGATGCCATTTCACACCACAGAGACTGGCCCACATTCAAAAGAACAAAAGCAACCTGTGTTGACAGGGATGTGGCGAGAAAGGGACCCTCCTTCACTGCTGGTGGGAATGTCGACTGGTTCAACCCTTTTGGAAAACTGTATGGACGTTCCTCAAAAAATTAGAAATTGAGCTCCCATTTGACCCAGAAATACCACTCCTGGGAATATACCCCGGAGAGGCCAAAAAGTATAGTTGAAGTGACATCTGCACTTGTTTGTTCATTGCAGCACTCTTTACAATAGCCAAAAACTGGAAGAGACCTGAGTGCCCAAGCACAGATGACTGGTTAAAGAAACTTTGGTACATCTACACAATGGAGTACTATGTAGCAGTTAGAAAAAATGAAGTCATGAAATTTACATACAAGTGGTACTACATGGAAAATATTATGCTAAGCGAAATGAGTCAGAAAGAGAGGGACAGACATAGAAAGATGGCATTCATCTGGGTAACACAAAGAAACAAAATAAAAGACTAACACCCAAGAACAGCTGTGATAAATACCAGGTTGTTCACTCCATGGCTTAGAGGCCAGCCGCACACTCCAGGGGTAAAGTCAGCTCAGATAGAAAAGGGAGCACCAAATAAAGGGTGCTGGGAAGATCTGCCCAGGATGGGAGATGCCTGCTGAAAGTAATCTATGGACCGAACATGAATGCCACCCAATGTCTCTTCTGCAGACCACAGCACCCAAAAGGAGAGATAGAGCAGGGGGAGGTGCCCTGACACAGAGGCAGGGTGGGATGGGGAATTGGGGGGGTGGGAGGGATGCTGGGATTGGTGGGGGTGGAGAGTGGGCACCGGTGGTGGGATGGGTACTCGATCATTGCATAGCTGAAACCCAAGCACAACAACTTGTAAGTCTACAACTGTACCTCATGGTGTTTCACTAATAAAAAAAAAAATTTAAAAAAAAAAGAAGCCTAGGGGGCCTGGAGAGATAGCACAGCAGGTAGGGCGTTTGCTTTGCACGTGGCCAACCTGGGTTCAATTCCCACCATCCCATATGGTCCCCTGAGCACCACCAGGAGAAACTCCTGAGTGCAGAGCCAGTAGTAACCCCTGTGCATCACCAGGTGTGACCCAAAAAGCAAATAAATAAATAAGTAAATAAATAAATAAGCCTAAGAGGGGAGTGGGCTGGGGCGATAGCACAGCGGTAGGGCATGTGCCTTACAAGCGGCCAACATGGCCGACCCGAGTTCGATTCCTCTGCCCCTCTCGGAGAGCCCGGCAAGCTACCAAGAGTATCTCGCCCGCACGGCAGAGCCTGGCAAGCTTCCGTGATGTATTCGATATGCCAGACACAGTAACAACAAAGTCTCCAATGGAGACATTACTGGGCCCGCTCGAGCAAATCGATGAACAACGGGAGGACCGTGACCGTGACCGTGACCAGGAGGGGAGTATCAAGTGCCCAAAGGCAACCAAAATTGAGAACTGATCTTCAGCAGAAAGCTGACCACAGGGAGGGATGGAGAGAGACCCTGGACAGTGGTGGAAGAAAGTGGACCCTGGTAGAGGGCATGGTGCCAGGATGGTCCCTAATAGCAGATGTGTAAACCACAAAGCCTAAATAAACCAATAGAGATCTTTATTGTAGCGCTGTAATACTGTCCTCCCGTTGTTCATCGATTTGCTCGAGCGGGCGCCAGTAACGTCTCACAACAAATTGTGAGACTTGTTGTTACTGTTTTTGGCATATCGAATACATCACGGGTTTATTATATTAAAAAAGTGTGTTTGGGGGAGGGAGCGGGTGATGAAAATGGGTATGGTGGGGGGAAGGGGCAGACCATGATGGAGGATGTGCGGTTGAACTGTTTTTATTGCCTGACCCTCCCATCATCAATATTGTAAAGAATGGTGCCTAAAATAAAATTTTAAAATAAAATAAAATGTGTATTTCTTTCTTTTCTTTTTTTTAATCTCTCTGATTTCTTGGTCATGCCAAATGCTTGCTGTCTCCTGATCTTCATGCACATTGTTTAGTTTTGTTTTGTTTGGGGGTCACACCCTTCGATGCTCAGGGTTTACTCCTGGCTCTACACTCAAGAATCACTTCTGGCAGTGCCCAGGGGACCATATGGGATGCCAGGGATCGAACCACATACAAGGCAAGTGCCCTACCTGCTGTACTATCACCCCAGCCCCCAAAATGTGTATTTTCAAAATTATACCTGCACGTAGTTTATAGTCCATATTCTGGTGTACTTTAGTAGTTATAAAATTTACCTGGGCCCTTTGAGCACCGAAGACTTGCAATGCCACCTCCAGCCCCTCCCCACAAAATGAAGGAAGCTTATCATTTTCAACGATATAGTCTCCTTTGGGGAGAAAATCTCTGACTGGCTTTTCTTGATTTTATTTCTGCCTTTTGTTGGCAATTATTGAATAAATCAACATATTCGTTTATTCGGTAAATTTATTCAGTGGGCACTTATGGGTTACAACTTTGTCCCTTTTAAAGTGTGAGTGTGTCAGTGCCTCTTTTGCAAACCACAACACCCAAAAGGAGAGAGAGAACAAAGGGGAATGACCTGCCATAGAGGCAGGGTGGGATGGGGGGGATGGGGGTGGGCGGGAGGGACACTCGGATCCGTGGTGGTGGGAAATGGGCACTGGTGGAGGGATGGGTATTTGATCATTGTATAATTGAAGCCCAAGCACAAAATTTGTAAGTCTGCAACTGTACCTCATGGTGTCTCACTAATAAAAATTTTTTTAAAAAGTGTGAGTGTGTGTGTGTGTGTGTGTGTGTATGTGTGTGTTGCTGGAATCCAATCCAGAAACTTGTACAAGAGAGATCAACACTCTCACTCACTAAGCCACATCCCTCCCTAGCCCCAGCTCTCTGCCTTTTACCACGGAAACCACAGTTTCAAAGAAGAAACTGCACCAGAGAAATAGCTCAATATTACGGGGCACTTTGCATGCAGGAGATCCACGTTCCACCCCCCACCACCTCCAGGTCACCCAAGCAACTGCCAGTTGCTTAGTGGTCCCTCAGCACTAGTTGGGAGTAGCCCCTGAACACTGCCGGGTGTAACCCCAATACAAACAAATATGAAGTTATGATTCAGTGGACTATCTGTCTACCAAATAAAACTCTTCAACAGATACCACTGGGTGCAATTTGGACACATTTATTTAATATTTGGTGGTGCTGGGGATTGAACCCATGCCCTCCTATACACAGGGTCTGTGGTCTCCCATTGAGTTGTACTCCCTGGCCCTTGGGGTGAATTTAGGGCATCCAAGTCACTACTAGGATGTGAAGAAAGATTCCTCAGCTATCCTGTGCCAGCCACGGAGACAACACAATCTGAGAATTGAGAATATTCCGGAAAGAAAAGAAAGCCAGCATTTCAGAAAGTTTCCAGAACTTTCTAACACTACTGAGCACAGTAAAATAAAGATGGGTATGCTTTGATTTGGAGAAAGGGGGTGCCTGGCTGTGTTCAGGGTTTTCTCCTCACTCTGTGCTCAGGGATCACTCCTAGCGGGGACCAGAGGGGCATATGCAGTGCTGGGGATCAGCCCAGAGTGATCATGTGCAAGGCAAGAGCCCTGGGGACTGTACTACCTCTCTGACCCTATTGGCCTGTTGACCAAAGTTAGCCAACTTCTGGTAATGCCATTCGCCCAAGTGAGAACCCAGGAAGGCTTGGAGGACAAGATATTTGATTCAGTTTGAACCTACTGACAATGCAGCATATCCAGGTAGAAACGTTTTGTAGACCAAGACATCTGGGCTGTGGCGAGAGATGAACACTGAGTCATGAGTGGATGGAAGGAGCCAAGTCTTCAGAACCGACGAGATCACTCGGGAAGACTGCAAGGGTCCATCAGAGGCATCTGTGCTTGAGTGGAGGGAAGGACCAAGGACAGAGTGACAGAGGTGGCTGTCCCCTCAACTGCATGTTCCAGACCCAGACCGGCTGATAAAGCTGTCCCAGCTCAACGGCCCCGATCGGCCTGTGGAAAGGAAGCTCAGCTCGGCAGCCTGCGTGGATAAGCGAGATGCTGAGAACTAGCCAAGTTTTCAAGGCAGGAGGAGCAGCCTCGGCCCAGGCACAGAGGGGCTAGAGAGGCGGAAAGGGCCAGAGGGCGGACAGCCCAGTTCAGTTTCCAGCACGAGCACTGAGCTATGAGTAGCCCCTGCATCCTGAGGACTGACCTGGTGATTTCCAGGTGGTTTACGATCCCACTTCTGGGAGAGACCAGAGCTGTCATTCAGTTGGGGTTGGGTTTGGTGCTGTGGGAATTAGACCCATATTGGTCTGTTGTCTAGTTTATAACAGATATGAACAGATATGACTAGAGAATAACTTTTTTTTTTTTGCTTTTGGACCACACCCTATAGTGTTCAGGGGTTACCTCTGGCTCTGCACCCAGGAAGCACTCCCAGTGGAGCTTGGGGGACCATACGGGATGCCGGGTATCAAACCACATGCGAGACAAGTACCCTGCCTGCTGTACTATCTGGTATCCCGGAAATGTCTTCAATAAAAAATATGCTTTGTACTGGTGGAGGGATGGGTGTTCGATCATTGTATGACAGAAACTCAAACAGGAAAGCTTTGTAACTATCTCACGATGATTTAAAAAAATAATAGCACTGTCTGTAGCACTGTCCTCCCGTTGTTCATCGATTTGCTTGAGCGGGCCCAGTAACATCTCCATTGTGAGACTTATTGTTACTGTGTTTGGCATATCGAATACGGAACGGGTAGCTTGCCAGGCTTTGCCGTGTGGTAAAAAATAATAATAACAATAAAATAAAATTAACATTCTGAATAAAAAAAAGTAATGTGGAGTTCATGCCCAATTCAGTCAGCTTAATCAATGGCTGAATAAATAGCAATACTCCTGCATTTAAAAAAAAAATGTGCTTCTCAATAGTCAAAATTTGGAAAAAAAACCCGAGTGCCTGAGAACAGATGGCTGGTTAAAGAAACTTTGGTACATCTACACAATGGAATACTATGCAGCTGTTAGAAAATATGAAGTCATGAAATTTATATACAAATGGTTCTACATGGCAAGTATCATGCCTGAGCACTGCCAGGTGTCCCTCCCCTCACCCCCAGGACACACACACACACACACACACCAAAAAAAAAACAACCAACAACAAAAAGTTCCTGTCATTCATGTTTTACAGACTCCACCTCAAGCAAATCGATGAACAATGGGAGGACAGTGACAGTGACCTCCATGCATGGTTGCCTAACTCTTCACTTATTAAGTAGCAAGGACACAATGAAGGGGAGACAGTCACCCTCAAATATGTCTTTGGAAAAAGGTTGATATCACAGAGGGAAGGGCTGGAAGCAGAATGAAGATGAACGTTGAAAGATATTAAAACATAAATCTCTTTCCCTCTCTCCCTCTATCCCCCATCTCTGTCTCTCTCTTTCTCTGTCTCTCTGTCTCTTTCTCTGTCTCTCTGTCTGTCTGTCTGTCTGTCTCTCTCTCTCTCTCTCTCTCTCTCACACACACACACACACACACACACACACACATTTCCACTGTCCCAAAGCCATACCCTGTAAGTGCTCAGGGCTGACAGCTCAGAGCTGACCATGCTCACACCCAAGGGTGCCAGGTCATCCCCAGAGCCCAGGGCCTTCCTTAGGTGAGGCAGGGGCACTGCCCTTTGAGTCACGACCCATTGCCCCCAGAGCCTGTTTGGCTGTGTCTTCTCCGATCACCTTCCCTCTCTTCCCAAAGCCCTGGCCAGGCCTGAAGTTATTTAAAGATAGCATCTGAGACTACTTGGCGGTGACTCAAGTTTTCTGCCTCTCCTGAATATACAGGAAGTGTGTGTGTGTGTGTGTGTGTGTGTGTGTGTGTGTGTGTCTTATCAGTCTGCCTGATCCTTGTCTGGGGAGTTGTGCAGCCTCCGAAGAACCCAGAGTGGCACTGGGTGATTTCTCAGTGCACATGCGTGTACACATGTGTGTATAGAGGGGAGGCAGCTGGAGAGGTTTGGAGCACACCTGGCATGCTCAGGCTCACTCCTGACTCTCTGTGCTCTCGGATCACTCCTGGCAGTGTTCAGGGGACCCTATGCGGTGTTGGGGATCCAACCTGGTCACTTATGCATGCATTGCAAGTGCCAAACCAGCATTACCCCCCCCCACCCCCCATCAGCTGCAGAGGAGGAGATAATATCATTCTTCTGAACAAGTTGGCAAGCAAGGGGAACTTCTTTCTTTCTTTCTTTCTTTTTTTTTTAACCAAGTCTGACTCCTGACCTTGCTTTGTCTCTGTAGAAATCTGAGGGAGATAAGCTTCTTTGCTTTCCCTAAATCCTGGGTTGGAAAAAGAAAAAGATGAGAGTCAGTTCGTTAATGGCTCATGGGCGTTGGGATTCCAGAGTTGGGATTTGTCCTTGGGCGTTGGGATTTGTCCTTGAGCATTGTTTTCTAATCCCAGGGAGATAACTGCTTTCTTCCTTTTCCTTTCACTTTGCAAGACTTTCCCCGCCATAACATACCCCGGGGTAAGTGCAGTGGTTTAGAATCCAGGCTGGGGACACACAAGGTTGCACGCTTGACCCTCCCTACCCCCGCAGTGCTACTGTGTGTGACAAGGAGGCTCCCAACAGCTCTACAGAGATTTCTGGGCGTGCTGTCACCAGCAGATGTGAGCAGGTGGATGTGTCTCCCCGCAGCATACCACCTGGGGGGAGGGGCATATTTATTTATTTATTTATTTATGTTGCTTTTTTGGGGGGAATCACACTCAGTGATGCTCAGGGTTTCCTCCTGACTTTGCACTCAGAAGTTACTCCTGGCGGTGCTTGGGGGGGACCATATGGGAAGCCGGGGATTGAACCCAGGTCTGCTGCGTGCAAACCCGCTGTGCTATCACTCCAGGGCGGCGGTGTGGGGGGGCAGAGGGGGGGTGGAGGGATAGGGGGTGGGGGGTACCTTTAGAGGAGCTTGGAGGAGCATGGTCTGGAGGCCTGACCCTGGCAAGTAGCACAAGCCACCATGCCAATGCCACAGCCAGTGTGTGTGGGCGACCCCATCACTGCAACAGAGAGGGAAGGGGGCAAGAACAAGACAGTATTCAAATCCCCACAGCTCCGGGATGAGTGAACGCAAGGGTTGGCCTTTCCCGTGTCCCCGGCTGCAGGGTGACGGGGTCTGTGTGTCGGTGGACAGCCCCGTGGGCACTGGGGCCTGGGATTTGGAGGGTTTTCAAGACTGTCTCCTCAGATTTCTTAGGGATTAAAGATTTGCAGTGGGCGGGGATGGAGGCACTGCAACTCAGCCTCCCTGCTGTGCTCTGAAGGCTGCTGCTTCTCTGATCCTGCTCACCGGGACTGTAGGTGCTCCCAGGAACCTGGAAGTGCTCAGGGCATCCTCCAGGAACCCGGAAGTGCAGGGACTCCTAATGGGCTGTGCCCCGTGCAAGGCAAGCACCTTCTCTTATAATGATTTTAAAATCGATCCCCAATATACTGACATTCGTGCTTACCTACAAACGTTAAGTAAGACACAGGATATGCCCACATAAAGCATAGCTGCAGTAGCTTACATAAAGCCAAACTTTGGTTAAAGTAATAAAAAGGGAGTCTCTAACTTTGGACAACTTTTTGTTTTGGGGGGTGGAGTAGCGGAGGAGCATTGAGGTTACCTGGTGGAGCTCAGGGCTTCCTGCTGGTCCTGTGCTCAGGGATCACTCCTGAAGGCGCTCGCTCTTGGAACCAAGGTTGGCAGCATGCGAGACAAGCACTTTGCCTTCTCAATTATGTCTCCAGTTTAAAACTTTGGACAGTTTTTAATAATCGATGGGAAGATTGACATCTTCCTCGCTGGCAAAGATCTTACGTGTTATCAAAGTAATCAGCCGTGTTTTATGTGACCTAGGACCTTGGCCACTTTCAGTAAACCTAGTCTTGATTTTATTTATTTATTTATTTCTTGGTTTGGGGCCACAGGTGGCTGTGCTCAGAGATCGCTCCCGGTGGGCTCAGGGGACCGTGTAGTGGTCCGGGAATCGAACCTGTGTTGGCAGTGTGCAAAGCTAGCTCCCTCCCTGCTGTTCTGCTGTTCTGTCGCGCAGACCCCACACCTATTCTTGATTTTTAAAGAGCTAAATTTTATTTACGGACAACCTGGCAGGCTACCGAATGTAACCTGCCCACACGGCAGAGTCTGGCATACCCAATATGCCAAATACTAGTAACAATGATGGGTCTCATTCTCCTAACCCTGAAAGAGCCTTGAATATCGCACTTTTTAAAATATCAGTGCTAGGACAAAGGAGACGTTACTGGTGCCTGCTCGAGGCAATCGACGAACAACAGGATGATCGTGATCGTGAAATTTTATTTGCAACCATTAAAAATTTTAATATTGCTTTTGGAATCTTTGCCACTTTGTTTAACTGAATAATTCAAGTCTAGTCTTAAAGTAATAGAAGTGTTAAAAACTTTCATTGTATTATATTTTGTGTTTGTTTGTGTGTTTGTTTTAGGATCACACCTTTCGGTCCCTAGGGTTTACTCCTGACTGTCCTCAGGGATCACTCCTGGTGGTGCTTAGGTGAACATATGCAGTGCCAGGCATCCTGGATTGGCCAAGGCTCCTTGATTTTAAAAATGTCATTAGCACCATTAAAAGCTCAGTTAAAAATTCCTTAGGCTTGGGCCTGGAGCAATTGCACAGCGGGGAGGGCGTTTGCCTTGCAAGCAGCCAACCCGGGTTCGATTCCCATATGGTCTCCTGAGCACTGCCAGGCGCAATTCCTGAGTGCATGAGCCAGGAGTAGCCCCTGTGCATCCCGGGTGTGACCCAAAAACAAAAACAAAATTCCTTAGGATAAGGGCCAGAGCAATGGTACAGCAGGTAGGGCATTTGACTAGCATGCGGCTGAACCAGGTTTAATTCCCAGCAGCCGAGGAATTAAAACCCCCAGGCTTGTGCTCAGCCCTTTGACTGACCTCATTTGCCCATAGATCTTAGTTTTGAATGTGGGACTCGGAGCTAGGACTTTAAGTTCATTTCCTTGAAGTGGATGACACATCACGTCAGCGATGTATTAAATAAAGCAGCCCTCTCTTCCCAAGCTGAAATTTACCATGCTAGTTACCTTTATGTGTGTCTGAAGTCCTGTCTGAACTTGATTCTATCCCAGTATATTATTTGTGTGACTGGAAATCACTTCCAGGGTCAGGGAATCACAGACAGGAGAGCACCTTAATTGTGCTGGCACATGTGAGACACTGAGAGTTTGAACTCATGACCGTATGCTTGTCAGGCAGGCACTCTAAGCCCCTATTCTCTGTCTGTATAGTTCTACATTATATATTTTACTGGTATGTGGATTTTCCTATTTTAGTTATGGCTATTGAATTTTTTTAAATTTTTATTAGTGAAACACCATGAGGTACAGTTGTAGACTTACAAATTTTTGTGCTTGGGTTTCACTTATACAATGATCAAGTACCCATCCCTCCACCAGTGCCCATTTTCCATCACCATGGATCCCAGTATCCCTCCCACCCTATTGAATTTTTTAAAAATCTTTTTACATCTACTAATACTATTTTAGGATATTTTCTCTTTAATTTATTGATACGGCTAGAGCGATAGCACAGCAGTAGGACGTTTGCCTTGCAAGCCACCAGGCTGGCTGAGCCAGGTTCGATTCCTCCACCCCTCTCGAAGAGCCCGGCAAGCTACCGAGAGTATCTCACTCGCATGGCAAAGCCTGGCAAGCTACCCATG
The DNA here is from genome assembly GCF_029834395.1 of Sorex fumeus. Lineage (NCBI taxonomy): Eukaryota > Metazoa > Chordata > Mammalia > Eulipotyphla > Soricidae > Sorex > Sorex fumeus. The sequence continues at coordinate 6,691,747 of NW_026606062.1, forward strand.
ACATATTTGATATGCCAAACACAGTAACAAGCCTCACAATGTTACTGGGCCCGCTCGAGCAAATCGATGAACAATGGGAGGACAGTGCTACAGTGCTAATTTATTGATCCAGTGGGTGATATTAATGTTACATTTCAGGGACATAATATATATATATATATATTATATATTATGGAAGGATGCTGGGGATCAATCCAGGACTGAGCATATGCTCTGCCATGAGATGAACCCTCAGCCCCCAAAGCCTTTAATTTCAGGGGGACCTCACAAGGGGTGCCCAGGACGCCCAGAGGAGTCTTCTGGCAGTTCTTGACCAACCAGGCTGGCACTTCAGTGCTGGAGCCTGAGGTCGGCCCTGGGGCTGGGAGCTAACAGGGACACCCCGGCAGAGCTCAGGGGCCTCCAAGAGGATCTTTTTCTCTTGCTTTCTTTTCTTTTTTTCTATTCTCTTTCTTTCTTTCTTTCTTCCTTCGTTCCTTATTTCCTTTCTTTTCCATACTCACTTTCTCTTTCTCTCCCTCCCTCCTTTTTACCTTCCTTCCTTCTTTTCCATCCTCACACTTTCTCTTCCCTTCCTTCCTTTTATGTTTCTTTCTTTATTCTCTCCCTTTCTTTTTCTTTCTCTCTTTCTTTCTCTCCCCTCCCTCCCTTCTTTCCTTTTTCTTTCTTTTTTCTCTTTCTCTACCTTTTTCTTTCTCTCCCTTTCCTTTCTCTCCCTTTCCTTTCTTTCTCTTTTCTTTCTTTCTTTCTTTCTTTCTTTCTTTCTTTCTTTCCTTCTTTCTTTCTTCCTTCATTCCTTCTTTTCTTTCTTTTCCATCCTCACTCTTTTTCTCTCCCTCCCTCCTTTATTACCTTTCTTCTTTCTTTTCCATCCTCACATTTCCTCTTCCCTTCCTTCCTTTCATTTTTCTTTCTTTTTTCTCTCTCTTTCTCTTTCTTTCTTTCTTTCTTTCCTTCCTCTTCTTCCCTCCTTCCCTCCCTCACTCCCTTATTTCCTTCCTTTCTTCTCTGGCAGTGCATATGGGCCATGAGGTGCAGGGTTTGGAACCCAGGGCTCCAGCATGCGCCCAGTCCTCTGAGTCCACTCTGCCACTCTCCTGACCTTACTTTTTTTGTGGGGAGGGCTGTGACGGGGTATTGGGTTTATTCCTGGTTCTTTTTTCTGGGTTCTCTCCTTGAAGTTCTTGGGGAGCCTGGTGCAAGGGATCAAACCAGGGTGGGGCACAAGCAGGCAAGCCCCTCACCCCCTGTGCTGTCTCCCAGGAGCCTGACTCTTGACCTCCTGCGTGCAAGGGAAGGCAGGCACTTAACACTGAACCGCATTGCCAGGGCCGCCGGCTCCCTTTCACACAGCCTTCCGGGACTGTAGCACAGAAGCTGTGTTGGGTCTTGTCTGAAACGCTGGGCTCAGCATGGCTAGATGCCAGGAAACAACGATCTGAAATACTGACGGCAGGAGCCCTCCTGTGTTAAAACAGACAAAACAACAGAACACGCCCAGCCAGTTTACTTAATCCTGCACTTTTTTTCATTTAAACTTTTTTTCCTTTTTCCATGTTATTGACACCCAGCAGTGCTCAGGGCTTATTCCATGCTCAGTGTCCCTGGGTCACTCCTGGATGTGCTCTCGAGACCATATCAGGTGCTGGAGTCGAACCTGGGTCAGCTGCGTATAAGAGCAGTGCCCTAACCATTGCACTATCTTTCCGGCCCCTTTCCTCTTTTTCATTCTTAGAACGACTGTCTAGAAGGCCCCTGGGGCCGTGTATGGTTGGAGCCAGAAGTCTGTGCTGGATCCAGGTAATTTCCAGTCTTCCACTGCTGCCAGTAAAAACTCAACAGAGTGGCCGGAGTCATAGCATAGTGGGTAGGGCATTTGCCTTGCGTGGGGCTTACCTGGGCTCGAACCCAGCATCCCATAGGGTCCCCCAAGCACTGCCAGGAGTGATTTATGAGTGCAGAGCCAGGAGCAACCCCTGAGCTTTACTGGGTGTGACACACACACACACACACACACACACACACACACACACACACACACAAAGAACTCAACAGAGACCCTCCTTCTTGTGGTCTTGGTCAGTGTGTGTGTGTGTGTGTGTGTGTGTGTGTGTGTGTGCGCGCGTGTAGGTGCACGCACACACAGACACAGGCACGCACAGGCACAGGAGTATTCGTAGGATGGATTCCAGAAGTGGCATTTCTGAGCCAAGATCCTGACGTGTCTATAGTCTTGTTCAGTGCCACCAAATGAGCCTCCAGCATGTTGTACCACAAAGTGTCTCGAGAAGGTTGTTTTGGTTTTTATTTCCTTGTCTCCTGGATTTTTTTTTTTTCTTTTCGGGGTTACTCCCGGCTCTGCACTCAGGAATTGCTCCTGGCAGTGCTTGGGGGAATCGAGCTGGGTTGGTCGCATGCAAGGCAAATCGCTCCAGTCCCAGGCCTCTTTCTTTTTCTTTTTTTTTGCTTTTTGGGTCACACCCAGCTTTGCACAGGGGTTCCTCCTGGCTCATGCACTCAGGAATTACTCCTGGCAGTGCTCGGGGGACCCTATGGGATGCTGGGAATCAAACCCGGGTCGGCTGCGTGCAAGGCAAATGCCCTACCCACTGTGCTATCACTCCAGCCCCTCTCAGTATGATTTCAACATACTTTTCTATCATACTAAGTGAAATGGATCATCTCTTTATAATTTGTTGCCTGATAGGATACTCCCCCATGTTGTTTTCATTTTGATTCTATTTATTTATTTATGGAGGTGGGGTTGGGCCATACCCAGCTGTGCTCAGGGACCACTCCTGACAGTGCTCAGGGGACCATACGCGGTACAGGGGATAAGACCAGGGTCTGCCATGTGCAAGACACTCTGGCCCCTTTCATTAATCAAAAAATGTTAATTTGGAGACAGAGAGGGAGCTCCATAGACTAAGCACTTACTTTGGATGCAGGAGGCCTGGATTTGCATGACCCCCTGAGCACTGCTGAGAGAGACCCCTGAGCACAGAGAAGGGAGTAGCTCCCGAGTACCACTGGGTGTGGACCCCTCCTGATAATTACTTTAGCACGGCCAGGGATGTGACTCAGTGGCCAAGAGCACCCCTTGCATGAGACCTAGACTAGATAGCTGGCACTGCCGAAACAAGTAAAGGCCAGTCATGCTCCTTCCAGGACAGGGCAATTGCTCAGAGGCCTGGAGTGCATGCTTTGCACCCACTGCTGGGAGCAGCCCTGAGCACTGAGCCAGGAGTAGCCTCTGAGCACTGCTGGATGTGGTCCCTAAAACAACAATTCTAGTTTAGACTCCAGGGATGGCTCCAAGCCTAGAGTTCAGGCTTTGCGTGTGGGAACCCCGAGTTCCATCCAAGCACTGCATGACACCCCACCACACTGCTGGGAGACCCGCCCCACTAATCCAGGATTATCTCCCAAATATCACAGCATGTGGCCCCCAAACCCAAGAACAAGCAAACCAGAAGTGGGGGTGTAGGTCCAGAGTACAGCACTTATTTCTCTTGCATGGGTGAGGGCCAAATGCACAAACAAAACAAACCCATCCCCCCCAAAAAAATCATTTATTGCTCTTTTCTCTGTTTCTAGGAACACTAAAAAGACATTAGGCCTTTGTGACCCAGGTCACCTGCATGGCACAGAGGCGCAAATCTATTTGGGGTGTTGGTTTGGGTCACATCCGGCAGGCGTTCCTCCTGGCTCTGCATTCAGGGATCATTCCTGGTGGGGCTGGAGCGCTGGGAATCGAACCTGGGTCAGCTGCGTGCAAAGCAATCGCTTAATTGTGGGGGATTCTTTTCCCTAACTATTCTCTTCTGACGTCAACGCCGCTGTTTCCTAAAATCGGGCCGATGGAGGATGATACCAAATGATGTGAGCTGGGGCTTATTTAAGTTAGGACTGAGTAAGTTGGGGCCGGGGATATGACTCAGCAGGAAAGTGCAAAAGGGAAAAAATATCTCAGTAAGCCTGAGGGAAAGCGAGCAGTGAATGACATCACGCACGTGAGGTACAGAGGGACACAGTGAAGGATCAGGTCAAAGCTACTGGCAACTGGAGAGACAGTGCAGAGGGGAGGCCACTGACTTTGTATGCAGCTGACCTGGGTTCCATCCTGGGCACCCCATATGGGCCCCCACGCCTCAGTAATAAAGACTGTGTTGTATTAGTGGAGGGAGAGACACATAGACCCATGGAACAGAAATAGAGAATTTAGAAATAGACTCTCAGATATTCAATGTGGGAACGAACTTTCCAACAAAAGGTGCTGGAACACTTAGACAAACAAAACAAACACTGTCCTCCCGTTGTTGATTTGCTCTAGCGGGCTCAGTAACGTCTCCATTGTGAGACTTCTTGTTACTGTGTTTGGCATATTGAATACTCTCGGTAGCTTGCCAGGCTCTCCGAGAGGGGCGGAGGAATCGAACCCGGCTTAGCTGGGCTGGCTGCACGCAAGGCAAACGCCCTACTGCTGTGCTATCACTCCAGCCCAATACTTAGACGTTTTGTATATTTTTGTTGTTTGTTTTGGGGCCACACTCAGGTGGGCTCAGGGCTTCCTCCTGGCTCTGTTCTCAGGAATTGCTCCTGGTGGTAATCAGGGGACCATCTGGGATGCCGGGGATTGAACCCAGGTCAGCTGCATGCAACACATTACCCTATTCTACTATCTCTCTGCCCCCACCCCGTTTCCAATTGGACATTTGTAAGCCAAAAAACAAATTTTGACTTAACATAATGTAGGGCGATAGCACAGCGGTAGGGCGTTTGCCTTGCACGCAGCCAACATAACAATTCACTCAAAATGGATTATAGACTTAAGTGGGAAATGTAAATCTATAGAAATGTGTGTGTGTGTGTGTGTGTGTGTGTGTGTGTGTAGAGGAAGGTTTTTTAAATTTAAGTTTGTTTTTTATTTTATAAGTAGTTCACAACATTTGATTACATTTACTATTTGAACACCAATCCCATCACTGTTATACCTTCCCACCACCATATTTTGGATGTTTCCATTCTGAACCCCAACCGCTGCCCCAAAGTGGAACCAAAATTATTTTGTATTGTTTGTTATGAAAGTGCTGAAAATGCTCCAAAAAAGTTTTCTTAGAGGAAAGAGTGTGAAGATTCTTGTATTTCACCTAGGGGCCAGTAAGCCCTTCTATAAGAGATCACTAATGTTGTTAATGTTGAGCCTTGTGTGTATATATATAAATATATATATTTGTAAAAAATTATATTTCCCTCTAAGATTGGTTGCCTCCTACTTTAAACCCCATCAAATGTGGTACGCTACTCTTGGAGTATGGGTAGTGTGAGGTATGACTTGTTGCGGCCACGCGGTCCAGAAATGCGTTCACTTCTGGGTGAGTCTCGGCCCCAGCATGTGTAGAAAGGGCCTTGAGGGCAGTGGCGGTTGAGTTCTGGAGGTTTTCGGCTGCCAGGGCTGGGTCCCTTGGAGCGGGGAGGGGCCTCAACCACTCCTATCTGGGGCGCCCTGACTGAAACAGCCTGGCATGGGGTCTCGTGGCATGGTTATGGTTATAGTTGTGTTATGCTCCCTTCCGGGAGAGGACAATGCGACTCTGGATTGTGGCTGACGATGAAATTCAATCTATAGAATATTTTTTCTTTTCTTTTCTTTTTTTTTTTTCGCCTTTTGGATCACACCCGGCGGTGTTCAGAGGTTACTCCTAGCTTTGCATTCAGGAATCACTCCTGGCAGTGCTCGGGGGATCATATGGGATGCTGGGAATCGAACCCGGGTTGGCTGCGTGCGAGGCAAATGCCCTACCCGCTGTGCTATCACTCCAGCCCCACAATCTATAGAATTTTTAGAGGAATATAAAACTCCAAATAAAAAAAAACAGAAGAAATTCTTAGGGTACAGGACAAGGGAAAGAGCACAATCCATTGGGAAAAAATAAGATGAATGAGACTTTACCGCAAAATTTAAAATGTTTGGACCAGGGAACAATAACTCAATGGACGGAGGATGAGCCTTGGTTGTGGGAAGCCTGGATCTCATCCCTAACACTGCCTGGGCTCCAGAGAACCTGCAGAAATGACCCCAGACACCCAGCAGGGTGAAGCGTGCAATACCGCTGGTGTGGAAATTGTTTTTAAGTGTTTGCTTCACTAAGAGGTGGAACAGAAGTGGGGGGGGGGGTAGAATCTTGGCACAGCACATAGCTGACATATTAGAATATATGTATATTAACCACCCAGTTAGAAAATGGGCAAAATATCTGAAGAGGTTACATGGACAAATCCATGAACAGATGTTCCAGAATTTAAAAGCCAGGGAAATAGCATTGCACACCTCTCGGGATGCCTCCCAAACAGCCGACATCCAACCGGAGTGCTCGTACGTACACTGCTGATGGGAATGGAAAATGGTATTGCCGTTTTAACTGCCAACATTTTGACAGCTTCTTAAAACCTAAGCAAGCAACTATCCTAGGACCCAGGAATTACCATCCTGGGCAGTTTTCCCAGAGACATGCAGACTTCTGTTCAGACAAAAGGCGGTACACAAATGATTCTCTGTAACAGCAGAAACTGGGAACAACTCAGAAATCCAAGAATGAAAGCGAGAAGGAAAATCTGCGGGCACAAGAGATGAGAGTTTTCATCTAGAGTTTAAGTGGCACTGAGTGGGGCGGGACTGTGCCGTGTACAGCTGCCCCAAAGCAGATGTCAAGAGGAGGCAGTCTCCTGCACGAGAAAGCCTGGATGTCCCCTGTGCTTGATTGTCACTGCCACTAGCTGTTAAGTCACACAGATTCTGAGTAAGATCATGGAACACTGAACATTCACGATGTGATCCCAAAGCCCCAGACTCTGACAATGGGCATGTTTTTCTAGAACACCTTCATCTGTTCGGTCCACCTGTATTTCCCATGTCTTGGATATACACCAGGAAAATATAATTTCGTTATCTAAAATATAATATGCCATGCAATTGATAAGGAGAATGAATTAAAAGACTGTAATAAGAGGCTGGAGAGATAGCACAGCGGGTAGGGCGTTTGCCTTGCACACGGCTGACTCAGGTTCGATTCCCAGCATCCCATATGGTCTCCTGAGCACCGCCAGGAGTAACTCCTGAGTGCATAACCCCTGTGCATCGCCAGGTGTGACCCAAAAAGAAAAAAAAAAAGACTGTAATAAAAGGCATACCAACTGAAGAACACCTTATGCAGTAACTATAAAATAAATGGTGAAACCCCCCCGTGATTCAATGATCCTGCTGGGATTCTTTCTTTCCAAATGGCACACCAGCAGTGATAGTCCAGTGGGTGGGGTGCTTGCCTTGCACGGGCCGGCCCAGCCCTGGCACCACATATGTTCCCCTGAGCACCGCCAGGCGTGATCCCTGACTGCAGAGCAGGAGTAAGCCCTGTGCACCGCCGGGTGTGCCCCCCCCCCCAACAAAACAAATCACAAAAAATCTCAATACTCGAATGGCACGTGCAGCGTAGGACGGTGGCAGATTGAGACCTAATGGCGAGCTGCATCGCCCTTGCAAAAGAACACAGCAGATGTGGCTTCTGCACCTCCACTACCCGCTGGCTCTGTCCCTTTGCACTCACTTCCTAGTCACAAAAGGACAGCAGCAAAGGCAGATGCGCAACAGAGAACATCCCGCAAGGGCAGTAAGGTTTCTATTCAGAAGTGATAAAGGCTTTCCCAGAAACCCTGGCAGAACTTCTTGTGGTGTCCCATTGGTCGAAATTTTGTCACATGACTTTATTTGTACCAATCATTGGTGGGGGGGTCACGATCACAATCATCCTGTTGTTTGATTGCCTCGAGCAGGCACCAGTAATGTCTCCTTCTTTCTAGCCCTGAGATTTTTTTTTTTTTTTGCTTTTTTGGTTCACACCCAGCGATACACAGGAGTTACTCCTGACTCTTCACTCAGGAATTACTCCTGGCGGTGCTCGGGGGACCATATGGGATGCTGGGAATCGAACCTAGGTTGGCTGCGTGCAAGGCAAACACCCTACCCGCTGTGCTATCGCTCCAGCCCCTAGCCCTGAGATTTTAAAAGAGCCATATTCAATGCTCTTTCAGGGCTAGGAGAATGAGACCCATCATTGTTACTGGTATTTGGCATATTGAGTACGACACAGGAAGTTTGCCAGACTCTGTCGTGCAGGCAGGATACTTTCTGTAGCCTGCCGGATTCTCCAAAGTAAAAATGAGATATTAAGATATAATATAATATATAATATATAATAAAATATTATATATTTTTACTGGTGGGGGGGTGGAGAAAACCATACCAAATAGCTTAGACCAATCATGTCCCGCCTCCTGGTGTTTGTGATGTCAACTCTAAAAAAAGGGGGGGCTGCTGGACTTATCAGGGCTCAACTGGGAAGGAGAGCAAGCCAATGAAAGCTTATTTACATATGTAGCACTGTACCACTATGTATTTATAAAAAAAATTTTTTTGGTACATATTCTGGGAAGACGGGATTTGGGTCACACCCAGAGGTGCTCAGGGGCTACTCCTGGCTCTGTGCTCAGGTGAGGCTCCTGAGGTGTTGGGTGCTGGATCCATGGTGCTGGGTCAGTGTGATGTAAGGCAAGTGCCTTAAGCCCTGCACTCTCTCTCTCTGGCCCAGGTCATTGATTGTTTCTTAAAAATTAAGAACAATTTCGATATGCCAAACACAGTAACAACAAAATCTCCAATGGAGACGTTACTGGGCCCGCTCGAGTAATTTTTTGTAACACCATGATTTACAAGGTTGTTGTTCATAACACGGTTGCTTTAGTCACTCAATGTTCTAACACCAATCCCACCACCAGTGTGACCTTCCCTCCACCAAAGTCCTCAGTTTACCACCCCTGGCCCCAGGCCTGCCCCTGTACAAGGCACAAACAAAATTTACTTCATATTGCTTATTACAACAAAGAGGCAAGCTATATATATATATATATATATATATATATATATATATGGGTTTTTTTTTGTTTTTCTTTTTTTTGCTTTTTGGGTCACACCCGGTGATGCTCAGGGGTTACTCCTGGCTCTGCACTCAGGAATCACTCCTGGCAGTGCTCCGGGGACCATATAGGATGCTGGGATTCAAACCTGGGTCGGCCCGCATGCAAGGCAAATGCCCTACCCACTATGCTATCGCTCCAGCCCCTGAGGCAAGCTATATTCTGGAAAATAGGTCAGTGAAAGTCAATTTGTGATCATTGTTCTCCCTCACAATGGTGTTATTGAAGTCACGGCCTGAGGTATTGCCAAGCTGGTTGGAGCTGGTTGAGTCTTGTGTGTCAATGTTCTCCCTCATTGAGCTGGGTGGTCTACACAACTTTCCCATCAAATTTGCTGTTCACCTATTGGGCTGTCAGTAGTATGCAAAGTGGAGGTGTTTGTTGCACACTCCAGTTGCTCTGGAGCTGGGCTGATTTGGTGGCTTGACGAGGTTCAGCTGTAGAGTTGGACTGTTTCTGTGCTGGAGGGGGCCGGGTGTGGGTGGGGGCTGTTGGGCCTTCAGGCAGAAGGGGGAATCTGCCCCCCTCGTTTGGAGAAGGCCCCAGAGTTTTTAGCTGGACAGGTCTACCTGGGACAACTTGGTGCGTCCTACTGATTCTTGGTTTATGCATCTGACCAGGGAAGTCAATGACTTCCCAAGTTGCAAGTCATTAAAGGAAAGAACCATTTCAAGAAGTCAGTTTCCAGATTAAAGGTTTCAGTTGTTGGTCAGGAGAGAGCACTCAGGAATGGAACACAAGCTTTATCTGTTGGAGTTCTGGGTTTGAACCCTGATTCTTTATGCTCCCCTAAGTATCCAGTATAGTGTAGCCACTGAGCACTTCTTTTTTATGGGGCGCAGTGAGGATTCACACCTGGTGCTGCTCAGGGGTTACTCCGGACTTTACACTCAGGAATTTCTTCTGGAAGTGTGCAGGGGGCCAAAATGAGATGCCGGGAATCGAACCGGGTCAGTTGCATGGAAGGAAAATGTTCTCTCCGCTGTACTCCAGTCCCAACAGTGAGCACTTAACAGCTGTGGCCCAAATTCCACGACCACAATCACGACCATCCTGTTGTTCGTCAATTGCCTCGAGCAGGCCCCAGTAACGTCTCCTTCGTCCTAGCCCTGAGATTTTTAAAAAAGTGCCATATTAAAGGCTCTTTCAGGGTTAGGAGAATGAGACCCATCATTGTTACTGGCATTTGGCATATTGGGTACGCCACAGGGAGTTTGCCAGACTCTGCTGTGTGGGCAGGTTACATTCGGTAGCCTGCCAGGTTGTCCAAAATAAGAATGAGATAATTCTTATTATCTTATATCAAACTCGACTGCCCCCAAATAAAGAAATATTAAAAGTTTCACTTTCTTTAATTCTCCTCTCATCCTCGTACTCTCCTTTCCCAAAATGAATAATGTCACTTTAATACTTTGATTCATAACTATAAACAATTATTCCAGGGCACAATTGTTGATAGCTAAATATCTTTTTCCTCCCTAGAATGCCGAGGGTCAAGCCCAGACCGTTATGAATGCCAGCCTCACTCAGCTCACTAACTCAAACCGTCAGTCTCGCTCTGCTTAAGCAAACGCAAATGAACTCAGATACCCAGAGAGACATGCCCAGGGGCTGGAGAGAGAGTAGAGCGGGGGAAACGCTTGCCCTGCATGTGGTTGACCTGGGTTTGATCCCCTGCATCCCACATGGTCCCTGGAGCATTGCCAGAACTGGTTTCCAAGTGCAGAGCCAGGACTAACCCCTGAGCGTTGCCAGGTGTGGCCCCCAAAACACAGAGAGAGAGAGAGAGACAGAGAGAGACAGAGAGAGACAGAGACAGAGAGACAGAGAGAGACAGAGACAGAGAGAGTGTTCAATGAGACAGAGAGAGACAGAGAGAAACAGAGAGAAACAGAGACAGAGAGACAGAGAGAGACAGAGACAGAGAGAGGTGTTCAATGCAAACTTTTTTTTTTTTATTTTTTGGATCACACCTGGTGATGCTCAGGGGTTACTCCTGGCTCTGCATTCAGGAATCACTCCTGGCGGTGCTCAGAGGACCATATGGGATGCTGGGAATCGAACCCGGAGTCGGCCCTGTGCAAGGCAAACACTCTACTCGCTGTGCTATCACTCCAGCCCCTCAATGCAAACTTTTGCCAAAAATACCATATGGTTTATGGTTTTAAGTAGCTAGTGAAATGAATCATCTTCATGATTTGTTAACAAATATCACATCTGTCTGTTGGAGTGCTGTTCAGCGTAAGCTTTTTTGGATTTGAGATTTTTCAGGTATCGGAGCTTCCTCTCAGTGCCAGGGGCCAGGGACCATGCCTTGCCTCGGTGTCCCCAGCTGCCTCTTGCTCCCAGGCATGCCCAGAAGCTGCCAGTGCTGTGCCCAGTCGTAATTCGAACTCTTGGCCTTGGCATGTCCTTGATCCTTTGAACTATCTCCCCAGCGGGGCCTGGGCCCTTTGGAGCACCCCGGTCAAATTTCAAGCAGCTTTGCTGAGGTTGTGCTGGGCCTGCTTCACCATGCGTGGGTTGTTCCGGTTACCACCAACCCCCTTGGCTGCCAACAGGTCTCATTTCAGACTCTCGTTGCCACAGCGTTTCATCCCCACCCTATGAAATCCCCTAATTATATGCGCTTTTGGAAACAGAGAAATGTGATCTCATGGGCGAATGATGGTCTGCGGGAGAAAGCAGGATGGCCAAGGGGGTTCCTAAGCGCATGCTCAGAAAAAGGCAGCCCGCCCTTTTAGTCACTCTTACCCCTGACATCAGCTTATCTGGGATCCGGGGAGCCTCTAAAACGGGTGCTCAGGAGACCTGGGGGGTCCCTGCCAGAGAGTCTTGGCTATCTGGGTGGGTAGTTCAATGTGAGACTGAGTGGGCTCTGAGGGATCATCTGGATCATCCAGGGGGATCTTGGGGTCCATCGGGTCAGCACCCAGCAGCACCCGGCAGTGATGCTCAATGCTCGGGACCAGGAATTGCATCCAGGTCGGCTGGTTCAGGCACCTTAGCCCCTGTGCTGTGTGTCCGCCCCCACGACAACTTTTTAATTAATGAGTGAGATAGATAAACTCTTGATAGAGTTAAGTAGGGGACTATCTTTTTACTGTGCTGTGAAAAAATATTTAAAGCAAAGAATATGCTCTGTGTGTGTGTGTGTGTGTGTGTGTGTGTGTGTGTGTGTGTGTGTGTGTACATCTGCTATATCCCCAACCAACCAATTCTTTTTGTTTGTTTGTTTGTTTGTTTGTTTGGGGGCCACATCCAGCAGTGCTCAGGGCCTCCTCCTGGCTCTATGCTCGGGAATCACTCCTGGGGACTTTGGGGGTCCTTGCGTGGTGTGGAAGGTCAAGCCCGGGTTGGCAGCGTGCAAGGCAAGCACCTTATGTGCTGTACTATGCCTCCAACCCCACATGCAATTTTTTGGGGGGGGAGGGATGGCCACACCCAGCAGGGCTCAGGGCTTACTCCCGGCTCTGAACTCAGAGTGTAGTGAGCATCGGGCGGGACTCACACAGTCTAAAACTTACTGGAGGGCATTGGACTGTGCATTGTCTGAATGCTCTCAGCTGCTGAGCTGTGTCTGCTTTTCTGCAGAGCCCCCAGGGTGCCACCTGGCAAGCGGCTATCTGGGGACACTGGAATCTATGGGGGCCTTTGTGAGGTGAAGCTCAAAGCCCTGGCATCTTGCCTTAACAATCTATGAAGTGATGCGCGGGACATTCATGCATTGGATCGCTCTTACAAGTTAGCCCAGATTTCCAGTTAATTACAAAGCTGTATCCGAGAGATTTATAAGAAAGCTAAAAGTAAGAAGAAATATAAATACGTGAATGAATAAAGCCATCGTTTATAATGTGGTCGCTAAGTTAGTACAAAAGTGCCCTGCAAGTGTGGGAGAATTCTCACGTGTATCCCCCGATTTCTGCTACGATACCAAACCGAGGGGCAGGAGAGTGAGTCCAATGGCTAAGGCACTTGCCTTACATCTCAGGAGTGGGGAAGAGACACATATGGTGCCAGGGAAGAAACCTGGGCCTCCCTCAAGCAAGCATGTGCTCACCTGTTGAGCTTTCTCTCCAATCCTGTTAGGATATTTTAATTATCAAAATCACTGTATCACTGTCATCCCATTGTTCGATTTACTCGAGCGGGTACCAATAACATCTCTATTCGTCCCAGCCCTGAGATTTTATCAGCCTCTCCTTACTTGTCTTTCCTAATGATTGGAGGCTCTTTCAGGGTCAGGAGAATGAGACCTGTTATAATTACTGGTTTTGGCATATTGAATACACCACGGGGAGCTTGCCAGGCTCTGCCCGTGCAGGAGCTTGCTGGGCTCTCTGAGCTATATATTTCTCTCTATGATTTGTTGCCTACTGTCTGAACTCCATCAAACATGGTGTGGTAATTATGGAAAATGGATAGGAAGTGTCTTATGATGTGTCCGGAAAGCCTCCTGAAGTGTGGTGGCGGTTGGGTAGTGGAGGTTGGCTGCTGGGGCAGGGTCCCTTGGTGTGGGGAGGGCTCTTGCCCGCCCCCCTCTGGGGCACCCTGAGAGAGAACAGCCTGGTGCAGAGTCTGGAATTTATCATAATAAACCTATAAGAAAATACTTGTTGTTGTTTGGGGGTTGTTGTTGTTTTGCCAGGGTTAGGGCTCAAACCTGGGACCTCCTGCATTTGAGGCATGTCCTCTGCCACTGAACCATATTCTGAGTCCCTGACAAACATTTTTGTTTGTTTTATTTTGGGGCTGGAGCGATAGCACAGCGGTAGGGCGTTCGCCTTACAAGCAGCCAACATGGCTGACCCGAGTTCGATTCCTCCGCCCCTCTCGGAGAGCCCGGCAAGCTACCAAGAGTATTCGATATGCCAGACACAGTAACAACAGAGTCTCCAATGGAGACGTTACTGGGCCCGCTTGAGCAAATCGACGATCAATGGGAGGGCCTTTACCTTTTATTTTGGGGCCACACCCAGCCATGCTCAGGACTTAACCGTGGCTCTGCACTCAGGGATCACTCCTGGTAGGCCCGGAGGACCATATGGGGTGCCGGAAATTGAACCCCAGTCTGCTGCATGCAAGGCAAATGCCCTGCCAAGTATCCTATCACCCCGGCCTCCACAAATATTTCTTAGCAAAAAAGTTATGCATATTTCTTTTATTTTTTTGTAGGAGGACTGCTATTTATTCAGCCACTGATTAGCTGATTGAATTGTGCATGAACTCCACCTTACTATTTTTTTCCCATTTTTTATAATTTTATTTATTGAATCTCCGTGAGAGCAGCTACAAAGCTTTTGGGTCTAAGTCTCAGTCATACAATGAAACACCCGTACCTTCACCAGTGCCCATTCTCCACCCCCAACAATCCCAGTATACCCCCATCCCACACCCTCCCCCTGCCTGTGGGGCAGATGATTTCCACATTACTCTCTCTCTACTTTGATCACATTCACTATTTCGACACCAGACCCACCATTATTTGAGATTTTACCCCAACACTCAGATCTGCTGAAAAGGCAACAGTAGACAATTTGTGTTCTATTGCTGGTTATGAATAACATATGATGTCGTGTGGCTGCAGTAGGGCCATGTGGTTTTGAAATTCCGAAATTTTAACACTTAAATCTGGAGGGATTTCTGCCAAAAGCCACTGGGTTTAGAGATCTGCTCCTGAGTCTCTGGGATCATGGCCGTTGAGCAGCTTGATGAGGAGCCAGAGAGGCCGTTCGTGGGTGATGACTTGGGGTCTTGTTGGGGTGGGGAGGACAGGCCCGGCTCCCCCCCCCATCCCGTGAGGCCCAACAAGTTTCGTCACTGTGGGCCCAAGCCTGACTGTCCAATGGCCTCTGGAGGATGACAGCCACCAAGTCACCACGAGGGAGCAGGCGGAGGGACAGCACCCATTCCCCCCTGGGGTGGCCCGGCGACAGTAACCTGCTGCAGGGTCCAGACACATTTCTGTCAAAAGCCGCTGGGTTTCGAGATTTGTTTTTGAGTCTCTGGGATCATGGCCGTTAAGCAGCTTGATCAGGAGCCAGAGAGGCCATTTGTGGGCGATGACTTGGGGTCTTGTTGGGGTGGGTAGGACAAGCCCGGCGCCA
This sequence comes from Sorex fumeus, assembly GCF_029834395.1. Taxonomy (NCBI): domain Eukaryota; kingdom Metazoa; phylum Chordata; class Mammalia; order Eulipotyphla; family Soricidae; genus Sorex; species Sorex fumeus. The sequence continues at coordinate 6,706,884 of NW_026606062.1, forward strand.
CCCCCATCCCATGAGGCCCTGTGTGTCTCATCACTGGGGGCCCAAATGTGACTATCCAGTGGCCTCAGATGGATGGTGGCCACTGGGCCGCCAGGGGGAACAGGCCAAGGCACGAAACCTATTCCCACCTGGGTTGGCCCAGCACCGGTAGCCTACTGCAGAGACCAGACGCATTTCTACCTAAAGCCACTGGGTTCTGAGATTCGTTTCTGAGTCTCTGGGATCATGGCCATTAAGCAGTTCAATCAGGAACCAAAGAGGCCTTGCCTCCAATTATATAGCTGAGCCGGAGGTGGTTTGTGGGTGTGTTTCCCATATACCTAACTTTTGGCCGTTTACTTTCTTGGTAAACTTTGCCCCAAGTTTTTGGGGTCTGGCCAAAGGCACAGCAGCAATTTGGGGGTATCTGGAAGTCTGAAGGCGCCATGAGGCTGTTTATGCACTCGCCTCACAGGTACAGATTGACCTGTTGGCGGCACCATACCCCCAGTTATGCCTATTTCTGAGACATGCTTCAGGCCTTAGAAGTAAGACCAAAGGGTGTGAGTGATCAAAGTTTTGGGTAGATATTGCTAAATCAGTTTTATCGGATTTGGGGACCACACCTGGTGGTGCTTGGGACTTACTCCTGGCTCTGTGCTCATGGATCATGTTTGGTGGGTTTTGAGGACCATACGGGGTCTCAGAGACAGAACCTGGGTCAGTTATGTGCAAGGCCAACCCCTTATCTCCTGCTTCTCTCTCTGTGGCCCCTCAGTAACTTACTTTAGGTAGCTCTGGGGAGGTCAGTACAAGACTAATCTGTGTCCAGGTGAACTTGTGTGTGTGCCCCAGGATCTTCCAGAGGGCAGCTTCCCTCCTAAGGCCATCAGGCAAATACTTCCTCCATTGCCTCGCAAATCAGCACCAGAGGATTAATTAATATGCAGGATGTCAGAAATGATTTTTCATTGACAAAATGAACGACGGCAAGAGACTGAGAGGCGAGGCCCTGCACGTGTCTCCTGGCCTTTTCTGAACAGCAGAGGCCACATGAGTGTGGTGGTGGTGGGGGGGGGGGGCGGGGGAGTGCCTGTCTGAATCTCCGGGGCTTCTGGAACCCCCCAGGCCACGCAGAATTCTGCAGCTTGATCTGGTTAGAAGTGTCATTGGTGAAGTGAGTGTCTGGGGAGGTCAGGACTGGTGGAAGTGGGCAGCAGCTGGACACCGAACCCACCAGCCTCTGCAACTGAGACCCACTTGGTCTCCTCGGCGTGGATGCTGGTCCTGCCACAGGAACTTCCGGGGAGCTGTGGGCTGGGACAGGGCATGCGCTTCCCAGGGAAAAGAGAAAGTCGCCTCCAATCTCTCCCTCCCGCTGGGGTCTAGTCTTGCCTCACAGAAAGGCGTGTCAGGGCTGTGGAGATACTGCAGGGCTAAGGCGCTCGCCTTGCATGCAGCTGGCCCCAGTTTGATCCTGCCACTGCATAGGGTTCCTCGAACCCCGCCAGGAATGATCCCTTAGCACAGAGCCAGGAGTAGTCTCTGAGCACTGCCAGGTGTGGCCCAATTCATTTCACCACTCCCCCCCCCCCCCCCCCCCCCCCGCAAACACACACACCAAACACCAAACAGACAGACAAAAAAAGCAAAGGAAATTTCAGGAGAAGACAGTGAATAAAAAGTGGACTAATGGAAGGTACTAAATTTAAGATGAATGCGGGCAACTCCAGAATGGAGTGTGATAAAGAAAAAAAGCAAGGGGATGGAGTGATAGTACAGCGGGGAGGGCATTTGCCTTGCACACGGCCGACCCGGGTTCGATTCCCAGCATCCCGTATGGTTCCCTGAGCAACGCCAGGAATAATTCCTGAGTGCAGAGCCAGGAGTAACCCCTGTACATCGCCAGGTGTGACCTCAAAAGCAAAATCAACACCCTCAGAATGGAGTGGGGCAGCCCCAGGGTGGAGGGGCTCTGAGCTGCTTTGGGGAGCTGATTGATCTACAGGGTTGATTTGTTTTGTTTTGTTTTGTTTTGTTTTTCCCAAGCTGCCACAGCCCGAGCTGAGGACCATTGCTGGGGGTTGTCAAGGAAGAGATAGCTCAGCCCACTGGGCCTTAGCTTTGATCCCTGACACCCCAGATGGTCTCCCAAGCACTGCCAAGAGCATCTCCCAAGCACAGAACTCCAAGGGGCCCCCGAGCACTGCTAGTTAAGAGCCAGGAGGAGCCCTGAGCATGGATGGGTGTGGCTGTCAAACTCTAAACCAACCAACCAACCAAACCCTGGGGCGGTGCCCACAGAGGTGAGGCTGCCAGCTTGGGGTGTGGGGCCAGGCAAGAACAAACAAAAGGGATACTGTGGTGGTGAAGAGATGTTGGCAGCGAGTGGTGGGTGCGGTCCGGGAGCATTGTAAGCCCGAAACAATATTAATACTGTTTCCTGTCATGATGCTCAATTAAACCATTTTTTAAAAATTGAAATAGAAAGACAAATAAAGTATGATAACAACAACAAAAAAATTGGCTCACAAGAATTTATTGTGGGCCTGTTTCCCGCTGGGCCGGGTGCTAGGTAAGACAGGACTAGAAGTACCGACTCAGGCATAGTACAGGGCTCTGGGCACCTGCCTTGCCTCCTGCCCACCCCAGTGTGAGTCTCAGGTGCTCACAAACAGACCCAAGCACCGCCAAGGGTCATGTCTGAGGACAGAGGCAGGTGAAGGCCCCAAACATCGCTGGGGGCGGCCCAACTTTCTCCCCCTTCCAGAATAGTCTCTCCTCTGCGCCTTGGAGTTGCTGCATGGAGCAGAGGCTGGGGCTGGAGAGAGAAACGCAGCGAGGCACCTGCTGGTCCCCCGTCCCCTTCCCTGTGAGGCTGCCCGAGGGGACTGGCAGTGTCATTGTAGACGCCCATGACACTGGCTTCATGGCAGACCCTGCCAGAGCACCTCCCCCATGGTGCTCTCACACGCTTGGTGCTGTGCTCTGAAGCTCACCCACGTTTTTGTTCCTTCTTGGGTCGCACCCACCAGTGGTCAGGGCTACTCCCAGCTCAGTGCTCCTGGACTGCTCCCGGACGTGCTCCAGGGGACATGCAGCGCTGGGGAACAAACCAGAGTCTCCCCACATGCGAAGCCTGCGTGCCAGCCCTCTGAGAGGTCTCCCTGGCCTGATGTTGGCTTTCTTGTGACTCTAGGAACATAGGAACATCAGTGCTCCCATGGGCCCAGTGCTGGGACTGACCCCTCAGCCTCGTGACCGCAAGGGACAGGAGCACATGCACTGAGCCACCCCCAAGGACTGACACATGTTGATTTATTGGGGGAGGGCACACCCGGCAGTGCTCAGGGATTACTCCTGCCTCTGCACTCAGGGATCACTCCTGACAGGCTTGGGGGACCCTGTGGGATGCCGGGGATCGAACCCAGGTTGACTACGTGCAATAAGGCAAGTGTCCTAACCACTGTACAATCTCTCTGGCCTCCACATGTTGATTTCAACAATGCACAGCTGAAACTTAGAGAATGTGGCCATGCCCTTATGTCTGTCAAACAAAAAAAATTGAAAGGGGAAGTTTACAGAGGAAGATAAAAGGGAAAACAAAAAGAGGATGTTGCACGGTTTGGTGCTGGGGTGGTTCCCGGGCCAGTCCCGAGAAGGTTGTAGAGAGGAGCAGAGGGACTAGTAGAGAGCAGGACACCGGCCACAGGGCCTGGGAGTCCCTGTGGCAGAGTCCTGGGTGTGAGGAGAGGAAACGGGACACGGGCAGCCCAGGCATTGCTCACACACCGTTGTCCCGTTCTGCTGTCTGCTAGCTCCCTTTCCCCCCCGGGGGCCCTGGTAGGAGGAGTTTGGTTTGGATGGAGAAAGGGCAGTACTATAGGCCTTCAGAGGTAACGCAGGGGCTCAGGTGCTGGCCTGGCCCGCGGCTGGCTCAATCTCCGCCACTGCACAGGGTCCCTTGAGCACCAACAAGAGTGATCCCAGAGCACAGAGCCAGGAGTAACCCCCGAGCATCTCTGCATGAGTCCCCAAGACCAGAATAGAAGGATTTCACAAATAGGTGGGGGATAAAGAAATAAAATAAGGGACCAGAGAGATGGCTCCAGGACTTACACAGCGTGTGTTTTGCACGCAGGAAGCCTGGGTTTGAGCCCCAGGTACCACCTGGAGTGACCTCCGAGCACTGAGCAGGGAGTAGTTCTCGGCACTCCAAACTAAAAGGAAGGAGGAAGGAAGACTAAGACCATCTCTCAGACTAAGTGGTCACCAGGAGGGCAGGGGAGGGATAGGGCCAGCTGACCAAAGGGCTGATGTATGGTGGAGGAGGGAGGGAAATTAGACTCAGGACAAGCAGGGTTTCCTCCGTAGTATAACCCGGTAATTGGGCATCAATTGGTCTTTTTCATATTCCGCTCTTAGGGGAGGTTGGGACTAATCAAGTCAGTTACTCAGTCTGCTGGGTGACGTGGGCTTAGCACAGGCAAGTGCCTCTAAAGCCTTTGTATTTTTTAAATTTATTTTTGGAGGTGGGCTGGAGAGAGATTATTGCAGGGAAGGCCTTTGCCTTGCATGCAGCAGACACAGGTTCAATCCCTGGCACCCCATATGGTCCCCCAAGCTTCTCCTGGAATGATTCCAGAGCGTAGAGTCAGAAGTAAGTCCTGAGCACTGCCAAGTATGGGCCCAAACAAAACAAAAAATTTGATTTTTTGGAGGGGAGAGATATGGGCCCACTCAGGGTTAGCTCTTGGCTCTTTGCTCAGGGATCACTCCTGGTGGGGCTCGGGGGACCATGTGGGTGTCCGGGATTGAACCCAGGTCAGCAGCATGCCAGGCAAACACATCGCCTCCTGTACTATGTCCTCACACGTCGTTCTTTTTTTTTTTTCCTTTTTGGATCACACCCAGAAATGCTCAGGGATTCCTCCTGGCTCTGCGCGCAGGAATTACCCCTGGCGGTGCTCAGGGGACCATATGGGATGCTGGGAATCGAACCTGGGTTGGCCGCGTGCAAGGCAAATGCCCTACCCGCTGTGCTATTGCTCCAACCCCACGTCTTTCTTTTTGAAACACCAACCAGGCTTGTCCTACATATTGGCCGTTCCCAGCGCCAAGCAAAGCTTCCTGTGACTGTCCAGGTCACTCACTCCTTGTCAGAGAAAACATCTGCTCATCTCGCCAGCCCTGGAGATGGCAGGGGGGTAGGGTAGGTGGAATTTCTCTGGAATTGGTTCTCCAGCTAGAACATCTCTATTCTCAGATCTTCCAGAAACAGACGACTCTGAGTGACTTCTTTTGGTTCTGTTTTGTTTGGGCAGTGCTCAGAAGATAACCTCGCCTCTGTGTCCGGGGGTTGCTATGCCAGGGGTGGGTGGGGCATGTGGCACCAGGAACCTAACACAGAACCTGGGCCTCCTGCATGCAAACTGAGTCCAAACCCAGATCTGGACTTTTTTTTTTTTTTTCATTTTGGATCACACCCAGTGATGCTCAAGGGGTTACCCCTGGCTCTGCACTCAGGAATTACTTCTGGCGGTACTCAGGGGACCATATGGGATGCTGGAGCTGAGGTGGGCAGGGACCCTACCCACTGTGCTATTGCTTCAGCTCCCCAACTCTGGACTGTCAAACCATCTCTCTTGTCCCTGGCTTGATTGCTTTTTTTTTTTTCCTTTTAAGTTTCCTTGTAGCACTGTGGTTCTTTGGCCTAATCTCTGAGGAAAATGCTCACTGACACCCTCGCCTTGAACCTATGCTTGGCAGTGGTGAGTTGGTTCTCACTCCCATCACCTGCTCGCCACAGGTCATCTTTCGATGGTGGAAGATCTCCCTGCGGAGCGAGTACCGATTCTCCAAACCTGGAGAGGTGAAGGAAAGCCACAAAGACTTCCTACAAAACGCTCACCTCCAGGGTAAGCCGGGACCCTCACGCACACTCACTGCAATTCCCCTGTGAGACGGGTCGGACCCAGGAGCGGTCAAGGTGTCATGGTTAGGAAGTAGGGCCATGGCTTACAGCACCTGTCTGGGGGCTAGAGCCACGCGGCAGCAGGCAGGGCACTTGCTTTACACACAGCCAACCCGGGTTCGATTCCTGGCACCCCAGATGGTCCCCTGAGCCCCGCCAGGAGCGATCCTGGAGTGTAGTCAGGTGTAAATCCTGAGCACCACCGGTGTGGCCCCCTCAAAAAAAACCAAAAACAACAGCAAAGTGCTTGTCTTGTGAGCATAGTCCCCTGAGTCCCAACCCTGATGGTGCCTCAGGTGACAGGCTCCACGACATCCAGCCAGGACAGGAAGAGGGTGTCATGCACTGCTTAGAGCACAGGCTTGTGGGTGTAGGGGCCTGGGGTTGTGGCAGTCAGGTCCTTAGCCTCAGAGAATCCAGACTTAAAGGAGAGGACAGGGGCCAAGATGGTCCAACTCGGTAGCAGCTGTCCAGAGAGAAGGAAGGGAAGGAGAGGGGAGGGCAGGAATTGCCCAGCCAGGGGGATAGGGTCTCTTCCCTTTGCTTGTTCCCATGAAGAAAGTAGCTTTCACTCGGGTCTAGTCCCCAGGGCCACAAATGTTCCCTGAGTGCGGCCAAGACTTATTCCTGAGCCCAGGCCAGGTATGACCGCAAAATCCAAACAAGCAGAGAACCTCTGTGTGCGGGATCAGTGTCACCCCCTCACCCCCACCACCAAAGTGCCAATAACCCCCACTGCTGCCCCTAAGACTTTTCCATCTTTCCTTCCTGCCTTGGTGACCTCCGCACTCTCCCCAGAGCCCGGGGGCTGGTTTTTACTAAACATCTCCCAGTCCTTGACACTGTCTCTCTGCCGACGCTGTTCGGCACATGAGTGAAGGCGTCCGGTGTGTGTCTTCCTTTTGTGTGACCTCTGATCCCGTTCCTACCCAGAAGCCAAGGCTCCCCTTTGTAGCTGACCTGTATCCAGTACCCCATGGTGCCAGAGACCATCAGATACCATATCTTTCTTTTCTTTTCTCTTCTTTTTATTAATTTTTATTAGTGAAACACCATGAGGTACAGTTGTAGACTGACAAATTTTTGTGCTTGGGTTTCGATTATACAATGATCGAGTACCCATCCCTCCACCAGTGCCCATTTCCCACCACCACGGATCCCAGTATCTCTCCCACCCCCATCCCCCCATCCCACCCTGCCTCTGTGGCAGGGCATTCCCTTTTGTTCTCTCAGAGACCATATCTTTACCCACTCGTCTGTTGCCAGGCACGTGGGCTGGTTTTCAGATCTTGGCTACCGTAATTAGCGCCTCAGTGAATATAGTTTTGGGTTAGTGTTTTTGTGTTCTTGAGCTAATGCCAAGGAGTGGAATTGCTGATTCTTATGATATTTCTGATCTTTGGAGAGTCTGCCGACTTTTACACAGAGGCTGAGCCAGCTTATATCCCACTAATAGTGAATGAGGATTATTACTACCCCCCCATCCACCCAACCCCACCAGCCCCTGTTTCTAGACTTTTTGATGTAGGTTGTTGTCGTTGGTGTTTGGTGGCACTCTCATTGTCATTTGATTTGCATTTCTCTGATAATGTGCAGCGATTAGTTTTTCATATCCTTTGGTTTTCCTGGGAGAAGTGTCTGTTTAGCTTTACTTCTGGTCTTTTTGGCTGGGGCTTTGGGTTTGAATGGGGAGGGTCACACCTGCTGCTGCCCGGGAGAATCTCTCCTGGAAATGCTCAAAGACCGGGTGGTCTGAGGGGCTGGATTAGTGCCTCTTGCATGAAAAGAAAATTCTCTGAGCTATCACTCTGGTCCCTCTTCCCCTGAACTTTCTTCATGAAGTTGTTTGTGTGTTCGTTGTTGAATTTTGTGAGTGCTTTGTATATCTTGAATATTAGCACTTTGCCAGACGATGGTGTGTTAGTATTTTCTCCTTACGTAGGTTTTCTTTTTTTTTTTTTTACTGATAGTTTCTTTCACTGTACAGAAGCCTTTGGGCTTGATGCTATTCATCTGTTTATATTCGCTTTTGTCTTCCTTGGCAAGGGAGCAGAATCCCCCGAGGCACCGAGTGAAGCCAACAACTTGTTTGCGTGTGTTTTCATCTAAGCATTTCTTGGGTCTAATCCACTGCAAATTAACTTTTGTACATGACAGGAGATCGCGGTCCCATTTAATATTCCTGCACATGGTTCTTCCATTTTCCCTGCGCCATTCCTGTCAGACACTTTTCCTTTCCTCATTTTCTGCTCTTGCTCGTTTGTGGTAAATGGATGTCCATAGAGTTAAGTATATTTTATGGGCTCATCATTTTATTCCACTGGTGTAAGTGTCTGCTTTTACTCCAACCCCACACTATTATTGTGTGTGTGTGTGCGTGTGTGCGTGCACGCACAGACACACGCATATGCATGCATGCATGCATGCATGCATGTTGGGTAGGGGTTGGGGGTTGTCTTCCATATACTGTTCAGAAGGCCTGGATGCCTCTCCAGGCCATTCTCTGCCAAACAGGCTGGTGGTTCAATGCAAAGGCCAAGAGATGTGGTTCTGCTTGTGCCTGGCAGTGCTCAGGGGACCCCAGGGCTATGGCTACCAATGCTCCAGGGATCATGTGGTGATTGGGATGGAACTGGGGTCAACCACATGCAAGGCATGCACCTTAACCCTTTGCTCTCTGTCAGGCTCTCAACACCACTGTTTTGACTACCAAAGCCTTATAAGGTTCGAGCATAGTTTGAGGTAGTTTTAAGTCAGGGGATGAGAGGTTGTAAGGGTAGTACAGTGGGTAAGGCACCTGTCCTGCATGCAGCCGGCCTAGTTTTGATCCCTGGTACAGATGGTCTCCTGAGCACTGCCTGGTGTAATAGAGCCAGGGGTTACCCCTGAGCGTTGCTGAGTGTGGTCCCAAAACCAAATAAATGAGGAATTCAGGGGATGAGATGCCTTTTGTCTTCCTTTTTTTTCCTCAGGATTGCTTTGACTTTCAGCAGGTCTGGGGGTTCCATATACATTTTTCATTTTATTTTGAAAATTTTTATGTATTTTATTTTCCTAAAAGGCAAGCTACCCGTGACGTATTCTATATGCCAAACACAGTAACAACAAGCCTCACAATGGAGACGTTACTGGGCCCGCTCGAGCAAATCGATGAACAACGGGAGGACAGTGCTACAGTTCACAGTAGTTTATTACAGATAATATTCAAACACCAATCACACCACTGAGCACCTTCCCACCACAATAAGAGGGAAGTGTATGAAGAGTGTTGGATTTCATTCTGGAGTCATTTAGGCCCGTGTATAAGAGATAACAAGCAAGTATGTTAAAACCATACAGATGTATGCCACTTTTGGTATGTAAGTGGGCTAGAGTATAAGAGGTCACCTGGCCACAAATGTGGCTGCGAGCTCCAGGACATTCTGCGTAGCTCTCTTCCAGGAGCTTTATTTGATAGTCTCTGGATCTTGACTGTTGATGAGATTACATGGCACCAGGAGCAGTTTGTGGGTGTGGCTGCCAAGCTACTGGAAAAGTGGGGAGCTTGGGGGAGGAGGCCCAGTCCCGATTCAAGCAGGCTTGGCAATCTCAGTCACGGGTTCCCTCATACCTGGGTTTTTCTACTGGTTCCCTCTTGGGTGCGGCTCATCTGAGAGTGTGGAGAGTGGCCTTGAGTATGGTGGTGGTTGAGTTCTGGAGGTTTTTGGCTGCTGGGATGCTGCTCCATATACATCTTAATAAAGTTCTTTTTGTTTCCTTAAAGAATGCCAGTTGAATGGAATCGTTTTTGCTTTGGGTAGGGTGGTCATTTTAGCAATGACAATTTTTTCAACCTGTGAGCATGAAATATTTTTCTATTTCCTGTGTTTTTTAATTTTTTTAAAATAGTGACATAATGTAATGACATTAGTCTTTGGCTTTCTTTGTTAATTTGATTCCTAGACATTAACTTTTTGGATGCATTGTAAATGAAATTAACAGGTATTTTTTTTTGGGGGGGGGGGGCTTCAGTGATAGCACAGTGGGTAGGGCATTTACCTTGCATGTGGCTGACCCAGGTTTGATTCCTTCATCCCTCTTGGAGAGCCGGGCAAGCTACCGAGAGTATCCCGCCTGCACAGCAGAGCCTGGCAAGCTCCCCATGGCTTATTCGATACACCAAAAATAATAACAACAGGTTTCACAATGGAGATGTTACTGGTGCCCGCTTGAGCAAATCAATGTACAATGAGAGGACAGTGCTGCAGTGCTCTTTTTTTGTTTGTTTGTTTGTTTGTTTGCATACAAAACTACAACAGGGAACCAGAGATACTATAGTACGTATCTTGCACACAACTGACCTGGGTACAATCCCCAGCACCTTGTGTGGTCCCTCAAGCCCTCCAGGAGTGACCCCTGAGTGCATAGCTAGGAGTAATCCCTTAGTATTGTTGGGAGGAGGAGGAAGAAAAAGAGGAGGAGGAAGAATAAGAAGAAGGAAAAGGAGGAAGAGGAGGAGGAGGAAAGATGGAAGGAAGGAAGGAAGGAAGGAAGGAAGGAAGGAAGGAAGGAAGGAAGGGGAAGGAAGGTAGAAAGAGAGAAAGAAAGAAAGAAAGAAAGAAAGAAAGAAAGAAAGAAAGGAAGGAAGGAAGGAAGGAAGGAGAAAGAAAGAGAGAAAGAAAGAAAGAAAGAAAGAAAGAAAGAAAGAAAGAAAGAAGAAATTTTATTTTGTTCACCCCAGCAGTGCTCAGGGGCTACTCCCACTGTGTTGCTTGGTGGTCACTCCTGGTGGTCACTCTTGGTGGTGCTCAGGGGACCATGTGCCAGGCCTCTTACATGCAAAACATGCACTCAACCCATTGAGCTATCTCCCTGGCCCTGCAACAAATTTCTGTATATTTTGCTGTTCACCAGTGTTTAGCCTGTGTGGTGCGACTGAGTTTGCTCCTTTTGTCATCAGCCCAGAGCCAGGACTACCTGGGCCCGTGTTAAAGACCACGTCGTCCTGGGATTGAACCCAGGCACTACCCTGGCTGGGCTGCTGCTCGAGCCCATCCCTTCTTTGTCCTGTTCCTAGGATCTCCCCACACCCCCCCCTCACATCCTCCTCACGGGTGACACATCTCTAGAAATCTGGGTCACCACTGGTGTCAGTCCTGGCGAAGGACCAGCAACGTGACACTCTTGCTTCCCTGGCCTTTCAGTGCACTCAGCTCAGAGAGGACACTTGTCCCCGGCTTCTGCCCGTATCTTGCTCCTGGTCCTTCTTCTGCCTCACGAGCAACTCATGATGCATCCAAATCTCAGAGTCGGGACGCAGGCTCAGCTCTGTTCTTCTCTCCTGGTCTGTCTCCGTCTCCTCTTGGGCAGTTGCTGCTGGCAGTGACTTTAAAAGGCCACCGCTAAATGGATCAGTGCCACAGCCCATGACTCTCCTTGTCACTCCATCTTCTGATATTCATGGAGTTTGACATCTCCCTGTGAGCATCTAAGTGACTCTCCAAATCTGACATCACAATCACAAATCACAAATCATCCTGTTAATCGTCGATTGCCTCGAGCAGGCCCCAGTAACGTCTCCTTCATCCTAGACCTGAGATTATATTCAAGGCTCTTTAGGAGAATGAGACCCATCATTGTTACTGGTATTTGGCATGTTGGGTACGACACAGGGAGTTTGCCAGACTCTGCCATGTGGGCAGGCTACATTCGGTAGCCTGCCAGTTTGTCCAAAGTAGAAATGAGATAATAAGATGTCATAATAGGATGTCGCGTATTATGTGACATGTGCATATAAAATTTAAAAAAAAAACAAACAAACAAGCAAACCCTGGGTGAAATCTGTGTAGGTGAAGATGTGGGGAAAAGGGAAGTCTCCCACACTCATGGTGGGAATGGTGTTGGGTTCAACCCCTATGGAAAACACTATAGAAGTTTCTCAGAGAAGTAAAATCAAAGTTCCCATAGGACACAATGATCTTCTGGGAATCTACTTCCAGGACACTGAAACATTCTTTCAAAAGGACAAAAGCACACCATTACTCACTGCAGCTCTTAGCTCAATTTCTTTCTTTCTTCCTCCTTTTTTTTCTTTAAATTTTACTGAATCACCGTGAGAAAGTTACAAGCTTTCATGTTTGGGTTACAATCACACAATAATCGAACACCCATCCCTCCACCAGTGCACATTCCCCATCACCAATCTCCCCAGTATACCCCTCATCCCCACCCTCCCCCTGCCTCCATGGCAGACAATATTCCCCATACTCTCTCTCTACTTTTGAGCATTATGGTTTGCAATACAGACACTGAGAGATCATCATGTTTGGGCCATTATCTACTTCCGGCACACATCTCCCATCCCAACTGATTCCTCCAGCCATCATTTTTTAAAAATAATTTTTATTAGTGAAACACCATGAGGTAGAGTTGTAGACTTACAAATTGTTGTGTTGTACAGTGATCAAGTACCCATCCCTCCACCAGTGCCCATTCTCCACCACCACGGATCCCAGTATCCCTCCCACCCCCCCCCCCCCATCCCCTCATCCCACCCTGCCTCTGTGGCAGGGCATTCCTTTTTGTTCTCTCTCTCCTTTTGGGTGCTGTGGTTTTCAAAAGAGGCATTGAGTGGCAATTATGTTCGGCCTATAGTCTACTCTCAGCATGCTTCTCCCATCCTGGGAGGATCCTCCCAACCCTCTTTACTTGGTGCTCCCCTCTCTATCTGAGCTGCCTTTTCCCCTAGCATGTGTGTCCAGCCATCATTTTCTTAGTGATCCCTTCTCTATTCCAACTGCCTTCTCTCCTCCCCTCATGATGCAGGCTTCCAACTACAGGGCAATCCTCCGGGCCCTTGTATCTACTGTCCTTGGGTGTACATCTTAGCTCAGTTTCTAGACTCTGGGGTCAGCCTCGGCTCCAAGAACGGCTGAGGGGCTAGTGAGGGTGTGTCTCGGGCACACGCAGCTGCAAGGCACAGTGGACACATGCAGTTCATTGCAGCCGGGATGGAACAGAAAGATACCACGTTGAGCGAAAGGAATCAGAAGAAGAAAGACAAACACCAGATGATCTCACGGCTCCATGGCATACAGAGTAACAGGACAGGAAACGCAGCAAATCCAAGCGGGAAGCAGAGATCACCCGGTGCCAGAACTGAGAAGGACACGGAAGGAAAGAACCTGAGGAAGGGAAGTACGAAGAAGCAGGCAGCGGTAGCAGGGGGCTGGGGTGGAGGTGTGCGACACGCTGGCATTGCAGAAGGGTGGCATAACTATGCCAGAAGGGTGGCACATCTTTGTACATGGCCCAGAGAACCAAAGGAACCCAAGAGCTGAAGATCCACACCACAACAACCAATTTTTTTTCTTTTTGGCTTTTTGGGTTACACCTGATGATGCTCAGGGGTTACTCCCGGCTCTGCACTCAGGAATTACTCCTGGCGGTGCTCGGGGGACCATATGGGATGCTGGGAATCGAACCCGGGTTGGCTGCATGCAACGTAAATGCCCTACTTGCCCACCCCCCCGGCAGGGAAGGGAGGAGGTAACTGGGGACATTGGTGGAGAGAAGTTGACACGGGTGACGGGACTGGTGTTGGAATAGTGTATGCCTGAAACTCACCCGTGGATAATTATGTAAATTGTAGGGCCTTAGTCAATGTTTTAAAAAAAGAATTTGACATGTGAGGAAAAAAAAAAGCTTTCAATCTTTCCCTGCTGACCCCTTCCTCCTCCCAAAAAGCAATTTTTCCGATCCCTCCCCGCAAAAAAGGAGGCCTCAAATTCTACAACGCCCTAACTTGATTCTTTTTTTTTTCTTTTTGGGTCACACCCGGCGATGCACAGGAGTTGCTCCTGGTTCATGCACTCAGGAATTACTCCTGGCGGTGCTCGGGGGACCCTATGGGATGCTGGGAATCGAACCTAGGTCGGCTGCGTGCAAGGCAAATGCCCTACCCACTGTGCTATTGCTCCAGCCCCCCTAACTTGATTCTTTTCTGTCCCTCATGTACTGACCCACTCCAAGAGCAAAACCAGGGTCGCAGAGCTAAGTGCAGGCTATGTGTAAAGTGCTACGGTGCTCTGTGCTCTGTACCTTGCACAGAGCCCACCCAGCTCAGGCCCCTGGTACCCGCTGTGGTCCCTGCCAGGAATGACACCTGAGCACTGAGGCAAGAGTAAGCCCTGAGCATTGCTGGGTGTTGCCCTCAACCAAACCGAACTGAGCCATGACAGGCCACCTTTGGAGTCCCAAAGATGAGTGTCCCAGTGCCCAGAACTCGGGTCATCCTCTTTGGCACTGTCCCTGGGTCGACCTGTGTGCCTGAAGGTGTTTGGCTGAAGGGATAGTGTGTGACTTCTGAAATGAGGTCAGAAAGGGCACGACAAGTGCCGTCTTTCCTCTCTCTGCCCTGAAGTCCCTGGTCTCCATCCCTCTGTCCTTGTCCTCGCTGGCTGGGGGCCAAGCCAACCCACACGTAGGGACAGAGGCCTCCAGCCAACAGCCAGGGGGCCCTTTCCCTTGGCAACAGCGACTCTGGCTCCAGGGGTCAGAGATGCAAAGCCCGAGGATATCACTGTCCTTGCGGCCGTGTGTCTGTGGCAGCACAGCTTGGCCAGGGTGGCGCCCGCCGCACTCGTGATTGTGGTGTGCCATGGATGACCCTGTTCACACGTTGTTGCAGGGGGTCACACCAGCAGTGCTCACACAGAGTGGTGAGCTAGAACCCTTGGCCAAGACTGAGCCACACTCCCCCGGACGCTGGAGGACGTCCTGGCTGTGACCCCGTAAGAGAGTCTCTGAGCCGCAGCTGCCCGGCTAAGCCACGCTCTCGTCCTGGGCCTCAGAAACACGAGAGGTTCTGCAGTGCTTTGTGTGTCCGGGCGGTAAGTTCGGGGCTAGTTGGTCCCGACTATGGGATCCCACCGACCCATCCCACTTTGGCTCCAGCCGAGTGTCTCCTCTCTCTCACAGGCTTGGTTCTTGGGGGGCATTTTGGGCCACACCTGGCAGTGCTCAGGGCTGGTTGTGTGCTCAGGGATTCATAATAGGTTTCAGAGAATCATAGGAAGTGCCAGGAATCGAATCCAGGTTGGCTGTGTGCACGGCAAGTGCCTCACCCACTGGACTCTCACTCTAGCCCCATCTTTCAGGTTTTTAAAATGAATTTCCTCACTGTCCTAATCTTTCCACTCTCAGTTCCCTGACAATTCTCAGCACAGTGTCCAACCTTTCAGCCTTCTGAAATCGGCGCTAACTGGGTCACGTTACTTCGCAGCCTCCAAATCTCCAGTGGCTAATGTGGAGTCAAAAAGGCCGTGGCCGGGCTGGAGTGATAGCACAGTGGGTTGGGAGTTTGCCTTGCACACAGTCGACCCGGGTTCGATCCCCGGCATCCCATATGGTTCCCCAAGCACCGCCAGGAGTAATTCCCGAGTGCAGAGCCAGGAGTCACCCCTGAGAAAAGCCAAAAGAAAAAAAAAAAGCCCTGGCTGACAGTGATCTTGGGCCTCTCTCACCCGTCCCTCTCCATGCTAACCCACTGTTTCCCTGCCCTGGGCTTCCCCTCACAAACCAGACATCTCCCAGCTCAGAGCCATTGCATGTGTTAGCCTCTCTGATAAGAATGTATTTTCAGAGCAGAGATAGTAGAGCTGGGAGGGCACTTGCCTTGCATGTGGGCAATCCTGGAACCCCATATACGGTCCCCTGCACCTGCTAGGAGTAATCCGTGAGTGCAGAGCCAGGAGTAAGTCAGATGTGGACCCGAAAACCAATACAATGAAACCACACTGCCCAGGCAATTCAAAGGTCTTTTTCCTTTCAAAAATTTTATTAATTTCTGAAGTTGGAGCCATAGTACAGCAGGTCGGGCACTTGCCTTGCACACAGCCAATCCGGGTTTGATCTCCAGCCTCCCTGATGGACCCCAGAGCACTTCCAGGAGTAATTCCTGAGTGCAGAGCCAGGAATCACACCTGAGCATCGCAGATTGTGGCTCCAAACAAAACAAACAAACAAAAAATTATTACTTTTTTCCTGTTTGTTTTTATTTTGCTAAGGGGTTACTCGGAGACCCTGAGTCTGGACCTCCTGCGTGGTTGTTGAGCCATCTCCCACCCTTAGTAATGGAAACAAATTGTTGTTAAGGCACCATGATTTTTTTTTCCTTTTTGGGTGACACGCAGCGATACACAAGGTTACTCCTGGCTCATGCACTCAGGAATTACTCCTGGCGATGCTTGGGGACCATATGGAATGCTGGGAATCGAACTCAGGTCAGTCACGTGCAAGGCAAATGCCCTACCCGCTGAGCTATCACTCCAGCCCCAAGGCACCATGTTTTTTTTTTTTTTTTTTGGCTTTTTGGGTCACACCCGGTGATGCACAAGGGTTACTCCTGGCTCTGCACTCAGGAATTATTCCTGGCAATGCATGGGGACCATATGGAATGCTGGGAATCGAACGCCGGTCGGCCATGTGCAAGGCAAACGTCCTCCCCTCTGTGCTATTGCTCCAGCCCCGACAGGCACCATTTTTTTTAACTTTTAATTTTTTTTTATTTTATAAGGTAGTTCACAGTATTTGATTACATTTAATATCCAAACACCAATCCCACCACCATAACACCTTCCCACCACCGTATTTGGGATGCTCCCATCCCAAGCCCCAAGTCCTGTCCCAACGCACAACCGAAATAATATATTTTGTATTGTTTGTTATGAAAAACTGCTGAAAGTGCTACAAAAAAAGTATCCATAGAGGGAACAGTGTGAAGATTGTTCTATTTTGGCAGGGGCCATTAAGACCTTCTTTAGGAGGGGCTGGAGCAATAGCACAGTGGGGAGGGCGTTTGCCTTGCACACGGCCGACCCGGATTCAATTCCCAGCATCCCATTTGGTCCCCTGAGCACCACCAGGACTAACTCCTAAGTGCAGAGCCAGGAGTAACCCCTGTGCATCGCCCAGTGTGACCCCCCCACCCAAAAAAAAGACCTTCTTTAGGATTATCATAGCATGTTGTTAAAGGTTGAGTGATGTGAACTTTCGTATATATATATGAAAATATATATACATATATTTCCCTCTATGATTGGTTGGACAGGCACAATTTTTTTGTTTGTTTTTTGCTTTTTGGGTCACACCCAGCGATGCACAGGGGTTACTCCTGGCTCTGCACTCAGGAGTTACTCCTGGTGGTGCTCAGGGGACCATGTGGGATGCTGGGAATCGAACCCGGGTCGGCTGCGTGCAAGGCAAACGCCCTACCCACAGTGCTATCTCTCCAGTCCCGGACAAGTACATTTTGAATCTTGGTTATAGTTTGGCTCTTGTTTCCAGTGCAGCTGAGCGTGTGGGTTGTGTGTGTGGATGCCCCCCTTACACACACACCCCACCCCCTGGCCCAGATCCCCCAACTCCCCTTTGCTTCCTGTCTGTCTCTTCCTCCCCCATTTTCTTTCCTTCTCTGCCCTTCTTCTGCCTGGGCTCCGGGTGGGGCTGAGGCGAAGCTAGGCATCCCTCCCCTTGGTGCAGTGTATCCCTTACAGAAAGCTTTTTTGTTTCTTTCTTTCTTTGGGCCACACCCAGCAGTGCTCAGGTGTGACCCCTAAACTCTGCACTCAGGGGTCACTCTTGGTGCTCTGAGGACCCCACAGTGCTCCAGGCAAGGGCCCCTGCCCACCGTACCATCTCTCTGGCCCAGAACTTATTCATGGTTTTCTATCCCGGGTGCTAGTAAGTTGCACTAAAGAAATCAATCATATTGCTCTGTTATTAATCTGCTAGGCTGCAAAGCAAAACACAGACTGCGTGACTTAACACCGGGGCGAGTTTGCTGTGGACCGAGGGGCTGGCACGGTGGGCCGCCTCCCTCCTGGCCTTGCCGGAAGTCTCCGCCTGACTCTGTCCATAACTGCCCGCACAGCCCTGGACGTTCAGGCCCAAACTCCTCCTCCTTGTCAGAACACCTGCAGCTGTCTGAGTGGAAGCTGATCACCGTGTGACAGCCTCGCTCCACAGGGTCCCAGCCACAGATGCTGGCCTGGGGACTGGGGAGGTGGGAGAGGACCGAAATCAAGCCGCTTCCTCCCCTCCTCCTCCTCCTCCTCCTTCTCTTCTTCCTCCTCTTCTTCCTCCTGCCCCTCTGTCTCCTCTTCCTCCTCCTCCTTCTACTCCTCCTTCTCCTCCTTCTCCTCCTTCTCTTTATCCTCCCCTCCTCTTTCCTTTTCCTCCTCCTCTTTCTCCTCCTCCTTCTCTACCTTCTCCTCCTCCTCTTTCTCTTACTCCTCTTCCTTCTCCTCTTCTTTCTCCTCTTCTTCCTCCTCCTCCTCCTCCTCATTTCCTTCCTCTACCTCCTTCCTTTCCTCCTCCTCCTCCTCCTCTCTTCCTCCTCCTCCTCCTCCTTCTCCGCCTCCTCCCCCTCCCCCTCCTCCTCTTTTACCTTCTCGTTCTCCTCTTCCTTCTTCATTTTCATTTTTTTGGCTTACATCATTGTGGTGCTCAGGGCTCACTCCTCTCTCTGTGCTCAGGGCTCACTCCTGTCAGGCTCAGGGAACCACACGTGGGATGGGGGATCCAACCTGGGTGGGCAGCAGACGTCCTACCTGTGTCCAACCCGCTGTCTACCTCTCTGGCCCCCCAGACAGCAAACTTTCTAAGTAGAAATGAACTATCCCTTATTTCTGAAAGCAGAATTCATCTTCCTGAAGCTGGGAATGAATGACCGTCTGACTTCCTGCGGCTGAGATGCTGCACAAACGAGCACCCATTAGGAGACTTAGCCCAGCGTTGTCTCAGGGGTCAGAGGTGCAGCCCTGGCGTGAGTGCCTAGCGCTACAGGCTGTCTTTCATTTCTGGGGTTCACAAGTCTCTCTGGGTAGCACTGCCTTCCTTCTTGAGAGCAGAGGTTGGGCTTGCAGGGGGCCACACTCAGAGGTGCTCAGGGGCTCTTCCTGGGTCTGTGCTCAGAGATCACTCCTGGTGGTTCTCGGGAGACCTTGTAATGTTCAGGGACCGAGTGGGCTGCTGACAAGGAAAGGTCCTTAACTTCTCTTCTGTCTCTCTGGTCCCATTCATTCCTTCCTTTGAAAGTCAAAGCTGCAGAGAATTGCTAGCCCATTGATGATTACCGGACACAAATGATCTCTGCTCAACTCTGCTTCGAAACCCACCAGGCAAGTGACTGTAGGCAAATGCTCCCATCTCTGAATTTTAGTTTTCCTCAAATGGAGACAATGAAAATAGCAACAGAAGCATCTACCTGGGAGGGTCCCTAAGAGGACTGACTGACTGACTGAAACCCTTAGAATATGACCAGCATTTGATGACATTTAAATGCTAACTCTTAACAGTTTTTTTTAAAATTTATTTATTTTTTTATTAATTGAATCACTGTGGGAAAGGTTACAAAGCTTTCAGGTTTAGGTCTCAGTCATGCAAATATCAAACACATTTCCCTTTACCAATACTTATTTTTTACCATGAAGAACCCCAATAAAACCCCACTCCCCACCCCTCCCCGTCCCTGTGAGGCAGATGAATTCTAGTTAACACTCTATCTGCTTTGATTAGATTCATTGTTTCAATAAAAGATTCACCACCACCCATGTGGCCGCCATCTTTCTTTCCAGAGAGGAGAAGGCGACTGGGGCAACACCCTTTCCCCTCCGGACAGACATGATGGCCTGGATTAACGCATAGTCCTTTCACTTTTCTGCTCCAAGCTGCTGGGTTCTGCATTAAGTCCTTGTGCTTCTGGGGCTGTGGCCGTGCTGGAGAGCCGCTCGTGGGGGGCAACTGGTGACCTCGGTAGGGCGTGAAGGACGGACCGGAACGCCCCCCTTCCCGTGAGGTTCAGTTTTTATTTTTAAAAATGAATAATGAAATGCCCCTCTTCTTCCTGACTGCATTCCCAAGAGAATCGCTATGAACAGATTCATTTGCATTTGAATTTTCTGGTTTGAATTGTTTATTTATTAAAAATAGAGACTTTAACTCCTTCCTCCCTTCCTTCCTTCTTTCTTCCTTTCTCCCATCTTCCCTCCCTCCCTTCCTTCCTCTCTCCCTCCCTCCCCCCCTCCCTTCCTCCCTTCCTCCCGTCTTCCCTCCCTCCCTCCCTCCCTTCATTTCTGGGCCATCCCAAGCAGTGCTCAGGGGTTCCTCCTGGCTCTATGTTCAGGGACGTTTCTGGTGGTGTTTCGGGGACCATATGCAGTGTTGGATATCAAAATAGGTTGACTGCAACACAACCACCTCAAACCCTGTACTATCTCTACAGCCCAGTTCTTTTGTTTGTTTGCTTGTTTGTCTTGGGGCCACCCCCAGCTACGCTTAGGACTGACTCCTGACTCTGTGCTCATGGATTGCTTCTGGAGGTCTCAGGGGATCATATGGGATGCCAAAAATTAAGCTCTGGTCAGCCATATGCGTGGCAAGTGCCCTAACTGCTGTACTATCACTCTGGCCCCATCCAGCCCACTTCTTAAAATTTTTTTAAAATCTGTATATTGTGCACAGTTCTCTCTTAATATCTATAAAGAAACACCCTACTTCTTTTTTACTGAATCACTGTGGGAAAAGTTACAAAGTCTTCAGGTTCAAGTTCCAGTCATGCAACCATCAAACACCTTTCCCTTCACCAGTACTCATCCTTCACCACCAAGAACCCCAATATACCCCCCTCCCACCCCTCCCAATGCCTGTGAGGCAGATGAACCCCACTTAACTCTCTATCTACTTTGATCACATTCATCACTTCGACAAAAGATGCACCACTATTGTTTAGAGTCTACACCCAACAATCAGAACTGCTGAAAAGTCATTGTGAAATAATTTGTTTTCTGAGGACCATAATACAATGTCGTGTGGCCGCAATAGCGGCCGCATGATTTTTGATTTCTGATATTTTGCTTACTAAGTCTGGAGGGATTTCTGCCAAGAGCCAGATAATTACGAGATTGGTTTCTGTGGCTCTGGAGCCATGGCCGTGCTGGAGAGCCGCCTTGGGGGGCAACTCGTGACCTCAATAGGGCGTCAAGGGTGAGCCAGGAACGCCCCCCGCCCCTTCCCATGAAATTGTAGTTGCCCCGTCACCGCCAGCTCATACCTGGCTTTCCTATAAGCTCCGAGGTGGCCACTGTCTTGCTGCCCGGGGGGTAAAAGGTGGAAGAACACCTTACTTCTTGATGTTCCCCCCGCCTCCCAAGATTTCACAGTATTCCGTTGCACACATACACAATCTTCAATTGGTTGAAATTTTCAAAGTTCTTTAGGGGCTGGGATGTGGCTAGTGGCAGAGCAGATGCCTTGCGCGTGTGGAACTTTGAGTTCAGCCCCCGGCACTGTGTGTCCATCTCACCCCCAAGACTGCAAGGAGTGGTACTGACAACAATTCAAAAGAAAATCCTGTCAGCACAACTCAGGATGTATTTATCTTTGCACACACTTACGTGAGTGTCATTACATTGATTCTCAGATATGGAATTGCTAAGTCCAAGGATGTATATATTACGCATGTTAATAGATATGAAATATCTTATTTGCTGGGTGAATTCTTGAAAGTCGTGTGTAATTCAAGGTTAACTTTGAAAAGGATGGGATGTATTTCTGTTAGTCATTGCGACCACCTTATAAATGCCACCTACCATTACAAGTGTCATTTTACCTTATACCTACACTCATTTTTAAACTGTGTAGGAAGAATTGGGGGTTGGGCGACTTATATTACTTCAATCAATGAAGTCTTATATTATTTCATAAAAATGAGACAGCATTAATATTTTGATGTCACAGTATTTCAACTTTGATTAATTCAAAACTTACACCAAAAAAGACCAATCATTTTGTATACTTATTTACAAATTGCTCCCAAACCCTGCTAGATTAATTATACCAATTTCAACCTGATATAAGGACTTTTTCCCCACCTTTGCCACCACTAATTAGAAATTGCTGGAGATGAAGTGATAGCACAGCGGGTAGGGTGTTTGCCTTGCACGCAGACGACCCAGGTTTGATTCCCAGCATCCCATAGGGTCCCCTGAGCACCGCCAGGAGTAATTCCTGAGTGCAGAGCCAGGAGTAACCCCTGTGCATCACCGGGTGTGACCCAAAAAGAAAAAAAAAAAAAGAAATCGCTGCTCTCCCTCCCTCTCTTTCTCAGTCAGAGGTGAAAATAGTATCATATCTAATTAACATTTTCTGGGTAACTAGTAAGTTACACACCCCGTCCTGTTCATTTTGTTCCTTTATGTAATTTGCCTGTTTGTCTTCTTTGTTCTTTTGTCCGTGAAAATTGAATTTTTTTTCTTTGACCTTTAAAAACCAGAGGAAACATCTCTGGACTTTCTCCAAGTTAGATAAGTAGGAACAGCCAGAACATTAACTAGAAGAAACATATTTTATAATTTAATCAAAGGCAACAATATACCTATATCAATTCAGTTGAATGTGCTGACTCATAGATTTGTTTCATCCCCTGAAAAGCATTCGTTGTCTTCCAACCTGTGTCCATTTTCAAACTGGTTGTGGGGCTGGAGGGATAGTTTAGCAGGTAAGATGCTTGTCTTACAGGCGGCCCACTTGGGTTTGATTCCCAGCACCGCACAGGAGCCCCTGAGCCCCATCAGGAGGGATCTCTGAGTGCAGAGCCAGGAGCAAGCCCTGAGCACAGATGACTGTGTCCCTCTAACCTCCCCTAACACACACACACACACACACACACACACACACACACACACACAGCTGCTTGCTTAGATATTTGAATGCATTGTTAATGGCTAACATTTGGGCAAATCCATGGACGTCCTTGAGATAAAACAAAATGATTCGTTTGAACCAAACAACAAAGGGTTTTGTTTTTCATCTGTGATGTAGAGACGGGTTATCTAAGTCACAAGACCCAACACTGCTGTAAACCCAGGACCCACATTCAATAGTTAAACTAAAAGAAAAAAAAATTCCCGACTTCTGCTACTGCCTTTGTAAGGCAACGGGGAGCTCCCTTAGATATCAAAGCACCCCCGCCCCCAGCCTGTGGACGCTGGATGTTTCAAGGGACAATTGAATGCTTGAAATGAAGACTATCAGGGCTGGAGCGATAGCACAGCAGGGAGGGCGTTGGCCTTGCACTCGGCCGACCCAGGTTCAATTCCCAGCATCCCATGTGGTCCCCTGAGCCCTGCCAGGAATGATTCCTGAGTGTAGAGCCGGGAGTGACCCCTGAGCATTGCCAGGTGTGACCCCCCCCCAAAAAAAAATGGAGACTATCTTGAAACTCTGACAAGATGTACTACAAACTTGGCAATATTGGCCTGAACTCTGGGGTCAGTCCTCTGCCATGAATATGACTTTCTTTCTAGGGCCTTCTAATACCTCAGTCCTTGACCTGGACCGTCATGATCTCATGCAGCCTGCCTTCAGCAGGAGTTTCTGCAGAGCTGGGCAGGGAATGGGGGTCAGAGTGGGCCACTGGGACACAGAAAGTGAGGTGCAGAGCGCCCAGCCATGGGCAGCTGGGAGTCTGTCTCTGCAATCTAGAACAGGATAAGCAGATCTGGGCAAGATTCTTCTTAAATCACTTTTTATCACCTCCTGTTGGTTTTGTTTGTTTGTTTGTTTGTTTGTTTTTTGGGTCAAACCCAGCAATGATCAGAGGTTACTCCTGGCTCTGTACTCAGGAATTACTCCTGGCGGTGCTCGGGGGACCATATGGGATGCTGGGAATCGAACCCTGCGTGCAAGGCAAACACCCTCCCTGCTGGACTATCACTCTGGTCCCTCACCTGGCATTTTTAATATCATTTTAATTTTAATTTCATTTTATTTTTAATTGAGTCACCGTGAGGTATGCAGTTACAAAGCTGTTTCATGATTGGCTTTCAGTCATACAATGCTCCAACACCCGTCCCTTCACCAGTGTACATTTCCCACCACCAGTGTCCCCCAGTTTCCCTTCACCTACCCCTGCCTCCCCCAGTTTACCTCTATGACAGGCACTTTTCTTCTCTTGGGATTTTTTTTTTTTAAGGAAAAATATATAGTAAAAATCAGTCGGGAAAGGTTTTAGGCTAAACTTCCTTCCTTTGATCCTGCAGTTCCCTAGACACCATCAGTAGCAGTTCCTGGTCATCCTTCCAGTAGGGGGGCGTGAGGAAGTGGTCGGGAAGACTTTTTATATCTTGTGTGGTTTTCCTTTTTCTTTTCTTTCTTTTCTGGGGGAGGGGGGTGGTGGTGGTGGTGAGGAGGGTTTGTTTGAGCCACACCCAGCGGTGCTCAGGGCTTACTCCTGGCTCTGCACGCAGGAATCACTCCTGGCAGACGTTGGGGACCAGATGGGATGTCAGGGATCGAACATTGGTGGGCCTTGTGCAGGGCCCTGCTTGCTGAACTATCTTTTCAGCCCCATTCTCTGTGTTCTGTGCCTCTCTCTTAAACGTTTTCCACACAGCTTGTGTCGAGCCTACGTCCCAAAGCACAGGAAACAACAGCTAGAGCCCTGACAGAGGAAACCGCCTGTATGTTCACCTCACTTCCTGCTCCGATGTGTTGGTGAGCTTCTGGGGCAGCCTCTCTCCCTGGTGAGGACAACCTCTGCAGGGCCGGGTTTCTTCTTGGCCTAGGATAATTCTAGGGGTTTGCACTTTCTCCTTTCTTCTCCTCCCAGTCATGGTTTTGGGGCTGCCTGGTGGTGCTCAGGGCTTACGCGTGGCTCTGCACTCAGGGGTCACTTCCAGTAAGGCTCAGGGGGCTAAGAGGGGTGCCAGGGATTGAACCCAGGTCCAGTTGTGTGCAAGGCAAACACCCTCTTTTCTTCATTTGCTAGGGGAAAAATTCATTTTATTGATTTTTTTTTTTTTAGCTCATTGGGATTCTCTACCTTATTTATATTGTTAAGTTCTGTTATTTATAACTCTGCCTACTATTTTCCTAATATTTGATTTGTTGCTTGTACCTGACTCGTTGCAATAAAAAGGTGTTTCAGCTATTTTTCCCCTTTAAGCTTTTTGGTTTTCTTTTTCTTTTCTTTTCTTTTTTTTTTTTTAAGCGGAGGCAACAATGGTTTACAACAGTATAAGTGTTTCTGTTTTGGTGGTAAATGTGACCTCACCACACCAACCACTAAAGAGTTAATAACCCCAATGGTCCCACCCTCAACACCACACTCTCCCAAACTTGGAAACCTCAATTCTCTTGTCAGTATACTAGGGCTGGTTTCAAAAATGTTCTAGGAGTAGCTGTAAGTTTGATAAGCTGTATCTTTTTTTTTTCTCCCTAACACAGCTTAAAATATTTAAACATTTTCCCATGGATTTCTTCTTTGCATCATAGGCTGGTTAGAAACATTTTGTTCAATTTCTAGAAGTTTGGAGATTTGGGATGACTGCACCCCTTGTTCCTCTTGATATGAAACTCAGTTACATGTGACCAGAGAATGTACTGTGCATTTTAAATTTTTTGGAGAGGTTTTAAATTTTGTGTCCTCTTTTCTTTGGGCTACTTTACTTTTAAAAATCATTTTTATCACTCCAGTTTTATTATGCATGGTGATAAAATGAAAATCATGTATGTCAGCTCCTTAATATATTTAAAATATATACTACATTTCTATTCCTCAATTTTCCATCCATTCCCTTCTATTAACTTTTTAAAAATTGATATGATTCCAATGATTCATATATAATTACAAATGTATAAATAATACATTCTGTTTTTATCGGTTAAAAACTTTATAAATATATTAAAGACTTTATAAAAATATGTGCTATATGTTTTTTTCAACTTTGTGTTAGCATGAAGCAATTTTTGAGATTTATCCCTTTGTAAAGATATGGTTCATTCATTTCAATGGGTTGGGTTTTTTTATGCCTGATTAGATCATATCTCCTTACTGAGGCTGCGTAGGTGGTTTCCATTTTTTGCAACAGTAAATCTTCAGTAATCTTGTGAAATGTGTGCACACGGCTTGAAGTAGTAGCCCTTGAGCACCCTTGGTTGTGACCCCAAAACCACAAGAAAAAAGGAAGATCACTGGCAGAGCTACAGGAGATCCCTGATGAGGGTTTGGGGTGTGGTTCGATGATTTCCACATATGTGAAGTTCAGTATGAGGCGCCATGATCAAACCAGCGAACAACAGCAAAGCACTTGTCAAGAGTTTTGTTGGAACTGAATTGAATTTCTAGATTATTCTGGGGGAAATGGTCATCCTTGGGTCTTCCCAACACAAGCATGGTGTAGTTCTCCTCTTTTTTTTTTTTGTAGATCCTTAAAATTCAAAACATTTAATATACATTAAAAGATTTACTGTTCTTTTTTTCTTTTTGGGTCACACCCGGCAATGCACAGGGGTTACTACTCCTGGCTCTGCGCTCAGGAATTACCCCTGACGGTGCTCAGGGGACCATATGGGATGCTGGGAATCGAACCCGGGTCAGCCGCGTGCAAGGCAAACGTCCTACCCGCTGTGCTATCGCGCCAGCCCCTATACTGTTATTGTAGTCAAGAACTGAATTGTCACACTGGTGGTGGAATTGGTGTTAGAACATTTAATGCCTAAAACAACTGTATTATGAACAACTTGTTACATCATAGTGTTGTAATAATTTTTTTTAGTAAAATAATTGAACTTTTTGGGCTGGAGAGAATAGGGGTGAATGCGGCCTTGCACGTGACTGATTTTTTTTTTTTAATGTAGGAGTACTGCTATTTATTCAGCCACTGATTAGCTGATTGAATTGTGCATGAACTCCACCTTATTTTTTTCATTTTTTATAATTTTATTTATTGAATCACCATGAGAGCAGTTACAAAGCTTTCGGGTCTAAGTCTCAGTCATACAGTGAAACACCCGTACCTTCACCAGTGCCCATTCTCCACCACCAAAAACCCCAGTATAACCCCACCCCACACCCTCCCCCTACCTGTGGGGCAGATGATTTCCACATTTTACTCTCTCTACTTTGATCATATTCAATATTTCGACACCAGACCCACCATTATTAATTGAGATTTTACCACAACACTCAGATCTGCCGAAAAGGCAACAGTAGACAATTTGTGTTCTATTGCTGGTTATGAATAACCTATGATGTCGCGTGGCTGCAGTAGGGCCATGTGATTTTGAAATTCCGAAATTTTAACACTTAAATCTGGAGGGTTTTCTGCCAAAAGCCACTGTGTTTTGAGATTTGCTCCTGAGTCTCTGGGATCATGGCCGTTGAGCAGCTTGATCAGGAGCCAGAGAGGCCGTTCGTGGGCGATGACTTGGGGTCTCGTTGGGGTAAGGAGGACAGGCCCGGCTCCACCCCCATCCCGTGAGGCCCAACAAGTTTCGACACATGACTGATTCTGATTCAATCTCCAGCACTGCCTATGGTCCCCTGAGCACTGCCAGGCGAAACCCCTGAGCACAGAATCAGGAGTAAGCACTGAGCACCATGGGCTATGGGCCCCACAGCCCACTGAAAATAAGTATAGAACCTTTTGGGGGCTGGGGAGATGGCTCAAAGGGCTAGCACACATATTGCTGTGAGGTAAAAATCGAGTCGAATTCTAAATTTGTGTGGAATATCTGTTTGTTCCTGTTA
This sequence comes from Sorex fumeus, assembly GCF_029834395.1. Lineage (NCBI taxonomy): Eukaryota > Metazoa > Chordata > Mammalia > Eulipotyphla > Soricidae > Sorex > Sorex fumeus. Next base: position 6,734,408 of record NW_026606062.1, read on the forward strand.
TATCTTTAAAAAAAATTTTTTTTGGTTTTAAACCACATCCGGTGGGTTTATTCCTGAATCACTCCTGCTAGGGCTCGGGGGACCATATGGGGTGCCAGGGATGGAACCCAGGTTAGCCGCGTGCAAGGCAAGCGCCTTATCGGCCCCAGCAAGGTAGATTTTTTTTTTTTTTTTGCTTTTTGGGTCATGCCTAGCAATACTCAGGGGTTACTCATGGCTCTGCACTCAGGAATCACTCCTGGCGGTGCTGGGGAACCATATGGGATGCCGGGAATCGAACCCGGGACGGCCACATGCAAGGCAAATGTCCTACCCGCTGTACTATCGTTTTGACCCCCCAGCAAGGTAGATTTTACTAAAGCTTACTTAGAAAAGATGTGAGGGGAGAGAAAGGGAGAAGTGTGTTCAATAGAGAAAAAGACTTTTCCGGAACAGGAATAGGGAGACAAAGAAACAGTCATCAGGCAAGTGAGACGCGTGTCCAAGGGACAACATGGGCTTGAAGAGCTTCTTTTTTTGCTTCTTGATCTGACATCCAAAACAATGCTGATGGAAATTGGTTCCAGTGGACACTTCCTGTGTTCCTGCCTGACCCTGAGACCCCCCTGGACCCGGGCTTCCCTGGTCAGGAGTGTTCTGGGGGGCTGGATGCTCGGGTCACTCCTCTTCTCCCTCCCCCTCACGCAGAGACCCTGGACAACTCCCTCCCTACTCATCTCTCTGGAAGAGGGAAATCATTGTGTACCCCATCCTCAGTTTCTGTGAGGATCAAATGTCTCCAGGTGTATCCACATTCATGTTCATACCTGATACATACACTGTCAATAGGCCCAGCAGACGTGTGTGCTTGGCCAGTAGTGACCCACGTGGTCTGGTTCCACATTGTCGTTACTGATGCTGCAATGCTTGCGTGTTTGGTGCTTATCTTATATCAGGTTAAAGAAGCTTCCTTTTCTGGGCTGGAGAGAGAGAAATGCAGGAGGCCTGGGTTTGATCCGCAGAACCTCTGGGAGCACCTGCTGAGAGAAGCCCCTTAGCACAGCTCAGGGCAGCCCCCAAATCAACCAGCAAGATAAAAAAAAGGAAAAAAGTAAAGAAGTTTCCTTTTATTATTTTTTCCCTGGAATTTTTTTAACTTTTTTTTTCTTTTGGGGTCACACACTCAAGGATGCTCAGGGGTTTCTCCTGGCTCTGCACTCAGGAATTACTCCTGACAGTGCTCAGGTGACCATATGGGATTCCGGGGATTGAACTCGGGTCCGCCGCATGCAAGGCAAACGCTGTACTATGGCTCCAGCCCATTTCCTTGAAATTTTTATTCTCAACCAGGTATGAGAATTATATGAATTAGTTTTTTTCCTACATTTTCGGAGACCTTTTCTTGTCATCTGTTTTCGTGGTGAAGGATACCAGTTTATCTTCCAAAGTTGCTCCGTTCTTTGAAGGTCCCAGGATTGATTCTTTCAGTCACATGCTTTACTGTTTGCGGCTAAATTCGGTTTTTACCTATTTAGAGCTTTTGCCAAGGAGATGTTCTGTGTGGAATTTCCCTTGCCAGCATCAGTGGGAGTTTGAACAAGATGGAAATTTGAAGCTGGTGGTTTCCATCCATTTCTCTGCTTTGGAACGGATTGTGTAACTTGGAGCTGGAGAGATCGTACAGAGAAAAGGCACTTTCCTTGCTCATGAATGACATTGATTTTAACCCCAGTACGTGGCCCTGAGCACATGCAGTGCCAAGAGCGATCCCTGAGCACAGAACCAGAAATAAGCCCTGAGCACAGTTAGGTGCAGGCCCCCCACCCAGTCCCAAATAAATAAATTAAGTAAATAACTAAATAATTATATTGGCATTGGATTTTTTGAAAGATAAGAAAATGCAGATAAGTGAAAGGAAGATAATAAAACATACGTGCAGATTCAAACATAATTAAAATTTGAATATGTCCTGTCCTGTCCTCCCGTTGTTCATTGATTTGCTCGAGTGGGCCCAGTAACGTCTCCATCTTGAGACTTGTTGTTACTGTGTTTGGCATATCGTCATGGGTAGCTTGCCAGGCTCTGCCATGCGGGCGAGATACTATCCTTCCAAATATTTTTCCGTTTAATAAACCATTTCTTTTTTTTTAATTTAAATATAAGAGTTCTGCTATTTATTCAGCCACTGATTACATTGATTGATAGTAACCATTTCTTAGTAATTCAGGAAATATGGGTTTTAAAAAAAATCTTTATTCAACTCTGTACTTGGGTAGACCATTGTATTGTTTTGTTCTTTGTGAAATATTTTCCAATTTGTAGCATTGCATTGTAGCACTGTCCTCCCGTTGTTTATCGATTTTCTCGAGCAGGCCCAGTAACGTCTCCATTGTGAGACTTGTTGTTACTGTGTTTGGCATATTGAATACATCACGGGTAGCTTGCCAGGCTTTTCCGTGAGGGCAAGATACTCTCAGGAGCTTGCCGGGCTCTCCGAGAGGGGCGGAGGAACTGAACCCGGCTTGGCTGGGCTGGCTGCATGCAAGGCAAATGCCCTACCACTGTGCTATCGCTCCAGCCCTTCTTCTAATTTGTAAAAAACTGAAAAGCTATGACAAATATTAGGCAGAAAAAAAAAAGACAATTTTCACGAACTCTTCCTCTCTTTTCCTCTTTGCCTCTATTTTTTTCCCCCTTGTTATGGAAAGAGGATGAAAGAGTGTGGAAAAAGGAGGGGGAATTTGGTAGAAAAATGAAATGACCTTCAGCAATGGAAGAAGCCAAACCTCCCCCAGTGAAGAGCTCTGGCTGTGTCCCCACCCACTTTGGGGGGAGGAGAGGAGACAGAAATCCTTGTGAACTTGCAATTTTTCCTAGCCAGGGATTGGGGGGGGAAGGGAGGAAAGATGAAGTGGAGGAGGAAGATGTCAAAACTGAAAGTGAGTTTTCTCTACTATAACTTGGTACTGGTAAGATCAAGGGGTGCAAATCAAGCCCTGAATGTCCCTAAGAGATTCTGAGCTCCAGACAATTGTGTTTTTTTTTGGGGGGGGGGTTGGTCCTCCACAACCAGTGGTGCTTGGGGGTATTCTTGGTTCTATGCTCAGGAGTGGTTCTCAGTGGTGCTCAGGGGACCATCCGGTGCCAGGGTTCAGCCCTAGACCTCCAACATGCAAAGTGAACAGTCGACCCCCAGAAACTCCTCCCCTGCTCTGACCTCCAGATAGCTGGAACAACACATTGGCATAGTCTCAAAGGCAGGTCAGCGACATCCCACTGCGGGGGGTGGGGGGGATGGGGTGGGAGTCTCCCCAAAGCTTGTGCCTTTATTCATGATGGTCATCTTCTTGAGCACGCTCTTGATAACCACGTGGGTTTGCTGGCTTCTTTGCAGTTCAAGTTGCCTTAGCTTTTGGCGCCAGGATATTAGGACATATCCGCAATTTATGCGAAGGTAAATTTGACTTCCTTGAACGCCTCCCCGACAGTTTGCTCCTGAGGATCTTCGCGTACCTGGATCTCGAAGACATCGCCCGGCTCTCGCAAACGTCACAAAGATTTTCGAAGGTACCACTTCTGTGTCGATGCAGAATTCCCGCGGGGCTCTCTTCAAGTCGCTGTTTATTTTCCCCCTTCCCATTCTGGGGTCACACCCGATGGTGCTAGGAGTTTACTCCTGCCTCTGCCTTTGGGCATCACTCCTGGCGGGATTCAGGGACCCTCTCTGGTGCCAGGGGTGGACCCCAGGTTGGCTGCATGCAAGGCAAGTGCCCGGCCTGCTGTACTCTCTCTCTCCGACCCCTGCTTTTGTGCTTTTGTTTTGATAAGTATCGCGTTGGTTTAGTATTTGCCTTTAACACAGCAAGCATTTGTTGAATTCTTGCTTTGTGATGGACATGGTCCCAATCCAGAAGCCACAGAGAGGAGATGTGATTCTTTTTTTTTTCTCCTTGTTTTTAAAATATTTTTTACTCTTTTTATTTTATTTATTAATTAATTTATTTTGAATACCCATCCCTCCACCAGTGACCATTTCCCACCACCACGGATCCCACCCCTCCCCCTCCCCCCTCATCCCACCCTGTCTCTGTGGCAGGGCATTCCCTTTTGTTCTCTCTCTCCTATCAGGTGTTGTGGTTTGTATAAGAGTTAAGCCTGATTTTCAGGGAGAAACATTGGATGATTTACTTTCCATTGATCACTTTGTATATAGGGAGATGTCAGTTTGGAGTAAACGTCCTGGTTCCCGCATACTCAAGCTATGCTTGTAGAGGTTCCTGGTCACCAGGGTTCCATCTGGAGGAGGCGGGATGCAGCACCTACCCCATCTGGGACTTCCCAGTGATCTCAGCTCTTTTGGGGACCTGGTGCATTCTCCGGGAGCTGTGGTGCCGCCCAGCGGCCTTTCTTCTCTGCGGCTGTGTGCTGTAAAGATGGAGCTGGGGGGCGGGTTGTGGGCATGACTTCCGGAGTCAGAGGTTACCTGGGAGCCGGGCAGTGCCGGCAGTTTGAAGTAAAAGTCCAAGTCCTGGTTCCCGCATACTCGGGCTATGCTTGTAGAGGCTCATGGTCACCGGGGTTCCAACTGGAGGAGGAGGTGGAGATGTGATTCTTGTCCTTGAGGCGCTTACTATAGCAGGAGACATGTACACAAAGAGAAATCACTGGACAACTCGGGGCCAGAGGGCTAGTGCCGCAAGTAGGTGCTAACCTTGCACGTGTTCAACCCAGGGTCAATCCCCGGGACCACACAGAGTCCCCAAACCCTGCCAGGGGTGATCCCTGACTGCAGATTTAGGAGTAAGCCAAAAAAAACACAGCAGCGAAGAAATCAGTGTGTCACTGAGCCTCGGAGCAGAGAGGTATGATGATGCGGTCAGATTAAAGCTGATTCCTCTGCCTGGCATCTCAGAAGCAGGTTACTTTTTCTGGGTTTTGAGAGGAAGAGGCCTGATACGTCACAGGAGAGTAGGGGGCAAAGTCCATTGATGAAAGAACAGCAGGTCAGAGAAAACGGCTTGGAAAGATCAGAACAGGTGCTTAGCATGCAAAAGCCGTGGGTTCAAGCCCCAGCACTGTCGGAAGTAAATCCCAAGTGGAGGGCAGCCCTTAACCATCTCCGAATGTGACCCAGAAACCAAAAAAAAAAAAAAAGGAAAAAATGCAATGTTTGCCTTTCAAGAAGATTCACTCCCTAATCGTTCCTTCCTCCCTTCCTCCTTCTTCCTTCCTCCCTTCCTCCCTCCTTTCTTTCTTCCTCCCTTCCTCCTTCCTTCCTTCCTTCCTTCTTTCTTTCTTGGTCACACCTGGTAATGCTCCTGGCTCTGAACTCAGGAATTACTCCTGGCAGTGCTCAGGGGAACCATTTGGAATGCTGGGGACAGAACCTGGGTCAGCTGTGTGCAAGGCAAACACCCTCCCTGCTGTACTATCGCTCTGGTCCCATGGCCTATCTTTCATTTAGAAAAGTCAGTGCTTTCCATGTGAATGTGGTCACCGTTTTTGGTTTTTAAGTATTCACTTCAGTGATACAATCTGCACTACTTCAGATATAAAAGAATATATAAGTATAAAAGAGTATAAAAGATAAACACTTTTACTTGATTTACTCCTACAAATGGAGAACAATAATACATAATTATGGAAATCACTCTTATCATTAAAATTAAAGAAAAAAATAAAGAAGGAGGGGCCAGAGAGATAGCCCAGTGGGTAGGGCCCTTTCTTGCACACAGCTCACCCAGGTTAGATCCCCAGCACCCCTTATGGTGCCCTGTGCGTGCCAGAGAGTAAGCCCCGAGCACACTGGGTGTGACCAAATACCAAAAATAAATGTAGAAGCGAAGGATTTTACTTACATATGGCAAAATGAGACTCTCTGGTTTTTCTTCTTTTTTTTTTTTCCCTTTTTCTTTTTGAAGTACGATAGTTTTTATGTAAAGACCTACCCTTAGAGAACTGTGAGGGGAGAGAAGGAGAGCAAAGCGTGTTCAAGAGAGGACGTGGGCTTGGAAAAGAGCTCCGGGGTTTCCTAACAGACTCCTGCTTTGTTGCTCACATCTGCGTCAGATCGAGAGCTTATATCTTTATATTTTGAAATTTCATTTCTTGTCTTCGCCTAAATACACCTGTGGATGATTTCTTCAGTACTAGGTCAGGCTGCTTCTCTTTTTGAAGAGATCTTATATTTTTTTTTGACATCTTATATTTGGAAGGCTTGCTACTCAAACGCTATTAGTACCCACACCATTGAAATTGATACTCTGAACTTTTTTCCTCTTCTCTTCAAGATACAGATGGCCCTTTATTACCTTCATTCCACCCACTCAACCTCACCTTAATGGGCCTCTTCTCACTTTTCACTGTTCTATTCCCAGCATCAGGAAGAGAGTTCCATGAGCAAGGCCCTTGTTTTTTTTTTTGTTGTTGTTGTTGTTGTTTTGTTTTGGTTTGGTTTTGATTTTTTGGTAGGTAAAGGGAAGTTTATTCTACTATAATTTCCACTTATATTTTATTTATCTTTTTTATTAGTGAAACGCCATGAGGTACAGTTATAGACTTGCAGATTTTTGTGCTTGGGTTCCAGTTATACAATGATCAAGTACCCATCCCTCCACCAGTGCCCATTCTCCACCACCACGGGTTCCAGTATCCCTCCCACCCCCTCACCCTCCCATACCACCCTGCCTCTGTGGCAGGGCATTCCCTTTTGTTCTCTATCTCTCTCCTTTTGGGTCCTGTGGTTTGCAAGAGAGGCATTGGGTGGCAGTCATGCTTGGTCTATAGTCTATTTTCAGCATGCTTCTCCCATCTTGGGAGGATCCTTCCAACACCCTTTATTTGGTGCTCCCTTCTCTATCTGAGCTTCCTTTTCCCCTAGCACATGTGGCTGGGCAAGGCCCTTGTTTTGCATGCTGCAGCCAAACCCGCATTCGAACCCCGGCACCCCATATGACCCCCTGAGTCCCACCAGAAGTGATCCCTGAGCACAGAGTCAGGAGTAAGCCCTGAGGACGGCTGGGTGTAGCTCGAAAACCAGACCAAAACAATCTCGGGGGCCCAGGGAGATGGTTCATGGGCTGGATGCTGAGTTTGGACTGTGGGTTCCATCGCTGGCCCCTCTGGGCCTCCGGAGCCCCGTGGGGGTCACTCTGATCACCCCCAGCACCACTGGGCAGGCTTCCTCTAGTTTCAACATTCTGCCCTTGCCGAGAAGCTCATCGTCAGACACTCACATGTCAATGACGCCGACAGGCGGGCTGCTGCTAGAAGTTTCTGCCAGCCGCTGGGTTCCATCCTGGACGCATGGTGAGGGGCTTCCTGGTAATTCAGGGCTCCTGGAGGCAGATGGTATTCATCCCTCATGTGGTCTGTTGGTTTGGGTTGCTGGTGGGGGAGCCTCTCCTTAAGTTGGGGGACCACTCCCAGGGGTGCTCAGGGGACCGTGTGGGTGGGGCGGGGGCCTCAGTCCTCTCCCTGAGCACGTGGCTTCTCCCCGGGTCACTCATGTCCACTCTGCTCCTCCCCGCCCAGGAGGCCGCTGGGATTCACAGTCTCAGTTCTGGGGACGACAAGAGTCGCCCAAGGTCACTCACTCGCTCCCTGCCACAGTGAGAAAACTTCTGTTTGTGTCCAAATGTCGTCTGTCCTCCCACGACCTCTGGCCTCCTCTCGGGCTGGAAGGTGTTCTTGTAGCCCCGTGCCGTCCTGCCCTTTATCTCACCGCTTCACGAAGCGTCTGTGTGAAACCCCGAGGGATGAATGTGCTAGCAAGTCATTTGTGTTCAAATCCTTGGACCTCCATCCCCCAAGCGTTAGGCCAGACCGCTACCACCTGCCTCCTGCCCCCTGGGGTCCACTCGTCTCATCTCTATTAAATTTATAGTTGTTTTGTTGGGCTCCCCCTGGGAGTGCTCACGGCTGACTCCTGACTCTGTGCTCAGGGGTCACGCCTTCAGGGGGTCAGGGACCCTACGTGGTGTTAGGGCCGGAACCCGGGGTGGCTGCTTGCAAGGCAAAAGCGCCTTCCCCCCTGTCCCACCTCCCAGGCCCTGTCACCGTTGTCTCGCTTCCTAACTGCTTGCCATTTCAGACTGACAGCCGCGTCAGCCCTTCCCCTGCCTCCCCTGCTGCCCAGACCCTCTGTGACCCGCACAGCCAACAGCACGAGGTGGCCACTACAGAAGCCACGGGCTGGCCTACATGGCAAGCTGGGATTCTGCACTGCCCTTGGTTCCTATTTTTTATTTATTTATTTATTTATTTATTGCTTTTTGGGTCACACTCGACGATGCTCCTGGCTCTGCACTCAGGAGTTACCCATGGTGGTGCTCAGGGGACCATATGGGATGCTGGGAATCGAACCTGGGTCCGCCGCGTGCAAGGCAAACGCCCTAGCCGCTGTGCTATCACTCCGGCCCCGGTTCCTATTTTTTAAAGTTTCCCACTGCTTCCATTCTCTCTCTCTCTCTCTCTCTCTCTCTCTCTCTCTCTCTCTCTCTCTCTCTCTCTCTCTCTCCTCTCTCTCTTTTCTCTTTCTCTCTCTCCATTAATTCTCTCAAATCGGCCTCATCCATCAAAAGACAACAACTCAGGACTCATCCATTGTTACCTCCCCTGCTGGAAAGAGGAGCCCTGGTCACCCGCCTCCCTACGTCCTCCCTGGCCCCAGGGCAATGACACGGGAGCGAGGACAGCCCGGGAAGCTGACTGGGAGCTGGGTGATGCCTCCTCTGGGGGCTGTGAGGTGCCCCTGCCTTCAGGGAAGCTTGGTGTGCTCTGCAGCAAACCGGGTGACTTGGCAAAATGGAGATGGCAATCTTGTTATTAGGGTTTTTTTGTTTTTCTCATTTTTTATTTTATTTTATTTTTTGTTGGGGAGAAGCAACAAACCACACTTGGTACATGGGGGCTCCTCCTAGCTCTGTGCTCAGCCCCCAGGAAATGCTCAGGGACCATGTGGAACTGGGAGCCATTCATGGTCTGTCCACATGCAAAGCAAGAGGCTTAACCCCTGGACAATCCCTCTGGCCCAAATTATTATTTTTTTGTGTGTGTATGTGTGTGTGTGTGTGTGTGTGTGTGTGTGTGTGTGTGTGTGTGGTGGGGAGTCACACCTGACAGTGCTCAGGGCTTACTCCTGGCTCTGTGTTCTAAGATCACTCCTGATAGAGCTTGGTAGACATACATGGTGCTAGGGATCAAACCTGGGCTGGCCTGTGCAAGGCGAACACCCTACCCATATTCTTTTTCTCTGGCTCCCCCAATTGTCCTTTATAATGAATTGATGTTTTCCCAGGGGTGGGGGTAGTTTGGCCGCACCTGCTCAGGGATCGCTTCCCGGTGGTCTTGGGGACCCTACAGAGTGCCCGGGATCTGAACTGGGCTTGGTCGTGTGCAACCCAAGTGCCTTAAGCTCTGGACCGTCTCTCGGGCCCAAATCATCCTTTCTTAGAAACCCGGTCCTGGCTCTCAGACAGGCTTGGCTGCTGCCCTTTCTCCAGTGCTCTGGGTGTTCCCTACATAAACCACAACGCATCCCCACTCTGAAGAAACACATGCAATGACGCAAGATAGTGGCCCCACATGGGGACAGCCGTGGGCCTGGAGCCTCGGAGTAAGGGGCGTGTGCTTTGAGGCTGTCAGCCCTCACCACCCACAGCGGGCACCTGCTGTCTGCCAGCGAATAGCAGAGCGGCCACGGGCATGCTCTCAGAGTCGCCCGAACACCGCCCCACAGATACGGCGAAAATCCGACTTTCTAGTTGGGAAGTTTTGGGGACAGTTGGCATAGGGCTCCTCCTCTTCCTCCTCCTCCTCTTCCTCCTCCTCCTCCTCCTCCTCCTCCCCCTCCTCCTCCTCCTCCTCTTCCTCCTCCTCTTCTTCTTCCTCCTCCTATTCTCCTTGTCCTCTTCCTCCTTCTCCTCTTCTTCTTCCTCCTCCTCTTCTCCTCTTGTTCCTCCTCCTATTCTCCTCCTCCTCCTCCTCCTCCTCCTCCTCTTCCTCCTCCTCCTCCTCTTCCTCCCACTCCTTCTCTTCCTCCTCCTGCTCCTGGCCTCCCTCCTCCTCCTCTTCCTCCTCCTCCCTTCCTCCTCCTTCTCCTTCTCCTCCTTCTTCTTCTCTCTTTTTCTCTCCTTTTTGCATTATGATTTGCACAATAGGTACTAAGAGGTTATCGTGCATGTCCCTTTACCTTCTCTCAGCGCTCAGTTCTTGTCCAGAGCGATCATTTCCGACTATCCTTGTTGTAGTGGTCCCTTCTGTTTCCTAACTGCCCTCCTCCCTCACTTGTGGCAAGTTTCCAACCATGGGCCAGTCCTCCTTCTGGCCCTTGTTCTCACTGACCTTGGGTATGAACACACACACACACACACACACACACACACACACACGAAGAGACTAAAGCTGAGCGTTGACCTAGAGAGATCACCCTCGGAACGTTTGTGCGTCTGTTAAGTTCGTGCACCACCACCAGGGGGCGGTATAGTCACGCCACACTCAGCTAGCCTTGGGTGTGGATAAAGGCCTCCTTGTAACCCGGCACCTGCCCAGTTAAAGGGTTCCCAGGCTGGGGAGTCTTTGATGAGGGCTTTTTTTTTTTTTTTTTTTTTACATAGACCAACTGGTAATATAAAATAAAACTTCAAGTCTAGGATAAAATGTGCTTAACAGAAGCCCCTCCAGCAGACATTTTAGCTCCCTTTTGCAAATGTTCCCCATCACCCCTCCAACCCCTGCTCACAACTTCAGGGTTTTCTCCCACAACCTCTGTTGTAAAAAAAAAAAAAAACCATTGCCCAGTAACTGGGACGATGGTCCAGTGGTGGGGCAGGTGTTTGCATTGGACACGGCTGACCGGGATTCAATCCAAGCATGCCAGGAATGATTCCTGAGTGCAGAGCCAGGAGTCGGCCCTGAGCACCGCTGGGCGTGACCCCAAACCAAACTAAAGCAAACAAAAATGCCTCGGCCTGAGCCATTTTGTATGGGCAGTGGGACAGTCCTCCATGTGGTGTGGGTGCGTCTCCTGGTTGCATGTGGCCCCCTGCTACTATATTTGGTGCCTACATTTGGGGTCTGCATCAGTGCAACTAGAAACGGGACCCAGGGGACAGCTGACGGTAGGATGAGATGACAGGAGTCTTTGGGCCACACCTGGTGATGCTCAGGGGTTACTCCTGGTGCTGTGCTCAGGGCTCACTACTGGTGGGGCCCAGAGGACCGGATGGGGTGCCAGGACCCAGCTGGGGTGAGTCGTATGCTCGGCGAGGACCCCAATCCCCTGTGTCATCTCTGGGCCCACCCTCTTTGAAATATTTGTCCAATGAGTCATTTCTGACAGCCAAGTTCAGGACACCATACATTGATTTTTGTGATGCTGAGGAATCTAATCCAAGTCTCGGGCCGCATCTCTACACCCCTCCCCCCTCCCCAACTGCCAGGAGATGGTTTGAGTCGATGCCAGCTTCTGTGTTAGCTGATGGAATCACCTAAATGAGGTTCATCCCAAGGAGCCTCCCTTCTCTCTCCTGCAGGCCTTGGAGCTTGTAATCACTTTTAAATTGCAAGTATATAGTGAATACGTTAGAAACACTCTCAAGGTTGGAAAGACAGCACCGGGCTGAAGGTTCTAGCACCGGGGAGGGGTCAGGGGAGAGGCTCTTATACGTGGCCAATGTCGCTTTAATTCCTGGCACCCATATAGTCCCCTGAGCACAGAGCCAGGAGTAAGCCCTGGGCATTGCTGGGTGTGACCTCAGTACTCTCATCCCCAAATAAAAAAAAATTCTCTGACTCTTTCAAAGAAAACTCCACCGAGGGCTGGAGTGATAGCACAGCGGGTAGGGCATTTGCCTTGCACATGGCTGATCTGGGTTCTATTCCCAGCATCCCATACGGTCCCCTGAGCACCGCCAGGAGTAATTCCTGAGTGTAGAGCCAGGAGTAACTCCTGAACATCGCTGGGTGAGACCCAAAAAGCAAAAAACAAAACAAAACAAAACAGAAAACCCCTCGGGGCGTGTGCCTTGCACGCAGCCCACCCCGGTTCGATCCTCAGCATTTCCTGTGGTTCCTTGAGCACCATCAGGAGTGATTCCTGAGCGGAGAGCCAGGAGGAAGCCCTGAGCACCGCGGGGTGGACCCAAGAAACCAAAAAAAATAATTTATTTTATTTTTATTTTTTTAAATTAATTTTTTTTTTTTTTTTTTTTGCTTTTTGGGTCACACCCAGCAGTGCACGGGGGTTACTCCTGGCTCTGCGCTCAGGAATTACCCCTGGCGGTGCTCAGGGGACCATATGGGATGCTGGGAATAGAACCCTGGTCGGCCACGTGCAAGGCAAACGCCCTACCCGCTGTGCTATTGCTCCAGCCCCCCCCCAAAAAAAAATTAAAAGGAGAGAAAGACAGAAATAAAGAAAAGCCCTGAGCACTCCCCAGCAGCCCTGGCAGGGTAGACTAATGGGTGGGATACAGCTCAAGATCACAGACACCCCCTCCCTTGTCCCCCCCCACCAGCAGGTCACACGGTCACAGCAGCTTTTGTGTCTGACACTCAGACTCCTCGTGGGGTGAAGCTCTTGGGGTGTTGTGCCCACTGGACCTGCGGAGACGCAGCCTGAGTGCCACTCGCCATGTCCTGCCTGACCACCCTCCCTCCCTTAGTTTCTGCTGTGGTTTCACTGGCAGGAAGTGGGGGAGCATCACCCACCCTCGGGTGCTGTGCATGCTGGGAGGGGCTCACACGGTGGGGGTGCCAGCTCCCTGGCTGTGCTTCACAGCCGTCATGCATAAGGCTGCCACCCGGCAGACAAATCAGACAAGGAGAATCCTGGGTCCAGAGATGCTTAATTACGGCAGCTTGGAAGCCAGTGGTCTCGTGCAGAGCCCAGAGGGGTGCCGGGTCCCAGCCAGAGAAGCCCCTGGAAGGGTCTCCCTAGAGAATGGCTTCCCTGGCCACCCCCGGGTGCTCCATCATGCCCCAGGGTGGCGTCATCGTGCACCAAAGGCTCTAAGTAACACCTGCCATCCGCTACGGGCCAGTTACACACAGCCATCGTATTATTTTATTATTTTTTTCTTTTTCTTTTTATATATTTTTATTAGTGAAACGCCATGAGGTACAGTTGTAGACTTACAAATTTTTGTGCTTGGGTTTCAATTATACAATGATCAAATACCCATCCCTCCACCAGTGCCCATTTCCCACCACCACGGATCCCAGTATCCCTCCCACCCCTCATCCCCCCATCCCACCCTGCCTCTGTGGCAGGGCATTCCCTTTTGTTTTCTCTCTCCTTTTGGGTATTGCGGTCTGCAAAAGAGGCATTGAATGGCACTTATGTTCGGTCCATAGTCTACTTTCAGCATTCATCTCCCATCCTGGGAGGATCCTCCAAACACCCTTTATTTGGTGCTCCCTTCTCTATCTGAGCTGCCCTTTCCCCTAGAATGCCCGGCTGACCTCTAAGCCATGGAGTAATCCTCATGGTACTGATCTCGGCTATTCTTGGGTATTAATCTCCTTTTTTGTTACTTTATGTCCCCCAGATGAATGCAATCTTTCTATGTCTGTCCCTCTGACAGGGACAGACTCATTTCGCTTAGCATGATTCTTTCCATGTAGTACCACTTGTATGTAAATTTCATGACTTCATCTTTTCTAACAGCTACATAGTTCTCCATTGTATAGATATACCAAAGTTTCTTTAACCAGTCATCTGTTTTGGGGCACTCAGGGTTTTTTTTTAAATTTTATTCTTTGTGACATATTTTCCAATTTGTAAATAACTGAAAAGCTATGACATATATATACACATATATACATACATATATATAGATAGATAGATATTTCTTTTGGGGGTCACACCTGGTGATGCTCAGGGGTTACTCCTGACTCTGCACTCAGGAGTTACTCCTGGCGGTGCTCAGGGTACCCGGTGGGCCGCGTGCAAGGCCAATGCCCTACCCGCTGTGCTGTCACTCCAGCCCCAAGTTATGTATGACAAATACTAGACAGAAAAACAGGGCCTGCTCTGCTCACGGGGAGGAGCTCTCGGCAGTGGCAGGCAGAGGAAGAAGGAGGGGGCTGGCGTGAGGGTCGCAGAGGAGAGGCAGGGCTGTGACGGGTTCCCTCTTGGGAGTCCGAGGCAGTCCCTGGTGTGGGGACAGCGGGGTGGGTGGGCACCTGGTGGGGTTGGGGGCGGGTGGGAAGACTGTGATGCCAGGGATCAAAGGGAGTCAGCCACCCGCCTGGCGAGCACCTTCGCCCTGGTTGTGGCCCTGGCGAGCCAAGTCCATGGGCCATGATGGGTTTGATGCCATGGGTCGCAGTGGCCCTGACGTATCCTGCATGCTGACGTCCCTGCCCAGGCAGGGAGGGGCAAGGCCTGACCCTCACCGAGCCCTCCCCCCACCCCGCCCCTCTTCCCTCTCCACCCCCCACCCCTGCAGTTGTGCAAGTGTGAGGAGCTCTGGGAGAGGATCGTGCGGGCCGCCTGCGACACCGTGAGCCCGGACATGAGGGCGCTGGCCGCCGAGGTGGGCTGGAGGCAGATGTTCTTCTTCACCAATAAGCTGCAGTTACAGCGCCAGCTGCGGAGGCGGAGGCAGAGGCATGGGCGGCCACCCGCCAGGGGGCGCCGTAGGGCCGGGCCCCGCCTCGCGCGCACACCTGGCTCAGGGCTGAAACATCCCATTCAGGAGCGGAATAAACCTTGTTTGACTCAAGGGGGCCGGTTCCGTGACATCCCTGCTCGGTTCCTCTGGTTGTCTTCTGTGGCTCGGCCCCTGTTTTTTTTTTTTCTTTTTCCCCAAGACAGTCTGGACTGCGTTGGTCATCCGCCCTGGTCACCCCCCCCCCCCCCCCCCCCCCCCCGCCAAAAATAAAAGGACCCCCGACATGATTGTCACTCAATGCATCTTTGGCAAACCACAGCAACCAAAAGGAGAGAGAGAACAGAAGGGAATTTATTTATTTAGTTAGTTATTTTTTATTAGTGAAACACCATGAGGTACAGTTATAGACTTACAAATTTTTGTGCTTGGGTTTCAGTTATACAATGATCAAGTACTCATCCCTCCACCAGCGCCCATCCTCCACCACCACGGGTCCCAGCATCCCTCCCACCCCCGTCCCCCCCATCCCACCCTGCCTCTGTGGCAGGGCATTCCCCCTTGTTCTTTCTCTCTCTCTCTCTCTCTCTCTCTCCTTTTGGGTGTGGTGGTTTGCAAAAGAGGCAATAGGTGGCAATTTAAACCTGAATGTGCGGGTGCATTCAAGTGCACTGGAGGGGGCAGGGTTGGGATGGGGGGGGATGGGAGGGTGGAAGGATACTGGGGTCATTGGTGGTGGAGAATGAGCACTGGTGGAGGGATTGACACTCGATCATTGTATAACTGAAACCCCAAGCACAAAAATTTGTAAGTCTTGGGGCTGGAGTGATAGTACAGCGGGTAGGGCGTTTGCCTTGCACGCAGCCGACCCGGGTTCGATTCCTAGCATCTCATATGGTCCCCCGAGCACCTCCAGGAGTAATTCCTGAGTGCATGAGCCAGGAGTCACCCCTGTGCATCGCTGGGTGTGACCAAAAAAGCAAAAAAAAAAAAATTTAA